>NC_072380.2:40167500-40767500 GCF_028885625.2 Pongo pygmaeus | reverse complement strand
TATTGACAATACTGGAAATATACTTCAAAGCTGAATTGGAATTATCTATTAGCAGTTGTTTTTCATTAACCACAGCTGTCTGTCTCTTGTTAGCAAAACCAAAGCCAAGCTCTTGAACAGCTGCTTCATATTCCCGCACAATTTTTAGGGCAAATGTCCATAAATCATTATGCAAATTTGCTGACTGTGACTGGTTAATATAATGGCTTTCAGTTGAATATACTGAGTTCCATGTTTCAGGAATTTTTCAGGCAGGTATATCAATATCTCATCCAGAAGAATGTTCTGCAGGCATTACTAGGAAGACCTCGTCATGTGGAGAACAGTATTTGATTTTCTCTGTTTAATAAATATTATTACATCTTTTTAATTAAAATAAAATTTTTGTAAAAGAAATACAATACTGGTAATGCAATTACTCAATATACCAATTTCATTTTTGCCTATTTGCCTTCTAGGTTTTAAAATTATGCTTGAAAATTGAAAAAGCATCATGAGTCTGCCCTTTTACAAATTGGCTTTTTAAAATTTAACATATAAGAAACTTTTTTCTAACTTTGAATTTTTCTTTATTTAAAATAGCTGTAATATTTTATCAGCTTCATGTACTATAATTTAATAGCTTCCCTCTCCTTTAATTTTGTTTATGTTGGCTAATCTTGAGTGTCAACTTGATTGAATTGAAGGATGCAAAGTATTGCTCCTGAGTGTGTCTGTGAGGGTGTTACCAAGGAGATTAACATTTGAGTCAGTGGACTAGGAGAGGCAGACCCACCCTCAATCTGTGTGGTCACCATCTAATCAGCTACCAGCGTGGCCAGAATGAAAGCAGGCAGAAGAACGTGGAAAGACTAGACTGGTTTAATCTTCTGGCCTACATTTTTCTCCCATGCTGAATGCTTACTGCCCTCGAACATCGGACTCTAAGTTCTTCAGCTTTGGGAATAGAACTGGCTTCCTAGCTCCTCAGCTTGCAGACAGCGCATTGAGACCTCACCTTGTGATCATGTGAGTCAGTTCTCCTTAATAAACTCCCCTTTATATATACATCTGTCCTATTAGCTCTGTCCCTCTAGAGAATGCTGACTAATTCATTGTCATTATCAATTGCTGCCATAAACAGACTTATACATTTTTCCTTTCTAGAATTTTCTTACAAAAAAAATTCATGTTTGGATAAAGATGTGAACGTTTTAATGTCATTTACTGCATATTATTATATTGATTTCCGAAAGCGATATATTAATTTGCAATGTCACCAGGAGAATGTGTATGTGCCAGTTTTACAGGAATATCAACATCTTACCTTTTATTTACTTATTCCTAGCTTGTAAAATGCACTCAAGTTTCTATATGTCTTTTATTTGATCAATTCATTGATCAATTCCTTTAGTCAGTCAAGAAATATTTATCAAATGAATGTCTTGCTAAGAGCTGGAAAACGAGAGCTAGAAGAAGTCCTTTGCCCTAAAAAGACCTCAATCTAAGCATCAAAGTTGATGGCACAACACAGGCATTTATAATGGAATGTTTTAAGAATGATGGGAGAGTTATACACGGGGCCCTCTGAGAGCACTGAGACAGGCATTTACCTCGAGATGGAGGTATAAAAGTGACTTCAGAAATGAACTGACAAATGGGGAACGTAAGAATTCCAGAGCGAGAATCAGAGGAATGATGGGAAAATGCATGGAGGTATGAGAGGAAAAGTCAGCTTGAAAGCCCGCAGCTTGAGGGATCTGCAGAATCAGGTATGGTTGAATGATGGAGAAAGATATGGGCATATTAGTTAGGACCACTTTGGCTTCGAATGTCATAAATGTCAAGTAGAAATAGTTTAAGCAAGGAGAAGGAGACGGAGGAGGAAGAGAAGGATAATTATTTATTATAAAGAACCATGCTACTTTAGTGAACCCAAGGACAGCCATAGGTCTGAATCTTAGAAGCAACTGTAGTTAGAAAACTTAAATGCTGACAGGCATTTCTTTTTTCTCTCATATCTGTTCTCAGTCTTTGTCTCTCTCTCTCTGTGTGTGTGTGTCTCATTCTTTCTTTCCTTGCTTACATCATCCACTTTTCCAATGTACACAGCAGGAAATATAGCCACCAGCTGCTTTATGGCATGCAATTTGCACACTCAAACAAAGACGGTCTCACTCTCCTAGTTCCAGTTCAAAAGTTTCCAGGAAAGTCCTCTGATTGCCTCAGCTTGGATCAGAGCCCCACCTCTGAAACAACTTACGAAGGCTATAAAAACAGGTTAGGGTTCTACAGCAACATGAAAATTCTTGAGAAAAATGTGGCAATGCCAGGGGAGGTGATCATTCATTCCAAGAAAAGGGGAGGCGAGTATTGTGGTGCTAAGGAAACAAAACAATAGGTATTCATTATTATTGAGGAGAAAGCCTAGGGTATGATCATGAATGACATTTAATAATATTCCATGGACTTTTAATTTTCTATAGGCAATATGATTTACCATTTGGCCAACCTGTGTATCTCCTACTCTTATAGCTTGCCTTTTGTTTGTTTGGAATAATTTGGCCTGAGTGGTCCTTTTCCAGGGAGCTGGTAGAGAGGAATGAGAGAACTAATCACCTCCCAAGTCTTCTGTCTTGGCAGAGCAGCTAGCAGCTTTTCCTATGTGTGGAAACTATCGCGTTGTAATTGGAATACACCTTGATCTTGACTTTGACCTTGAAGACGATCCTGTTGGGCTCATGTACCTTCACCTCTGCCCACATAGTCTGATTGAGAGACTCACTGAAGCTGGCCTATAGTCTTTCCAAGGGGCTGCTGTACCTTTTGGTCTCTTGGCCTTCTGCCTCAGCCTCTGCTTAGACTTGGGTCAAGTTTGGTCCCTTCCTCTTTCTAAAATCTCATCCTTTTTCAGTGTTTTCCAAGTAGGTATAAACCATAAGGTCTTTTTGCATTAAGTGGTTAGAAAAAATTTGAAAAAGTAAAAACTTGAAGAGATTTTGAGCAGGAGTTTGAGATAAGCAGATTTCTTTTCTTTTTTTTTTCGTATACATATATATATTGGAAAAATCACTCTGCCAGCTGCAGAGGATGGATTGCTGCAGATTGAGGTTAGAGGCAGCAACAATAGTTAGGAAGGTTGTTCTATTAATCTAAGTGAGAAACAAGGAAAGCCTAACCTAAGATAGTGGTGGTGGAGACAGTGATGGGGAGATAGACATTGGACACTGATAAGACATGATGAATCATTTAGGGAGCTTTTGGCAGCAAGTAATAGGAAAACAAACAGCACACACCAGCTCCAATAATAAATAAATGTGTTTGGTAACCAAACATTAAGTCCAGAAAAGGGGTGAATTTCATTGACTTGCAGTGGCTCGTACTCTGAACATTCACTTGATCTTCTTGTGTGTTGTTCGTGTTGATTTCATTCTCAAGATGGTAGCAAGATGATTACAGCCACTGCAGACCTCATATCCACATATGAAGTCATCCAGAGAGAGAGGCTCATTTCCAGAAGCTAACTCAACAAGCTGGCCCTAAAAGGATAACCACCTCAAAAGTGCCTAGTAAACCTCTTTTTGGTTCTCGTTAACCTAAATGAGGTCACATGGCCTATTCCTGAATCAGTCGTTGGCCGGGGGTAGGGGGATTACTGTTATATATGTGTCTCTGGAACATTCTTGAAGTTGATGGTAGGATTTACTTCTCCAGTAGCAAATGGATTGTGTCTAGATGTGGGGAGGAGAGAGAAAAAAATTGATCAAAATCAGGGTATTCTAGAAATGGGGGAGGGGGACAGAGATGTGCAGTAGGCCATCAACATCATTCAATACCGTCAGTAACTGTTTTGGTGTGGGGAAGTGGAGGGAGCAATTGTCAGTATTCTCAGGCTTACTGAACTGGGTGATTAGATATTAGATCATCAGGATAAGAAACAGGAGAATAAACAACTTTGGGCAGAAGATCAGTTTTGATGAGAATGAGGTAGATCTATGTAAAGATGTCAAATAGGCATCTAAATAAGCAGTTAAACATATGAGTTTGAAGCTTAGAAAAGGGTTTAGATTAAAAATATATATTTGGAAGTTGCACGCATATGGAATTATACAGCACAGGTGCAGGGTGAGGTTATTGTTGGATGAGATAACCCAAGAAAGTATGCCGCGTGAGGAGAGAAAAGATAAGCCTTCATCTCTAGGAAAGGCCAAAGTCTGACTTGAAATTAACTACCTTGATTTGCATATCAAAGGGGTGTTTCTTGAATTTGGATAGCTGTTGCAGTGAAAATTTCTACATAACTAAATGATTTCTAAACTCCATTTGACAGCTCATTATTTTTAAAGCCACATTCCTCCCCCACCTCTGACAAAATTCACTTAAAGAGTTTGGAAAGAACTTTGGAGTTAGTAGCAATAGGATTTTGCCTAAAATAGCAAATACTTCATGGATTGTAAAAATGTTTGGAATTCTTTTATGACACAAATAACCAGTATGGTTAACAGGCCAGATGGCTTCTCCTGGAATGAAGACATGTTTAGTGAACTTATAGTCAGTGACTTTGCAGTTGAATCTAATAAATTAAACTTGACAACCTTATAGGAGGGCTTTAGCAAGAGCTCAAAGAATATTAAGATCAAACCCAACTGAAAGTAGGCATCTCATTCCACCAAATTGAAAGTGAAAGAACAAACAAATACAGGGAGAGGAATCGTCTGATTTTGCTTGATTTTGAGGAGCTATGGGAACTGTAAGCCTGTCTCTCCTGGCTGGCAGAGACCACGTGATAGGTGGCCCCACAGTGCTGGAATCCAGAAAAATCTCCCTCCAGAGTTGGCGTGATCAGATTCCAGAAGCACAGCCACTCCTGCTTATTCACATGATCTGACCCAGCATGAAAGAGGACTGGGTCAGCAAAACTCCAAGGAAGAAAGCTAACCAGGCAGGCCCGGCCACCTCAGAGCTTTCTAGTTTCCTATTTAGAGGACATTTCTCACATACATAAAAAGATTGTCACAGACAATTTTTCTAAGCCAAAGAGAAAAAGGTTTTTTAATGCTAGATAGAAGCGAACAAGGGGTCAGACCTGGCAAATGCCCTGGGAAATTCAGGAAAAACAAAGGCTGAGACCTTTCTCCCTCCTTGCTCAGCTAAGTAATAGACCACTTAACTGATTAAGAAAGGAGAGGGTGGCCAGACGGGAGTTGGGGGTGGTGTAAGATTCTGCGAACTCTAGGCATTTCCTTCCATCTCTAGAGTTCTGTGTTCCTGCAGTTGACAGAAATGGACAGGGATGCCCAGATTTCAGTACAGCTCAGCCACTCCCTGGCCATGTTACATTTCCTTTGATTCACTTTGTCTTTTGGAAAATAACTGGGTGGAGCTGATGATCCCTGAGGGAGTGTCAGTGTAGTGGTCAAAGGCAGATTACCTAGGCTTAAATCCTAGCTCAACTGTCTCTATGATATGATCTTGGGGGTCATATCATAGAAAGATTTGCGAATCGAACAACCTCCAGAATCACATATGATACCATAGAAAGATATGACCCCTGAGGATCATATCTTTTTTTCATTTTCATAGAAAAAAGAAAAGAAAAGAAAGGAAAAGAAAAAATGAAAGAAGTGAAGGAGTTAGTCAAGAAAAAGAAAAAACTTTTCAAGCTCCCAGTGCCTTAGGTTACACCTGCGAAAAGGATTTTGAGCCCTTGCAGTGCCCAGAGCAGTGCCTAGTACATAAGTGAGCACCTTTTTAGTGTTGGCGACTTTTATTCCAGCTCTAATTTTATGTAAATCTGTAATGCCAGGACAGGCAACTACCATGATCCTTTTAGCCCAAGTCAAGATTCCTAGGAAGTGCTTCAATACATATGAACACATCTTGAAAATATTCCATGGCCAGAAGCTAGGTTTGCTAAACTGCCTTTTTATTAATATCAAGTATTTCTAAGCCCTTTTAAGGAAGGTTGTTTTCAAAATAAGGTAAAGGATTGTAATTAGGCTGTGTAATATCTTGTAAAACCGTGCCCTGCAGGGTATCTCTCCTTTGTATTAAATGGAGCTGTATTAGAATTAATTACCAGAAGAGATGGATGAGAGTCCACTGGCTGCTTGATGAGAACTCACTGCCCCCAGCTCAGTAACCTCCACACCCCAGAGTAAGGTTGGCTGTAATTACAGGGGTATGGGAGACGGGAACATGATCCAACTCTGAGGGGAGAAAAGCGACTTAAACCTTTCTTTCCCTGAGAAAGAAAAGTGGCTTGATTCATCATTCATCCATTCATTTGTTCGTCTATTCTTTTTCCTTCCCTCCTTTATATCATAACCCTTTACATTAGAAGTATGCACAAAAATCACTTGGGGTTACTTGTGTCAAAAGAAAACTTTAGACAAGTTAAATTTGATGGAGTTTAATTGAGAAAAAAAAAACAAGAAAAAAAACAATTTGCGAATCGGACAACCTCCAGAATCACAGAATCACAGCAGATTCAGAGAGACTCCAGGGATGCCTCATGGTCTTAACAAATTTATAGACAAAAAAAGTAAAGTGACGTACAGCAATCGGAAGTGAGATACAGAAACAGTGGGACTGGTTATCATTTGCCTTATTTGAGCAGTTTGAACACTCAGCAGTCTATGAGTGGTTGAGGTATGGCTGCTGGGATTGGCCAACACTCTGCTGTTAAGCTAGTTTACCATTAGTCCACAAGGACTCAAATGTAGAAGTACGGAGTCTTTCTGGGGCCATATTTAGTTCACTTTAACCCTTGATAAAATGCAGATTCTAGTCTTTTTCTTCTGATTTTGTAAGGTTAGATTGGAGTCACCAGTCTGCATTTTTAACTAGCACAGCAGAAAATTCTGATGCTCACAGCATGGGCTTCAGTAAAACACTACTTGATGGTGAGGAATGGTAAATCTCAAGACCAGGCAGACATGTGGGCAATGTGGATGGACTGATGATGTGATGACTCTTCAAAATGATTTTCTTTAAACATTTATTCAACATTTATATGATGACCTTTATTTGGTGACATATTTACATGAAAGCATATTTTAATTGATATTTCTATTAATAGATATTCAGAAAAGATTGCCTAATAATTCATCTCTGTCCAAAGTAGACTGCATGCTGTAAAGAAAGCTCAGCAAAACAGAACTGCAATGCACATTATCCAGATTCAGAATTTGAGGTGGCTACAACTGCCAATTCCAGAGGACAATCATCTTGTCGAGAGTAGATTTGTACTCGCAACATGCAAGTTTTTTCTTATATAATTTTTTATTTTCATTTACCTTTCAGGGCATTCTGAAAGGCAGGACTAATTAACATTTTACCAGTTATCTAATTAGTCCCTGTGGAAACCTGAGTTAATTGGTATCATAATTTCTATTTATTGCATTGATATTTTAACGTCCTTTGCAGACTAGCATGATGTGTGGTTCCTCATCTCTTCTTCCATTAATCTTTTCTAGGTAGGACCACTAGATATAAATTAAAAAAAAAAAAGAGTAAAAGGAGGAACTTCAGCCGGGAGCGGTGGCTCACACCTGTAATCCCAGCACTTTGGGAGGCCGAGGCAGATGGATCATGCATGAGGTCAGGAGTTTGAGACCAGCCTGACAAACATTGTGAAACCCCTTCTCTACTAAAAATACAAAAATTAGCCAGGTGTGGTGGCATGCACCTGTAATCCCAGCTACTCAGGAGGCTGAGGCAGGAGAATTGCTTGAACCCAGGAGATGGAGGTTGCAGTGAGCCAAGATCGCACCACTGTGCTCCAGCCTGGGCAACAGAGTGAGACTCTGTCTCAAAAAACAAAAAAAGGCGGGGTGAGGGTGGGTGTAGAGGAACTTCTGGGGATTGGGCCAGGCTCTAAGTGTCAGTCTCAGAATGAAAAGCTCACAGTCAATGGTCTGTAATGGTGTTGTTATCCAGTATATCCATGGTGCTGAGTCTCACTGCACTGCCACAGGACTCTTAGAAAAAGATGGTAGCAGTGGTTGAGAATGAACCTTGGAAAAGACCTCAGCCAGCAGTTACTACTGTAAAGAACCAGGGTCTAGGGAGTGGGATTCTCAGAAAAGATACTTGCAACAGTTACACAGGTGTCAGGACCCTGTCATGTGGCCTTAGTTCAAGGCAGAGCTCAGTCCCAGAGTAACTGGCAGCAACTCACATATGTGGATGGAATGTGTCCAGTGCATGCAGTGCATGCAGAACACCATGAATACCTAGGTGTTCAGTGATCAGCCCTAGGCCACAGTCTCCCCTGTTAGAGCAACTGGCCCAAGTCCCCTCTCAATCCATTGTTGGGGATGAATTGCTAAAAACTCTCTGTGATCCTATTCAGAATTATCTGAAGATATAGGAAGAATTGTCTTAGAATTTAAACAACTGCTTCTAGCTCCCATTTCTGAGAAAAAAATAAATGGGTAACCCAAAGAGTAGAGCCTTATTGAATATTCAACCTGTTGAAAGATAAATGCTGATCCCAGAAACTGTATCTTCAAAGGGTGAAGAGTTAAGGTAATGGTGTGATTTTCAGGTTTAAATGATGTTACCCACTTTTTTGGAGGCCTAATAACGTGCATGTAATTAAATCTCCAATTTTACACATCAAAAATATCTCCTCTGCCCATGTATATTACACTGTGCTAAGTGTAATATACATGTTTGTGTGCAGGTGTGTGAGTGTGTGTGCATGTGTGTGAGTGTGTGTGTGGGTTATGTGCATATGCGTACCTATTTCTGACTTATTCCTCACAACGGCCTTAAGAGTTGGCTCTGTTATTCCATTCTATGGATGAGCCAAATGAGTCTCAGAGAAGTTGAGTAACTTGGTCAAGATGACAAAGCTGGTGAGTGGTACGACTAGTTTGGACTTTGTGTGTTTCTAGATCCTCCCTTCTTCATTGTTTTGCTCTGTGGTGGGAGGACACAGCACAGCTAACAGAATACAGGGTGAGATGAACAGATACAGCTTCAAGTGGCAGATAAGCTCTTTTTTTTTTTTTTTTTTTTTGACATGGAGTCTCGCTCTGTCGTCCAGGCTGGAGTGCAGTGGCACCGTCTCGGCTCACTGCAACCTCCACCTCCCAGGTTTAAGCAATTCTCCTGCCTCAGCCTCCCAAGTAGCTGGGATTACAGGTGCCTGCCCCAAGCCTGGCTAATTTTTGTAGTTTTAGTAAAGATGGGGCTTCACCTTGTTGGCTAGGCTGGTCTCAATCTCCTGACCTCAGGTGATCCGCACACCTCGGCCCCCAAAGTGCTAGGATTACAGGCATGAGCCACTGCGCCCAGCCCAGATATGCTTTTAGCTAGCTTTGTAAACTTTCTTAATTCGGCGATTTTCCATTCATTGAAAAAAAAAGTTGCAAAGCATCTTTTATATCCTAAACACTACTTTAGTGAAAAAAAAAAAGCAAGCAAACACACTTATCTTTATAAACCTTATACTTTAACATAGAGTAGAGATGATAACAGTAAACCTAGTAAGTGCATTACAAAATACAATACAAAATATCATTACAAAGACATATTTAAAAATAAGTACAAAAAACCCTAATAAAAAAACAAGTATTATATTGTTAACAAGTGATAAATCCCATGAGAAAACAAAAAGTGCAATGAAGGGACACTGGAAATGTGGGAGATGGGTATGCAACTGTTTAAAATAGGGTGATCAGGATAGCCCAAGACTCATTGAGAAGGTGATATTTGATAGAAAGAAAGAGAGAGAGAGAAAGAAAGGAAGAAAGGAGGGAGGGAGAGAGGGAGGAGGGAGGGATGAAGTAAGGAAGAAGAAAGAAAGAAAGGAAAGAAAGAAAGAAAGAAAAAAAGAAGGGAGGGAGGGAGGGATGAAGGAAGGAAGGAGAAAGAAAGGGAGAAGGAAAGAAAGAAAGAAAGGAGGGAGGGAGGGATGAAGGAAGGAAGGAGAAAGGGAGAAAGGAAGGAAGAAAGGAAGGAAGAAAGGAAGGAAGGAAGGAGGAAGAAAGGAAGGAAAGAAAGAAAAGAAAAAATAGAGAACAAAAGAAAAGAAGAAGGAGGTGAAGGAGTTAGTCAAGAGGATATCAGAGGAGAGAATACCAGGTGGAAACCAGTGTAAAGGCCTTGAAACTAGAGCTTGCCTGGCGTCATTGAGGAATAGCACGTGGCTGGTATGGCTGCAGTGATGTCAGAGGATCATAAGCATCTATGTCGCGAAGAGACTCTTAGACCATAGTGGAAAATGGGGAGCTATTGCAGGCTCCCCAGCAGGGAAGTGACAAGACCCAAACTTATTTCGTTTTTTGTTTTTTTTTTTGAGACAGGGTAGCATAATTCCAGGTTCAGTCTTTCTCTTAACCAATGCGCTATACTGCTTCATGGACCAATCATTTTCCTTCCTTCCTTCCTTCCTTCCTTCCTTCCTTCCTTCTTTCCTTCCTTCCTTCCTTTCTTTCTTTCTTCTTCTTTTTTTTTTTTTTAATAAGATATGGTCTCACTTTGTTGCCCAGGCTGGAGTGCAGTTGTGGTGATCAGTCCTCTTTGCAGTTTTGACCTCCTGGGCTCAAGCAATCCCCCTGCCTCAGCCTCCTGAGCAGCTAGGACTGTAGGCATGCTCCATCATGCCTGGTTAATTTTTTACATTTTTTGTATAGATGGGTTCTCACTGTGTTTTTCAGGCTAGTTTCAAACTCCTAGCCTCAAGCCATCCTCCTGCCTGGGACTTCCATGGTGTTGAAATTACATGCATGAGCCACTATGCCTGGCCTGAGCTTACTTTTTGCAAAGAACTTCTCTGGCTGTTGTGCCATTGAGAGACAAGAGAGAAAGCAAGGAAACCCATCATAATGAAGTCATCACAATGTCCAGGCAAAAGAGGACGGCGGCTTGCCCTGAGGTAGCAGTAATGGATGTGAGAGGAAAATTGCTCAAATTCTGCATTTCTTTTAAGGGTAGAACCAATATGTTTCCTTGATGGGTTTGATATAGGATGTAGGGTGAGAGAGAAAGAGAGGAGTGAGTCAGAGATGCCTGGGAATTTGGGAATGAACATCTGAAAGGATGATGTTGTCTCTACTGAGAAGGGGAAGACAGAAATTAGTAGGTTTGGGGTCAATATCAGATGCTCCCGTTGAAACATGTGATATGTGAAATAACTATTAGACATCCAAAGGAAGTTTTTAAGTATTCCATTTGATCCATGACTCTGGAGTTTAGAAGAGAAGTCTGAACATCTGAGCGGATGCTGCGGGTCCCAGAGTCATCTGCACACAGCTGGCATTATCAGGCCAGCTCCTGCAGAAACAGGGACACATTCAAAAGCTCCAATGGAAAAGAATCAAATCAGGGGCTGTCTGAGGGGATATTGGCAGGATAGAAGGGATTTACAAGGAATGGTGGGCACCCAGGCAACAGCAGAGGTGGAAAAGCCATTACCACGTTTAGGGTTGAAGAAGCCGAGAGGGAACAGTGTGTCTGAAGCAGTGAGAGTTAGAACCCTGGAAAACTCCCGCTCCTGCAGTTTCCGTCTATGGGCAGAGCAGACAGGAGCCAGCTGGCACGGGGGCCTGAGTAGCGTGATCTGCAGCCTTAGCTTCCTGCGGCATAAACTAGGCTGAGGAGGCTGGAGGAAGAATCTGAAGGTACAAGGCAAAAGAACGAATCAGCAGCACAGATTGTATGTAAAGCCTGAGGCTAGATATGATCACTAAGGCAATAAGTAGCCAGGAGAAAAAAAAGAACCGAGCCTGGGACTCTTCGTCATGAAGAGGTTTGGAAGAAAAAGAAGAACTAGCAAAGGCCACTACAAAGAAATAGTCTGTGAGATAGGACGAGGAGCACAAAGTATGAAATCCAAGAAGCTAAGAGAAGAACAAGGGAGGGAGTGTGATCAAGGGGGAGAGAGTGATCTCTGCATCAAATACAGCCAATGTGTCAAATAAGATGCAGACTGACAGCTGAGCCGTGGACTTAGCAACATGGAAATTATTAGTGTCTGGGACTCTAACAAAGTCTCCTCAATTTTTTAGAGGTGGTTTAATTATTTTTTTCCTCTGTCTCTCTTTTTTCTCATTTTCCCAGCTCCCTGTTTCCTATTTAGCTCTTCAAAAATGCAAATATAACCTTACACCTCTCTTTCACCAGACATTACCTCCAGGGCAAGTTTTTCTAATTACGTGCTCCTGCAGATCTCTCCTTGAGAGTAGACATTCAATTTGCAGACCATAGCATACCTGCCATGGAACTTTTACCTCCAGGGGTTTGCCTGGAAACTTCCATCCTTCCTGGGTTGACTCAGAACTTTTATCCACCTACTTGGCCACTTTTACAACTTTCTTTTGCCCAGGAGGGCACCAACTCAACTGTCGGATAGACAAGACACCAAGCTAACTGAGGTACCCCTATCCTTACTCATTTCCTCCCCTATCTTATAAAAATAATTGTTTTCTGCTCCAATGGTGACACAGCACATTTAAAGACAGGATTCTTTGTGCCCCTTCCTCCAAACTAGCTTCTGAATAAATTCACTTTTTAAAATCAGACCTTGCTCTTATTAATTAAACTCTACATGCGGTGAGCAACTAACCTGCTTTTGGGTTACAGGACAAGCACTTTTTCAGCAGAGTGGTGGGAGAGAGAAATACCTCTTGAGAGTACCCTCAAGGGGGACAGGATGAGAGGGGTTTCCGACAGCAAGAGAAAAGTCTTTCTGGGAGTTTTGCTGCAAAGAGGAGCAAAACAGTGGGGCAGAAAGTGGGGAATGAGCCAAAGGTCAAGATAAATATGTTTTAGGTGAATAAATAACAGCGTGTTTCCATGACTTTGGAAAAGATCTAAATAGAGAGAGAAATGAATCAGGATAAGGAAGAGAGAATTCCTAAAATGTTGTCTTGTCCTGGTTCATGCTTAGTCCATGGAATAGCATCCTAATTTGCCATTTTTGGGGGCTGCTTGGAGTGGGAATGGGACACAATGAGAGTATGTGACCTGCTGACAAGGTCAGACACTCAGCGCCAACCTTCCCCACCTACCCTGCCTGGCTTTTAGAGCATCCATAATCTCCTTCTCAAGTGAGATGGAGCAGAGACCCTGTTTTTAGGGTCCCGTGGGTCCCCAAGCATGGAAATAAAGGAAAATACTGAGTTCCTTCAAGGGAAATTCCAGGCACCCAGCCAGTCCTGAGAAGTAAATGAGTAGCTTGATAAGCAAAAGTAATAGTAACTTAAAACAATAGCCAAAGAAATTAGAGTCATAAGAGGTTTCGTTCCCTTATAGAAACTGAAGGTAACATCTTGACATATGTCCCTGACTGTTTTTCAGAAGCCTGAACCCCCACCAAAGACTCCCAGCAAACAGATCTGCTGGCACACAGACCTCAGACAAGGGGGTGCTGAAGACGGGACTCTGACCACCTATCTGTTCTAAAGTTCTTCTTGAGGGGCCTGGAGGGAGTTGCATTCAAAAACTGGAGCTAACATTCCTTTCTGCTGATCCCAAATTTTTGAACAAAGCTTTTCTGTCTTAGCCAGTTGCTGTCAGAAAATCTTCCAATCTACCTATGACTTGTAAAAGCCTCCACCTCAAGATACCCCGCTCTTTTAGGCCAAAAGCAACATGTACCCACCATGTATTGATTTATGATTTTGCCTGTGACTTCTGCTTTCCTGAAATATACCCCTGCCTTTAAAAACCCTTACCTGAGAGCCACCAGAGAGGTCAGAATTAGAATGTTAGCTTCCTGGTCCTCCTTGCCTGGCACCCTGGGAAAAATGCCTTCCTTTCTCCCATTGCAAACCTTGGAATGGATATGTGGTCTTACTGCAATGGGCAAGCAGATCCCAGTTCGGTTCTATAACACAAGGGCAGTAACAGGGAGTTATCTGGCACCTAGTATGCACCAGGCACTGTACTTCATAGACATTAACTCAAACCTCTACAACAACCAGAGCTTTATGTCTAATTTCTGGAACAGAATATTTGCATGACAGTATTTCAAAGAGGGTAAGAAACTTATAGGCCATAGCTCCCAGGAGGCAGAACCAAGACACAAATCCTGGTGTTTGTGACAAAGCCCTTATTCTATTTAGTCTCCCCGTCCAGCCTCATAGTTAACTTTGCTTTTTCTGTATCACCTCTCTGTTTCCTAATTCTGTCTGGGTTTTTCACTATCTATTCATTGTTCTCCAAAATCTCTACCTCCTCACCCCCAGCCACTTTATCCTCATTAAAAATCATCTCTGATAACATTAATATTTAGTATGATCAGGTTCCCCATCCAAGAAGTATTATTTTTCCTTTAAAATGAGACCTTCCTGCAAAATTTAGACTTTCCCTTTTCCCAGGATCAGTCTCTAATAGTGGAATTTCATGCATGACAATTGGTAAAGGAAAGAACAGGGTCTTCCAAAAGTCAAGGAAATCTAGCTGTGAAGACCAGTATCTTGTGCCTGTGAAAGATTGTTCTGTCTCTTCATGCTATTCGTTTAGACAACTACTTATTCTTCAATTCGAGTTCTCAAGAATTTATGACCTTAGCATCTTGGCAGGTCATAACTGAACTGCCTGTTTTCCTAGCTTAAAGTTGATCAATGCTGTTGTCTACCCCATTAGAAATGCTCTCTGTGTCTCTCTCTAGCTCTTTTTCTATCTCCTGTTCTTTCTTTTTCTTGCTCTGTCTCTCTCTTTCTCTCTCTCTCTCTGTTACACACTCATTGCTCTTCCTAAAAAAGGAATCTTTCACTCAGGCTCTACTTCCTTTTTGCCCATGGTGCTTAGAACATGAAGAAGATTTGGGGAGGATGGAGTGACCTGCCACTGTTGATAATAGGTCGGATCGATATCGCAAAATGTGCCACATCCTTCTTCATTTTCTCATCATGGGATAATCGATAGCCTTATTTTGCCTGTAAACCTTCCGCAAAGGTTGAACACTTTTTACTTCCTAAACTGGGCATTCTCACTGCAAGGTACCAGAGGCAGAAAAGGAGGGTCTGGTCCTGAATTTGCCAAGTTTGAGTGGCCTGTGCTCACTGCCCTATGGTCCCCATGAAGCACCCATGTTCACAGATGTGCAGGTGTGAATGAGGGAGCATGAGTGTGTGGGTGCCTGCATGTGCGTGCATTTCCTAAATGTAAGTAGATCAAAAGCATCTACTGCAATTTACCTTCAGGGAACTTAACTCACTAGAAGAGAGACAAAGTGCAGAAGGATGTATTCTTCCCTATAAATTAACGCCATATGGAAAACCTTTTTTTTTTTTCTGATGACTTGATGCAGCAGGCATTTGGTATAGGGGAGTAACATTACCTGCTTTTCAATGATGCTGCTGCTCTCCCCTAGCTTATCATGCTTACTCTGGATCCAAAGATACGTGCTCTGATAAAGGACCTGTGGGACAATGTTTCTGACGTTAGGCAGACCAAGCCATGCCTCTATATTGTGATTCGAAAGATTGGAAGGTTCTCTTTACCCCAAACAGAAATGACACTTCCACCAGGACCACCACAATGCCTCATCCTCTTGCATGACTAACTACCCCAGGGTTGGACATTGCAGGCAGCAGCTAAAATGTAAACATAATGTGTGTGTGGTGGGGGAGGGAGAGTAATATATCAATCTATTTGTATAATTTGGATATTTGTCCCCTTCAAATCTCATGTTGAAATGTTATTCCCAGTGTTGGAGGTGGGGCCTGATGGGAGGTGGTTGGGTTATAGGGGAAGATCCCTTATGAATGGCTTGATGCTGTCCTCAAGATGGTGAGTGTGTTTTTTCAAGATCTGGTTGTTTAACAGTGTGCAGCATCTCTCAACCCCCCTTGCTTCCCCTCTTGCTGTGATGTGCCTGCTTCTGCTTCCTCTTCTGCCATAAGCAAAAGCTCTCCAAGGTCGCCCCAGAAGCCAAGCAGGTGCCAGCACCATGCTTCCTGTACAGCCTGCAGGACTATGAGCCCATTAAACCTCTTTTCTTTATTTATTACTCAGCCTCAGGTATTTCTTTACAGAAATGCAAAAGAAGGGCCTAACACAGCCATTCATTCCTGACTGTGAATTAGTATATCAAATTAGTGTTAGACTTCTGGAAATTTCTGAAAGAATGAGAGTCAGGAAGGGGGAGTTGGGCAAAATGCAGCACCCCACAGGTGTTCACATCAGAGTCCCTGGCACCTGTGCACGTTACCTCACATAGAAAAAGCACTTTGCCGATGTCCTTAAGTTAAGGACATTGAGATGGAGACACATCAGGTGTATAACTAGCAAAAGGGTCAGACTGCTCAATGCTTGTAGAAAGAAGTCAAACGTAATAACCAGTGATAAGAGGGAGCGACATTTTCCTTTATTCTCTATGCTAGCAGAGGAAGAGCAGTAAACAATTCCACTCTTCAATCTGTGGTGGGAACACAGGGGTTTTTAAAGCAGGGTCTGGAATGCAGAAGAGGCAAGGGGGGCTCGGAGGTGCCAGGTGGTATGACGTGCTGTGTGATCCTCTTGAATTATGGTCCCATTTGGTGAAGGGGCTGGCACCATCATGGATCCTGCAAGGTTATAAGTGAGTTATTCTTCATCCAGGTGTGGGTTCCGACCTTGAAGTAATCTTTTGTTGGAGTGAGAATTCCAGCAGTGTCTGGTCTCTATCAGGATCTGACTCCTAAAGCTTCTAAGGAAATATATGACCAGATAAGAGAACATGGTGTGTGTTTAACAAGCACTTAGGTAAATAAATATGCATAAGGCATGTGAGCATAGCAGGGGGAAGGAAAGGGAGTAGGGAGTCACAGCACAGTCCAAGGTTGTATTTTAACACAAGAGGTAACATACATGCAGCCGGTTTCAAAGTTATGATGTTGAGACTTGGGGTAGGGAGAGGAAAAGGGAAAGAAGAAGGAAAAAAGTTCAAAATGCAGTTTGCGGCTCAGCTGCTAAGCTGCTGGTTACAGGTGGACCCCATAAAATATGGTATATGTACAAAATGGAATACTATTCAGCCATAAAAAGGAATGAAATTGATAGAGGGGCAGGAGGCAGACAGATACGTGGGCAGATAGGGGAACCTGTACAGGGGGATACCTCATATGGACTGGGAGAATGGAGTGGAGCCACTAGAAATATGTGCCTTATGCAGGGGAGGAGCCTGCCCTCTTCAACTCATGTGTGTGACCTGGTATTCAATTTGTGAGGCGGAAACCTCTGCGCAAGACCTCTCTTTTTGTTGAGAGCTTTCCTTTCGCTTAATCAGTGCTGCCCTGCTCACCTTTCAATTTGTCGGCATGTCTAATTTTTCCTGGTTATGAGACAAGAACCTAGATTTACGTGAAATAAGGAGAAAAAAATCCTGCATCAAAATCATGTTTTTTGCAGCAACATGGATAGAAATGTGGGCTAGTAAGTAAAATAACTCACAAACAGGAAGTTACAAATATCACACACTCTCACTTATAAATGGAAGCTACATAACATATACACAGACAGAAAGAGTGGAATAATAGACATTGGTGACTAGGATGGGTGAGAGGGTAGAAGAGTTGAGGGATGAGAAATTACCTAGTGAGTACAGTGTACACTCTTTGGGTGACAGTTACACTAAAAACCCAAATTTTACATAATATATCCATGTAACAAAACTACACTTGTACCCCTTAAATTTATGCAAACAATTGTTTTTTAAGTAGAAGGAAGAGGCAGAATAGGAGAGTCAGAGAATGCTCTGTGAAGCAGAAGCAAGGTCAGAATAATGTTGTGTGAAAAGGATACAACCTGCTTCTGCTAGATCTGAAAATGGAGGAAGAGGCCAGGAGCCAGCGTGCATTGATGCTTCCTAGAAGCTAGAAAAGGCAAGGAAGCAAGTTCTTCTCTAGGGCATCCAGAAAGGAGCACAGACAGTCGTACTGACAGCTTGATTTTAGCCCCATGAGGCTAGTGTTGGACGTCTAACCTACAGAACTAAAAGAGAATAAATTTGTTTTCTTTTCAGCCACTAACTTTGTGGTCATTTTTTGTGACATCAATAGGAAACAAATACAGAAAGTGAGCTTTGAAAGAAAAGAGAGTCCAGACCACCTGTATTTTGGGAAGGCACCTGAGAGGGCAGGCTAGGCTGGTAAATGGAGCCCAGGGAAGACATGAGGTAGCCCCGAGGAGCTTCTGGGGAGAAATGAGATGGGGTAAACAGGAGCCGAGACAAGGGCATCCCTCACTTAAGGCCTCTGGTGCCATTCATGCAGGAAATACATCTCCAGGATCCCAACTCTGAAAGGTTCTGGGGGAGGCGGGGGTCACAGAGAAACACAAGGAGCACGCCCCCAGCCACAAGGCTGGGCACAGAGACACAGCAGTCTGGCAGGTGCTGTCCTGGCCAATGCAGCTTCTCCTCCAGATCATCCAAGGCGTTTCATGTTCCAGGGCCCTTGGCCTCCATGTTCAATCTTGGCTCATCCTCTGATGAAAGATATCAGACCGAAGCCAGAGAGGACTTTCTCTCAACCCCAGCAAGTCTCAGCCATTCAGGCCAGGAGAGTTCATACCCCATGATGTGAGGCTTGTCAGATATAGCTTGACAGACAAAACCTATGAGAAACAAAGCATGGGAAGGAGGATGGCAGGGTAGATAACTGTTTCCAGAAAGCAACTTAAACTTTTCAACCTGGCTGGTGTGGAAAAAAATATTAAGTTTCAAAAACATACGGTATCTTTAGGTAGTGGCTAAAGCACTGAAACCAAAACACGCAGGAACATAATTTCCTAGGACAAAGAACTCATAATCTGGAGGAGTGCAGTGGTGCAGTCATGGCTCACTGCAGCCTTGTACTCCTGGATCCAAGTAATCCTCCTGCCTTAGCCTCCCAAGTAGCTGGGACTATAGGTCTCTGCTGCTTTTTTTTTTTTTTTTTTTTTTCTTTTAGCAACAAGGTCTTGCTGTGTTGCCCAAGCTGATCTTGAACTCCTGGCCTCAAGTGATCCTGCCACCTTGGCCTCCCAAAGTACTGCGATTATAGGCGAGAGCCACCACACCTGGCAACAACTTGTAGCTTCTAGGGAGAAATTTTATTTCCATTTTGCCTGAATCTTAAGTACTGTCTGCAGAGTGGCACAAGGTGGTTGGTAATGATGAACCAAATCAGCAAGGCTGATTTTTCTGGAAATTATCTTCATGTATACTCATCCAACAGGTATGAGAATTATATGAAAGGAGGGGAGTTTGGTGCATCTCATACAGTGACAAGAGGTTTGTAATAGGAGGAAGAGAGACATTTCTCTTCTCTTCCCCTTTAAAAGATGCCAGAAGTATATAACATCTGAATCAGGAGCTTTGTGACATGCATTTCTCCAGGTGATTTGTTTCATGGACGATTGCCCATAAGCGCTTCTCAGCCCTATCTCTACACTCCCGAGAATATCTGAACTATGGACAATCATTCTTATCACAATGTAATATTAAGAAGTGAAATGATCAGAAAATACTACATCAAATGCCAAGAACACAGACTGGAAATAGACACTGATAACTGCTAGTTAAATGTGGCTATGAAACTCATTTCCTTCACCTGTCTTAGCAGAACACATTCTTTTCTCTGATGACATTTGAGGCCCGGAGGCACATGCTTCAGTTTGCAGCTCCCCAGCTCTCAGGAAACCCGTGGAAACTGCACTATCTCACCTCCACCCTGCCACTGGGGTAAGCTCCCTCCTTGCTCAAGCTTGTTTGGGTCCCTAACATGCCCTAGATGAGATCGCTGGGCAGAAAACCCTCTCCAGCCTGACTAGGGGAGGCCCCCCGGGTGCCACCTTCAAGGATCTAGAGACCCCAAAGTGATCTCTGAGCAGCTTTCCCTCATCACTGAACTCTCTTCCCCCATGAGGTGGAAAAGCTTGTTTCCTAGCACTCTGCCACCACACTGCATTTCTCCATTCCCACTCAGTCCCTGCCTTTTGTCCTTCACTGACCAGTGGCATATTTTTAATCTCTGAGAGGCTCCCTAGAGCGCTTTTCTGGGTGATGGCCTCTGTGCTTCTGTTTACATGTTATTCAGTGTGGCTGCTCTCACTGCTGGGGGCTTAGTGACAGTAATCTGAATTCTCCTTTCTTGGGGACCCAAAAGTATGAAAAACTCAGTAGATTTTGGCAAAGTGCTTAGATTTTATAGATTTAGAATCTATTACACAGGTGCAGATAGATAGTGGAATCTAAGAATATTAGGAGGAGGAGAGAAAGAAGGGAGAAAGGCCAGGTGTGGTGGCTTACACCTGTAATCCCAGTGCATTGGGAGGACAAGGAGGGAGGATAGCTTGAGGCCAGGAGTTCGAGGCTGCAGTGAGCTATGATGGCACCACTACACTCCAGCCTGGGGGACAGAGCGAGACCCCATCTCTAAAAACGAATTTTAAAAAAAGAAAGGAGGAAGAGGAAAAGGTAGAAAAGGAAACAAAGAGGAGAGTTTTTTAAAAAGTGTTAACTTCTAAAACTGAAGAGGAAAAACCATGCAGAAAAGATCATAACAAGCAACCAAATATAATTTCTACTCCCATGGGGCAAAAAAGGTCACTTCCAAGTATTCTGCCACAATGCCACGGGGAGAATAGCTCTCTCCTTCCCAGGGCTTGGTGGTCCTTCAGTCCCTCTACAGGCTGATAAAAGCAAGCAATGCCCACGCCTGGAATCCATCTACCCAACCAGGCTAGGTTTCTGCTCAATTTAGATCACCTCCAGGAGACACACAGGGCATCTTGCTCTTCTCCACTGCCACTGGGATGAAGGGAGGAGACTACGCAGGTGCCCAGAATGCAAAGCAGCCTGCAGCAGAAGTTGCACTTGGTGCCCCTGTATAGCTCTTGGCACAGGGTCCTTGACTCCTCCCTCTCATTACACCTCTATCTCCACCCGCTCTCGGTTCTAATTGGAACACTGTGGCTGCAGGAACCCCCAAATATCATAATCAAACAGGCTTCCAAGTCTGTAGGGAGCTGATGAGTAAATAAACCACTGCATGAAAAAGCCATAGAAGATAGACATTGATCTGAACTTGGAGGTAAAGTGTGTGAAATTGTTTATAAATTGTCAGGATAATGGTAGGCACTGAAGTGGGACGCCAGCTCTCTCATCCTCTCTCGGCTTTTGCACAGCATTAATTAACTCTCCCATAGGAAATAGCATGCTCCTTAAAGCCAGGCAGGCCCGGATTCGAATCCTGCTTTTAATCCTTACTAGATGTCTGAATTCAGAGTAGTCACGTTTTCATTGCCACAACTTCTTTAGAGAAAAAAATATTTCTTGGAGGCATTGTAGTCAGAATGAAATGAGGTTGGCTACATGAATGACCTAGAACAGGGACTGGCATTTACTAGGTGTTCCTTTAATGCTCCCTTACTCCATAGTGTTCTCTGGATTTGTTAGAACAAAGATCCTGAATTTTCGCCTTTCCCTCCCATAGGAGCTAACCATGCTGTCTTCTCCCTCAAGCCTGCTTTTCCTCCAGATCTCCTAATCTCTGTGAAGGCTCCTGGGCTGGATTTACCTTGTCCCTGGCCTGAGACCCTCTCCCCACCCCTTCCACTCTGCTCTCCTTGCCTGCAAGGGTCATAGCCGCAGGCTCAGGTGCACATTGTCTCCAGCTGTGTGTGTCCATGCTCCTGAGAGTCTCAGCAGGAGATCAGAGGGAGCAAGGAGGGTGAAGACAGGAGTTTACTCCCTTGGCTCCTTCCCTGTGAGGTCAGCTGGGGCTGGCTGAGCCCTCGCCTGAAGCCCAGTGCTCTTCGTAAGGTGTCTGCCCTTTAGGACTTGCCCTCTTGATTCTGAAAACCAATTCCTACCTTTGAACTTAGCCCCAGGCTCCTACGCAGTCTCTTATAGTTGCCTTGCACCCTGCCAACACCTTTCTAACTGAACTTCTTGTAAAAAACAACAATAACAACAACAAACAAAGAATTCACGTTATTCTAATTTGAGAAGTCACTTGTTCCTTGTGGGAATCCTAACTCAGTCATGGCCAGCATCTCTCCTGGTCCTCAAATCAAGAATCTAGAAGTTATTTTATTCTTTTTTCTCTTGTATTAATACCTCTAATCCATGCTAGCCCTCAAGCCTTGCCAGATTTACCACCCAAATATCTGTGGAAGTGGGCGTTCCCTTCTATTCCTAGTGATTGTCCTCTTAGCTGAGATCCCCATCCTTGCTTCTTTGAATCTCTGAATGGTTTCCCTGCCTCCATTCTCACAACTCCTCAGTCCACCCTTTCTTTTCCCAACAGAGTGGCCTGCAGATCCTCTCCCAGATTCCCAGTGCTTAAAAGAGTCTCCAAACGACCCAACACGGCAACGAGATGCATTACGATGCCACATTTGGTCAACTCCCCACGTCCCCACCCTGTGCCCCCTTCTCTACCCTCCCCAGGCCACATAGAAACCCTAGTGTCCACCATCTGTGATCACATCATAGGCAAATGCAGGGAGACTTTTGGAATGACAGAAACAGGAATATGGAGAGGAAGTGCTTCTTTCTTTATATATTTGTTTCTTCTAGAGACAGGGTCTTGTTTTATCACTTAGGCTGGAGTGTAGTGGCGCCATCATAGCGCACCACAGCCTTGACCTCTTTGGCTCAAGTAATCCTCCTGCCTCAGCTTCCTGAGTCACGGGGACCACAGATATATGCCACCTTGCCCAGCTAGTTTTCACAAAATTTTTGAAGAGACGGGGTCTTGCCATGTAGCCCAGGCTGATCTTGAACTCCTGGGCTCAAGCTCAAGCAATCCTCCAGCTTTGGCCTCCCAAAGGGTTGGGATTACAGGTGTGAGCCACCTTGCTCAGCAGGAAGTGACAATTTAAATGAATGGTGTTTCTGACTCCTGCTGTGCTAGATGAACACGCTCTCTTCCCTTAGATGTGGTAGGCTGAGAGCTAGGAGTCATTACCCTTATGAGCCTGTACCCCTTCCCTAGTATAGGCGCGTTACCACTCAGCCTAGAGTTTGAAGATGAACATGATTTGTTGAGCATGACTTCAAAACTCAAGCCAATTCTTCATCTGCTGCTTAGATGAAGAAACACAATCTTGCTTCAGTAATGGAAAACAATATCTGTTGGATACAGTAAGAAATGATATGTCAGTCCCCTAAGGTATTTCCAAGAGTATATTGTCTATGTGGCCTTCCCCTCCTCTGCTGGTGCATGCAACACATGGTCTGGGAATATCCCACCCTCCTTCATGCCAAGGTACTTTGCGCATCCCTCTCACCTACCAGGAGCATCCTCCCAGTGTTTCTTACTCAGGTTAAAACCTGCATGTTCTCCACGACTCTGCATAAAGCAGGAAAATGCTCCTTCCTTTTTTCCCCTGAAAGTCCTTAGTACATGTTTCTATTCAAATATTCATCTCCTTGTTTTGTAACTGGTTACTGGCCTATCTTTCCACTGGACTGTGAGCTCCTTGAGGGCAGATGTTAGTTCATCTTCTTATCCCCTGTGTACCTTGCCTTCTTTGTCACCCACCATCATTCTGCTAGGGTTCCAGCTCAAGATCACACCACCCCCTGGAATAATGTTCTCAGCAAAGCTGCAGAGCTGTGGTCCTTTACTGAATGTGACCCCTACTTCTGCTTTGTGACCTGAGATAGGCATGGTTGCACCAACAAGCCACTAAGCACTTTGCTCCATCTTGCCCCAGGAAAGAGCTCTGTCATGATGTCGAGCTATGTTAGCCTCACAGAGAGGCCTGAGTGGCCAATCACTCATCCTTTTGAGGTTTGCTTCTGTACAACAGCTCCATCAGTAGCATCAGGGACCTCCACTCAGCTAGTGAGGTGGAGCTTGACTAGAACTTTGCAATATTGCTGTGTAAATCAGAGCCTGGGCATACTTGAAAGGTTTACTTGAAGAGAATTTAATGAAGAGACTACAGAAGTATAGCAGGGTTAATGGACTAATAAACAACCATGCAATACCCAGGGACCAGCAACAGCAAAAGCATTGCCACTCCTATGCTGAAGGGGAAAGAGGAAGAAGTTGTTACTTCAACTCAGCAAGAACTGTGACCAAGGAAGTGGACGTCTGCCCCTCAGGAGCTGTGGCTATTGATTGAAGATGAGCAGGAGGAATAAATACCCCAAACTCTCTTTCTTTCCTCTTTCTAACTCTGCCAGTGGAGAAATTGGAGAACCCAATTGGAAAGCAAAAAGCATTGGGTCTCTGGATGGGCAGTCATGGACATTAGCTGCATGGGGCTCAAAACTGGGAGGGAGAGAAGGCTGGGGAAGAGATTCAAAGGGGCAGATAGAAAATAATAAAGAATGATCACTTTGGAATGTTCCAAATTATCAATTATGCTCTGCAAGGTGACCTGGAATCATAGTGTCTCTTGTGGACTGAATAGTGTCTCCCCTAAAATTCCTATGTTGATGCCCAAACCCCCAAGGCGATTGTATTCAGGGAAGGGACCTATGGAGAGGTAATTAGGGCTAAATGAGTGGGGAGGTAATTAGAGCTAGATGTGGTCATAATCCGATGGGATTGTGTTCTTAAGGAGGAGTAGAGGAGAAGAAAGTTCCGTCTGTTTCCCTGCAAGCTCAAGGGTCTTTGCACCCCAGAGAAGAAAGGCCCCATAGGAACAGACACAGTAAGAAGGTTGCCATCCACAAGCCAGGAAGAGAGGCCTTATCAGAAATCTGTCATGTTGGCACTTGGATTCCAGAGTTTTCATCTCCAGAACTGTGAGAAAATAAATGTCTGTTTTGAAGCCACCCAGTCTGTCATATTTTTTAGCCCAAGCAAACTAATATAGGATCCTTGGAAGGCAATGCCAATTTATGGCAGAAAGACCATCTATTTTTTAACTGCACCAATAAGGATGACCTGACAAAAATTGTTCTACTGTGCTTTCTGGGAAACCCAGGTTTCCATTGTATTGGTTATGATAAATACACAAATTCACAGATGGGTACGAATTTTTTTTTATTTTCTATAACTAATATTAATTTATACTTCGATTCCCAATTTTGTCAGGTAATGAAAACTTAGTCCCAGTAAGTTGAAGGGCCTTTTTGTGTAGAGGCTTTTGGTTCAGGGGTGAGCATTTGGTCTTTGGTGTCTTCCTCTATTCCTCCAGGTACCCCCTGCAGCCCCTTCAAGGCAGCCACAAGGCCTTTTGTGCGTGGGCCCTGGCTTCATGCCACATGTCTGCACCAGGCTTGGACACAGGGAATATATCCTTCTGTTCTGGATCTTTCTATGCTATGGGTAACTCTACAAAGGTGTCTCTGGCCCATCTTCTCAGATATACCACGTAGTCTTTTCATTTTCCTTGATTTCCCCATTTTGCTAGACTGGTTTCAGGAAGGATGAGGTCTGTGAGGTGTGTCACTGATACTCCCTGATCTCAGAGTCTCCACATCTATCCAGGGGTTTAGTCACCACCTTTCCAGAGCCTAGACCTCTCTAGTATTAAGCTATCTTGGTTTCCTTTTTCATTCCTTCTCTTCTCCCATCTAGAAGAAATACAGAAAATTTGTTATTTTTTTTTTAACATATTCTTCCAAAGCCCAGAATAGTTTCCTATCTTCATTGGGCTATGTCATTCTTCTCCTGGAATTACAGAAAAGGAAAATATGACAAATAGAAAATTTAAGGTGACAGGATGGGGAAGACATTGTCTATTTTAAAATACCATCCTACAATACCATATATAATTCAAGATAATAATAATTTCATAAGAAAGCCTGGAAGCCTTAGGAGTCATTCTCTGAATCTCACTGGAGCACAATGTGGGGACATAGTGGCTGCTCCACAGAGCTGAGTCCAGGCATGCAGCTCCACCCCAATTTTGCAAGCTGTGCTGCCAGCTTGACCTCCACCATAGCATCTCAGCCCTGCCTTCCTACAGGTCATGAGTATAGAGAGCAAGAACGACTTTACTCATTTTTCCCTCATGGGAGATGGAATTCTAGGGAAGTGTGGGTTTCAGAAATATGTTTGAATCTCTTCTCTATCTTAATAAGAAAAAAGAATGATGACTGAGTCATGGATACACAACCTGAGACAACCTAATACTTCTGAGTTGGAGGACAGGATGCCAACATGGCATCTGGGAAACAGGTTAAAGCTCTGGGGAAATCATCCAGGAGGTCAGGCTAAATCTGGCAGGCTGGATTTGGGAAGCAGAATTGGGCCAAGAGTTCAGGGCCAGGGCGATGACAAAGAAAATTCCTATCAGGAGGAAAATGTGCTGAATGGAATTCAGTGCTCTGAGCTATCTGCTTTTCAGGCCTACTAGTCAGGGATGGTCTAGAGAACCAACCAAAGATTAGAGAAAGCACAAATGTTACAATCAATGCATATTTTCTTGAAGGTTTTGGTAAGTAGTCCCAGCTCCAGCTAAGCATCTAAGGATGGAGGACCATATTTTGTTAAAAAGAGAGTAATATATTTTATATATTTATGGTATCAATTGTGGGAATAAACAGGCACCACTCTTACGAGGATGTACGTATAACAGGTCTCTTCAGCCTCGGAGGCATTTTATCTCTTGTTTTTATGAGTGATCTGGAAGGGCAAGTTTACAGAGAATTCCCCAAAGTTGTCGATGACATTCAGCGTTTCAACATTTCCTGGTTGTAAAATATTAAGCAGACATATATAAATTTTTCAAAGATCTTGTCATCTTTTCACTGGGAGAGATAAGAGGTCATCGGATGAAGGCTGGATGGTTCTTTACCAAGTGATCTCACAGGGAGGCATTCACCTTGGTGAATTCACTGTGCCTATGAGTCCTAAACTTTGTCATTGTCCTAGAGTCAAACTGCATCAAGGGCACTGACTCACACTAACCAAATTAAAATCAAAGCACATCAGAAGATGCAAACCTTATTGGTACATAATGGAAGATATTTTGATCCAATGAAAGGAATTCTCATTTCTCCTGCTGGGAGACAGCTTCTTCCAGGAGAGGTCAAAATAATAACTCTAAAGTTGCATAGTAAGCATGGAATCAGAGCAAAGGGAGGTGGAGAGTCTGGGAGATTTTTATCCAGGCCGTGTCGGGTGTGATGAATCATTCCTACCCCTTGGTACAGAACACCTCTTTAGTAATTTAATTAAGGTTGTCTTACAGATTCAGTGTCTTCTTAGCTTGGACAATGCTGGAAAAACACAGCCAATTTTTGTTCTTTTGAGCTGTACTTTTTAAGATCCAGACTGTCCCTTTATGCTCATACATTACAATACAATCAATGGGGCTTTTGCTTGCTAAATAGTAACCACATTCCTGTCCTGCCTCTCTGAGACCCAGGTCACCTTGAGTGGAATAAGAGGACTATTCAAATCCTTTGGCTACATATTTACAGACAGTCTCTTATTTACTCATCTAGATTTCTAAACATTGCATGTGGATTTTACTAGCTGAATCCTTGGAACCAAATCTTCTTTCTTATTTCTTCCAACTTATTAGGGGAAATCTCACCCCTACTCTCCCAATCCCAGGCCCACAACGTAATCTTTTGCTAGAAGGTTATAAAAGGTGTCAGATAACTTTTTGTGTGAGCAAAGGGTTGCATTTTAGCAGGAAAAATGTGTCACCTGTAATATAGGGTACAGGCAGGGCATTATTTATAATCCATTACAGGCAGACAGTACCCCTTAAAGTTTAGAAGAGGTTTTATTTAAGGACAATTCCTCTTTTTATTTTTTTGAGACGCGACTTCACTTTGTTGTTCAGACTGGAGTGCAGTGGTGTGATCTTGGCTCACTGCAGCCTCGACCTCCCAGACTCAAGCAATCATCCCACCTCAGCCTCCTAAGTAGCTGGGACTACAGGCATACTCCACCATGCCTAACTAATTTTGTTTATTTTTTGGAGAGACAAGGTCTTACTATCTTGCCCAGGCTGGTCTCAAACTCCTGGGGTCAAGCGATTCTCCATAAAGTAAAATTATGAAGTCAATTTACCAAATAGGTGATGCAGGTTAAAAATATAATGGGCACACAAAGGTCTATATAAATTCTTGTCAGACCCTTATAGATGATTAAAAAGAGCAATGGTGTTGGAAGGTCATCCATAGCCTCTGAAGCTATATAAGTGTAGCCAGAGGCTCCCACTGCATAAACCCA
Source organism: Pongo pygmaeus (assembly GCF_028885625.2). Taxonomy (NCBI): domain Eukaryota; kingdom Metazoa; phylum Chordata; class Mammalia; order Primates; family Hominidae; genus Pongo; species Pongo pygmaeus. The sequence continues at coordinate 40,739,442 of NC_072380.2, read as the reverse complement.
GGTGCTATCATTAAAGAGATGACACTGAGCCAGGGGGACTGTGACCCAGAGAGGCAATTTCTGCTTTGTCTCTGTCCCTCATGGGCAGTTGCAGCGCAGGTATAAAAAAAAAGACTCTGAGACTGAGATTTGAGTGCAGATGTTTTACTGAAAGTGTAACCCTCAAAAACATCTAAATAAGAAGAGGGAAGCAGGACAAGGCTAACGGAGAAGCTGACTGTGATACCTTCGCTCGAGACCTCGGAGACCTATGAGGCCTTCCAGAGGAAGTAGAGGAAGCTTTCTTCCAGAGCTGGGGTGGGCTTTTAGGATTGTCTTGTCTTGAGGCAAGGGAGTTGAGCCTTTATTAACCCCTGCCCAAGTGTTGCACAGTAAGCATGGAATCAGCAAAATCAGAGGACTGGGTGAAAGGCTTGTGTCAAGTTCCTTTCCTTGGCTGAAGGCACATCCAAGAGAGAAACTGACGGGGGATCCTCGAGCTACAAACACTTCCAGCAGCTGGGGAAATGAGTGTCTAAGTCTGGGGCAATGCACTAGAGCACCAAACCAGTAGGTACTCCCAGGCCCTGACCATTTAACTGCATCTGGTCATGCAAGTTAGGGACAAGCCCACTGTTGGGATGGAGACCTTCCTGGTCTGGTGCATTGTTTGCTAAGAGTTGACAGTGCTGTGTAAAAGACCTCATTCCAGGAGCAGAAAGAGTGATCATCTCACTGTGTAGACAATGTGGTCTTCATGCCACCAACCCCAAAATGGAGCCAACATACAGCACTGGCTGACACATTCCCACCCCCACCCGCATAAGTGATGTGGATGGCTGCTCAGAGCATGCAAGCAGGGCAGAAAATAGGCTTTTCAGCTGTAACTCTGATCACAGGGGACTATGTTAAAGGGAAGTTTATCATCTCCTCACAGAGATGTGAGCAGATTGTCTTTGGTGTCTGTTCCTTGGCCCCTTCTGTATTATGGTGCCTGATGCCCTCATTGCAGCGTCTCACTCATCTCTTTTCCTCTCTTACCTCTAAACCCATTGTCGGGAAATGACATGGGATTTGTTGGCAGTAAGGTGTAGATGACTCATAATAGTTGTTTCCCTTCTCCATGAGACATTTAGCTTAAGTCTTCTGGCAATCAGCTGTAATGCAATGGAGGCATTGGTCATGTTTTTGGCAGCATAAATCAGGGGAGAACAAGATTTCCGGAGAATGTGGAAGAGACCGACAGCTGCCTGCCCAATGTTCTCTTTTCCTTTTTGCTAACAGAAACCCAATTTTATTTTATGTGGTCATGAACTCAGCTAAAAGACTGCACTTCCTAGCCTTTCATGCAGTTAGGTGCAGCCAAATTGCTGTAAGTAGCAGTCACTAGGGAAAGCTCAGAGGAAAAGATTTTAAATCACATGGCTCCTCTGGCAGGTATTACTTCTTGTTCAGCACTCTTCCCCACTTCTCCTTCCTCTTGCTTGGGACATGAATGTCATGGCTGGAGAATCAGCAAGCATTTTGGATAATGAGGTAGCCTTGAGGACGGTGGAGCAGAAAGGAAGAAGGAGCCTAGTTCCTTGAAATTTCCATAATGACTCTGTCAGAGGCATTTAAACCCAAGCAACTCCATCTTGAATAGGGGCTGAGTAAAATGAGGCTGAGACCTACTGGGCTGCATTCCCAGACAGTTAAGGCATTCTAAGTCACAGGATGAGATAGGAGGTCAGCACAAGATACAGGTCATAATGACCTTGCTGATAAAACAGGTTGCAGTAAGGAAGTCAGCCAAATCCCACCAAAATCAAAATGGTCAGGAGAGTGACCTCTGGTGGTCCTCACTGCTACACTCCCACCAGTGCCATGACAGTTTACAGATGCCACGGCAACGTCAGGAAGTTACCCCATATGGTCTAAAAGGGGAGGTATGAATAATCCATCCCTTGTTTAGTATATCATCAAGAAATAACCATAAAAGTGGGCAACAAGCAGCCCTCAAGGCTGCTGTGTCCATGGAGTAGCCATTCTTTTATTCCTTTATTTTCTTAATAAATTTGCTTTCACTTTCCTCTATGGACTCGCCCTGAATTCTTTCTTGCATGAGATCCAAGAAACCTCTCTTGGGGTCTGGATTGGGACCCTTTCCTGTAATAACGCTATTAGTCCTAGCCTACCTACTTTTTTCATTTGAGAGAGAAATGAACCATTATCCTGTTTAGATCACATATTTGGGGTCTTAGTTATATGCAGCTGAAACAAATCTTAATGAATACAGAAGGTTCTAAAAGTGGGGTGCTAGAGATAATAGAATCCAAAATATCAACCTGGCTGAACAGAGGAGGTGGGGAGGCCGATGTTAAGGATTCAGATATTGTAGCCTGAAAACCTTGCTGCCCCTGTTAAAGCTGTGGTGAAACATTTTGTCACATCTGTTGCCCACTATACCTTGGGGACCGGAGTGTATGGTGACCAAAGTTCAAGTACTGGGAAAATGGTAGGAAAATTACAAATTCTGGTGTGTGTTGGCCTCTCCCTGCTGCTCTCTGCAGAGTCCTAAAAGAAAGAAAGTGGCTCATACTAGAGCTAACCACATTAAAAGCACAAATGGAAAGAAATGACAATTTCCTAAGGGAGATGCTCCTGCTTACGATCTGCAGTCTGAGTTGAATAGAAGTCTCATAATTTAAGCCTTGCACAGTTGAAAAGGCCAAATGCATTTGTACCCCAAACTGAAGCCATTATAAATAGTGGTTGTAAAATTGCTGTCTTTACAAGCAACAAGACTGATATCCTCTCATTGGAAGTTGGGAACTCACTGATAAATATGGGATTAAAGGTATTACATTCCCATCCAAGCTCATTGTTTCAGATGAGTCAAGAAAGTGACCATTAATTTGAGAAGGCAAGACATAGCAGAGCACAGAGACCAGTAGATAAAAGATGAGACCTTTCCTGTTTAAAAGCTCTCTCTAGCCTTTGCCTGTGATTACTCTGCCTATAGCTGAATAAAAGCCAGAAGAGAGGAAGCTTGCTCAAAATTACAAAAACAAGATAATAATTGTAATAAACTTAAGCATAACCCATCAGGCTGAGACTTTTCTTTTTTTTTTTTCTTTTTTTTTTTTTTTTTTTTTTTTTTTGAGATGCAGTCTCGCTCTGTCGTCCAGGCTAGAGTGCAATGGTGCAATCTCGGCTCACTGCAACCTCTGCCTCCCAGGTTCAAGCAATTCTCCTGCCTCAGCCTCCTGAGTAGCTGGGATTATAGGTGCCCACCACCACACCCAGCTAATTTTTGTATTTTTAGTAGAAATGGGGTTTCAATATTTTGGTCTTGAACTCCTGACCTCAGGTGATCCACCAGCCTTGGCCTCCCAAAGTGCTGGGATTACAGGAATGAGCCACCATGCCTAGCAAGGGGCTGAGAGTTTTCTACCATCAAGGCAATCTCTGGGACCCAAAACTGTACCAGAAGTAAGTGGACTATGAGAGGTATGCAGCTCCCCAAAGAGTACTCTTCAGTCCCTCCTTCAGGTGCAGTCAAGGACTTCTAGTGTTCAGGGCTAGGGCAACAGAGAATAAAGGACAAGGAGGGGAGTTCTTTCCAGAGGGCAGAACCAAGGCTGCCTGATAACCTAAATCATCAAACACACCTATGAAATCCCCCACTGCCTGACTAAGAATCTTTGCTATTATTACTCAAAAGAATTTAATAACTATAATAGATTAGTGTTTCCCATTCTCTATTTTCCAGATGAAAGGTTTTGTTTCCTTGTGAAAACAAAATTGCAATTATTCCATTTCTTTTCCCTCATACTGCTTTGGTTTTTGTGAAGAAGATAACTTGCTTTTGAACTTAGGTGTCACTGAACCACAAGAAGAAACATCCAGATTTGTTGGAGATAACTGCACACCATCTAGATATCCTGAACTTCGAGCTGGGTATAGCCATTGGATAAGAATGTGGAACTGACTCTTGCGGGAGGTGGTGACTACGTTTTACTAGGTTGGTGCAAAAGCATTGAAAGTAATGGTAAAAACCACAATTTCACCATTAAAAGTAATGGTAAAAACTGCAATTCCTTTGCTTTTGCACCAACCTCATATGTAGTCTTCATAGGTGGAGAGCAAACAGGCAGGCTGTGTCACAAACAGTTGTGGCTGGTGACTCACACCATACTCTAGTACATTGAGAGGCAGGAGGATTGTGTGAGCCCAGGAGCTTGAAACCAGCCTGAGGAATATACTAAGACTCCATCTCTACCAAAGGAAAAAAAAAAAAAAAATTAGCCGGGCACAGTGGTGTGCGCCTGTAGTCCCAGCTACTCGGGAAGGTGAAGTGGGAGGATCCCTAGAGCCAGAGAGTTTAAGGCTGCAGTGAGCCATCATTGATCATTGTGCCATTGCACTACAGCCTAGGTAACAGAGCCAAACCCTGTGTAAAAAAAAAAAAAAAAAACAAAGGGGGAGAGAGAACAGTTTGCTGCTCACCAATCCAATATACATTCTCCCCTTCTTTTTTTCTAGCAGAACTTGAATGTTCCTGTTTAAGACAATGTCCCTGCATTTTTTGTTTTGTTTTGTTTTTTAGAGGCTATTTTTAACAAGTTCCCTTACAGCTAGGGGCGGCTAATGGAATCTAACTGGTGGTCATGGGAGTCTTCCAGGAAAGCTCATTAAAGAGAGGTGATTCCTCTGGGAGGGGTGCTCTTTTGCATTTTTTCTTTTTCCTTCTTCCTACCAAAAATGTGGAGATGATGGTTGGAGCTCTGCCAGCCAACTTGGACCTCAAATCAGCCTTGAGCATGAAGCCCAGTTCTGAGATGGTGAAGCAGGAAGATAGAAGGAGACTGGGTCTCTCCTAACCATACCCACATATTAGTCTTCATTAACTGGTGTTAGTATTTTCTTTTAGGAGAGACAAAAATAAATATGTTTTATGGAAACCATGTGCCTTTTCTGTTACATACAGATTAACCTAATCCTAGCCTATACCAGTATTGACTGGAGCTTCATACTCTAGAACTAATTGCTTCTTTATGTTGTTACGTTACCCATCCATAGGGTGGACCTAGGTAAAGTCACAGGATGGAAGCCCTGCCTTGAACTGGTCCTCTGCTCTGAGAGTGAATATTCTAAAAGCCCATGTTGAGAAGAAACTAGGAAACAAGTTACATGGTGCATGACCTCTGAAACAAAGCAGGCTGTGGATGGGCCCTCTAGGCCTACTGGGCAACAGAACTGTTTAGAGGCTGAATCCAAGCACACAAGAGATGGACAAACGTAGGAGGGTTTGTGCTTGAACTAGCTTGCTTGAAATTGAAGGAGCCTGGTGGCTTGATCCCGTAACTCTTTGATTTATTAAAAACACGGTTTCAGTTTCACTGACCAAGAGGTATAATTTCCATGGTCTAACACAGAGAAAATTAGGGGGCTTTTCCAGTTTGGGTTATGACCACATGAGAATAGGAACTCTGATTTCATTTTTTTCCAAGGTGCTGGGATCCCACAATTGACAGAGGCTATATTAGTTTTCCACTGTTGTTGTAACAAATTGCCATAAATTCAGTGGTTTAAACAACACTAAGTTACTCTCTTACAGTTCTGAAGGTCAGAAATCCTAAGATGAATCACTAGGACTCTATTCCTTCTGGGGATTTGTTGGCAGAACCTGTTTCCATGCCTTTTCTAGCTTCTAAAGGCTTCCTGCATTCCTTGGCTTGTGGCCCCATTCACCATCTTCAAAATCAGCAGTGCAGCATGGCATCTTCCCATCTCTCTCTGTGTCCCTCTGCTCCCATCCTCACATGGTTTTCTGTTTAAGCCTAATTCTACAACCTCCTTCTCTAAGAATCTTTGTGACTATATTGGGCCTACTTGAATAATCTAACATAGTCTCTTCAACACAAAAGCCTTAATTACAACAAAAAGTCCCTTTCTTCATATAAGCTGACATCTTCACAGGTTTCAGAGATCAGGATGTGGACATCTTTGGGAGGTCATTTGTCACACAAATACCAAGGTCAACTCAATATCCTCATGGCTGTACTTATTGGCCTGTTTCCCAGGTCCCTAAATAGTTCCCTCTGCAAACTTACAATATTGTCTGAATTTTTTTTGCAATTAAAGCATTTGTCAAAAGACCTCTATTAAAATAGATATACTACATGCTGTGTTAATGTATAGAGCTGTAAGTTGCTCTTCAGATTCCCCGTCAACCTGCAACAATCTTAGAGAAGAGGAGAAATTGGCTCTGGGCTTATTAAATTTTATTAAGGGACAAGTTGATATGAAAAGTTGTACTGGCAGCATGAGTCTGCACAGAGCCCGGCTGTAGAGGCCCTAAGCAGGGTGGAGCTATCAGAGATCACTTCCTAACAGTGAGTTGTGGAGGTGCATAAAGGCAGAGCTCAGGAAGAGAAAGAGGGTATCAGGCAGAAGTATGAAAGCGGAACCTTCCTCTTTCAAGAGTGTTTAGGGATAGTACCATTGCTAAGAGCTAACATTAATTGAGCTTTTATTATATGTCAAGGTGGCACAGTTAAATTATTGGTCCTCATTCTTTATATTCCCATTCAAATTCATGTTCTTGGCTATGCAATTTTGCAGTTCCTCCCATAAAGATAGAATATAGTTCCCTGGTGTTTTATTTTTGGGCTCATCCACATGACTCGTTTGGCCAACACATTGTTACCAGATGAGAAAGAAATAGAGGACTGATGATTGTGCTTTCTTGTTCAGGATTGTTCTCTTTGCCACAGGAATATAAGAATATTCCTGCCTAGCCCACTGGCCCAAGGAGGGTGAGAGCAATATGGAGTACACCCAATGTAATCTGCAGCTGATTGCAGACAGATGAAAAGGAATTGTTTGCTATTGCATGTGACTGAGATTTTTGGAATTATTTAGGTAAAGTTGCTTATTTTTTGAGTCAGTCAGAGACAGTTCTAAGGGTTTTACATGCATTAATTAATCTAAACCACACCTTGATCTTATAAAGTAGTTTTAGTCTCCCTGTTTTGCAAACAAGGAAACTAAGGCCTTCATCTATTAAGGAACTTTCTCAAAGTCATGCAACTAGTAAGTGCTGGAAATGCAATTTGAATCAGTCGAATGTCCACTTAGGTCCTGACTACAAGATTTTATTGGGCCATAGCCACAGGCATAAGGTTTCTTTCTTTCTCTGCTCTCCTCTTTGTGGCCCATTTTTAATTTGTCCTAAAATGTTGGGGTTTTAAATCTTTTTCTAAGTATGTAAGATGAGAAATCCACTGGGTTAAAAGCCTGGCAACCCAGGTTCTGATCCCACTGTCAATAAGAAATGAAAGATTGCCCAAATGAAAACAAATATTTTCTTTGTTGATCCATTACCCACATTTTCAAGGCCTGACCTGATGAACAATATCCTGGAAAAACAAGGACATGTGCCTAGAAGCCAACCACGTTGTCACTAAGACTGCCAGATGATGCCCAGTTGTAGGACTAGCCATGTTTGATAATTTTATAAATTGTACCTTTTTTCTTTGCTTCAAGCTCCTGAGAAAGAGTGTTTTATTATTTTTGGAAACTTGTGGAAGTTGAGTTCTCAGGAGGATAATAGAGGCCTACGAGGTAAATGGTCACCTACATGTAGAAAGAACCCCAAATGTGAAACTGAACATAGGTGCCGAAGAGTAGGATTTGCATGGGGCAAAAACTTGACAGAGACTGGAAGAGCCAAGAGCATTCCTGTTTCTAGATTTAAAAAAATAGGGGCCAATAAAATGAGTACCAAAAATAAAATATTTAGGACTTATCAATTAGGGACGGTGAGGCTGAGGATATCATAAGAATATTTTTTAATTTTTTGTGACATGTGACACTTACTATTTTTTGTTTGGTAGTGATTGGTAGTAAAAATCATGAAAAACAAGCTGATAATGTTATTGTTGGAAGTATCAAGAAACTGGAGAACAAGGAAGAGTATTTCTACTGCTCAATCTTGGATGATGATGATGATGATGACGACAGTAATGATGACATCAGTCAGCATTTATTGAACACTTATTGTGTTAAGCTCTTTACAGAATGATCCAATTTAATTTTATAATGCAACCCTGTACAAGAGATACTAACATTATGTCTCTTTATACAGATGCAGGGTTTCAGACCTAGAGAGATTAAATTATTCTCCGAAGTCACAGAGGTAGTCAATGATGGAAGGAGTGTTCAAATATAGGAAGTGTGATTTATTGATTCTTAACAAACCAACAAATAGAGAAACTGTTGAAACAGAGGAAGTGGCCATCATTTGGAAAAGGAAAGCACAGATGGAAGATTCCCCTAGAATTTCTATATTGGATGCAGGGGTACACATGTTGCTGACACATGAGGAAACCTCTGATGTAGGTGAAAAGGGGTAGCATGGTAAGCCCTTGGCAGCCACATCTTGACTGGCTCAAGATGAGTATATGAGGAGCCTTGGTCTTCCATGGCCCCTGCCATATTTATCCAGCCTACCCCACAGAAAGCCTACTCTCTCTCTGACTGACACATGGCCCCTTTGCTTTTCAGAATGAACCTTCATCTGGGGCTAGGGCTGTCCATGGCAGACATAACAGGTGAGGGAAGCTTTCTTCAAAGCTCTGGAACTGGAGCAGGGAGCTCTTCCCAAGACAGTGGGAGGTACCAGGGCTGCAGTAGCAAATTAACCAGAAGTGGCATAGAAAGACAGTCCTAAGGGACAAGAGGTAAACATAAAAGCCAAATCTTTGGAATCAGAAAATTAAGGTCAAGCAAAGGAGATTAGAGGCAAACTGGATAGGCAGCTTGAGTGGTTGTGTTGAAGGCAGCTTGGTATTTGATGCTGGCTTTTGGGCCTGCAGGGCATTATGTGTGAATGAATTGGTCCTGCATACAGGGGCAGGTGTATGGTGGCCTTGCTAGAACTAGGGCCAATGCTTAAGCTCTACTTAGTTTGATAGGGGTCTAAACATGGTATTCAGGGCTTGTCAATCCCTCCCTCAGGAAACCTGGTCCTTAAACAACTAGCTGTTAGCTGGAATCCAGCCCCCCAAATGCGCTGGCCATCAGAAACCACCATATAGTCATTCTGTCTGATCATGAGAGTCTTCTATAGTTTACATTTCTGCTGCAGACTCTTTTAATGAATGTCGTCAGTACATAAGCCCCAGACACCAGCACAAGCCCATGTGACACCTGGCTCTTCCCATCACTCACCCATTGCCTAGGCCCAGTTATCTTGTCACATCAGTCCCGCTTGGCTCCATTTCTGTCACCTTCAGTCATAGGCATGTCCTGTGAGCAGAAGGAAATCTTCCCAGGATGACGGACACTTCTTTAAGGGGAATTGAAGTTGACAGAATTCACTGCTGCCCAAGGTACCATTTTTTGCCTTTTCTCTCTCAAATTACTTTTTCACCCTTTCCTACTCTGCCTTGTATTATAAGAAGCTGACTCATGAAAACTAAATTTTCCAGGCTTTCTGAATCTGTTGAGTGCAACAAATGGGAGTTATTGGTAGGAGGCCTGGGGATAAACGGAGGTAAGTAGCCAGGGAATTTCTCTCCTCTCCTCTCTCTGCTTTGGGCTGCATCTCTGGAAGTGACTTTGATTCCTCCATGGTTCCAGCTACCTTTGGACAATCTCTCTCCATGGTCTCAGCTCCTACAGGCAACCCCAGATATAGGCCCAGCTTCTACTGAGTAGCTCCTAAGCCTGGTAACACCATCTCCTCCCTGGGTATCTCCAGCCCTAGAAGCAGTAACAGTCTCCTGCTATTGCTAAATCTCTGAGTTGCCTCACAATCCCTTCCTTGAAGTTTCAACTCCTCCAATATTTTTATAACTATCTCCCCATATTAAAGCTGGCTGGAAAGTGCCAGACACACCAAAAGGCAAATTCAGTGGAACTGCTGATTTCACCCCAGGCTTGGTCCTGATGCTGCAGCTGGGTGGCCAGGGGGCTGAATGGGGTAATGAGAAGCTCCCAAGGTAACAGTCACTAACTTCTACAGATTGCCCGGGGTTCCTTACTGCCCTGGAGACCAGACCTACCCCGACCGGAATTTCCCAAGAGAAGGCCAGTCTGAGTCACCTTCCTTTTGTATAAGTGGTCTACAAAGGCCTTGTTTTCAGGATTTTTTTTTTGTTAAGATGCAAATGCTGTCATAAAATATCTTCATCACAATAAAAATGCAAAGTACAAAGTTGCCGTTCTGCACCACATCACAGAGGAATGCGGAGACATTATTCAAATGTGCACAGGACAATTGCTGCACATGCACTCGCAGGCTGACAGGGACTAAAAAATAGCACATTCCATTAAAAGAAAGAAAAAAAACTCTTTGGTCGCAAAATAAGTGACTGTTCTCTTTGTCCCTTTTTTCTACAGACAGCAGCCCCCTCACCAGACTCTCTGCAGCGTTACAGTTTTCCAGGAAATGATAGAGACCAGCAGGACACCGTTAAAAGGGGGACCCAGGGCAAGGGAAAGAAGCCAGGGGCAGTAGAGCTTAGGAACACCTCCATCCTCCCACTGCCTGCTGTCTTTCCATCCCCCTGCACAATCTACCTGCCATTGCTGTGGGGCATTACCTGGGATTGCTGGCTTTCTGAAGAAATGCAGCAGTATTAGAAAGGGAGATTAACCAGAATACTTTGCAAGAATTTCAAGTTGTCAATAATTAGTGTTGTTTTTTAACTTATCCATTTATATTACAGATGAGGAACTCAGACCCAGAAGAACGAAGTGACTTGCCAAAAGTCCTTCAGCTGTTTCAGCAGAGCAAGAACTAGGGTTCCCAGTGCAGTTTTCTTTACACTCCAATTTAGTAGAGGCATGAGCCACATGGGGACATTTTGGCTCCTGATGGACCACAGACAAAACAGTGGTCCCCTAAGATTATAATGGAACTGCCCTATATAGGTGTACTAATTTTTACCTTTTACACCATATTTTTACTGTATCTTCATTTATTTATTTATTTAGTTAGTTTTTGAGACAGATTTTTGCTCTTGCTGCCCAGGCTGGAGTGCAATGGCGCGATCTCGGCTCACTGCAACCTCTGCCTCCCAGGTTCAAGCGATTCTCCTATCTCAGCCTCCTGAGTAGCTGGGATTACAGGTGCCCACCACCACACCCAGCTAATTTTTTATATTTTTAGTAGAGACGGGGTTTCATCATGTTGGCCAGGCTTGTCTCAAACTCCTGACCTCAGATGATCCACCCACCCAGCCTCCCAAAGTGCTGGGACTACAGGCATGGGCCACCGTGCATGGCCTACTGTGTCTTTTATATGTTTAGATATATTTAGATGTAAAAATACCAATGTGTTACAATTGCCTGCGGTATTCAGTACAGTACATGCTGTACAGGTTTGGAGCCTAAGAGCAGTAGGCTACACCATATAGCCTAGGAGTGCAATGGGCTGCAGCATCCAGGCTTAAGTAAGTACACTCCGTGATGTTTGCACGATGACAAAATGGCCTAACAACACATTTCTCAGAAGGTATCCCCTTCTTTAAGTGACTTATGACTACACAGTGTTTAGTCAAAGAAAGGGCAGGTCTAATAACTTGAATTTAAAATCTTCATCCCCAAGCCGGCCTCATAAGAAGGCTGCCACTCAGGAGCTGATGTGGTGGAGTGAACAGAGAATCAGATACACATTGAGGAATCCTAATGCCAGTGCATCCTGGCTAGTGCTAGATGATGCAATGGGGATAAGTCATAAAACCTCTCTGAATGTCATTTTCCTCAGCAGAAAACTGGCATAAAGTCACCCACCATAACCACTTCATAGGGTGTTTTGCTGCTAAAACAGGTCAATATGTAGAAAAATGTGGAAATTATGATGTTTGCAGATGTTAGGGGAAAGTAGGGATCAGTACACTGTTTCTGAGGGGCCAGATAATAAAATGTTAGGTTTTCAGGCCAAATACAGTCTCTATTGCAGCTGTGCAAGCCTGTTGTTATAGCACAAAAGTAGCAAAAGACAATCCCTAAATGAACACATATGGCTGTGTTTCAATAAAACTTTATTGATAAAACAGGCAGCAGATTAAATTTAGCCTATGGGCCATAGGTTGCTCACCCCTGGGATAAAGCCACTCATTTTGCTTAGTGCTTGTTCACTGGAAAAGCCTCCCTGCCTCCTCTACCATCTCCCTTCCCTAAACTCAGGGCTTGATGACTCAGCCCAAGCCTTATTTTTGGTGCATCAGCTTTTTAAAGCAAAACATAGCTCACTGGAGGGGTTTAAGACACATAGTCATCTGCACCAGTAGAAAAAAAAAGCTAAAAGCACATTTATAGCCACAGTCACAGCCGTCCTTCTCCATGAATATGTTTAAGTCTGCATTTAGACACACAGCTGCAGACATAAAGTAATATAGAAAAAGGAACGGAGCTGTGGATTTCATTGAGGCTGAAATAGAGGACTAGATAGAGGCATAAAAAACAACATTTTTACTTCCAAGCCCTAACTTTTGAAAGCACATTCACATTTATTTTCACTTATCATGATGAGATTATGAGGGAGTTTTGACAGATTTGAAAGGAAGCAGGTACTTTACCTGCTGTCAGGAATCTGGCTGGTGGCAGAGCCCAGGCTCAAACAAGCCCAGGTGCTCATCTTTATGAACCCATCTGAGCATACTTTTCTCAGCCCAAGAACAGGCACAGCCCCGAGCCCTGGGCTTGACTACAGAGTGGCCTTTTGCAGTGGTTATGCTCCTTACTGACTCCTTGCCACAGTATCATAAAGTCAGTCTTCTTTGGGGATATTACATTATCCTCCCCTTGATTAAAATGATGTCTGTTACCTCAAAACAAAGAGTATTTTCAGCCAGGTGCTGTGGCTCATGCCTGTAATCCCAGTACTTTGGGAGGCTGAGGCAGGCAGATCACTTGAGGCCAGGAGTTGGAGATCAACCTGGCCAACATGGCAAAATCCTGTCTCTACTAAAAACACAAAATAATTACCCAGGTGCAGTGGTGCACACCTATAGTCCCAGCTACTCAGGAGGCTAATTCAGGAGAATCGCTTGAACCTTGGAGGCAGAGGTTACAGTGAGCCAAGATCGAACCACTGCACTCCAGCCTGGGTGACAGAGAAAGACACTGTCTCAAAAAAAAATAATAATAATTTTGAAAACAGAAAAGCCAGTATGTTAAATACTATGGGATCAGTGGAAGACTACATCAAGTAATCCTCAAAAAGTACTGAAATTGGACAGTGTTGGCTTGATCATTTCTTGGGCTGTGGATAGGTTAATCATCTCTGAGTGAGCTAGAATTCAAGATGTTCCTCAGGCAAAAAGCAGGACATTAGATGAGTCTTTGATGCCACTGAAATCTATGGTAGCAAAGGGATCACCAGCCTTGAAACAGAAGAGGACAGCATCTGCAGCAGGCTTTGGCAGAAGAAGAAACACAGCCTGGATGCTGACTGTATCTTAGAAGAATGAAGAAGCTTTGCGGTGGGGTTGGTGCGACTAAGCCAAGAACCTGCCGAAGATATCATAGGTCACTACACAGAGCACCAGAAATGCTGATTGCACTTTGATGGCTGAACCACACAACCCACCTGTGGGAAAAGAAATTGCTTGGAAGGCAAGTGCAGGATGGTCTCGGCCCCAGGTAAAAAGCATGGGGCCACCTAAAACTGAGGTCTTATCACAGGCAGCCAGATGTTGAGGGGCCACCTTGGGAGTCAAACAAAAGTAAAGATCAGAAAGGTTCTCAAAAGCGCCAAGACGTGCAGCTGCAATGCTAACATAACATCCACTCTATAGTAAGCTATATCCAGCTGATACCAGCCTGAGTCGAAGTCTGAACTGGGAAGTATGGAGAAGGGAGGACAGGCTGAGCCCAATTTCGATTAGCCTGTGGAAAATACACATTTGTGGGAATAAACTGCATTTGAATACAAAGTTTGTCAAGCATTATTTGTCCTTGGAATTTCTCATGATTATAATTCTCTCAGTATTTGCTACTTTACTTAAAACCTGTGGTTTGCATGGATTTAATCCCTGCTTAGAGCAGCCAGAATTTTTTGATTTGACAGCTGAAATCATTTTTCTTTAGGGACATTGTAATATATTATGATTCTTGAAGAACATTACTGTTTAGGAACGCGTGGGCTAAAATAGATCTTTATGACTTGTGCAAGCTCTCGTAATATTGTTTCTCTGAAAAGTTGCTCTGAACAACAGATTTATAAATGGCTACTGTCTCAGAGGTATATTTTTCAGTTTGGGACTGCTGGTTTATGCAGAGGGCAGTGTGTGGTGTGTGTGTGTGTATTCAGTGTCTCCTAAACCCCCCAACTGTCCGGTAAAATGAACACCCACTCTTTGTAAAGATTGATCTTCAAGTCATTGTTTTTGTTTTTTTTAAAAAAGCCCTCATATGAATCTATTCACTTATGCCCATGCCCTATCAAATGAGAAGTTGTTTAGCAGAAGCAAATGTACCTAGCAGCACCTTCTACTCTCAGCCCATTGTGTCCCCTGAAAAAATCTGCCCATGGGCTTGATCTCTATTGTGTGGAGTAAACAGAATCAATGAATCTATATTTCTCTTCTATTCTAAACAGCAGCAGAAAGGAATGGGGGAGAAGAGGGTCCACGCAGTTATTGCCTGATCGTGCTCACAATCAGGGGCTTGGAAGCCCCCTCAGGGAAGTGAGTGGAGGTCTTCAGTGCACATCTGCACAGCACCACCCTCCCACCTCAGTCAGGTCGATTTGAGCAACCACCCATCAGCTCAACGGCTCTCAATTCAGTGGGTCTGAAACAAAGTTCTGACCAGCAGGTTTTATCCCCACCCCATCTCATAATTGAGAATCTCTGCTTCCAGGAGGCAAAGGGAAGCAGGGGGAGGAAAGCATGTCTTCAGAAATAAGAATAAACAAAGAAAGAGAAAAGAAAGGAAGAAAAAGGCAGTTCAGCTTCTCTCTTCTAACAATGAGTCCCACAGGAAGATAGATGCCGGGAATTAAAGTCCTCCTCCCTGCCCTCTGGGTCTCAGTCTAGATGTGCAGAATCACTTTTGCCAGGTTCTGCTATATCTCTAGGACAATCAGGGCTTCTGGGGAGAAATTATTTTTCCAAACAGGACTCTACAGAATATTAAAATATACAAACACTGGTCATGCTGAAAGGTTTTACTTCCTATATTAAGGGCCTGTGGTAAAGTAGCGTAATTTGTAAAGGTATCTCAGCTCAGAAAGGGGCTAAGAGAAATTGGTGGATCGATCCCTGGGTCAAAATAAAGTGATGTAAGCTGATTTGCTGAGAGATAGGATGATTCTGTATGTTCAAGAGGCCAAAGCTGGGAAGAGAGGCTGAAAGATCAAGATCGCCCATCCACAGAGTTCACGAGATCTGTGGTGTAATAGAAAGTATATGGAACTTGAAGTGACAACCCATGCACGTGAGTCCCCACTATGCCACTAGTACATAATATTAACAGTTAAATGACCTCGGAATGACTTTCATACTTTCCGAAGCTCAATTTCTTCACTCACCTATACCTTGGCGATCATAACACTATGAAGATAACACAAGTTAGCTTCAAAGTATTTTACGATAATTAAATGAGAAAATGCATGAAAAACTGTGAAAACTGCAAAGTGCAATGCAAATAAAAAGTTTGTATACATTTTAACACTGTTTTTAATGGACTTAAGCAAGCCAGGTGTTAGTAAGGCACTGATTTTCAGCCTTGAAAAATGAATTCTGAATAAGGTTATTAAAACTTGGCTATTATAGGTAGTTGTTATACAGAAAAATATATATATATATATATTATTGTGGTCGATTCTTTTTAGTTAGTTACATTCCATAGTATTGCTTTTTGGATACTTAGCCTACAAATTGACAAATACACTATTGTTCTAATTTAATTAGATTTGGAACAATATTTTTAGCACAGAATGACTTTCTAATTTGTAAATTTACATTTGGGTTTTTAAAACTGGTATGGGTGAGTAATAATAATCTTTCATAGTTATATAGCATTTCAGAGTTTACCAAACACTCTCACATTTTAACTCACCTTATTCTCTCAAAAAATCTGGGAAGCATCATTTCACAGATGCTAAAGATAAGACACAGAGAGGATGTGACTCTCCCAAAGTCACAAAGTAAGTGACCAGAACCCATAATAGCCAGGCCTCTTTCCATTGCATAACAGTACCTGTCCCTAATCCCAGGGCCCTCATACCACAACCCTAACCTTCCCCCACACTGGAAGGCACTAGAGGCTACTCAGGGCCAGCGCTATAATTAATGGTTTTGTGACCTCATAAATTTGCTGAATCACTACCATTCAGGCACCTGGAATTCTAGATCTGTCTGGATAAATATTTACTTCCCAAGGCAGTTTCTCAGCATCAAGCTCTCTGGAACAGAAAGGCATTTTTTAAAATGTGATTCTACAACACTTTCCCTGGGGTCAAAATCATCCTGAACCTGGTTACAGATAACTTATTTTCCTCTTGGTGGGCTGTATAGTCCAGTCATAGAGGTAAGAGAGAGAACAACCAACGTTGCAGCCGCTTTGTCTTTTACCACCTAATCTTGGAAAGGATATATCGTTATTTCTGTTGCGTTCTGCTGGTGTCACAGAACAACCTTGGTAAACCTTGGGAGGGAACCATAAGAGGGTATGACAACCAGGAGTCAAGAATGACAGGAGCATTCTTATTTTATTTATTTATTTATTTTTTTGAGACAGAGTCTCGTTCAGTCACCTAGGCTGGAGTGCAGTGGCACGATCTTGGCACACCGCAACCTCTATCTCCTAGGTTCTAGTGATTCTCCTGCCTCAGCCTCCCAAGTAGCTGGGATTACAGATGTGTGCCACCACCATGCCTGGCTAATTTTTGTATTTTTAGTAGAGACAGGGTTTCATCATGTTGGCTAGGCTGCACTCAAACTCCTGACCTCCAGTGATCTGCTTGCCTCAGCCTCCCAGAGTGCTGGGATTACAGGCATGAGTCACCATGCCCAGCTGTTGGGGGCATTCTTAGTGGCTGGCTTCCACACATCAGCGGGGGTGGAGTAACAGTAACTTCTCGGATGTTACTCAGGCCATGTATTAGTCCTTTTTCACGCTGCTGACAAAGACATACCTGAAACTGGGTAATTTATAAACAAGAAAATGTTTAATGGACTTACAGTTCCATGTGGCTAGGGAGGCCTCACAATCATGGCGGAAGGTGAAAGGCACATCTCACATGGTGGCAGGCAAGAGAGAAAGAGAAACAAGAGAAAGGGTTTTGCCCTTATAAAACCATCAGATCTCATGAGACTTATTCACTACCACAAGAACAGTAGTTGGAGGAAATCACCCCCATTATTCAATTATCTCCCACTGGGTCCCTCCCACAACACGTGGGAATTATGGGGAGCTACAATTCAAGATGAGATTTAGGTGAGGACACAGCCAAACTATATCAGGCCACAACAGGGGAGATGCCACTGGGGGAGAAATGATGGTTTTGTCCAGATCCCAAGAAATCAGCAAGCATTGCAGCTCTCTTCCTTCTGCTACGTCTAGGAAGAATCAGAGAAAAGTTCTACAAAGAAGGCCCCACATGCCCACAGGGAACAGTGAAATCATTTACCACATGTCTAAGGCAGCAGTGTTATAAACCTGAGAAGCAGAGGCCCCCGACAATCTGACAGCCTTGGTGAGAGATTATAGCCACAGATGGTGTGGGGACCGCTCTTGCTGGAGGCTGGAAACAGAGCTGGTATTGTGAGGTTGCAAACTGGCTGATTTGGTCATATACAACTCACAGGTTCTTTCTGGTAGATAACAGTAGTCACCAAAATGTTTGAGTTGGGTGAGGAGTAGCTATAGCTCTGCAGTCTTGCTACAAGATTATAATGAAAACAAGTCTCAGACTGAAATCTTTCCCATGTTTGGACATTTACTAAATAAACATTTGTTAGCTAATAGGCATAAAACAATCCTTACACCTAGGTCATTCAACCAATCCTGTGAAAAATTCTCACTTAATGCAGATAGAAAATAATATTCTAAAGACAGGATTCTTTCATCATGAGAGTAAGTATTATATAACAGCGTCTTCTGACTAATAGCTGGACACTATACTGTGCAATATCTGGCCATTTAGAAATCAAACTCCAAGTGTTATCCCTTACAGGAAAGTTGCAAAGCTGATTAGATGTTCATGCAAAAGTGAGAAGACCTTCTGCAATATTCTAGTCACGACATGCAGTTTGAACACCACTAATCTCAACTATGAGAACCCATATTTAATATTCATCATGCTAATTCCTAAAGCCTCTGATGTTGGCAGGAGATAAAGATAGCTAAAGCACTTGTATTATTCATGTACTAATATGACTTCATATTTATAAAGCATTTAGCCCAGTGCTTGTCATAAAGTAAACACTACATGTTTGTTCAGCTTAAATTAAAAAAGAAAAAAGGAGCTACCTCTAGAGTAGGCCAGCCTGCAATGCTAACAGTGGGAATTCCAGAATAAGGCAACTAACTGACTGCCCTACTATAGAGTGTTAAATAGCACACAAATAAGATCACACTGTTCTGGCCGATGTGATTTTAAGTGAATTACAGAATCCAGGTTGGTGCTAGTAGTCTAAACAAGATAACCAAAGATCAGATGTGATTTAGAAGTGATGAGCTGCATCTCAGCAAATGCTAAGACAGGATGAGGATAGATACAGACCTGGCTCCTGAGAAGTCTCCCTGAAAGTCTGCAGAAAAGAACGAGCCTGACAAGATAAAGACTGTTGCAAAGTAACTAAATTAAGTTCTCCACTCCAATAGCTTTAGGAAAAACTGCAATAATTGCTCTCCACATAAACCTCTTTCTTAAGTGTTTTCAGATTCTAAAATGTTATCAGCCATCACCTTAGTGGTGTGCTCCCCCTTACGCTCTGTATCCCATAGCTCAAGTACATCCTGATCTAAAGGCCATGTGCTTCATCAGCTTTTAATTTCCATGCCGTCACCCCAAATCTTGTGTTATAACTCCTCTAGTTGCAGTGAGCCGAGATTGCACCATCGAACTCCATCCTAGGCAACAAGAGCGAAACTCAATAAAATAAAATAAAATAAAATATAACCCCTCTACTGAGTTTTAGAAGTGACTATTTACATCCTTCATGCCCTTGAAATATGCTCCCCAAATAAATCCTCCTTGCCCCCATCTCTATGGTAATCACAAGTCTCTCCCCCCAAGTGACAGCAGCTGTGTCTAAACCACCCATCTGCTGTCTTTCTGGTGCTCTGCCATATTCTGCCTCATGCCCACTTGCGAGTGTATCACATTTCTATTTAGAAACATTCTGCCTACCCTGGTTATTTTTGGCTACTTATCTGTGTGTACCTCATTAGCAGTCAATGGAACTGCTGAACTGCCGCGCCCCTAACATGCCATCATCTGTAGCTGGGCCAGTATGGGTAAAAGTTGCAAAACAGAGAGGGTAAGTGAAAAGTCTCTGGTGGCTGATGCATTGCCCTGTGGGGATGGGGTGGTGGGGTGGTGGGGTGGTGGTAAGGTGTCAGGGCAAAGGGAGGAGATACGAAGTGTGAGTATGGGGAGCTGTGGTTACTTGTCAACAGAATGGAGACTCACAGAGGATTATATACACCAAGCCAATTTTTAAAAATTGAGGTAAAATTCACATAACATAAAATTGACCAATTTTAAGAGGACAATTTTAGTATACTCACAATGCTGTGCAGCCAACCATCATCCCTATCTAGTTGCAAAACGTTGCATCAACACCCCCACCAAAAAACCCATACTTATTAAGCAGTCAGTTCCCATTTATTCCTCCCTCTACCACTAAGCAATCACTGCTCTGCATTCTGTTTCTGTGGATTTACCTATTCTATACATTTCATATAGGTGGCATCATACAATATGTGGTTTTCTGTGTTTGGCTTCCTTCACTGGGCATACTATTTTCAAAGTTCATCCACGTTATAGCATGTACCAGAAATTTACTCTTTTTTATGGCTGAATAATATTCTGTTTTACTTATATACCACATTTTGTTTATTTATGTATCTGTTGATGAACATTTGGGTTGTTTTTACCTTTGGCTATTGTGAACTATGCTGCTAGGAGTATTCCTGTAAAAATATTTGCTTGAGTACCTGTTTTCAATTCTTTTGAGCATATACCAAGTGTGGATAAATTAGCAACAATGAGGAGGGAGCCCCAAGGTAGGGAAGGACAATTGTTCTGAGAGACAACTAACCACGAACAACTCTCTGGCACAACTTCCTGTTCCCAAATAACTCTCTCAGAAACTAGCCCCAGCAGCATGACCTTATCTGCCTGTAGCCTCTCTAGCACAACCCTGTAAAACTTCCCTCAAGCCCGTGCCTCTTGGCAGACAGCCTCTTCTCTGCTGTGCTGCCCCCTTGCACTCTCACAACATATTTTGTACTCTCTCTAATAAACCTGCCTTTCTTTACCCATGACTGTCTTGGTAAGTTCTTTTACCTCCCATGATGCCAGCTTCAGCCAGTCACACCTGGAACACCAAGGATTGGAATTGTTGGGTCATACGGTAATTCTACGTTTAAGTTTTTGAGGGACCACCAAACTATTTTCCATGACAGTTGCACCATTTTACACTCCTACCAGCAATGTATGAGATTTCCTATTCCTCCACATCATTGCCAACAGTCATTATTTCCTGAGTTTTAGTGTTTGTTTGTTGTTGTTATTTTTTGTTATTATAGCCATCCTAGTGGGTGTGAAGTGGTATCTCATGTGGGAATTTGTATTACACTAATAAGTAATTATGTTGAGCATCTTTTCATGTGTTTATTGGCCATTGGTATATCTTTTCTGAAAAAAATGTCCATTCAGATCTGTTGCTGATTTTTTTTTAATTGAGTTTCATGGTTGTGTTAGGTTTCATTGTTGTATTATGTTGTGTTCACTTGAGTGTGTAGACTATGTTGGACAGTTGTATTAGTCCATTCTTGCTATAAAGAAATACCTGAGATTGGGTAATTTATAAAGAAAACAGTTTTAATTGGCTTATGGTTCTGCAGGCTGTACAGGAAGTATAGTGCCACCTGCTTCTGGAGAGGCCTCAGGAAACTTCCAATCATAGTGGAAGGCAAAGGGGGAGCAGGCACATCATATGGCAAAGGCAGAAGCAAGGCGGTGGGGGGGGTCACACACTTTCAAACAACCAGATCTTGTGAGAATTCACTCACTAGCACAAGGACAGCACCAAGGGGATGGTGCTAAATCATTCATTAGATATCCACCCCCATAATCCAATCACCTCCCACCAGGCCCCACCTCCAACATTGGGGATTACAATTCAACATGAGATTTGGGTGGGGACATAGATCCAAACTGTATCAATAGTATTGACACCTTAACAATATTAAGTCTTCCAATCCATGAAAACAGGATGTCTTTTCTTTCATTTGTATCATCTTTAAATTCTTTTAGCAATGTTTTGTAGTTTTCAGTGTACACATTTCCCACCTCATTGGTTAAATTTATTCCAAAGTATCTTATCCTTTTGGATGCTGTTGTAAATGAAATTATATATTTTATTAATCTCCATTTTCAGACTGTTCATTCCTCGTATATAAAACACAACTAATCTCTATGCCTTGATCTTGTACTGTGCAACTTTGCTGATTACCTTTATTAATTTTTGTGAATTCTTTAGAGTTTTCCCTATATGGGATCATGTTATCTACATACAGACCCTAATATCACCCTTGCAAATAACTCAGATCCAGGCACTGAGTATGATCTCACAAACTCTGTCAACACTACATCCATTTTCTGAGAATAAAATGATACAGGTGGTGATTCTGATGAGAAAGAGAAAAGTGTGAATCAGTGGGTGTAACTGACAGCCTATGCACCCAGGCATGTACTAAGCATCATGCAGCATAACCCCCACTCTCAGCAATAGTTTATGCCCTGATTTTCTTCTTTCCCCAGTTTTCAGCCTATTTAAATTCTAGTCTCCATTCAACACTCAACTCATAGTTGGCCTCGTTTCTGAATTTCTGAGCTTCCTGAGTTGAGCACTCAATGAACTTTTCCTTCTCTGGACTAATGTTATATTCGTTATCTTTACCATGAAATCTGGTACTTGACTATTATGTATTTATGCATTAATTTTTATGGTCTCGAATTGCTCTCATATATTTCACCTGCAGGGATCACATGTGGAAATTCTCATGTGTGACTTGCCTTACCAGCTATTTGTAAAAGAATATACCAGCGTTTTTACTAAGAGGTGTTACAGTTTCCTGGTTGAGAGCAAGGTTTCTATAAACAGCCTCTAGAGTTGAGTCCTTGTTCTATCTTGCTAGTAAGCTCTGGCACCACAGGCAAATTGCTCAGTATCTCTTTGCCTCTGTTTTCTTATCTATAATCGGGAATAACAATACCTACAAGAAAAGGTCATTGTATAGGTTAAATGAGTTAATATACATAAAACATTTACAGCACTGATGGACATGTAACCAATTTTTAAACTTATAGAAAATTATAATTTTAAATATTGCTTATTTAATAAAAATTTAATTGAACACCTACTACATATTAGACATATAGGAAAGAGACAACATTCTAAAATGTGAAAGGAAAAAGAAGTGAGGAAGCCAGCGATAACTGAGTATGGCTTTGCAGCATTTTGCAGACCAGGTTAAAGATTCTGGCTATTATTCTCTGAGAAGTTAACAAACAGGAAAGTTGAAAATGGGGTAGCAAACCAGTTCACTTTAAAAATAAAAAACTTTCAAAACTAAATAAAGCTATCACAAGAAAAGAAAATTGGAGATCACTATCCTTTATGACTATAGACATAAAAATTCTCAACAATATACTAGATAATGGAATCTAGAAACATCTAAAAAAGACATACACTTTGACAAAGTTGGATTTATCCTAATAATGAAGATTGGCTCAATATCCAAAAATCAATAAATGTAATATACCATATAAATTGGATAAAGGACAAAATCCACAATGATCATCTGAGGTGCCAAAAAAGTATTTGACAAAAATCTAACACCCTTTCGTGATAAAAACAACAGCACTCTATGAGTAGGAATAGAAGGGAGCTACCTCAAACTGATAAAGTCTATGCATGAGAAACTCACAGTGACATTATACTTGAAAATGAAGGAGCAAATGCTTTCCCCCATAATCAGTAACAAAACAAGGATGTTTACTCTCAATACTTCCATTCAACATTGTACTGGAAGTTCTAGCCTGGGAAACTTGGCAATAAAATGAGACAAAAAAGTAAAACTACCTCCATTTGCATATGATATGAACCTGTATATTTAAAAATCCTAAGGAATCCATCCAACACCTATTAGAATTTATAAATGTTTTCATCAAGGTTGAAAGATATAAGATCAACATACAAAAATCAAATTGTATTTCTTTACCTTAGCAACAAACAATTCAAAAATGAAATTTTAAAAAGATTCAATTTACAATAGCATCCAAAATATTAAAATGCTTAGAAATAAATTTAACAAAAGATGTATAAGACTTTTACTCTGAAAACAATAAAATTGCTGTAATACATGAAAGATGTAAATAAATGGAAAGGCATCCCATGTCTGTGAGTTGAAAGACTTCCTATTGTTAAATGGCAATACTTCCCAAGTTTATCTATAGATCCAATGCAATTCCAATTTTTTTTTTTTGCAGAAAATGACAAGTTATCCTAATATTTATATGACAATTCAAGAGGCCCAGACTAGCCAAAATTATCTGGAAAAAGAAGAACAAAATTAAAGCATTCATAATTCCTACACTATACTGAATGCTTATGTCCTCCTCAAATTCATACATTGATGTCCTGATCACTAAGATAATAGTATTAGATGGAGCCTTTGAGAGGTGATTAGGTTATGAGGCAGAGTCCTCATGGATGAGATTAGCAGCCTTATAAAAATACCCCAGAGAGCTCCCTTGCCCCTTCCACAATGTGTGGTTACAGGGAGAAGGCTGCCATCTATAAGAAATCCAGCCATCACCAAACACTGAATCTGCTGGCACCTTGGATTTCCAAGGCTCTGGGACTGTGAGAAATAAACCTGTGTTGTTTATTAGGCACTCAATCTATGATATTTTGTTATAGTAGCTCAACAGACTAAAAAAACTTCTCAATGTCAACATTAACACAAACATACAGCAATCAAGATAGTGTGATGTTGGCATAAGTATAGACATATAGAGTAACAAAATAGAATTGGGAGTTCAGAAATGAGCCCTTACATTTACAGTTAGTTGATTTTCAGTAAGGGTGCCAAAATAATTCAATGGTAAAAAGAATAGCTATTTTAAACAAATTGTGCTGCAATAGGTAGACACACCAATGCAAAAGAATGAAGTCAAATCCCTTCCTCACATCATAAACAGAAATAACTCAAAATGGGTCATAGACATACATGTAGGAGCTAAAGCTATACAAGTTTTCCAAGAAAACATAGCAGTAAATCTTTGTGATATTGGGTTAGTCAAAGCCGGCTTAGACAAAAGCACAAGTGACCAAAAAAAAAAGGGTAAGTTAGTAATACTTTTGTGCTTCAAATGACATAAAGAAGAAAGTAAAAAAGCAACTCAGAGAATGGGAGAATTATTTGCAAATTGTATATATATGTGTGTGTATATATATATATATATACACCTTATATATAAAACTTATTATATATATGTGTATATATATACTATATATATATACACACACACACACACCTTATATATATAAGCACGAGAATCACTTGAACCCAGGAGGCAAAGGTTGCAGTGAGCCAAGATTGTGCCTTTGCTCTCCAACCTGGGCGACCTTAAATATATATATATACCTTATATATATATACACACACACACACACATATATATAAAATAAGGGACTTAGAATAATAAAGAACTCCAACTTAACAAGAAAAAGACAACTCAATTCTAGAAGATTGGGAGGATAACCATACAAGCCAGTCATCTTTATGAGAGGCTGAGAAAAACAGTACTAAATAACACCAATTGGAATAAGCAACATAGAGAACTCTTTGGTGATGATGGGTATGGAAATCATCATGAACTGTACAGGTTTTTAATAGCATGAACTGTACAGGTTTTTAAGAAAAAGGGAACGGAGATGACAACTAAAACCAATTCTTCCAATAGGAAGAGAAATAGAATCAACAAAGACTGTGACCAGCAATTTGAAAAGTCATTGACAACTTTTCCAAGAATTTAGATGGAGGAGAAGCTTGCATCTGTTAATAGAAATTAGGTTAAGGATTACCCCTCAGGTATTTTAAAAAATTCTCTCCTACTAGCTGCATTACATCACTACTGTACTATGTCGTGTGTACTAAAATGATGTGTTTCTATGTCTAGGTCTCCAGCTAAAATGAAATTGTTCCTACTCTTACAGTAATTACATAGTAGATGTGGATGATAGATTTCTGCTGCGATTAGGCATAACAAATTGGTTATCAATTACATCAGGCCATACTGGTGTGTTAAAGAAAAAGATGTCTCAAGTCATCAAATGAGCTTCCAACCTACTCAGGCCTGCATTTTCCTTCCATTTGTTCTTTATCTTCAGTGTTTTGTTTTCTAAGATTTTACATTTTCCTAATTAATCTGCATTTTACTTATTTCTGAATATTTTAGGCCCAAAGACAAAAGATATTTCTGAATATTTTTAATAGAGGTGCTAAGATTCTTTGTTTTCCAACCTTTTAGATGTAGAATTTACATAATGTTGCTATTTATATCACATTGATGCCAGGCATTTGGGAAGAAATACAGGTAACAGTATCAGATGTAAGTAATAGTATCTTGGGCGCAGCACCTTAAAAAGCTGAATAATTTTGTAGTATTTATGAGCTGTTGCTGCCTATTGCAAGTCTGTAAGAGCCGGCAAGGAAAAGATACAGTCTCTATATTGAGATCTTCAAGGATAAAACATCTTTAATTGCATAGGTAAATATTATATTTGTACTTTTCTTTTCTTTCACTGCTTGGAATGAAGATTCACTTGTCATAAGATTTTTTTTGTTTGTTTGTTTGTGTTTTTTTTGGTCTGCAGAAAGACATTGAAGTGGAGATTGTGAGAATACTGTGAAACAAGGAACAAACATTAGCCCATATAAAGCTTTGACATATTGTATTATTTTGACTTAAACATTAGACAACAAATTGCTGGCTCCCATAATGTCCATGGATAGTATGATGACAATAAGCTTGCTAATGTTTGGTAAGACTCTGAAACGCTGAAACCCTATGGTAGCTGTCACTACTGTGAATGGAGTGCCCTGGTGAATAAAGGAACAAATGAATTAATAAATTAACAGAGGCTGGGCACAGTGGCTCACACCTGTAATCCCAGCACTCTGGGTGGCCAAGATGGGTGGATCACCTGAGGTCAGGAGTTTGAGACCAGCCTGGCCAACACGGTGAAACCCCATCTTTATTAAAAGTACAAAAATTAGCCGGGTGAGGTGTTACACGCCTATAGTCCCAGCTACTCGGAGGCTGAGACACGAGAATCGCTTGAACCCAGGAGGCAGAGGTTGCAGTGAGCCGAGACCGTGCCATTGCACTCTCACCTGGGTGACAGAGTGAGACTCTATCTCAAATTTTTAAAGTAATTAATTAATTAACAGATATGAGTCTTTAATATACAACATGGTTACATAAAAGATATTTTGGTTTTGTAATATTTATAGGAAACTTGGAAAAATGCCTGGCACATAGTAAGTATTCTATAAAACGGTGCTGACGGTCAAGTTATTTGTAAGAATAAGTGTGGATATAGTGTCTGGGAGGGGCAGATGGTTTCGAAGCAGACGAGCTCTAGAAGGGGATGGGAAGACTTTAACCTTCTGGTTCCCCGAGCTGTGTTACCACATTGCCAGGAGTCAGACTGTGGATCTTCTCAGGGTGAGAGTAGCAGCGGAGCAAGATGGTTCTGAAGCTTTCTCTGATCATATCTGGGGCTCTCTGGAACAGGTGAGTGACCTGATTTTCGAGAAATGACGTAGTAAGATGGTGTTCAGACCACCATCAAACCTCTGTGGACTCCGATGGAATTATACCTCTCTCCAGGGGCTGAATGGAGAATAGCTTCTTATGAGATTGACAGGAACGTCAGGACTTAAAGTTTCTTCACTTCCTAACAATCAACAAATAAGGCTGTTAGCTTTTCTTACATCATTATTAGATTTCCTTTTCATACGTGGTACCCAGAGTATTTGGAGGTCAAAGAATGGCCAACTATGGAGTGACATCCCTGTAGCGTGGGTAGGGGCTTGTTCCTATAGACAAGGGATAGATCTCAATAAAGTTACTAGTTTCTTCTTTCTGCAGGGGCCCAGATGTGGAGGTTATATAAGACAGTCATCCTGCCCTCTTTTCCTGATGTGGTTAGTGCAGAGGGAGCTGTGCTGAGTGCATATAATGTCCTAGGGGGATGTTCCTCGCGTTTAAAAAAGACATTGTACGAGGAAGACAAATTCTGGATGCATTTACAAATCTTCCCAATAAACTGAGCCTAAAGTGCTATTCTTTCTTGAAGAGTTTAAAAGGAATAAAAAAAAAAAAAAAAAAAAACCTCATGGAAAGAAAAAAATGAGGCACCCTGGAACATCTTCCTTTTCATTGAGAATGGGAAATTGGTTCGTACATTGAAGCAAAGATTTTTGGCTTTTAAGGCTCCAGTCTTCTCTGCCTGTAAACAAACATGGGGCAATGAGAAACAATAGCAGCAAGAAGATACACTCTTAATCCAGGACAATAGCAAAACACTCTTCTAAAAAAGATGCGCTAATGATCCTTTGTGATACTAAATTGTGCAATCAGAAAGATGGAAAGCAAATAGCCTTAATTTAAAGGCTACACATTTTGTTCACCCCCTACTGATCACTGTTGTCAGACCCTGTGGGTTTTTGCTGAATTCATATGTCTTTTGCTCTTGAGCCATGAAATTATTTGTCATTTCTCTCTAGTGAACTGTTAATGGAGAGCACTAAAATTCAATTTAAAAGTGGGAGTTACTACATAATACTATCATTGATGATGGATTATGGGATTTAAAGGGACTGTCCACATCATAACTTTTTTGAGGTTATAAACTATCAGAAAGAAAAGGCCTCTGTAATATGCTAATGCAGAAAAAGCCAAACATGTTCATGGGAATATAGCTATCAATGAGACTTCATCATCACCTCGTGGACAAAATAGGCTGAAAATCCTATGACCTAATTACAAAGACTCCCCAAAGAAGAATGCACTGGATCCAGGTGGTTAAAAAAATTATTGCTGGCCCAGCACGGTGGCTCACACCTGTAATCCCAGCATTTTGGGAGGCCGAGGCAGGCGGATCACCTGAAGTCAGGAGTTTGAGACCAGCCTGACCAACATGGAGAAAACCAGTCTCTACTAAAAATACAAAATTAGCCAGCTGTGGTGGCGCATGCCTGTAATCCCAGCTCTTCTGGAGGCTGAGACAGGATAATTGCTTGAACCCAGGAGGTGGAAGTTGTGGTGAGCCGCAATTGCACCATTGCACTCCAGCCTGGGCAAGAAGAGCAAAACTCTGTCCCTACCAAAAAAAAAAAAAAATTCCCTTTTAGATAAGAATATTGACAGCCAAACTTCTTTGCCAGAGATGTCTAGATGTTCACTAAACCTGGTTTTCTCTTCCTTCTGGATCATATCCTGATGACATTTCCCAGCCTCCCTTGCCCTGCCCTGTGTGGTCCGTGTCTGGACTCAGAGACGTGGCATGTGCTTGGAAGTGACATGCACCACTCCTAAGCCCCACCCATAAATCTCTCTGGTGTGATATACTCCATGTTCTTCTCCACACTCTCCTGTTGGCAGCCACGGTAAAAGAGAGCTGAGCTAGAAGATGGTTCCTGGATGATTGGTGAGAAGCTGCCTGCTGGTCAGATACATACTTTTGGGTGTTGGGTAAGTGAGAAATAACCTACAACTGGATTAAGCCATGAAGACTTTGGAATGTATGTATCGTATCAGTGGCTAACATTATCTGCATATCTTTAACTGAATTGACAAGCCATTTTATGAAGTGGTCAAGTACATGGGCTTTGGTGTCAGACAGATCTGAATGTGAATCTCTGCTCTGTCAACTGTGGCCACTTAAACTTGGGTATGTTGCTGAATCTCTCTAAGTCTGGGTTATCTCATCTATGAAACCAGGATGGGTGTGCCCACCTTGCACCTCCTTATGAGACAGTAGTAAGATCACATTTTTCAGTTGTTGGCACAAGCTGGCACACAGCAGGTGCTCATGCTCCTCTTTCCAGTACCAGTTTATTCAATTCAAGATGCAGGTGCAGTCCTGGCTCAAGCAGATTTTTCCAAGATTAGGAACCCAGCGGTTGGGAACCAGTATATGAAATTACAGAGCTGAGTTATATAGATGCCCA
Source organism: Pongo pygmaeus (assembly GCF_028885625.2). Taxonomy (NCBI): domain Eukaryota; kingdom Metazoa; phylum Chordata; class Mammalia; order Primates; family Hominidae; genus Pongo; species Pongo pygmaeus. The sequence goes on along the minus strand of NC_072380.2, from coordinate 40,709,976 downwards.
TTTACTCTAGGCTTTTCTAATGCAAATATTGTAAACCAGAGGCTTGTAGGCTGAATTCAGCCCTTGGCTATGTCTTGTTTGGTGTAGGTACAGTGCTAAAGGTTTTTAAATTACTTAATATTTGAAATCACAGTGAAAATAAAATTTCTAGCTTTTCTCTTTCTTTCTTTCTTTCCTTTCTTTCTTTTTCTTCCTTTGTTTCTTTTTCTTTCTTTGTTTCTTTTTCTTTCTTTCTTTCGAGAGGGGGTCTTGCTGTGACACCAAGGCTGATCTTGAACTCCTGGGCTCAAAGGACCCACCTGCCTTGGCCTCCCAAAGTGCTGGGATTACAGGTGTGAGCCACTGCAGCCAGCCTCTAGCTTTGCTTAAGTAATTGAATCCTCTGACATGGTTGGCCCACATTCTCACCTTGGTAAAAATGGAATGGAGCTGAGTATCAACTGCCTGCTCTGGATGGGATCCGCAGTCTCTGGTTACTGCAATTTCCAGAGTACCCACAACTACTATTATCACCTATCTGGCTCCTGGAGGGATCTGAGTTTGCAAACCTGGATATCTAGTCTGATGGCCAGGATAGGAAAACCCCATATAATCTTACCATGTGCCAGGTACTGTTCTAAGCATTTTGTCTATAATGTGATTTGATCTTTACAACAAACTTAGGTAAATGGTACTCTTATCATTCCTATTTTTTAGAAGAGAAAATACATGTATGAGAAAATCAGGTAACTTGCCCAAGGTCATGCAATCAGAAGATGGGGTTCAAATCCACGAAGTCCACCTCCAGCGTTGTGCTCTAAAATGGCTGTGCCACCCCACCTTGCATGTTAACCAGCCCATTTTTGGTGCTATACACATTGTGTGTGTGTGTGTGCAATACCCCGCTTCTACCATGTTCTCTTGGCAGGTAGCTTGCAGGAGTTTACTGCTTAAGTGCAGGAAAACCTAGCTGGCAGTTCATTTTAGAAATTAATTCTTGAGGAAGTAGTTCAGAGGACCTCAGTGACTTAGTAGATGGAGGTTAATTACCCAAGGCTTTCGTAAGGTAGAGAAAGTTCCAAATGAAATGGAGAGAAAGCTAGATTCAGACAAAAGGAAATACCTGCCAAATGTCTCCTTTCTCCAGCTCCAGAGGAGAAAATAAACAGGATTGCAAGAAATATCCAGATTCCTGTATTTTACAATAATAAGGTAATTTCCGACCTAATTTATTTGTGGATCCCTCACTTCTTATTATATCACTAGCTAAGACCTCAACAATGAGAAAAAAAAAAAATCGAATGTCCAAAGGCAGCCTTATTTGGGATAGTAAATATCCTAAAACCCTGTGAGGCAGATGATGTTAATAATATCACTATTTAGCTACTGGAAACCCTGAAGTATCAGAAGGTTAAATGACTCCTGTAGGCTCATAATCATCCGGATGTCCTGGCTCTTACCCAATGTCCTAGCACCGTCACTCCCATATTTTAATAATAATGCTTGCATTATGATGCTGCAGGGCTGTTTTCAAAGCTGAAAAACATTTTTATTTGATTTTTAATCTCACAACAACTTTATGGCATAGGAAAAGCCAACTTATCACATTTTTTAATGATAAAACCTGAGTCTAAGAGAGATGACTAAACTTGCCCCTGGTCACAAAGCAGAAAATAATAGAGAAATAAATCCAGATCCTCTGATTTCAAATGCAGGAAGTATTCTACCACATTAACTTGCTATGTACCATTTTCTTCCTAGAGTCACAAATTCTGGAGCTGTTTCAGAGAGCTGCACACAAAGGTTTACCAGCAAATATCCTGGAGTCCAGTAAAAGAGCCTAGTTTCTAGATCGCTAGTCCTTTTCCTATTTTTAATTTTAGATTCAAGTGCCACATGTGCAGGTTTCTTACAAGGGTATATTGCACCCATGCTGAGCTTTGGGTTTCTATTGATCCTGTCACCCAAATAGTGGGCATAATACCTAATATGGGCCAGGCGCGGTGGCTCACTCCTGTAATCCCAGCACTTTGGGAGGCCAAGGCGGGCAGATCACTTGAGGTTAGGAGTTCAAGACCAATCTGGCCAACCAGGTGAAACCCCATCTCTACTAAAAATACAAAAAATTAGCCGAGCGTGGTGGCATGCACCTGTAATCCCAGCTACTCAGGAGGCTGAGGCAGGAGAATCACTGGAACTCCTGAGGTGGAGGTTGCAGTAAGCCAAGGTTGCACCACTGCACTCCAGCCTGGGAGACAAAGTGAGACCATCTCAAAAAACAAGAAAACAACCAACAAACAAAAAAACCTAATAGGTAGTTTTTCGACCCTTCCCCTTCTCCCACCTTCCTCTCCCTTGGAGTCCCCAGTGTCTATCATTTCCATTTTTATGTCCATGTGTACCCAATGTTTAGCTCCTACTTATAAGTGAGAAAATGCAGTATTAGGTTTTCTGTTTCTGCATTAATTCACTTAGGATAATGGCCTCCAGCTGCATCCATGTTGCTGCAAAGGATATCATTTTGGGTTTTTTTTATGGCTGCATAGTATTCCATGATGTATATGTACCACTTTTTTTAAAATCCAATTTGCCATTGATGAGCACATAGATTGATTCCATGTCTTTGCTATTGTGAATAGCACTGCAATAAACATTCGTGTGCATGTGTCTTTGATAGAACAATTTATTTTCCTTTGGGTATACAGCCAGCAAGAGAATTGCTGGGTCAAATGGTAGTTCTATTTTTAGTTCTTTGAGAAATATCCAAACTGGTGTCCACAGTGGCTAAACTAATCTACATTCCCATCAACAGTGTAGAAGAGTTCCCGTTTCTCTGCAACCTAGCCAAAATTTATTATTTTTTGATGTTTTAATGATGGCCATTCTGTCTGGTATGAGATGGTGTCTCACTGTGGTTTTGCATCACATTTCTCTGCTGATCAGTGAGGTTCAGTATTTTTTCATATGTTTGTTGGCCACTTGTCTGTCTTCTTTTGAGAAGTGTCTGTTCATGTTCTTTTCTAGGTGGGTAGTCTGAAAAGGCACAAGATTGAGGAACCTGGAAATGAGAAGCAAGAAGAAGTGTTATCAAAAGCTAGAGAAGCCAATAAACAGAGTTCCAGACTTGAGCCATTGAAACAGAAAGAAGTCAGGAAAATTATATATACAGCCAGTATAAGGCAAGCAGAATCGGAGAAAAGTACTATCAGTTATGACTGTATCAGCTGCTTGTGGACAGGAACCCAATCACAGTGACTCGTTCACATGTGGGTTTATTTTCCTTATGTAACTATAATCTGGAAATTAACAGGCCACGGCTAGTACTGTGACCTTTCAATGCCTTAAGCTCACAGACTCCTTCTTGGCTCTCTGCTCCATCCTTAGTTTGTTGCTTTCATTTGAGGCTCAAAATGTGGGCGCTGTGTCCACTGTCCAAGAAAAAAAGAGAATAAACAGCTAAAGAAACAGAGAGGCAAACCATCTGGGACGGTCCCCTTTTTAAAGGACATTTCTAGAAATCTCCCCTTTACAATGCTTGGCTGCACCTCACTGGCCTGAATTATGTTGTATGACCATTCCTGATTAAAAGGGATTCAGATAAACTGAGATTTCTTTGGTTTTGAGACCATTACATAGCTATTCTGCACAGAATTCAGCTCTATAACTGTGTCAGTTAGCATCCTAATGGGAAACAGATGGCACATCCAAATTAAAATATTAAGATGATAAATGGGCCACAGACAATGGTGCAGCTAGGTGTAGGATGTCTCCGAAGATCCATACAGTTACCTGGGACCAGTAACATGCTATCAGTTAGGCCAGAAGTGATGAAGAGAGAATGAGCTATCCCAACCAGGCAAGGCAGAAGTAGGCAGAGAATGCCACTTTGAAAGGAGTAGTGACCTTTGATCAAAGGACACAATCAGCCCAAGGCAACCTAGAAAGAGAAAAGGTACTAATAGCCTGCACTCACTTTCCACCCTCCCTCTTATATCTGCCAAAACTCCCTATTGGCCAAACAGAAGCCCAGGGCAAATGAACCTTGTGATGTCATCCCTATGGGTCAGTACCTTGATGATGACAGCAAACTCACAGGAAGTGGATTCAGAATCAAACAGAAATATCCTGTCCAGGACTCAAATTTTTTAACAGCCTTTCTTCCCCAATTTGTTCTTATCCACCTGTGTTCCCTCGGTTTGGAACATTACGATATTCCTGCCCACTACCCCTCTCTCACCTAAGCCCTTCTCATCCTTCAGCCTAAGAATCACATCCATGTAGAGGCCATATGTTCTCAAGGTACCTCCCTGGGAGGCACTCACCACCCTGTAATTTACCTAATTAATGGGCATTTTACATCAGGCTGTATGCACCTTCACAATCTTTTTTATTCCAGCAATGCCCAATGCAAATATAGCACAGAGATCTATTAGACATTCAATAAGTATTTGTTTGTATTTATCATTGCAAAATAGGAATTGCTCAATTGCCCACAGTTTGGGGTGCATGGAATATATGCATTGACAGCTGAGATGTCCTGTAGAATATTTCATTTCAGCCTGGAGGATTATTTCTGCTTAATCCTGAAAATTGATCTGCGAGAGACTCAAGCAGCAGATCTGGTTTCTCTGCCCTGGGCAATGTTGGGGAGTCTTGGACAAATTCAAGACTTCTTGCGCAGCCCCAGGCTTTTGTAATAAACTTGAGCTCTTCTACCTTTTGCATGGGTAATGAAGAAGGGCAGGGGGCAACACTTGCAATTATTTCTCGATGCACAGGCAGCAGAAATGGCTTTGATGAGTGCATGTGTCTATTTGTGCACACAGATGGACATGAGAAGGAGGCGTTAGAGATTGTGGCTTGGCCAAATAATCCCACACATCTCTTGCCCTGAGGACACATGTGAATGATTTGAGGAGGCCCTTTGTGGTTTTGTTTTGTTTGTTTTGTTTTGTTTGTTTTGTTTTGTTTGAGATGGGATCTCATTCTGTCGCCCAGGCTGGAGTGCAGTGGCATGATCTTGGCTCACTGCAAACTCCCCCTCCCGGCCTCAAGTGATCCTCCCACCTCAGCCTCCTGAGTAGGTGGGATCACAGACATGCACCACCATGTCTAGCTAATTTATTTGTATTTGGTAGAGATGGGGCTTTACCATGTTGCCCAGGCTAGTGTCAACTCCTGAGCTCAAGCAATCTGCCTGCCTTGGCCTCCCAAAGTGCTGGGATTATAGGCATGAGCCACCGCACCTGACCGTGGAGGCCCTTTGTTAACATGAGTTCATGGTAGCCAGAGCCCAAAGTCAGCCAACTTATCTCTCATCTTGTCCAAAGATGACTAGAATTTCTGTCTTCCTCTCTGAAAACAACAAAGGAATTTTCCAGTTGTATGCTAGATGGGTAAAAGTTGTAGCTGTTATACTAACAAACTCTGCTCATCCTTCCCCCAAGTAGCTACAGGGACCCTGAAATGTACTCTTTGAACATTTCTTTTATGCTCTACAAAGATGTATAATTATATACTGTGATTAGACAACTTAATCATACAATATTGATTAAGCAGCTAGGCAGAACATGTTTATTTCTAATCTGTGCTGCATCTTCATCATGTAATATAGTCAACAACTGATAGGTGTTGAGTAAATAAAGATGTAATGCATTGTCATGATACTTGAGGGAAGTGTTAGTACTTCAGAGTCTCTTATTCTTCATGTTAACCTTTAGTGTGTTATAGTCATCTTACCATAGTCCCTCCCCCAGTTCATGTGCACCCTTCCTGTATCACTGTTGATACTCTCAGAAGTGATGTCCTTACTGGGTATGCAATTACCTCGAAACATACTATTTGATGTAATTAATAAATTATAATTTATCTTACTTTACTGATTTTAGTATACTTGATTATATTTGAGAATAGCCGGACAAATTTTGGGATGTAATCTAGTATTATTAAAAACAAATGTACAAAATTATTAGGAGATCATATTTATCCCTTGTTCCTAAATCACTGGGGAAGATGTGATTCATGCCTGCTCCATGCTATGCATTTGAAAACTGAAGCATGTGTGTGTATGTGAGTGCACACAATAACATGAAGATAGAGTCTCTCCAATAATTCAACTTATACAGGCCCATATTTATCTCAACATTGTATATGTAGATTTCTATAGCACCCTGAAAGTTGAATTCTTAAATATTCATGTGTGTAGTAAACTGATACTGAAGTTTCAATCATTCACAGCTTACCATCTTGCCATCCCCTCCATCTGCCCAGCCACCTCCCACTCATCCTTCCGGGCCCCATCCAAGCATAGGCTTCAACCATACTGATGCTTCTCTTACTCAATTTGTCTTTGTGCTTTATCTATTTCACCCCAGGAAATCCCAATTTAACAGAGTTCACCTATTTTCTACTTGCCTATGATGGATCATTTATTATTTCATCACAGAATTTTACCTTTTGTTTTTTATGTGCATACATATTTTATCTCCCAACTAATAATAAAGGCTAACATTTATTGAGCACTTTCCTATATCAATTCATTTAATCTTCCTAGTAAATGCTAAAAGTGTGTATTATTATTATTATTTCCATTTTATCAGATAAAGTAGTGGACACAAAGAAAGTATAAGAAACTTTTCCTAGGTCACCTACAATCAGGTAAATTCATCCACTTTTTTTCTACAGTTATGAACTATTTACTCATAGCAATGTTGTTTTACATGAGAGGTTCTGCATAATCAGTTATTCCTGGGGAGGGGCAGTAGCTTGTAGTTTTGCAGCTATAGCTATACCTCTGAAACTTCCCATAGTGCCAGGCATATAGTACCTGCCAGAGGCATGCTTGTGGGTTAACTGAGCTATTACATATTATATATGATTTTGAATTTACCAAACAAGATTAAATTTAATGTTAAGCTGAGGTACAATCCTACAGAATCTCAATGCCACTGAGATATGCTCTTTCTCCATGCATATGGTTGGATGGCCACACAGCCCAGCTCACTTAGTAGAAGAAAGCCACCTCCTAGTACTCTGCCCCTCCAGGAGAAATTTGATTTTGGATTAAGAGTTCACTTTCAAACCAAACTGTACACATCCTGCTGCTTTATGTCATAATTGCATATTGACATGAATGCAGTGACAGTTAGGATTCCTCTGGCCAACTGCATGCTACGAGAATCTTCTTCCTAGAATCTAACCCAACTGATCAAAGGTTATTGCAGCTCTGGGGTTACTTACAGTTGAAAAATTTGTTTCTGTCAAGATTTTTAGTACAGGAAAAGGCATTATCTTCTAGATAGGTTTATATAAAGCAGCTCTCCAGCATTAAGAAACATAGCTTTGCCAATATTTCTGCTCATTGCAAAGAAATAGGTAAGGCACCAATTCCAGAATATATGGCAAAGGGAATGGAGTTGAGTCTTGGCTCTAACACAGTTTAATATCCCCAAATCCAAACTGTCTAAATAGGTACACGTTGAATTCTTTGTCAAACAATTTATAGAACTGGATGGAATCTAGTTATCAAAACTTCCCATTTTACTGTTAATTAAATCAAGGTTTTTACAGACCTGTGTGACTTGTCCAAAGCTATGACTACCTGGGTAGGTAGTGTCAGACTGGGTAGTAAAATAGAGGCCTTATAATTCTTTTTTTTTTTGAGATGGAGTCTTGCTCTGTCACCTAGGCTGGAGTGCAGTGGTGCAGTCTCAGCTCACTGCAACCTCTGCCTTCCAGGTTCAAGTGATTCTCCTGCCTCAGCCTCCCGAGTAGCTGGGACTATAGGCACATGCCACCACGCTCAGCTAATTTTTGTATTTTTTTGGTAGAGACGGGGTTTCACCATATTGGCCAGGCTGGTCTTGAACTCCCAACCTTGTGATCTGCCTGCCTTGGCCTCCCAAAGTGCTGGGATTACAGCTGTGAGAGGCCTTATAATTCTTATTCCAGAATTATTTTCTTAGTACTCTGATATTCTCAACTGCTTATAGAATATGCCATCTCACAGACACTTCTCAAAAGAAAACATATAAGTGGCCAACAAACATGAATAAATGTTCAGCATCACTAATCATCAGAAAAATGCAAATTAAAACCACAATGAAATACCATCTCATACCAGCTGGAATGATTATTGTTAAAAAGTCAAAAGATAAGCCGGGCGCAGTGGCTCATGCCTGTAATCCCAGCACTTTGGGAGGCTGAGGCAGGCAGATCACGAAGTGAGGAGATTGAGACCATCCTGGCTAAGACAGTGAAACCCCATCTCTAATAAAAATACAAAAAAAAAAAAAATTAGCCAAGGGTGGTGGCAGGCACCTGTAATCCCAGCTACTCGGGAGGCTGAGGCGGAAGAATAGTGTGAACCCGGGAGGCAGAGCTTGCAGTGAGCCGAGATCAAGCCACTGCACTCCAGCCTGAGCGACAGAGTAAGACTCTGTCTCAAATAATAATAATAATAATAATAATATAAAAAATAAAAATAAAAAGTCATAAAATAACAGATGTCAGTGAGGTTGTGGAGAAAAAGGAATGCTTATGCTGTTGGTGGGAATGCAAATTAGTTCAACCCCTATGGAAAACAGTACAGAGATTTCTCAAGAACTAAAAATGGAACGATCTTTTGACCCAGCAATCACATTAATGGGTACAAATGAAAAGAACTGTTTTATAAAAAAGACACATGCACTCATAGGTTCATCACAGCATTATTCACAAGAGTAAAAGCATGGAATCAACCTAAGTGTCTGCCAACAGTGGATTGGATAAAGTAAATGTGTTACAAATATACCAGGGGATACTACACAGACATAAAAAAGAACGCATTCATGTCCTTAGCGGCAATATGGATGCAGCTGGAGGCTATTATCCTCAGCGAAATCATGCAGGAAAAAAAACCGAAATGTTCTCACCTAAATGCAGGAACTAAACAACGGGTAAGTATTATCATAAAGATAGAAACAATAAACTCCAAAAGCAGTGAGGGAGGGAGGGGGACCAGGTTTGGAAAAACCACCTATTGGGTTTACTATTTCGGTGATGGGTTCACTAGAAGCCCAAACCCCAGCATTACACAGCACACCCATGTAACAAACCTGCACATGCACCTCTTGAATCTATAATAAAATAAAATATATTTCTTGGGAGGCCAAGGCGGGCGGATCACTAGGTCAGGAGATTGAGACCATCCTGACTAACACTGTGAAACCCCATCTCTACTAAAAATACAAAAAATTAGCCGGGCGTGGTGGTGGGCGCCTATAGTCCCAGCTACTCAGGAGGCTGAGGCAGGAGAATGGCACGAACCCAGGAGGCCGAGCTTGCAGTGAGCCGAGATCGCACCACTGCACTCCATCCTGGCCGACAGAGCGAGACTCCGTCTCAAAAAAAAAGATAATAATAAAAATAAAAAATAAAATAAAATAAAATATATTTCAATTTGAAAAATTCTGATACAAACAGAACTTCTTTGGAGCACAGCCAGTGAGGCATCCCTCTAATATAAACTATTTCTATTATTGTATAGCCTGAGGATTGGTTAATTACAGATTTGGCATCCTGTTTAGAAGCTATGGAAAACAAAATGAAAACAACAAAACAAACAGAGTACGACTGGAATGTGGGACTGGCTTTGAAATCACATGGTAAAATTTAAGCAAGTGCCCACTGCTTGCAAACGTCCTGCACAGGACACTTACTTGCTTCTGCCTTTGTCTTGCCATGTCCTGTAGAGGTAGCTCCTGGACCATCCTGTAAATGTGGAAACCCCAGAAGCCTCACATCCTTACCCAACATGTGAGTGTCTATGAATGGGCAACATAAAAATTTTATGGTTTCCACTAAGTTTCTGGGGGCTGTTCAGGGAAGTAAGTCCCATTTTTCTCTCTGCCAGCTAATACAGTTGTCTCCTCTTTTCCACAGTTTTATTTACCCAAGGTCAACCGCAGACTGAAAATATTAAATGGAAAATTCCAGAAATCAACAATTCATAAGTTTTAAATTGTGCATTGTTCTGAGTAGAGTGATAAAATCTTTCCCAGTCCTGCTCTGTCCACCCAAGATATGAATCATCCCTTTGTCCAGCAAATCCACACTGTAGATGTCATCAGCCCATGAGTCAACTAGCAACTGTCTGAGTTATCAGCTCAATGGTCATGATATGGCAGTGCTTATCATGAACTATGATGTGCTTGTATTCACATCACCCTTATTTTATTTAATAATGCTATGTCACAATTTCTAAGTCATTTGTCTCACTTCATCTCACCACAAGGCATTGTATCTTCTCACATCAGCACAAGAAGGGTGAGCATAGTGCAATCAGATGTCCTGAGAGAGACATTCATGTAACTTTATTACAGTGTATTGTTATAATGTTCTATTTTTTTATTGTTGTTACTCTTATTATGCCTAATTTATAAATTACACTTTATCATAGGTGTATTAATCAGGCTTCCTTCTCCAGAGGGACAGAATCCATAGAAAACATATATTTGAAAGGGAATTTATTAAAGAGAATTGGCTCACATGACCATAAAGTTAAGATCCCACCACCAGATAGGTTTAAATGATTTCTGCAAGCTGGGGAATGATAGAAGCCAACTGCAGAAGGTCAAACAGCTGCTAAACAGAGGAGCTAGGAGTCACACCCGAGAGTATATGGACCCAAAGCCACTTCTAATATCTATGGAATCTGACAGCAGAATAGGTGTTTAACGATCTTGAGAACACTGTTTATTATTTCAGGGTTCATGATGTGATGAGCATCATGATGTTATGAACATGAAAAGCCCCACAAACTTAGTGAGCCAGTCCAAGTGTGGAACCTGAGAAGCAGGGAAGCTGGCAGAGCAGCCCCCAGCCTGAGGCCGAATGCCTGACAGCCCCACGGAAGCCACTGGTACAAGCCCCAGAGTTCAAAGGCTGAAGAACCTGAAGTCTGATGTCCGAGGTCAGAAGGAGAAAAGGCGTCCCGCTAGGGAAAAAGAAAAAGGCAAGAGGAGGTGTCAGACTCTGAAAAAACCATTTCTCACGAGAACTGAGTGAAAACTCACTGGCTCCCAGGAGAGTGGCACGAAGCCTTTCATGGAGCATCCTCCGCCAGGATCCAAACACTTCCTATCTGGCCCCCGCTCCAACATTACAGATCAAATTGTGACATGAGACTTGATCTGGCCTAACAAACCATATCCAAACCATAGCAATAGATACGTATGTGTAGTAAAAAACGTAGTATATATAGGGCTCGATGTCATTCACAGTTTTCAGTATCTACTGGGGTCCTGGAAAATATTCCCTGTGGGTAAAGGGAAGCTGCTGTACATTGCTGGAGTCAGAGCTGTACATTGGCTGGAAGATCAGAGCTCCATCAGCATAATTTCTAAAAAGAACAAGCTGTTACATAAGTATTTTCCCACGACTTGCAAAAACAAAACAAGAGAATAGAGGTCAAAATGTATTGCATTTCAGCCATGAAAACCTAGTTTAAAGGTGTTCACAGAATTTTTTGCACAACATAAAACTTGTGGGAAAATCTGCCTTGGCAGGTTGTGCATATGTACAATGTTTCTTAAACAACTAAACAAAGTGATTTAGATAAAAAGATTCTAAGAAAAAAAATTAGTGCAAGCTGTCTGTGATGAGAAAGAGGGAGGAAGGTGATGAGGTCTGTACTGAAAAGTGTAACTGGCTGGGTCAGATGTAGCTATGATTTCATGTGGGTCCAAATCCTTTAGACTTTGAGGAAAGTGATAGAAGTCTCAGTTTCGCCATACCTGAAGTCCCTAATACAGTTTTACCTGCAATTAAGCTAACATATTCACTCTGATTTGATTTCCTTTTTTTTTTTTTTTTGAGATGGAGTCTTGCTCTGTCTTCCAGTCTGGGGTGCAGTGGCACAATCTTGGCTCACTGCCTCCCGGGTTCAAACAATTCTCCTGCCTCAGCCTCTCAAGTAGCTGGGATTACAGGCATCCACCACCACATCCAGCTAATTTTTTTTTTTTTTTTTGAGACGAAGTGTCGATCTGTCACCCAGGCTGGAGTGCAGTGGCATGATCTTGGCTCACTACAAGCTCTGCCTCCCAGGTTCACACCGTTCTCCTGCCTCAGCCTCCCGAGTAGCTGGGACTACAGGCGCCTGCCACCATGCCCGGCTAATTTTGTATATTTTTTAGTAGAGACGGGGTTTTACTGTGTTAGCCAGGATGGTCTCGAGCTCCTGACCTCGTGATCCACCCGCCTCAGCCTCCCAAAGTGTTGGGATTACAGGCGTGAGCCACCGTGCCCTGCCTAATTTTTGTATTTTAGTAGAGACAGGGTTTTGCCATGCTGGCCAGGCTGGTTTCAAACTCCTGACCTCAGGTGATCCACCCGCCTTGGCCTCCCAAAGTGCCGGATTACAGGCGCGAGCCACAGTGTCCAGCCGACTCTGATTTGATTTCTATTACATTTCTAAATTTGTTCGGAACCATTGGAGAAGGATATGATTAGCATTGCGGAAACAACCCATGACATTAGAAGTTAAGAAGAGACAGGAGGTCAAGCAGGAGGAAGGCAGCAACAGGATCAAAGGTGTAGAGAAATCCACAGTAGTAAGCCCTCAGTACATGCTCACACACCAGACAGGAATCCGGCCAAGGTCATTAGACACATTTCCTCACCTAATTATCAGGGAAGTCCTCTGATGAAGGATTTGTTATATTCATTTTACATAGGTGGGAAGTGAGGTTTAAAGTTAAGCAACTGCAAAGGGTCAAGCAGCTGGTAAACAGAGGAGCTAGGCATCACACCCGAGAGCATCTGAGCTCAAAGCCACTTCCAAGCTCTACAGAATCTGACAACAAAATAGGTGCTTAATGTCCTTGAGAACACTGTTTATTATCTCAGGGTTCATGATGTTATGAAGCAGACTGCAACTGGTTAACTAGATAATGGGAGATAAGGAGAGAGACAGCAGAGAGAGTTCAATTTTTAATGCAGTTTGGCATTGAAGTTCAGAAGTGGTGGAGTAGGAAAAATGAGATGCAGGGATTTTTTTTTTCTATTCAGATAAAAGAGATTTTGAAATTATTTAAGTGCTGTTAGGAGAGAGAATAGGATGGGAGAGGTGATCATACCTGAGATCTGGGGGATAATTGAGGGAGGGAGTCCCTGAGGAGGCAGCAGAGAAAGGAGAACTATGCAAGTTGAGTCAGTTCCTTTCTCTTAGTTTCTTTTTTCTTGGTGAAGCAGGAAGTGAGGTTAACATCCAGGAATAAATTGAAGAGAGGAGGAGATGGAGGTGATTGTATTTTGAGAGGAGACTACGAATCATGTACTAGTGTCCAACCAGACAGGACTAAATAGAAATGACCCAAGCACCAGCTTATTCAAACAGCCCAGCCTGTCAGTCCTCCCTGTATAGTGATCATGTTTGGGAAAGAAAATCTGTGCTCATCACTGCTTTAACTATAATTTTCCTGACATTTTTCTTGGTAGACAGGCTTTGTCATTGTTGTGTTATTGCTGTAGGTTACTTGTTTTTTGGGTTTTGATGTTGTTTTTTTCCTTTAAAAAAAAGCCAGTTTTTTTTTTCAAGGAATGCTGATTTTTTTTTTTTAACTTTTATTTTAGGTTCAGAGGTACATGTGTAGGTTTATTATTTAAGTGAACTCATGTCATGGGGGCTTGTTGTACTGATTATTTCATCACCCATGTACTAAGCCTAGTACCCAACAGTTATTTTTTCTAATCTTCCTCTTCTCACCCACCACCCTCAAGTAGCCCCCAGTGTTTATCCCCTCTATGTGTCCATGTGTTCTCATCGTTTAGCTCCCATTTGTAAGTGAGAACATGCAGTATTTGGTTTTCCATTCCTAGGTTAGTTTGCTAAGGATGCTGGTATGCAGCTCCATCCATGTTCCTGCAAAGAACATGATCTCCCTCTTTTCTATGGCTGTGTAGTAAGGAATGCTGATTTTAATAGACATGGATCTCATTCTGTCTTATATTATCCAGCTGTGTCAACAGAAGACATTTACTGAGGTCTACCCTACGGGCCATGATTTCAGTATAACCCATTCTGATTTCCTGATATACTGTGACCTTGGACAATGTCATACCAAAGCTTCTAACTAATCCTGTAAACTCTAGATTTTCCCACAGTGTTCTCTCTTCATTAAGCATCAGGTATTTTTTTCCCCAAGTAAATAATAAAATGTAAATGAGTTTTTATAGTGCATCCATGGTTGTGGTACATGATGTAGAACATTTAAAAAGGGCACAATTTTTAAACTTAAGGAGCTTCTATTTCAAATGCCACTGCAAAACAACATGCAATAAATGACTAGAGAACAATGTAAAAGAGAAAGGGCTGTTTCTCCGGGTGGATGGTGATTAGTGTGGGCTGGCATGGCCTTCATGGAAAGATAGGATGGAAGTGGTGTCTTTAAGGAGAGTAGAACTGGACCAGCCAACAGCAAGGGACAAGGTGCTTTGAACTGGAAAGACAGAATGTAAAGGCATAGAGGTGAGCTTAACTAGATCACATGGGAAGTTCGGTAAGGAATCTCTGCAAGGGGATGTTTGTATTAAGGAAATATGGTAAACAAGTTTGATAGCACACAAAATCATAGAGTAAAAGCAACCTTCAAACCCACCTATAACATCTCTTATTTTACAGTTTGGAAGACTAAGGCTGAGAGACAAATGATTTCCTGAGTTTTTTCAGCAGGAAGAACTGGGTTAAACATTCAGGTTTTTGTTTGTTTATTTGTTTATTTTAATTGCAAGTGTTATGGGACCAGGGGTGAGCATGCACAGATAAAAGGCTTTGTGAGGACACAGTGAGAAGATGGCTGTCTGCAAACCAAGGAGAGAGGTATCCGGAGAAACCTGACCTGCTGACACCTTGATCTGGGATTTCCAGCCTCCAGAACTGTAAGAAAGTAAATGTTGATGGTTTAAAAAAAAAGCGGGTGGATCACCTGAGGTCAGGAGTTTGAAACCAGCCTGGCCAACATGGTAAAACCTTGTCTCTGCTAAAAACACACACACACAAAATTAGCCGTGCATGGTGGCGGGCACCTGCAATCCCAGCTACTCAGGAGGCTGAGGCAGGACAATCGCTTGAACTCGGAATGCAGAGGTTGCAGTAAGCAGAGATCCCACCACTGCACTCCAGCCTTGGCAACAGAGCGAGACTTTGTCTCAACAAAAAAGAAAAAAAATAAAAAAAGAAAGGGGGGTTATTGACTGAATGTTTGTGTCCCCTCAAAATCCCAAAATTTATTTGTTGAAGCTTCAACGTCTAATGTAATGGTATTTGGAGGTGTGGTTTGGGGAGGAAATTACAGTTAGATGACATCATAAGGGTGAAGCCCAAGTCAACTAGGATTCGTGCCCTTATAAGAAGGGTGAAGGGTCACCAGAGAGTTTGCTCCTCCTGCCACCCACACCAGCCCCACACGCACATAGAAGAAGTCACATGAGCACACAGAGAGATGGTGGCTGCCTACAAGTTGAAAGAAGAGGCCCCAGAATGAAAGCTATTTGGCCAGTACCTTGATCTTGGACTTTTTTCCCAGCCTCAAGAATTGTAAGATATAAATTTCTGTTGTTTAAGACACCTAATCTATGGTATTTTGTTATGGTAGCCTAAGCAGACTGAGAAAGCAAGAGTTGATTGCCAAACCAGAGGCTTTCCTATATTCATTGCTGTCTCTTACGGGGCTGTTTGTAGGGAGGCATAAGAGCACGGAAGTGAAGCTTACTGGCTGTGTGATAGCCCCAGCTGCAAAATTGGTTTTGATCGTTACAGTCATGTGACTTTGGACATATTGGTATTTTTTTAAAACCTCAGAGTCTCTGTTTCCTCATTTGTGTAGTGGGGTTACTGATGGAATCCATTTAGAATGCTTTGCATGTGTATATTAAATAATACATGCAAAGTGCTTATCATAATGCAGAGAACATACTAAGTATCTGATATGTTATCTATTGTTTTATTCATTTTCATTCATTTGTTTCATGAGAGACTGATATATTTGTTAAGATTATTTGAGATATATGAAGGTAGATTAGATAGAGGGCTTACTGCTTAATAGGAGAGAGAAGATTTACAGACAAAAATTTATAATAAAAGATAAAGAGTAGTCAGGGTTGTCAGTCAGGCATAGATAAAGTACTGTGGTCATTAAGAAAAAAGATAAATTTCTTTATGTGTATAATTGGAAATGGCTTTGAGGAAATGATGGATTATTTCAAAAATAAACATGCCAGAAAAAAAAAACAACCAAATACGTCCTATCCTTCAGTCACTCTGGGAGGCTGTACATTTATGAAGTGATTCTTCAGTTAATAGTCAAATTACATTTGGGAGTGGGGCTTTGGGGAGGAAATTACAGTTAGATGACGTCATGAGGGTGAAGCCTAAGTCAGCTAGGATTAGTGCCATTGTAAGAAGAGTCAGCTGGGCATGGTGGCTCACGCCTGTAATCCTAACACTTTGGGAGGCCAAGGTGGGTGGATCCCCTGAGGTTCAGGGCTCAAGACCAGCCTGGCCAACATGGTGAAAACCCATCTCTACTAAAAATACAAAAAATCAGCTGGGCATGGTAGCAGTTGCCTGTAATTCCAGCTACTCAGGAGACTGAAGCAGGAGAATCACTTGAACCCAGGAGATGGAGGTTTCAGTGAACTGAGATCACACCACTGCACTTCAGCCTGGGCAACAGGGCAAGACTCTGCCTCAAAAAAAAAAAAAGAGTCACCAGAGAGCTTATTCCTCCCTGCCTTTGGGAACTGCCCCCACAGTCATTGACACAATCACTCAGGAGATCACCTTCCCAATTGCATTTTAGAAGGGCGTGGCAGATTCATGATGCAGAAGGGAGGAGAGAAGGCAGGAGGTGAAGGAGATGGCACATACAGAGGTACAGAACGGTGACTGAAACCACACGCCATGTTGGGAGACTTCCAAACGAGTCTAGAGAGTTGGCATTTAGGGATGAAGAAATCATCTTCTGGTGAGTCTGAGCGGATACACTAAGTTAGAACTGATGCCAGTGGATTATTTAGGATATTGCTCAGGAAAAAATTGGGAAGGGGCATAGAGAAAGATTGAAAGGACCCAAGAATGAGAATGGGTAGGTCCGTGAGAGCCCAGGGAACTGGGTTTTCATGTGGGTGATGAGACATCATGCTGACCAGAAGTGCTGCTAGACATTCTTGTGTTTTATTCTTTTTTTAAAAGGAAATGTTTTAATCATTACAAAATTAAATATGATATTTGTTGTAGTGTTTTTTAATTGAAACTTTATCAGATTAAGGAAGTTGCTTTCTTTCTAATCTGGATTTAGTGATCTTTTTTTAAATCATGAATGGCTATG
Source organism: Pongo pygmaeus (assembly GCF_028885625.2). Classification (NCBI taxonomy): domain Eukaryota; kingdom Metazoa; phylum Chordata; class Mammalia; order Primates; family Hominidae; genus Pongo; species Pongo pygmaeus. The sequence continues at coordinate 40,692,628 of NC_072380.2, read as the reverse complement.
ACATTTAATTTTTTGGCTTCAATTGAGTTACACTGTTCTTCTTTTTTAATATATTAATGTAAGAATTTATATAGATTTTCTAATGTCAAATCAATTGACATCATAACCAACTTGGTCATGATGCCTTTCTTGTAAACATTGCTGGATCAGCTTTGCTAGTGTTTTGTTTAGGACATTTGAACCTGTATTCTTGAGTGAAATTAGCCTCTCATTTTCTCTCCTTTGGACTATCCTTCTCTGGTTTACATTATGACAGTAATAGCATCATAAAATAAGTTTGGGAGGATTACATCCTTTCCTCTGAAAGCATTTTATAGGACTGGACTATATTCCTTAAAGATGGCATTTGACCACACTGGTTAGATACTGTGATGTTTTCTTGATGGAAAGTTTTTAAATTCAGGGTTCAATATATGTAGTGATTATAGAATCATTATTCATTCTTGAGTCAATTTCGATTAGATTTTTAATTGTTTTTTTTTCAGACAGGGTCTTGCTGTGTCACTCAGGCCTGTATGCAGTGACACAATCACAGCTCACTGCAGCCTTGACCTCCCAGGTTCAAGCAATCCTCCCACCTCAGCCTCCCATGTAGCTGAGACTACAGGCACTACCACATGTGGCTAATTTTTAAAATTATTTGTAGACATGGGGTCTCCCTATATTGCCCAGGCTGGTTTTGAACTCCTGGGCTCAAGCAAGCCTCCCACCTCAGCTTTCCAAAAGGCTGGAATTACAGGTATGAACCATGATGCTGGGCCTAGATTTTTTTCCTATGGATGTGTGCATTTTATTTATGTTCAAAATCATTTACTTAAATTATTATTTACAGTATACTTACTTTTCTTTTAAATTTCTGATGTTTCTTCTAAATTTTTATAATTTCATCCTCCTTTATATTTCAAACATTCTTAATTTGTGCTTTATTTACTTGTTTTCTTAATCAATTTATCCAGGGTTTTTTGTGTGTGTACATGTGTTTGTTTTTCAAATTTTGAAGACCCAACTTTTGTCTTTGTTTACATATTCTATTGTATTTGTTTTCTATTTCATTTATTTCTGTCTTCATCTTTATTACTTATTTTCTTTTGATTTTAGTTGAGTTTATTCTGGGTTTCTTATACCGAAAAGATGCAATCATATGTTGAGAGAAATGGCAATTAAACTTATTAAATTTTCAGTGGGATAAGTGACATGCTCCCCCTTACCACCACCCACCAAAAAATGCTAAGAACTATTCCAGAGAAATACATTTAGGGTATGTTTTTAGGATTTAGATTGACTGGAGTTCAAATCTATGGAGTTTGGGGTACATTAAATAGTTTTGTTTCTCCATTTGTAAAATAACAGTCAAAACAATTATACCTCATAGGGTTTTGCGGCATTTACATGAAATAATCCATGTGCCACGCTTAACGCATAGTTGCCCTCACAATAGGACCTCAGTATACAGTGACGATTTTTACTGGCATATGGATAACATAATAAGGAATTATGTGATGACAGCCAACTGAGAGTAATAGACAATAAATGCTATAGTGTTGAAAAGTGGAGCACAACTGTTGGCTGGACTAGCCAAAGAAGTCTTCTGGAAGAATCTAAAATAAACTTAATGTTGGTAAAAGGGAGAAGCACTGGGACAGGCAGACAAATGGGCATAGCATAAGACATAAGAAAAAAGAACAAATCACCTTGAGATGGGATCCAGCTTTCAAATACCGTCCTTTGCATTACTTACATTATAAGTACATTTCATAATTTACTAATACACTGTCATTCTCAAGTTTTTAATCTATGTTGTCTTTGTCTCCCCTACAAATTCATTTTGTAAAATAAATGAAGACAGAGCCTTCATCTCTTATTTCTTCTGTGATCCTCCACAGCATTTAGTATTCTACTCTATATACAATGAGCACTTAATCACAATGCCTATTGCATGAATAAGTCCTCGCTTCTGGGAGTGTGACCTCTGTCTTACTTTCAGCACTTATTCTTCTCATAGTGAGGGTGACTGTAGAATACCTAGTGACTATCAGGTGAAAAGTCTACAAGAAAATTGTTGAGGGGATAATTTGGAATCAGTCCACAGAGGAAATAATAAAAGGTCCTGAAGTTGATGGGTAATCCCTTGGAAATGTTTTTGATAAGACACCTCTTCAAAGTAAAAGAGAGAGCCCACTTTTCTCATAGATGGTGGAATGGTACGTCAATCAAGCTATTCTAGACACTAAAGGGGCTTCTGGCCAGGATTTGTGTTTTCTTTCCAAGCATGGAGCCAGCTGGATAAACCTTACTTAACTATGAGAAAGAACAATTTAGTAAGGAATTGGGAATGTCACATTATTTAGGAAATATCTATTACAAAAACCCAAATTACGTATCATGTTAGTCTGATCTCATGCTACTATAAGGACAGGCCTGAGACTGGGTAATTTATAATGGAAAGAGGTTTAATTGACTCACATTTCTGCAGGGTTGGGGAGGCCTCAGGAAACTTACAATCATGGCAGAAGGGGAAGCAAACACATACTTCTTCCCATGGCGGCAGGAAGGAGAAGAATGTGTGCCTAGCGAAGGGGGAAGCCCCTATAAACCTATCAGATCTTGTGAGAACTAACTCACTATCATGAAAAGAGGATGGGGGAAACCGCCCCCATGATTCAATTATCTCCACCTGGTTTCTTCCATGACGTGGGGATTACGGAAACTACAATTCAAGATGAGATGTAGGTGGGGACACAGCCAAGACATATCACATATATAACTTAAATTGATCAGTATTTAATGGATACCTAGTTGCCAGCTACCTTGTTTGTTCTTGAAGAGACAATGATGAGTAAGAATGGTTTATATCCTTGAAGATCTTACACCAAAGAGAGAAGGAAACACATAGGTATGCATATCAGGATATAAAGTCAGGCTATGCCAAACACAAACATAGATAAACAGAGTGCTATAAAATTAGTGGATAGCAGAAATTAATTTTGAGTTGGAGTCAAGGAAGGTACCCCAGAAAAGGTAATACTGGAGATAATTCTTGAAGTACCAGTGGAATTTAAACATATGTGAGGCTAGGGAATTTTAAATACCTGGAAAGGGCATGCTTCTGGAATGGAACACAGGCTGGCAGAATTTCAATTTAGGGTGAATGGGGAGACTGGTGGAGTCAACTGTTAGCTATATAATTCTGAATAAGATTTGAGAGGTCAAGTGTCAGGATGGCTGAGTGGTCTAAGGCACCAGACTCAAGCTTAAGATGTGGGAGGTCATGAGAAGAACAGAGGAGGTTAGATATAAGAATCACTATAAGGCCATATATGGCAAAAGCTGACAACCAGTTGAATGCCACAGGTGGAAGCAATGAAAGAATCAATGATGAATGAGCTTTTTAGCTGAGGAAAAGCAGAAAATAGTGATGTCTACACCTGCAATAAAAAATCAGACACAAGAAACAATTTAGACATAGGGTCGACATATTGAAGATGAGATGTGAGTTAAATGTGGCTATAGAGGCTGCATTAGGAAATACGGGTTGTGAAAATATGCTATACTGGAAAGGAAAAAGGCTTATTAGACTAGTACAAAGAAAGTTAGGATGGGTGAAAATTAGGTTACATTTTACATGGAAGGAAAGGAAATTGATATAATTTGACACAAAAAGCCTTAACTACAAGCTATCCCCCAACGACTCCCAAATCTACGTCTCTAAACAGACCCTTTTATTAGAATCATAGGCTGCATATTTATTTAAATTATCATCATCATTACTTGGTTATAGGGTAAGAATTTCAAACTTAACATTTTCAAAACAGATTCATGATTGACATTAGATTATTGTGAGTGTATAAAAATGTAACTGATTTCTGGGTGCTGACCTCTTATCCTGCTACTTTACTGAATTTATTAGTTCTAGCAATTTTTAGTGGTGTCTTTAGGGTTTTCTACATATCATATCCAGTGAACAGAAATAATTTTACTTCTTTCTTTCCAATTTGGATGACTTTATTTCCCTGCTTAATAGTCTGGCTAGAACTTTCAGTACTATGTTGAACAGAAGTGGCGCAATCTTGGCTCACTGCAACCTCCACCTCCTGGCTTCAAGGAATTCTCCTGCCTCAGACTCCCAAATAGCTGGGACTATAGGTGCACGCCACCACACTCAGCTAATTTTTGTACTTTTAGTAGAGACAGGGTTTCACCATGTTGGCCAGGAAGGTCTCGATCTCTTGACCTCGTGATCCACCCGCCTCGGCCTCCCAAAGTGCTGGGATTACAGGCATGAGCCACCGTGCCCAGACAAATCTTTTTTTTTTTTTTTCCATTGAGACTTAGCTTCTCAGGAATAGGTAACTAAACTGGTCAGATAATAGGAATTAACGAAGCTGTTGGGACATAAGGATGATGTTACGGTAAGGCGTCTGAGAATATTGATGAGTTGTTTAGGTTTGTCAGGAAGGTGAGAGAGGCTAGGAAGGGACAAAGAGTCTGGAGGTTTGAAGGGACACATGCAGGGTGTGAATGAAAATGAAATGTAGGTGGAAGATACTGGTCGTAAACCAAAGATAAAATTCTAAGCTCCCCAGCCAACTGAATGGACCCCTCTTTTTGCAAAAGATTTCCCAAAGAAGCCTGAAAAATTAGTTCAGGCCATGACAGGAATCAGGGGGCAAATACACAGCATTATAGCCTCTTCCTTTTGGAGTTTAGACACAACTTACCAACATTAACATTAAAACAGATATCTTAAAATGAACAAAACAGACTCTGTAGCAATAAGACACTGAGTTCCAACCTGACTCTGGTTTAGGATCACGTGACAGATGGTAGGCCCTGAAGAAAATCAAAGTATTTTACCCCAAAACATATTTCTTTGACATATTCTGAAATAGCCCTGCAAATTATCTCTTGTGGGGGAAATTTGCATTCTGTAAGAATCTCCTTCCTTCACCAAGTCTTTTCCAGGGAGTCTGACACATTTAAGGTCTGATAAGAGACATTCATTATCTCTTCTCTCTGAAACTTGCTACCTGGAGGCTTCATCTACATGACAAGAACCCTGACTTCCACAACCCCCTTGTCTAAACGCAAGCATTTTTTATACTGAATTCAATACTTCAAGCAGAGCTTAAGTCAACCAATTGCCAATCAGGAAATCTTCTAATCCACCTATGACCTGGAAGCCCTCTGCCCACCCCCATCCCTCCCCCACCTACTTTTAGATGTCTGACCTTTCTGGGCCAAACCAATATATACATTAAATATATTAATTGATGTGTTTGTCTGTAACTTTTGTCTCCCTAAAACGTATAAAACCAAGCTGTAACCCAACCACCTTGGGCACATGTGCTCAGAACCTCCTAAGAGTGTGTCACTGGCCTTGCCAAGTGATCCCTAACCTTGGCAAAATAAACCTCTAAATTGATTGAGACATGTCTCAGATACATTTTAGGTTATATGGCTAAATTTTTTAATTCTCTGGTTTATCTCGGAAGAGCTGAAAAGAGCTTAGTGATGGCTTGGCCTGAGCTCCTCGTTCTGTCACTGAAAAAGTTATGGCCTGAAGAGGTGACCTGACTCCAGCATCCTGCAGTTAAAATGAGGTCCACGTGAATACAGCCCAAGTCCCCAGTCACAGATGAAAAGCAGGTCTTCCACTAGGCTGTTCTCTCACCCAACTTTCTTCCAATGGAGTTCCAGCTACTGTCACTCCTGCTCTCCCAGTTTTTTGTTTATTTGTTTGTTTGTTTTAAACCAACCTCAAAATTCTCAGTGACAAGGAAAATGTCTAAACTAGAGCCCTGCACTCTTTGCTCTGCAGTTCAGTAAGTTTTGGCTTCACATCATTTGGAAGTTTGTTTCTGAGACAAGGTACAATGTAACTGCCTCCAGACTCTTAGCTTGCCAGCAGGATGACTGTCTCTAGCTGACAGGACCCACTGCCCCCTGCTGTGTTGATTGCTAACCAGGTTGTCTGACAGCAGGGTACCTTCCAGTTTGATCAGGGACAGTGGGCTCTAGATCAACATTTATCATTCATCAGGCTTTCCACTCAGACTGGGAAAAATCTCGTGGCCATGTTGGCTGTTGATTCAGCTGGGACTAGGAGAGAGACAGAGATGACTCACCTGGGCAAAGGCTGCATAGGAGTCCTCTGGATTCAGTGTGATTTCTGGAAAGAGGTCTGTGTGGTGAGCTGAGAGACCTGCATTCTAGTCCTCCTCCACTGTCTACTCAGCACATGTGAATAAAGTCATGTCACCTCGCTAAGCCTTGGTTTAGTCATCTACAAAGTAAAGTGTCAGCAGAAATAATTTCGCAGGGTTTACTCCTGTTCAAAAATCTGGAATGGCATGGAAAAAGACTGGCATTTTTTATATGAGGACCTATGTGATGAAACATGAGTGAAATGGAGTGTCCTAGGAAATTCCTATTAACTGCTGGTTATTGATCATACTGATCATTATGCAAAGTGCGTTAAGAATGAACCCATGAGAGCCAATGCCAGAATTCCAGCTATTGCAGAGGATCTAAGGACCACGCCCAGAAATATGTTGGGTCTCTTCATGTAAAGCAGAGAGAGGCAGGGAGGCCTGAAGCAGGACAGTCAGTAAGCAAGCTAGATAGACCTCGATTCTGGGGAAGAAGCATCTGCCGATTGCTCTGTTTTTTATTGGTGATGAATTGCTTTGGGTCCACAGATGTTAATTGTAGCCAGAAAAAGACCAGAAAGCTACAATAGCATGATATATTAGGAAAAACACATGATTGGGAATGGAGCAGAACTGGAGTCAAATCCCATTCTGGAACTAACTATTCATCCTTTCTGAGTTTAAATTCTGTCATTATAACTCAGGGATAATTATATTTTTGCATGGGTTTTATGAGGATTAAAGACAACGTATGCAAAACACTTGGCACATGGTAAACATTTGCTAAATGTTATGCAATTTTATCAACGAGGTGTGGGAAAGGGACAAGAATTTAAGCCCAAAGAGCAGCACAGGTACAATGTGATTTTGCCGAACTCAGAACTTCTAAGGATACTTCTAGATCCATGTGTGGTTTTGTAATGAGGTCCTTGACACAGTCACATAAGAGGGGTAATTTCTCAGGAGCCCCGGGTGGCAGCCATAGGAAGATGCACAGTTATGTCTCTGAGCTTCCATTTGGGGACTACGGAAAATCCAGACTCCAAAATTTCTACAGAAGAGCCCTAAGATGGCAATTTAGTAAGAAATGGGATCTATGAAATTGCCATTGTGTGCCCATAAATTTATGAATTATTAGAAAATATTGTCTATATGAAGAAATAGAAGACACAGATTGAATGAGGGTTGGGAGACAAGGCCCTCTCCTCACTGTAAACCACAAATAAAATTCTAAGACCGCCCCCGCCAACCATCTGAATGAGCTTCTTCCTAAGCTAGGGCTCTTTTAAAATTTAACCTGAAAGACTGTTTCAGGTCATGATGGGAAGTGGGGGTTGGATATGATGCCTTGTTATACCTCTCCAGGATTAACGTCAACACAGACTTTAGGTCTAATAGAAACATTTTACAACCTATTCTCCCTGAAGCCCTGCTACCTGAAGGCTTCCTCTGCAAATAAGAACTTGAGTCTCCACAGTCCTTTATCTTACCCCAGAATTTCTTTCATTTTTGTTTTTGTTTTTTTGAGAAGGAGTTTCACTCTTGTCTCCAAGGCTGGAGTGCAATGGCATGATCTCTGCTCACTGCAACCTCCACCGCCTGGGTTCAAGCAATTCTCCTGCCTCAGACTCCCAAGAGGCTGGGATTACAGGTGCCCACCACCATGCCTGGCTAATTTTTATATTTTTAGTAGAGATGGGGTTTCACCATGCTGGCTAGGGTAGTTTCGAACTTTAATCATGGAAAAGAAAAGCTATAGGCCAAATTCTAATAAGGGTAAATGCATGCATATCTATAAAGCTTAATTTTTGGCTTCAATCTCCCTCTACCCCATACATATGCACACACACATGATATATACACGCACACAATACACACACACCCTCATTAGAAACAGGACAAAAAACTAGACGGCAACAAAGTTGCCATTGGTTCTCCACTCATATATCATTTATTTAATAAGCATAAATATAGAAGAAATAAACTTAACTTCAAGCAAAGATGGGTTGAGAATAGATAGAAGCCTCCCTAAGTACAGTTAACTGCAGTGACAAAAAGAATTATGTTAAATGTAATACCTAGATTAAATTAATTACATATTTACTGTTTTTATGGAGATTCAGAGCTAAAAGTTAGTGTTCTTAATCTTTCTTTTTTTTTTTGAGACAGTGTCTCGCTCTGTCGCCCAGACTGGAGGGCAGTGGCGCTATCTCGGCTCACTGCAAGCTCCGCCTCCCCAGTTCACGCCATTCTCCTGCCTCAGCCTCCAGAGTAGCTAGCTAGGACTACAGGCACCTGCCACCATGCCTGGCTGATTTTTTTTTTGTATTTTTAGTAGAGCTGGGGTTTCACCGTGTTAGCCAGGATGGTCTTGATTTCCTGATCTCGTGATCTGCTCACCTCAGCCTCCCAAAGTGCTGGGATTACAGGCGTGAGCCACCACTCCCGGCCAGTGTTCTTAATCTCAATGAGCTCTAGTCCAATATGCAGCTTAACTGTATGCATTCATCATAGTTTTATGCCAATAACCTACTGCGGAGAATGGAAGGAGCAAAGGATGTGTTTAGATTCTTCTATCTACTTAGTAGATAAGTGTCCTGGAGCGAGTGAGACCGAGTTTTAAGCCTTAGTATCTTTATCTATAATAGAAAGGTAATAATACCTACTCACTAGATTGCAGTGAGGATCAAATGAGTTAAGGTAAGTGAAAGAGCTCTATAAACTTTAAGAAGCCCATACAAATGCTAATTGTTGATATTTTCTTTCCCCTTAAGGGTACACTTGGTCTTTCCTGATGAAGCTTTTAAGAGAAAGGCAGAGTTGACCCTGAGCTTTCAAAAAACTGTTCTTTCAGGTACAAACTACGAATTATGATTTTGAACTTCAAAAAAAAATAAAGGGATAACTTTCAAAAATACCCAGTTTTGAAACACTCTGTCTATTCTCCTTCATTCATTCATCTCCCATTGTCATTCCATGCCATTTCCCAAACTTTAGTCCCTTCTTAACTCTTCCTCTTGATAATTTTCTTTCTGCTTTCCTTTTCCTTCCCTCTCAAGGCAAAACCTCGGAGAGAAGAACTGGCTGCTAGGGATCCTGTGCAGAGACCTTGAAGAACATGGCAATTATGAAACTTCAACAAGAAAAGATTTAAGCTGATCTTTAAAAAAAATATACTGTCAGGAATTTTGTAGAAATGACTTTAATATAATAACTGCTTCTTTGACTTATGTTTTGTCTGCTGGTGAAAAGAAAAATATTTATAAAAGCATGCCTGTGTCCTAAAATTGGGGACACAAACTTAAATGACTGAAGGCACTTGAGGAGTAGAGGCAAGGATGGTGAAACCAGGCCCTGTACCAAGCAGGAGAGTGTGAACCTGCTAAAGAGAGCGACTGCTTCTCATTTCCAGTCAAATCATCTGAAATGGAGTTGCGACTCCATTTCAGCCACAGCGATTGATCTGGATTTTTTGTAAAATTCCCTGATTTTTACATATTGCCAATTAATTAATTAATTAAAAAGAAATGTAAATGTTCAACCATGCTGTGTCCTCAGGAAATACCTTTATAAAACATCATGGGCCTAAATTTTGGGCCAAAGGAGCTAGAGAAAAAGTATAGGAATTCATCAGATCCAACATCACTACTGGATATTTAAATAGTCCAGGCCGGGCACGGAGGCTCATGCCTGTAATCCCAGCACTTTGGGAGGCCGAGGCAGGCAGATCATGAGGTCAGGAGATCGAGACGATCCTGGCTAACACGGTGAAACCCCGTCTCTACTAAAAATACAAAAAATTAGCTGGACGTGGTGGCAGGCACCTGTAGTCCCAGCTACTAGTGAGGCTGAGGCAGGAGAATGGAGTGAACCCGGGAGGCAGAGCTTGTAGTGAGCCGAGATCGTGCCACTGCACTCCAGCCTGGGCGACAGAGCAAGATGCCATCTCAAAAAAATAAATAAATAAATAAATAAAAAATAAAATAAAAAATACCTGAAAAAAATCCAGAGTTTATATCCTACTAAAGATAGATAAATGAACAACTTTGGATTCCCAGGGTTACATGAGCATTCATGATGATTTATTTATTCATCACCGTTTGAATAGATCACTGGGAAAAATGTAGAGATGACTGAGATAATGCTTGTGTTTTGACCCCATGGAGCATATAATCTAAACCGAAAGGCAAGCAAGGTATATACAAATGAAAATAAATTATAGGAATTAAAATGATGCAAATTCCCTTAATGGAGTTGTTAGTAGCATTGGCCATGGAGTCAAATGGGCATAGATCTTGACAAATTACCTTTCCTCAGTCTCCTGAGCTATAGAGAGCAATGGAACCTATGTCACAGGAATGCTGTAAGCACTAATGAGAAAATACATATAAAGTTCTTAGCACAGTTTCTGACACCAATTTGGTAATATTTTCATAAGATACAATACTAATGGTGGTAATGATAACAATAATAATAATAATAGAAGTAAGGTAACTCAAATGTCACAAGGCTGGAAATGATAGGATTATGTGAGAGATGCAGGCAGCATGTGTTAGACCCTTGCTACTTAAGGTAGGACCTATGGCCATGCAGCATTGGCATCTTCTGGGCAGCTGTTAGAAAAGCAGGAGCTCAGGCCTCAGCCCAGAGGGACTGCATCAGAATCTGCATTTTATTTAGCATTTTCCCCAGATAGACAGCATGCACATTAAAGTTCAAAAAGCACTGTGCTAGATGACATCAGAGGAGGCATGAACAAAGGTCTCCAGAATGAGACAAGATTGGACCAGATCATCAGTTTTCAAACATTTTGGTCTTAAAGACCACTCTACAATTTTAAAAATTATTGAGGACCCAGAGCCATTTGTTTATGTGTTTTATCTGTCTGATATTTAACAATATAAGACATCGGGATGATCATATCTGTTTCAGCATTCAATCTGTTTTGTTATGTTCTTTTGGTTGACATATATGAAGAAAATGAGGCTGTACACAAATATATAGCTTGCAAACGTAGGTGGATTTTAATACCCTTTTCACATAATTGTGGATATTCTCTCTCATTGTTCCAGAAAAATTCTACAAGTGGTAGATAAACTCATGGAATCTCAAATTTAATGAGTCAACATTTGGAAAACTTGTAAAACTCTGTGAACCAATATGTTCCAAATGACAAATGCATGCTTTTACAAAATGTGGAACATGAGTCAAAGACCCACTCAAAGTAGACTACTACATTTCAGTCTGTATAAACTAATGGATTTTCGTATACCAGGAAAAAATATTCAGGGCATATATTTTTTCTTGAGGCCACCGTAGTACTTTGGTATGCAGCAGAAGTGCTTTGGTGTGCTTCCTATTTCCTCACATGAAATATTAAAAATAAATGTACTTAAGGGTCAACATTCATTGAATTAATAATTTTTATTGTTTCATCCAGAACATTCTTAAGTGGAATGCATACTGGTGAGAAATGCAATGACTATTGGCATGGTTTGGGACCACTACCTTGATTCATGCTAGGGAGCAGTTTCACTCACTATTGTTTTTGCACTTTCAGGGCAAATTTTAGCACAGTGGAAAAAGCAAGTAAGATCTTAATATTCTTACAAATGTTTTTTAATTTCTCAAAGGTCCTTACAAGGATTTAGGGTACTCTAAAAGTCCTTAGGCCATACTTTGAGAACCGCAGGAATAGAACACTGGAAGACAGCAGCTCCATAAAGGCTAGGTGAAAGGAAGAGACCCACAGGACTAATGGAGTTAGGCCAGTGAAAATAGAAGTAAGAAGAAGCAAAGTGTGTTCAACCAATCTGCGTGGAGCTGAGCTTGTGCAATTCAGAAACTGCTGCTTGAGCTGCTCTGTTCTGCTCCTAAGAACAGAGGCATGGACAGAGAGAACGTCATCCTTTTAGTTTGTTTATTAAATATGTCTTGGTGAAGCAGTTTCAACTTCAGCTAGTCTACATTTTGCTAAGTGAACTTGAACATCTTGGCAGTTGATTCAAATTAAAAAATCAAAGAGAAGACACATGAATAAATTACTTTTGCCATTATGTCTAACTAAAGAATTGGTACTCTACCTTTAAAAAAAAAAATAGAGATGATCATTTGTTTTTAAAAGAAATTGCCATTTTAGTTTTACAATTCATATAAATACTATTTTTTCTGCATGAGTTATGTCCTCCCTCCTGAAGACCCAAGTGGTTAGGGATCCTATTACTTATTTGTATGTTACATACTTTAGAGAAAATGCTCATAGCTTGGAAAATCTAATGGATTAGATTCGAGATGATGAGTGAGAGTGACCTTGACTTCTAAATGTATAACATTTATTTTCACGTATGGAGAAGTTTTACATTGCCAATCATAGGGAACACAAGTGTAGGAGGCTAGAACACAAACCTCAGTGTCTTGGCTTTTGTGTATCTAAATTTCACCCAAATACCAACAAAATGAAATTACCCTTAAAGAGGCTACTTCTGGGACAGGTGTTACCCATAGAAGTTGGTCAGAACCTTCAAGGTCTGTTATGTACAGACTGTAGGACTAGATACAGATATAACAACCCTGGGATCCGAGGACCCTTAGGAATCTCAGGCAGCCGCCAATGTTACAGGAACCTTATGTAGCATCTATGGATCTCTCTACCTTCTCCAAAACTCTGCCACTCAAGCTCATGCGGTTCCCTGACTTGCCTGCAGGATTAGTCCTAGGCTGTCCATTTGATAACTAGTTGGGACGGTGTTTTCCTCAGAGACGTACAGTGAAGCTCCTTTTCATCCAGACAATGCTTTTACAGTTCACGCCTGGGGCCTTTTTCATTTTCTCTGAAATAGACTTTAAGAGATGCTTGGCTGCATAACATCATCAGTGAAAATAACTCACAGGAGGACTTTTGAGGTAACATAGCTGAAAGTGCCATTGAGTCCTTTTCTTTCCTTTCTTTCTTTCTTTTTTTTTTTTTTTTTTGAGACAGAGTCTCACTCTTGTTGCCCAGGCTGGAGTAGAATGGCGCCATCTTGGCTCACTGCAACCTCCGCCTCCACCCACCAAAAGGGTTCAAGCAATTCTCCTGCCTTAGCCTCCCGAGTAGCTGGGATTATAGGTACCCGCCACCATGCCCGGCTAATTTTTTGTATTTTTAGTAGAGATGGGGTTTCACCATGTTGGCCAGGCTGGTCTTGAACTTCTGACCTCAGGTGATCCGCCTGCCTCAGCCTCCCAAAGTGCTCAGTTTACAGGCATGAGCCACCGCGCCAGGCCCTGAGTCCTTTTCTAAATCCCGCTGTATGTGCTTTTTATCTCCTAACCTGACTTAGGTGTTTTATTCCAATATTCAGAAGGACTTGAAAAATAATCTTTTTCAGATTAATAAAATGAATACTTATTTACTTTAGAAATTGTGTAAAATTATAAAAAATAAAGAAAATTAAAATGATCTATTTCTGTGAAGAACAAAATATTCAAAACTTGAAAATGGGCCAGAAATACAGGTGGCATATCTTTCCAACATTATATGAGGGCGACAGCTCACTCAAGGATTCTCTAGAACCAGTACAAATATCATGTGAAACACAGGACTTGTGAAACTGCACAATGGGTTCAAGCAATTCTCCTGCCTCAACCTCCCAAGTAACTGGGACTACAGGTGTGTGCAACTGCACCCAGCTAATTTTTATATTTTTAGTAGAGACGGGGGTTTCACCATGTTGACCAGGCTGGTCTCGACCTCATGTCTTTAAATGATCTTCCCGCCTTGGCCTCCCAAAGTGCTGGGATTACAGACATGAGCCACTCTGCCTGGTCCATAATTTAAAATTTTATAATAGCCATATTCAAAATGTAAAAGGATACAAGTAAAACAAATTTTTATAAAATAATTTACTTAACCCAATATATCCCAAATGTTATCAATTTAACATGTAAGAGAAAGAAGAAATTAATAATGAGCTATTTTATATTTTTTTGTTGAACTAGCTCTTTTGAATCTGAAATGTATTAATTTCCTTTTTAGTTGACACTTCGTAATTCATAATGTGTCCACATTTATGAGACACATTGATATTTTATACATGTATATAATATGTAATAATCAAATCAAGGTAATTAGCATAACCATCACCTCAAATATTTATCATTTCTTTGCATTGTAAACATTCAAAATCCTCTCTTTTACCTTTTTTAAAACACACAATAAATTATCATCATTATTTTTTTTTTTGAGATGGAGTCTTGCTCTGTTGCCCAGGCTGGAGTGCAGTGGTGTGATCTCAGCTCACTGCAACCTCCGCCTCCTGGGTTCAAGTGATTCTTGTATCTCAGCTTCCCGAGTAACTGGGACAACAGGCGCCCACCACCACACCCAGCTAATTTTTGTATTTTCTTAGTAGAGACAGGGTTTCGCCATGTTGGCCAGGCTGATCTTGAATGTCTGACCTCAGGTGATTCGCCCACCTCGGCCCCCCAGAGTGCTGGAATTATAGATGTGAGCCACCAGGCCCAGCCAAAGCATACAATAAATTATTATTAACCACACTCACTCAGCTCTAGTGTTGCAAGACACTAGAACTTATACCTCCCTTATATAATTTTGTATCCTTAACCAACTGTTTCCTATCCTCTCTCCTACTCTTCACAGCCCCAATGACTACAGTTCTACTCTCTACTTCTATGAGCTCAATTGTTTTTAGCTCCCACATATGAGTGAGAACATGTTGTATTTCTCTTTCTGTGCCAGACTTATTTCACTTAACATAGTGAAATGTCCTCCAGGCTCATCCGTATTGCTCTGAATGACAGGGTTTCATTCTTTTTTTACAGCGGAATAATATTTCATAGTATATATCTATATCTATATCTATATATGACATTTTCTTTATCTGTTCATCTGTTGATGGATATATAGGTTGATTCCATATCTTGGCTATTGTGAGTAGTGCTACAATAAACCAATAAAAATATAATGTGAAACACAAGAGAAAAGCACATAATTTTAAATATCCTAATTGGCATATTAAAAACATAAAAAGAAACATGTAAAACAAATTTTTATAATATAATTTATATAACCCAATAGATCCCAAATATTATCAATTTAATATGTAAGAGAGAGAATAAATCATTAATGAGATATTTTATATTCTCTAACTGTACTAAGTCTTTAAAATCCGGTATGTATTTTATACTTACAGCACATCTCAGCTTAGGCTAGTGCTACTTCAAATGTTCCAAAGCTACATATGACTAGTGGCTACCATGATGAAAAACATAAATCTAAGGGAAAGAACTTTGTTCCACTCACTGTTCACTATGGGCCTCAGACTAGTGAAGTAACAAGTTAATTTGTTGCTTTTTTTTCCCCAGTAGAGATACAAATAAGGTCTGTCCAGTAGGAAAGAGAAACACCAGTAATCATTTTGGGTTCTAAATTATTAGCTAATTTTGTATGCAGCTGAGCAATAATATCGTAGAATTCCTTTATTCTATTACCTATAAAGAATACCTAGCTCCTCAAACATTCTTTGAACCAGTCTTAATATACTACTGGTGCCCTCATTGCTTAATAATTGGAACAAAATCTTGGACATGTGTTTATTTTTTATTTTCACGAGTCATGGCTTTCACCTTGTTGAAAATTCTACTTCAGCAGTTCCACTACCTGCAACCACTATTAACATGTCACCGTCTTCTATTGCCTCTCTATAGCGCAACCCACATATCCGCATACATAGCTCTATCATCTCAATTTCTACCTACGTAAATATTGAAAACACTGAATTAAGTAAATGCTCACATTTATTTTTGCTACTTTGAAATTGAAGAATTTTATGTATATTTCCAAAGTTTTTGATATCCATTACCAAGTTGTCTGAAATGTTTTATCATAAACTTTCTTATTACCAGATAATAAAAGTGCTTGATTCCTTACTCTAGAAAACTCAACATAAGAATTGATAATATTGCTCTCTTTTTAAGAAATCTAGATTTATTTTTTTACAGTGACTAAAATGTCCATAATAATAGCAGCAGTAAAAGGAGCTTTTTACATTTTATGTCTAACTTAGAATATGACTAGAATTCTCACTGCCAGGTTAGATGTTCGCCATTGTTTTATGATTGTTTTCTATCATATTAAGGATATATTTATTGACTCCTAGTTTACTAATTTAGAAAAAACTGGAATAAAACTCTATCAAATGTATACTTTTTCTTTTAATTTACTAGTATCATACATTATGTTCATAAGTCTTCTAATATTTAATTATCCATATATTCTTAGATTAAACCTTATCTGACAAAGGGCATTATTCCTTTAATATACTTATAAGTTTATTAGCTCTTATTTAGTATCACTTTTTATTTATTTGTTTATTTATTTATTTTTATTATACTTTAAGTTCTGGGATACATGTGCAGAAAGTGCAGGTTTGTTACATAGGTGTATACAAGCTATGGTGATTTGCTTCCCCCATCAACCCGTCATCTCGATTAGCTATTTCTCCTAATGCTCTCCCTCCCCTATCCCCTCACTCCACGACAGGCCTTGGTGTGTGATGCTCTCCTCCCTGTGTCCATGTGTTCTCATCGTTCAACTCCCACTTATGAGTGAGAATATGTGGTGTTTGGTTTTCTGTTCCTGTATCAGTTTGCTGAGAATGATGGTTTCCAGCTTCAACAATGTCCCTGCAAAGGACATGAACTCATTCTTTTTTATGGCTGCATAGTATTCCATGGTATATATGTGCCACATTTTCTTTATCCAGTCTAACATTGGTGGGCGTTTGGGTTTGTTCCAAGTCTTTGCTATTGTGAATAGTGCTGCAATAAGTATATGTGTGGATGTGTCTTTATAGTAGAATGATTTATAATCCTTTGGGTATATACCCAGTAATGGGATTGCTGGGTCAAATGGTATTTCTTGTTCTAGATCCTTGAGGAATCGCCACACTGTCTTCCACAATGGTTGAACTAATTTACACTCCCACCAATGGTGTAAAAGTGTTCCTATTTCTCCACATCATCTCCAGCATCTGTTGTTTCCTGACTTTTTAATGATTGCCATTCTAACTGGCATGAGATGGTCTCTCATTGTGGTTTTAATTTGTATTTCTCTAACGACCAGTGAGCGTTACTTTTTTTTTTTTAACATATTTGACATCTATATTGATAAGTCACTCTGGTCAAATTGTTTTATTTTTAAAACAATCTAATCAGATTTTAATATCAAAGTATACTCACTTAGTAAAATGAAATTTAAAGGTTTTCAGTTCTTTTGAATCCTTTGAAACATTTAAATAGTACAGGGATAATCAGTTCCTTAAATCTTTGAAATAATTCCTGTGATGCCCAGAGACATCTTTCCTAGAGGTTATTTTTTCATAAACTTGTAAAACTTTCTTCACATTTTTGTTTTATTTTTCTTCCTCTATTAGAGTCATTTTAAAAACTTTAAATATAGTTAATTGTTATCAAGATCCCTAATTTTAGTACTGAGATTATATATGTGTATAAATATGTTTACATTTATAAAACTACTCGTAACTATATATATGTATATTTGTGTGTATGTGTGTAAATGTATATTATAATTCTTCTATATTTGTACTTTCTTATTTTTTTAAGTAAATTAGCCAAATATTTTTCACTTTTATTTGTTAGAGCATCTACTTTTGATTGGAATTGATCAGTTTTTAAATTTGCTTTGATTTCATCTTTTTAATTTGTTTTCATTCTGAGGGCAGTAGGAAGCTGCTGAAGAATCTTAAGCAGAGGAGTGGCCTGAGGATGTCTGTGCTGTGAAACATGCTCTGCCCACTGAGGGGCTTTGGGGTGGAGAAGAGAACATCATGGCCAGGCTGGGCTCCTGGTCCTATGGCAGCCTCCAGGACCTAGCTGTTGGGCAAGAGCATCTCGTGGCTGGATGAGGCAAAGCTGAGAGGAGAACTTAGCTGTAGTATCATGTTCCTAATGGGAGGTCCAGGTGTGGGGAGCAGAATCCAAGGATATTAGAGGATTTTGCCTGGTTCAGGCCAAGCTCCATAATCTGGAAGGAAGGCTTTAATCTGAGAGGCCCAATATAGCACTTCTATGAATAAGTGAGGTAGACATGTGATTTGTTGCAACAGGAGCCTAGCCAAGCTCTGGGATGAAAGACATAACCCCCCTCCTACAATAGGATTATTAGGATATTGGCAAGAGGGCTGAAGGTCACTTAGTTGGTGCAAGTGCAAATCCCAAAAACAACATTCACAGGCACTGCATCGTGAAGGGCATCACTTGGAATTGTGTAGTGCTGTGTGCACCACTAATCCAGGAATCTAAATGGGACCTCGGTACTATTAAGTAGCTGAGCTCAGAAGAGGGACCTAAGGTAGAAACCTAGACATTGAACTGGGACACTTGGTGAGGGTCTGGGGGTAGCTGCAGCATCAAATGTACACATGTATTGAAACGTCACTCTGGACCCCCTACACATTTACAATTATTACATGTCTGAACTTTTTACAAACACCCTAAAATAAATTAATCAGTTTCAAAAAGGGGAAAAAGAGTGTTAGGAAGTCCTAGGCTCATCTCTGCAACATGGTCCTACAAAATTGAGACGAATTCCAGCCCTCAGCTGCAATGATAATGAGGTTTCTAATTGTGATCTAAGCCTCAGGATTAGTGCAGAAAACAGACTGGTGGCAAACATGAGTGAAAAGACCGTGAATGATTGCAATTGAGAGAGAGAATAAGAGACCCCATGCACATGTAGGTCATGTTCCTATACTTCTGCAAGTCACATGACTACTTTACCACCCTCCTTGATCTTTAGTTCTCTTTCTTTTTGAATATCTCCACTTCCATTCATTCTTTTTGTTTGTCCATGCCTTCACCCAGCTCTGATCCCCAAGCCCTGTGGTTGCTTCTAAGTGCTAACGAAGTTGTCAAGCCCTGCTTCCCCTCCGGGTGAAAGAACTCCAAGTGGATGTGCCTTCTCACTCAAAAGCAGGGCTGCCCAGAGACTCATTTCAAGACATTTATCTGCCACTGAACAATGGTGTCTGCTGCTGAGAAGAAATTAAAGCGACTGCTAAGTAGAGCAGCACAGCACATAACAGCCTCGTGGAACAGGAGAGAGTTTGATGGTGATGGCTGTGAAGCCAGGTCTGACAAGGTCCTCACCCATATTGCCTGCAATCCTTCAGCAGCTGGCTGTGCAGCTGCTGCGGAGTCTGGCACTCCCCACGCTGACGGATGCTGAAGAGCACATTCCGGTGTTGGGGGGATTCCAATGAGGCAGGAAACAGCTTGACCAGGACAAGCTCTCTCTGCATATCAAAGTGGGGTTGCTGAAAGAAAAATCTGGGAAGGGACAGTATTGAGGGCAGGAGAGTAGTTTAACCAAATTTGCTTCAGTGAGCTCAAAAACAGAATATGAATAGGATCTGACAACCCTTCCCATTATAACAGAACCCGTGTCAGGTAAGATAACTCTCATGAATTGGCTGAAAACCCCACAGCAGGGCAACTGACCTCATGGTCATTTGGCAGTCACAGAAGCTAAAAACTAGCTCCAATTAAATTTTAAAAGAAGGAAAAAAGCATTGTGACTAACAAACATCATTCTTTCTCTGAGGCAAAGGCTTGTATTTTCCCCTTCAATGACCTTGGAAGAAAGAATTACTGAGCTCCTGCTGCAGAGGATAAACTGTGAAGCCTCTAACCTCTTCTGCAGTGCTCTGTCTCTTGCCTGCCCCCCAGTGAGGGTTGACAAGCCCTTGAGGTTCTTGGACACAGACATTAAACTGTGGCATAGGAGAAAGGGCACGAACCTGAGTTTGAATGTCAGTTTCCTCACATAGTGCTCGGCAAGTTTTGGTCAAAGAACTTAATCATCCTGAGAAAATTTCGTTTGTTTTTTTTTGAGGGTTAATTGAGAACATTTATATAAATGCACCTAGCACAGTGCCTGAACTTTCAAAATTAGTCAGCAAGTGTGAATTCCTTTCATCTTCCCTGTTAAAAGTCTCTATATTTCCAGAAATAACACAGCCCTTGGAGTATGGGATGGACTCAATACATGAATATGTAGCTTAGTATATTAGACTCCATGAGCGGTACTCTCTAGCAAACTATGACAAGTTCTGAATGTATTGTAGTTATTTATTCCACCAGGAAAACAAGAATGTATGTTTACTCAAAAATATTTCTTAACTATCTACTTTGCGTATGTACCATGTAGGCCTTGGGGACATAGCAGTGAAAAAGATAAATATGGTCCTTATCTGTGTCATTCAGGATGCTTTTGGTCACATAACAGAACAATCAGCTCAAAGTGACTTAAATAATAAAAAAGGGATAATTGTCTTACAATTAGAAAAGTCCAAGATAAAGTAGGCTTCAAGAATGGTTTGATTCATCTACTCGTTGGGATCATGAGGGACTCTTTCCATCTCTGCTCTGCCTTCCACAGCATCTGCTAATGATAAGACTGGTTGCTGTCAAGGTTACATGCTTCCTCTTCCATATGCAGAAAGCTTCACCTGCTGGCAGGTCTCAGCCAATCTCTCTTTATGTCTCACCATCTGTAATTGAGTAAAATGCATCCCTGAATATACTGAGGCCAGGAGACAGGATCATGCTGATTAGTTTAGCCCTGAGGCACATATACTACCCTAGAGCAGGGGTATAATCAGCTGAGGACAAAGCTCATGAGCTGAGGGCAAGGAACAGAGCTATCCAATAAACCCAGGGTGGATAGGAAGAGAAGAGGGGATGATATTGAGAAGTTATAACCATGGTACTGTGGCCCCGTTTGCATTCTCACAGATCTTCTGATTATTAAGTTTGACATCTTTGCAAAGTAGACTTTTGTAAAAACAAAAAATAAAGGTTTGTGCTGCTTTCCTGGGGAACATGTGTATCAAGAACAAACAATATTCCTTCACATCTAACGATAAGGTCACTTAATAAACCGGATTGCTAATCTATTTAATAAGTGGTGCTAGGTGCTAGGGAAACATACAAAAAAGTATGAAATGAGAGCCACTATCATTAAGAAGTCGGCTGGGTGCAGTGACCCACACCTGCAATCCTAGCAATTTGGAATGCCAACGCAGGAAGATCACTTGAGCCCATGAGTTCCAGACCAGCCTGGGCAACATTGGGAGACCCCCTTTCTACAAATAATAAAAATTTAGCTGGGCATGGTGATGCACAAGTATAGTCCCAGCTACTGGGGAGGCTGAGGTGGGAGGATCATTTGAACCCAGGAGGTCAAGTCTGGAGTGAGCCATGCACAATAGCACTACTGCGCTCCACCCTGGGTGACAGAGTGAAACCCTGTCTGTCAAAAAAAGAAGAAGAAGAAGCCAACTGTGCAATACATAAAATATTTTATTCACTTGTAAAATGACAAATAGTAAAATGGTGTTGTGTGGTAAGTGACCAATGAATGGCACAGACATTGATTCTTGTAGACTTGTGAGTTGCAAACTTCCCTAAGAATCATCTGGGGTCAGCTTGTTTAAAATGCAGATTTTTAAACCAATGACTTTGATTCAATGCCTTGAGATGCCACCCAGGAATATAATTAGGAAAAAATTTTGAAAAACCAAAATTACATAGTTATTGCATTGCAAAAGAGGAGTTGGGGTGGGCTGCTGTGGACAGAAGCCTTCAGCAATCTGCAAGGAGAACATAGCACCTGGTTCCTTTATTGTCATTGCAGCATGGCCATCAGTATAACAGCACCTCATCCAGTGTAGATAGCTGGAATGCAATTGAATGAATGAATTGATCCTTGCTCTTTTTCAGGTTGGGATGGAGTGAGGAGATACCAGAAGTAGGGAGATGAGGTCATTGTAATAGTCTTTGCATGAGATGATGTGGAATTAGCCTAGAGAGCGTGAAAAGAAAGGAAGAAATTTCTGTCCCAAAGCCCTTCAACAAATCCCTTGGTTATTCAGCAGATAATTTATACTTCATGGGAAAGTTGGCAGAATGTTTCAAATTATTTAAAAGAAAGTGTGAGTGGATGAGAAAAAGAAACTTGAGCTCCGCTATTTAATGTTTTCACATTTTCTCTATTTTGATATAAAATAAAGAGGAAAGAGAATTAACTTGGGAGCAGGACACAAGAGTTCCAGCCTCAGCTTGCTTCTCAGGAGCTGTGTGACCTTCGGGAAATTCCCTTTCTTCTTTGGAGCAATTTTCCTATTGGCAAAATGAAGGGGTGGAACCAGATAATCTCCAACATCCTCTGTTGCTGAGATGGAATATCACTGTATGTACCTTGATGAAAACTGCATTGTAAATTTCATTTACTTATTAGACTGTTAAAACAAGTATGGCTAAAAACAAAATGCATATTGTACTCAATGTAAGGGTAATGGTGTGCATTCTAATTATCTACTCAAGCAATGTAACCATAGTTAAATTTATGATGAGAATAGCACATACATTGGGCTGAGCAGGTTGCAGTAAATTAAAACTTACAGCTGCCCTTTATATTAATTTAAAGGCATTCCTCTACCACCAGCCATGGAACTCTTATCAGCGTATGAGGTCCATTAGCATAACAAAAGTTGTATCACATAATGTCAAAATCCTGTGCTAGACATCTAACCTTGTACACACTGCACTGTATCTAAGGATAAATTCACGTTTATTGTCCCTGGCACTAGCCCAGATTCCCTTCTATCTGTAACTGAATCTGAAAGGGCAGAGCAAAAGGCTAGGGAAACTTTTATTTTGTTCTTTCATGAGGACCACAGATACCCATGGCTAGCATGGGTGTGTTGTCCCCCACTGAAGTTCATTCTAATATTTTTAAATTTATAGACCAACTCATTGGTCACTTGAAGGATTGTCCTCTTTCCAAATAAAAATTAACAAAGAATTCTATTACAGGCAAATTGCCAAATGTATTTTAGATATGATTCAGTATCTAGAAACTTAACATATACCCAAATTTTCAGGAATGTTATTGTGTAAATAACAATAAAAGCTAACTTTTTGTGTCCATACAAGCTGGCAGAACCTGCATTACTAACACTACTAAAATTCTTTCTATTTCTTCTAATTAACCTGAAAGTTAGATGTCATCTCCCGTCTACAGATAAAGTTCAAGGAAGTTGTCACTTGTTGAAGGTCAGACATAACTAAGTATTCATAGCTATACCCATTTGACTCCAAAGTGTGGAGTCCTAATTAGGGAAAGAAAGTCAGACTGGCAGGGACACAGAAAAGCAAAAAGAAGAAGCAGATCAGCTACATGTTTGCCTTTCTTCATGGTCCAGGACACATAGCCCTCTTGCACAAATAACTCACAATCTTCCAGCACCCAATTATCACCAAACACCTCCATGTTAGCTCACTGCCACCTTGGCATTATCAGTACTGCACAAAGCCCTTTTCAGCATGCATCATAAACACTCTTCTATACAATCTCCACTTCTCTTCTGTTGACCCTACCCATTGCCTACTTGCAACATTTTCTCACTTTCTTTAAGAAATCTCCCTTTTTCTACCTATAACTGTCTTGTTAAATTCTTTTACTCCCGCACCCCAGGCCTAGATAGTTGTTGCTCTCCTGTGACAAAAAGCACGTAATTATTCTACACTGACCTGCTACTATAAAATAAAGTCTACGGTACTGTCCAACAATATATCATTCACCTGAATCATTCCTAACTGTAACTGAGATAAGTAGCTTTTACTGCTTCCAAGCTGAGTGTGTACTCTCTTTGTCTTTGCTTTGAATGGCTATAATTAGTGACATACATTTTTGGACTATAATTAAAGGTGTGATAGCCTGGAAAATTTCAAGACAAAGAGTTCTAGTTTTTCCAAGGTTTTTTTAAAATAATTAAATACTTTTGGATTTTTAATGTTTTTATAATGCTGACTAAAACATTTAAGATTTATTAATAAAATATTTACATTTATTAATGTAATACCTTTAAGTTATTTCTAATATTTATGTAATAAAAATAGTTCTATATAAAACTCTACAGCAGACTTGGCATTGGGCCTAGACTGTTTTTTTTTCTAAGTGACTTGGGGTAAAATAAGTAGTTTGATAACTCAGCTGTGGACCTATATACAGGAAAAAGAAAAAGAAATGTGAATTGTATAGACCTGCAATACCTTCTCCATAATCTCAAAATCCTAGGTATAGAAAAACCTAAAACTGAGCCAAGAATATTCCTCTCTTTGCAGAACAAATTTTAATGGATTTAGGTTAAGTGTTACTACCAGATCCTTTTGGGGTGGTAATGAGATATGGACATATTGTGCTTCTAAAATCTACCTTCAATACAGATGGCCAGTGTAAACAATAAGATACTGCAGAAATGATGGTTTGTTACTTCTGAAATGATGTCATAAGAAACATTGCTGCTCTGCACCCCTCTTTCTCAGATTACTTGTGGGAAGCCAGTTGCCTTGTCATGAGACACATAAGCCACTTGAGGGAGAGGTCCAAATGGCCTGGAACTGAGGACTCTTGCTAACTGCCATGTGAGTGAACTACCTGGGAAGTAGCTCCTTCGGCCCTAGTCAAGCCATCGATGACGGCATCCCCAGCTAACATATGGACTGCAACTTCATGAGAGACCTGGAGCCAGAGCCACTAGCTGAGCTGCTACCAAATGTTTGACCCAAAGAAACTGCATGAGAGAATAAACTTGTATTATTGTTTAAGCTGCTAAGTTTTGGATAAATTAAAAAGTACATCAGCTTTTTCAAGTTGCTGTAAATTACCTGATTCTAAGATTCAAAAACAGAAATGTGGATGAATACATAAATCAGATTTTTAAAAATTATTTTTATTTTAAGTTCTGGGGTGCATGTGCAGAATGTGCAGGTTTGTTACACAGGTAAACATGTGCCATAGTGGTTTGCTACACCCATCAACCCATCACCTAGGTAGTAAGCCCAGCATGCATTAGCTATTTTTCCTGATGCTCTGCCCCACTGACCTCTCCTGACGGGACCCAGTGTGTGTTGTTCCCCTCCCTGTGTCCATGTGTTCTCCTTGTTCAGCTCCAGTTATAAGTGAGAACATGTGGTATTTGGTTTTCTTTTCCTGAAAAAAAAAAAAAAAAACTATTATCAGAGTGAACAGACGACCTATAGAATGGGAGAAAATTTTTGCACTCCACCCATCTGACAAATGTCTAATATCCAGAGTCTAAAAGGAACTTAAGCAAATTTACAAGAAAAAACAAACAACCCCATCAAAAAGTGGGCAAACGACACAGACACTTCTCAAAAGAAGGCATACTTGCGGCTAACAAATATGACAAAAAGCTCAACATCGCTGATTGTCAGAGAAATGCAAATCAAAACCACAATGAGATACCATCTCACGCCAGTCAGAATGGCTATTATTAAAAAGTCAAGAAACAACAGATGTTGGTGAGGTTGTGGAGAAATAGGAACGCTTTTACACTGTTGGTGGAAATGTAAACTAGTTCAACCATTGTGGAAGACAGTGTGGTGATTCCTCAAAGATTTAGAACCAGAAATACCATTTGACTCAGATCAATCCCTTTACTGAGTATATACCCAAAGGAATATAAATCATTCTATTATAAAGATACAAATTAGGATTTTTAAAGAGTAGAATATTTAGAATATGCTGTTTAGGAGGAAACTTTAACATTTTGCATAATATAGAATAACAAAATAACAGAATGACTGGATTTTACTAAACAGTGCACAGACTGGTAATGTGTGGAATCCCCGGGAACAGAATGGGCTTCACTGCTCCAGTGCCTCCTATTGACATAGTAGGATAGCTTTGGATGCCTCCAGTTCTTGACTTCACTTGACTTATTTTTGCTGCAGTTTACTCATTTTCTCCAAATTAGGGATAAAATTAGGGATAATTAAATTATTCAGTCCAAATCAGGAAACACGCCATAATTGAAGGGTAGAAAATTTGCTTTATAATTCAAGCAAGCCTTCAGTGTTCTGATAAAGCCAAACCACTATTAGTGCTTTCCATTGTTCTGAATAACTATGCAAAACACTCATTTTTAGAAAAGAAACCAGAAAAGTAAAGGAGAATAAACTTTATTGAATAAACTTCAGTCACATGTAATTTACTATTTTCCATGCTATTAGTAAGTTCTGTTTTAATATAACATTGATAGCTTTTTCTTGTTTACAAGAAGCAGGCAAAAAATGTGAAGGTAAAAATATATGCTTCATTTTTAAAAACTAAAGAAAACTCAAAGTTTGTTGTGTCACAATATGACATAAAATGACAACTAAATATACTGTTTAAAAGTGCCATACTAAATTTAGTTATTCCAAGAACAAATAAAATGAATCATAATGCTGCCTCAAATCCTTTCAGAATAAGAAACAATATTTGCATTTGTATAATTTTGCATAATGTCATGGATTTTTTCATGTTTTTGGTATTTTTCTTAGTTATTCAGCAACTTAAAAAAACAAGTATTTGTCTTTTATGACCTCTTCTTAAAAGTTATACATTCGATGATGAATAAAGAACATAACTAAGTGTGTTGAGAAGGCCAGAGACTTCCTTCCACAGGTGGATTTCTGATGAAGAGTATTGATATGGCTTGTCTGTGTCCCAACCTGAATCTCATCTTGAACTGTAGCTCACATAATTCTCACGTGTTGTGGGAGGAATCTGGTGGAAGACAATTGAATCATGAAGGTGATTTCCACCATATTGTTCTCATGGTAGTGAATAAGTCTCATGAGATCTGATGGTTTTATAAGGGGAAATCCCTTTCACGTGGCTCTCACCTCTCTCTTGCCTACCTCCGTGTAAGATATGCCTTCACCTTCCACCATGATTGTGAGGTCTCCTCAGTCACGTGGAACTGTCAGTTCATTAAACTTATTTTTCTTTATACATTTCCCATTCTCTGGTATGTTTTTATCAGCAGTATGAAAACAGACTAATACAAGTATATGTGTAGGATTGAGGATACTTGGCTGATCACCTGCCTGAGCAGTGAGATAGGATACAAAGCTCTTTCCTGTTTTCCTTTAAAACCTTCTCCCTTATCAACCAGTCTCAATGCCTGATATGCTGCATTTGGTAACTCATTTCTTTTGACTAAGGAGAATTATCTTTAAAATGGATTAAGGCTGGTGCAGTGGCTCACACCTATAATCCCAGCACTTTGGGAGGCCAAAGTGGGAGGATCACTTGAGGCCAGGAGTTTCAGACCAGCCTGGGCAACATAGCAAGACCCTGTCTCTACAAAAAAAAAAATTTTTTTAAAGATAGCTGGGGATGGGCGCAGTGGCTCACGCCTGTAATCCCAGCACTTTGGGAGGCCGAGGTGGGTGGATCATGAGGTCAGGAGATCGAGACCATCCTGGCGAACATGGTGAAACCCTGTCTTTACTAAAAATACAAAAATTAGCTGGGTGTGGTGGCAAGTGCCTGTAATCCCAGCTACTCAGGAGGCTGAGGCAGGAGAATTTCTTGAACCCAGGAGGTGGAGGTTGCAGTGAGCCTAGATCATGCCACTGCATTCCAGCCTGGCAACAGAGCGAGACTCCATCTCAAAAATAAAAATAAAAATAAATAAATAGATAGTTGGGAATGGTGGTGTGTGCCTGCAGTCCTAGTTACTCAGGAGGAAGAGGCAGAAAAATCACTTAAACCCAGGAGATTGAGGCTTTAATGAGCCAAGATTGCACCCCTACACTTTAGCCTGGGTGATAGAAGGAGACTCTGTCTCTAAAAAAACAAAACAAAACAAAAACCAAAAAAAAAAAATTAACACCTTAGTATTGATACATTTATCTCAGTCTTACTCTGATCAATCGCTAGTTGAAAAGATATCATATTTGATGAGGAGGTGGACGCTGGTGAGGACACACTGTGGGACTCTAAGGCAGTTAAGGAAGCTCATTAGGGCAGTTTGGATTCCTAGGATGGATGCCCAGAAGCTATGAATGGTACTAAAAGGGAAATTGGACAGAAAGTGCTAAAGTGATTTCTCATCTCTGAAGCTGTTGGTGAGAAAAGAGAAAATATTAAAAAGGTATGAAGAAACTCTCTGAACCCTGGAAACAATAGACTCTCACTCTGGTCCAGAAATCCAGTTGGTGATTGCCTCAGCCTTTTTTATATCCATTACACTGAATTGAATTACTTCTCATTTACACAGGCAAGACAAGAATAATGATTAGCCATATTAGCTCTTTTTAAGTTTGTTTTGCTGGGATTTTTGATAACGAATCTAGACTGGACTTGGAAAAGCCTCTTGAAGCTAGAAGATCAAACCAAGGACTTGTCATGAGCCTGTGTCTGCAACACCTATCGATTTGGGTAAATTATTCTTTTCTTAAGATCCCCCAAATATCCTGAGTTTCCTGAGTGTTAAGAATAAATTATTTAATAATACTTGTTAAAGCACAATAAAAATGGTTTATTCAGGACTATCGTGATAGGTATAGGGACCACTGCAACATGGTCTTGCAGCTGGGGAGACAGATTGGGATCCACTCCCAGTAACACATGGGCAAGTCGGAATTTGTATTCAAAAAGCAGTGTGGAGGTCAATGGATGGAAAATTACTAAGTGGAAACATCAATGATGGGGGTTCTGACTAAATGGACCTAATGAATTCCTACTAAAGACAGGCCAGAGTGATCAGACATCACCTAGCGGGTGGTAAGAATGAGGAACCAGATCAGATATTGAGGATCATCTGATATCAAAGATGGGGGTTCTGGCTAAACTGACTCAGCAGGGCCATTTCGATAAAACTGGATTTTACAAGAAAGTGCACAGATGGGCCTAGGAAGAGATTCAGAAACCTGATTAAAGTTTAGCCAGCAAATAATCTTCATTAGTCCTCTTTCTTGTTCAACATAAGCAGATTTTCTCACTTGGTTGCCTTTGTTTCATGTAGGACCAGCTGACTCATCTGTTGGGATTTGGTATTAGAGAATGTCTACTGGATAGTGTGAGCCATCAGGATTTAACAAAGAGAGATTAATTTCTATGAAAATAAAATAAAAACAAAGATTAATAGTTGAAAAAAACTATCAATTCAGTTTCTGAGTCCTGAGGGCAGCCAGTCAAGATTTCTAGATGCTGGGCTTGAAGCATCTTCAGCTGGAGTGAGAATAGACAGTGGCAAATGACAGATTTTCCTGGTTTCCAGTTTAAATGTCACAAAGGTTGTCAAAAGCTTTTGTGGTGATCTCTCTCAAGTTTATATCGTCATCTAGCTTCGGCTTGCAGGGCTTCAAGGAAAGGGATGTTTTAATTTTAGTGATTCCAGGCCAGAAGAGTGGGAGAAAACTGGGAGCATTAATTTGGAGAGTTGGAGCCAGATATTGCAGGCAACTAGAAAAATTTAAGATCTAGTCTCGATTGCAGCTAGATAATAAAACCTCAAAGAAAACAAAGAGGGCAAGTATCTAATACTGGGTACACTATAGTTTTGTTCTGAAAGATATTTTTTCTCTCTACAGTCACTCCCATTTCTAACTAAGATAATAAAGTCAGACTCATTTGTTTTCAAAATAAGTTCATCTCATTAATCTTGGCCTCCTCATTTACATAGGTGAGACAAGAATAGTGATTGGCCATATTCGCTCTTGTAAAGTTCGTTTGGCCAGGATTTTTTATCAGAAATCTTAAATTGGACTTATAAAAGCCTCTTGAGGCTAGAAGGTCAAACCAAGGATTTGCCATGAGGCTGTGTCTGTAACATCTATAGATTTGAGTCAATTATTCTCTTCTTAAGATCCTCAAAATATCCTAAGTTTCCTAAGCCTGCCAGGAAGTGACATTCCTTACTCACCTATGAGACTGGGAACTCTCAGACCAGTTTTTCCAAGAAGAGATTTATTGGCTGTCAACCTTTGTTTCTTAAAAATGTTTGATCATATCTGAAAATATGATATCCTAGTCATACATATATATGTATATATCTCATAATATAACCAGTGTTTCCAATTTACTATTACAAGAAAAAGAGATTCTTATTGAATTTATGCAAATAACTGCATTGCCATAAAAATAAGAATGCTAATGAATAGTTTCTGAATTCTGAAGGTATCTGGCAAGGAGAAAAAGTAAATGCTTCAAATTCTTTCACAAAAGTATACTTTACCAAATTGCAATAAACAAACAGATAGCTTAAAAGGAAAAGAAATTCCTTAAATCAGGAAAACAAAACATTTGAAGAAACAGCAATGTTTCAAATAAAAAGTCATTTAAATAATTATCTTCATCATTTCATTCAATCCCATAATTAATTCTTGTTCTGCTTGAAGTTTTACGAAGCCATCAGTTTCTTCATTAGAGATCTGGAAATTCTTACCCAATCCAATGGTTAGAGGTATCAGAAATCTGACAAGAATTCTTGTCAGAGTGTTTTCCAATTATATTCTTGAAGAAGAAGCATTTTGGACTATAGCTAATTGCAAATGCTTTTAGAGAAAAATTAAAGCAGAACAATAACCTATGAAAGAAAAAGACTTAAAATGTCCATGGTTAAAATCTGATGAGTTCATTATAATAATGATGCAACTGACAAAAAATTTGGCTATTTCTATGGTATACATCTTGACATAATAACCAAAATTATCACTAATATATATCTAGGAATCACATACAATTTTGGAACACTGATATCAATAATACGCCCATAAATATAGCTTTAAAAAGGTTTAGCACCACTTATTTGACAATGCTTTTTATATAATTTAATATAATAAATACGTTTAACTGTTTAATATCTCTCTTTTACAAGCTTAGAGACACATCATTTGATCTTCTCAGGGGCCTAATTGAAAAACCTCAAAGTTAATTCAAGGTTAAAAAGACTTAATTTAGAATTAGATTTTGGGAAGTATGTCAAAAATGTCAAAAAATTTAAAACAATTAAGTATGATCTTGGTTACCTAATTAATCAAAATGACAATAAAAAATTTTAAAGGCAAATACAGAAGGGTTCACAGTTGTGAACAAAAATTTAGTTCTTTTAATGTTAAGAAGACTTTTAATGTTGAGAAGACTCAGTTTTCTTAAGTAATCCAAGACTTAATAGAAGACAACGTTATGCACAAGAAGCTATCTTGATAAAACACAAATCTTTGTTTCCGAGGCCAATTCCTTAAAACAAACAAACAAAAAAACCTCACATTCTTAGACCAATACTCCAAAATAACCTCGTTATCTTAACAGAGAAGACAAAATTTTACTTTTGCATCAACGTACTACAAAAACAATTTTTAATAAAATATTATAAATGAGTCTATCTGATCTCAATCAGCTTTACCCACAGAAGATAAGATTTTCACCCTTTTACAACCTCATTTTTTTCTTTATTTTTCTTTTGCAACTT
Source organism: Pongo pygmaeus (assembly GCF_028885625.2). Classification (NCBI taxonomy): domain Eukaryota; kingdom Metazoa; phylum Chordata; class Mammalia; order Primates; family Hominidae; genus Pongo; species Pongo pygmaeus. The sequence continues at coordinate 40,661,124 of NC_072380.2, read as the reverse complement.
ACATGCATCAAGCAATTAAACAATTCATTTTTATTGTGCATTCTGATTTTAGGTTGAATTCATGGTTTTATGGCCTTAATCATCTAGCAGATACAATACAAACCTATTTGACTAACAAACCCAGGTAAAAATGTATGTCTGTATTATATTTAATACTGTCAATTCTAAAGACATTCCTGTTTTATTTTGCCAACAATTTTAAAATTAGCTTTTATTTACCAAACATTATTCCGTGTCACATGAACGTTAAAAAAAAAGGGTCAGTTTCTATGTTTCTGAGAATTTTATGAATACTTAATTTGTGTAAGTACTCACTTATCCTTAAATCAGTTTGAGTATTTTTATTTGGTAATACCATTGTAGGTAGAAAAATATCACATCTACATAAGATAAAAACATATATACATACCTATACATAAACATACAGGTAGATGCAATGAAATCTTATGGCTTTTTATTTTCAAAATTTTAGTCATGAGGCAGTAAACCACAGTAATGTAAACTCACTGGTTCACCTTCACTTACATTTTTATCAAAATTGTGTTTCTGATGAAAATGGCACAGGTTGAAGTTACCTACTCAATAAGGGCCAAAGCTTTTTTACCAACATTTGTGAAGAAGCCTTTTAATATTTTTAATTTTCCCAGTTTCCTTCTCTTTTTAGTCTTAGATGTTTATGAGAGGGACCCTGAGTCCCTTGAAAGCCCACAATGGAGGAAAGGAGGGCCTTAAGTTCAACGATCTGAGGGGCTGGAGTGGGTAAAGAAATGATCTGGTAGGGGTGGATGGAGAGATGGAGGAGGTAGGGGCTTGAAAGGGGACATGCCAAAGGATTCAAGAGAACTGGAAGGCAAAATCATAACAAGGAGTAGACAGAGTTGGCAGAGCATGTCATCAGTAGGGGTTCAAAAGAAAGGCTTTGCATGACAGAGATGTACCCATGGGAGAAGCAGGATCCAATAGAGAGAACAAAGGGAATAGAGTGGCCTCATAGCCAGCTAGGAAGAAGGACTTCCGGCCCAGGGAATCAGGAAATAATCCCAACTCAGAACAAGGAGCCAGAAAAATGACCTTCCAGCCAGGGGAAAGCTTTCACATGAAGCCTGGCTTCAGAGCACATCCTCATACCTTAAAGGTCAAATACACATACTCATACCTTAAGGATCAAAATCTGTCCTGACCAACTTCAAGGGCATTTGTCTGGAGAAATGGTTCAGGAGCCTGACTCACCAGTGAATCTCTAATCAATCAGTTAGGAGTGAGGACAAAGGCTTCAAAGGTACATATTTAGGGTCCTGAGTAAGAAGCCTGGGGGTCCAATAATGAATTTGATCTTAACCAAGTCACAGCACTGTAACTCTTAAAGACAAAAATTATTCAGTGATACCTGTCAAAGCCAGGTAGGGAAGAATTTATTCATAGCTGTTGCCATATGCATAGAAGCCTCTGCAAGGAGGTCTTGCAATAGAGGAGAAATATCAGGCTCAACTCTCAATACAGCATAAGCAAGTGGGAATTGATAGCCAAGGAGCAGTGTGGAAGTCAGTGCATGGAAAATTACTAAGAGGAAGCATGAGGGATAAGGGGGATTCTGGCTAAACCAACGTAACAGGATTCTTGCTGAAGACAGAAGGTGAAGGATGAAGAACCTGATCAGATATCGAGGATGATCAGATATCAAGGATAGGGGGTTCTGGCTAAACTGACTTAGCAGGGTCATTTTGCTAAAACTAGATTTTACCAGGAAGTGCACAGATGGACCTAGGGGAAGTTTCGGAAAGTTGACTAAAGTTCAGCCAAGCAAAAAATCTCTTTCAGCTAGAATGCAGATTTCTGACTAATGCTGACAGATTATACCTTCAAACGTTGCTTTCTTTATTTAGCTAAAGCCACTCAATAACTTGTAATCTGGAACTATAATGGATAGCAATTTTACTTGTGCTTATAAAATTATTCACAAAATTCTTCCCCTTTTCTCTGTTTTGTTTGTTTGTTTTTTGCCTCTGACCTTTATTGCTTTCACTTTAAGATTATACTTTTTCTAGACTGTGCTAGTCAGAGCTCTGTTCTGTTCACTGATTCAGCAGTGAGTGAGTCTGTTTGTCTTGGTAATGACGGAAGAAAAAGGCGAGAAAAGAGATGGATGGCTAGAAGAAACAAAGGTTATCTAAAAGGGCATATTTCTATATAAGTTACAAACATTAACAGTGTCCTTTCAGATAACCTTTTCTCTAAATTTCTAAATATGAATTTAGATTGAATTGTTCCAGAAAATTCTTATTTGTTTTTGAGAAATATTATTCAGCTTCTGATCCTCCCACCTCTGCCCAAATATTTGGACACAGGATATGTTGGGACTAGTGCTGGCAACATGGTGGAAGGCTAAGAAAAGGAAACAGCATCAGGGGAGTTGGTGGAGGAGCGCAGTAGGCAGGTTCCAGGGTATTTAGCACTAAGCTCTTATTTACAGTCGACTTTTGAACAATGGAAAGGTTAGGAGCACTGATCTGCCATGCAGTCAAAAATCCATGCATATCTTTTTTCAAAAACATAACTACTAATAACCTATGATTGACTGGAAGCCTTAACAATAACATAGTCGATTAACATTTTTTAAAAAAAGTTGTATGTATTATATACTGTATTCTTACATTAAAGTAAGCTAGAGAAAAAATGTTATTAAGAAAAACATAAGGAAAAGAAAACATATTCACTATTCATTAAGTGGAAGTGGATCATCATAAAGGTCTTCATCCTCATCATCTTGAGTAGGCTGAGGAGGAGGAGGAAGAAGAGAAGTTGGTCTTGCTGTCTCAGGGGTGGCAGAGATGAAAGAGAATCTGCATATAAGTGGACCCATGTAATTAAAACTTGCGTTGTTCCAAGGTCAGTTGTTTAGTCATCATGTGCTATTACTAAGTCTTTAGTACAATTGTGCCAAAAGCTAAAGGAATTTAAGGGGGTGGGCCCAGATTTCTATGCTTAGTAAGAGCCATCAGGAGATAAAGGCCTCCCTGGCACTGCTATTCTACAGAGGCCAGGGTGCCCGGCAATATTTTCAAAGGAGCACGGTGATCTCAAAAGCACAGACCAATATGAAAATAGCATTGGAATATCTATCCTTCTGTCCTCTCCAAATATTGAGAGGAAGGAAATCTTGAAAGGTGAAGGCTAAATACTTTGTAAGAAAAGACTATGCAGCTAGTAGCTTTCTGGATTATACACATACCCTTTAGATCACAGTCTAAAATGTCCCTCTGATGTAGATTTGCAAAATGTCTAGACAAAATGGAAATGGCTAAAATAGCAACATCTTTGACCAACCAAGGGAGAAAGAAACTGTAGCTGATAAACATAGACCTAAAGAGTTGTAAGTAAAATCCCAATCAATTTATAAACCTGGAGGTTGCATCTTCTCTGCTGGTTAAGAAGTTAATTTATACGTGCCCCTTTCATTTCATTATTCATGCAACACAAATTAAATGACTTAGCTGTTTCAATAGAGATTAATTACATTAGGCACAAAGCACATTTCCAGTTCAGGCCATGGTTTCTACTTCATTTAATTCATTATCCCATGTGCAATCCAGTGGCATCCTGAAGATAAAAGCTAATTTCAATCACATATGTCTTTTTCAGCACTTTTTTCGCTTTCAGGTTTTTCTAAGAAAGTTGCTTGCTAGGACAAAAGGAAAAAATATGTAGTTTGACCAAAGGGATTTAATCCTAAAGGATTTTCTCTTATTTTTCTTTTTGTTTGAGTGTCCTCTGATTGGGATGAAACATGGAGGCATCACCAGGCCTCACTGAGAAAGGTGCTATTTCTGATCTACAGGAAATACCTGGAGGAGGAAGACAGTGATGGTCTGAAGGGCCTGAATTAGGGCTGCCATGGATGTGGATGGAGGCCCACTGCTCCCAACCACTTATGAGAGCAAGATGCTGATGTTAACCAGGCTTTTTAACCCTGTGCAGAGCTGTTTACCTTGGCATACTCCTTGCAGGGTATTTTTCACCTGGCAAGAAGCAAAGTCTCATGCACGTGTCTGTAGGCATATTTTCCACAGACTTCTTCCAAAAGGTAGCTTTTAGAAGATTCACTGCCAAGAACACTGAAATTTCTTTCTCTGCAGCTGTGAGCAGAAGTTGATGTCACAGAGGAGTAGCCTCCCATATGGAACTGGAACATTTATATACACCCAAATTCCTTATGAAAATGAAGTTAAAATGCCAGATGCATGGAATGCTCTTACTGCAAAGCAACTCGGAAATTGTTCTCCTGAGCTCCAAGTTTAAGCACACAAAGGATTCATATGGGTCGGGGTAGTAGGAAAAACCTGCTCTGTGGGATTAAGCCTTGAGACATTTGTCAGGGACAGAGGAATACAGAGAATGGCATTCTGCAAACCAAGAGGACAGCAGAAGAAGAAGAACCCAGAAGAAGCCAAGTTCATGGATACTTTATTTGTATTCAGCTTCGTCAAAAATAAATAGGCCAGGCGCAGAGGCTCATGCTTGTAATCCCAGCACTTTGGGAGGCTGAGGTGAGCGGATCACCTAGGTCAGGAGTTCCAGACCAGTCTGGCCAACATGGTGAAACCCCACCTCTACTAAAAAGACAAAATTTAGCTGGACGTGGTGGCGCCTGCCTGTAATCCCAGCTACTCGGGAACCCAGGAGGTGGAGGTTGCAGTGAGCCGAGATCATGCCATTGCACTCCAGCCTGGGAGACAAGAGTGAGACTCCATCTCCATAAAATAAATAAATAAATAAACAAACAAATGAATTAGGATAATTTATTATTTTGTCTCAAAAATTTTTTTGAGCCTTGCCATTTAGTCCAAAAAAATCCTTCACATATTTTCATTTCCCCAGTTCTGATCAGAAACAAACTGAATTGAACTGGGGAAATAAAATGAATATAAAAGTATACTTTCATTTGCCTGTAATCCCAGCACTTTGGGAGGCCAAGGCGGGCAGATCATGAGCTCAGGAGATCAATACCATCCTGGCTAACACGGTGAAACCCCGTCTCTACTAAAAAAAAAAAAAAAATACAAAAAAATTAGTTGGGCGTAGTGGCGGGTGCCTGTGGTCCCAGCTACTCGGGAGGCTGAGGCAGGAGAATGGCGTGAACCCAGGAGGCGGAGCTTGCAGTGAGCCGAGATCGTGCCACTGCACTCCAGCCTGGGTGACAGAGTGCTCAAAAAAAAAAAAAAAGTATACTTTTATTTGGAAATAAAAGTATTAAGTTAATATTACTTGGAGAATTATAATAAATTTTCCTAAAAGTCTGTCTTTGCTACAGGGGCAGGAGTCTTTTTTCTTAACTCATTACCTGCTTTTCTACCAGCTTCTAAATGTTATACTATATATTCCTAAGGAAGGCTGCAAGAACAACCCCACTCCCCTTACTGCTTTGTTTATAAATCCAAAGACTTTTGGACAATTTGGATGCCTGGTCTTGGGGCTTTGAATCCTCTCTGTAACTTCTGCCAAAACATCACAAGAGAAAGGAAAAGATAATAAGAAACGATCTAAAGACAATCAAACCACCATTAATCCCCTACTCTTTCTACACACGATAAACATTAGCTGTAGCTCAATTAAACGCTACAGTTCACAGATGTTCACAATAATGATTGCCCTGCAATAGCATTCTTCTCATTAAGGTGTTTTGGAACCCTGCATATGCCGCCAACTCCTTCCCACCAGGGAACAGGGGAAGCGAGAAAAGCACAGGTACCAGGCATGCCTGGAATATGAAGCAGAAGACAGCTGCCCGCTCTTTCCAGAAAAGGTGCCTCAGCAGGATTTATCATCATGCTTTTTGCCAACACATCACCCCCTGTCCCCTCCTTGAGTCATTAACAGTAAAAATACAGGAGAACTCAACAGAGGCAGAGACCAAAAATGTGTCCCTGGAGCCTGGAGCCATCTGGAAGAAACACAAGATTTCCCCGCGCCTGGGTGCTGCTGAACAGGAGCCAGCTTGGCTTCCACATGGAATGTGCTTTTCTGTCTTGTTTCTTCAGGTGCCCCAGACACTTCAAGCTATGTTTCCTTTGGGGAAATTAGTTGCATAACAGGGATATGGAAGGTACTGGAGAGGAATTTGAAGTAGTTCATTTGTATATAAAGTGCCAGTAGCTAGTACCCCATTCCTTGAAAAGCGAAGGGATGGCGAGCTGAGTGAGTAAGGTGCTTAAATCTCAAGAGACCGGCTGTGTTCCACTTTCCCACCAATCAGAACTGAGCCTGCAGCGTACCCAGCCTGGGTCCTCCTGTCTCCTGGAGCTAGAGTGCGGCATTTGTAGGCAAAGTCATAACTCCATCTACACGACACACACTAAGATTCTTTACACTATGGATGTGGCTGTAGTTACCATCTCACAATAGGTTTTTCCTTTAACCTGACTTTCATACTAATAAATAGCTCTGCCTCAGGAGCCTTAGGCAAAAATGATCATCAGCCTCATTGTGAAAACAGTTTTTCTTTTACAGAAGTAACATGGCCAGGCGCAGTGGCACACACCTGTAATTCCAACACAGTGGGAGGATCTCTTGAGGCCAAGAGTGCAAGACCAGCCTGGGCAACATAGTAAGACCCCTGTCTCTATAAAAAAAAATTTTTTTCATGTTAAAAGAATTAAAAAAAAAAACAAGTAACAAGACCACTTCAAGACTAGGGATCTCAACTCTAAAAATCCAGGGACTTTCTGGCCAGGCCTGATCTGTGTTGATGTTGAGAGGGGTTAATTTATTGGAATAAAATGATGCAGAAGCACAGAAGTGGGTCTGGAGCAGGAACATTGAATCAGGTGTTCTCAATCCACCTAATACCTGGTTTCTGATTAGCTCAGTCACCACCCTGTGTTCTGTGACTGATGGGTAAGACTCTCCTAAAGGAATCTTTTAAAAAATAATCTGACAAGAAGGGCTCAAGCTTCCTAATATCTCATCAGAGATTTGTTATTGTTACTAAGTGTAATGGGATGAAAACCTTCCAGATTCTATAAGACCAGATTTGAAAATCTAGTATTGCAACTACATCTAGGAAAGAGAAAATGCCAGTGCTGAATTAATTTGTTGAAATTAGGGATTGCCCTGTCTTCAAAAGAGACTATCAACCGAAGTATTTTTTTTAAATGTTTAAGAACAAAAGGAATTTTCATGGCAGATAAAAATCTAAATCTGGTTGGAACAGCTTTGCTTAACTTTTATCTAGGTAGTATAGTAGTGTTATTGTTCTAATAATTATCCCATTGCCTTGCAAATAACTGAGAGTTGGGACAGATGAAATAGTTGTAAGCATTGCTTTTAACTCTGTGTAGCATTTCCCACCCAGATTGGCTTTAGGCAAGCTCTGCTGTTAGTGCTTCTCTCTCAAAACTGTGTCCCACTTGTCATGATGCCTGTACCCTCATCCCCAGGAAAACACACCAACATACACATTCAAGGCAGAGTCCCTTCTGGTATGGTTGATCCTTAAATATGTCTTCTTTCTCGTTTTCTTTTCCCTGTCTTTCTTCTTCACTCCAAACCATGTCTCTGATCCTGTCCCATTCCCTCTAGGACTTGCACAGGCACACCTGTAGGGCTAAAGACCGTGAGGACAATCGCTCTGTGCTTTCTGCATATTCATCACAGAAGTAGAACTTGCTGCGTGCATAGGGAAAGAGTGCTGTGGGATTGTATTTCTGTAGGCCTCCAGTCTCAGGGACTTTTTCAGAAGGTCTGAGAGGTCAAAACTATTTCTGGGTAAAATAAGCATTGAAAGTCCAAGATGAGCAGTGGATTTTAGAAAACAGTGCATTTACATTCTTTCACACTGCACTGTCATTAACCACTGGTAACTTACTTTTAAGAAACTACCATTTGTCACATTTTAAGGGTAGTATCAAAGAGGAATATTCTAAATTATCTGAAAATATTGCTAATACACTCAACCTTTTTCTGACTACATGTCACTGTGACGCTGGATTTTCTTCAATCAAAACAACATAACACAACAGATTGAATGCAGAAGCACATATAAGCATCCAGCTGTCTTCTATTAACATAGACATTAAAGAGATTTGTACATATGTAAGACAATGCCACTTTCTCAACATTTTTGAAAAAGTTATTTTTTCATTAAGACATGTTATTTATTTATGTTAACATGAATTTACTATTATGTTAAATAAGTAAACATGTTTAAAATTTTTTTCAGCTTTAATTTCTAATATGGTAAATATTGATGGATATAACCTATATCAACAAAACTTTTTGGGGTTCTCAGTAATTTTAAAAAGTGTAAAGAAGTCCTAAAACCAAAACATTTGAGACCCACAGTTCGAGAATATCTCTAGTCATTGCATCTTGACACCCAAAGCATTGGGCCTAAGGGTCACCCTTTCTGCTGTCCCAAGAGTTATCTCTGGTCTTACCTATTATTTTTGAGCAGTGCCTTGAGAAGAATTTCCATCTGTTTGTAGGCCCCACTGCAGCTAATTCTGTACCTAAGACCTTCAGTCTTGGCTCTACAATTTTCTAAAATTGCATGAAAAAAAAATCTGTGATTGTGTAATTGCACATTTTTTAGAGAGAATTTCCCTAGTTCTGTTAAGCCTCAAAGGACTTAGTGACCTATTCAGGTCAGAGACCACAGCTCTAACCAGAGAGCCCGGAGGTGGCCCTGCCCCTGCCCCTACTTCCATGCTACACACTAAACACACCCCAGGCATTCCTTAGGGGTAATATTGAACTCTTGGTAATCTAGTTTCTGTCAAAATTTATCTGACATATGGTTACAGGGATTTTGAAGAAAAGAGAAGAAAAAGAATATGAAATTTTATAAATAACATGAAAAGAACACTATAAGGCCATTTTCACAAAAATAAAGACAAATGGAATATGAAAAAAGAAGGAAAAATATATCTTTTAAAGTCTAGGGAATTATGCTTTTCTCGTCTTCAAAATTTTTTTAAAAACCTCTTTATGTTGCTTTTACTATTAAAAGTGATGACATGAATACTGGCATGACATTGTGATTCTTCTTCTGAGCCTTCTGGAAGCTTAAAATAACATTTAATGCTCATATATAATAGCCATATTAGCCTATATACATTAATTTCTCTACTTCCCATCTATAGTTTTCATTTTTTAAATGATCATTGTAATTTGTACACTTCCATTACAAGTCACCTTGGATTCTTTTTGAAACAAACTTTTCAGACAAATCTGATTGAATTAATTCTTCTTAATGTATTGATTTGTATGAAGGTGGCAGGAGGGACACTTAGAGCCAGTGACTACTTTGCATTGTCAAAGCTTGCCTTTGACAAGGGCACCTCCTCAGTCAAGTGTCCCAGCTGGGAGAGAGACTTTGGGAGGGCAACAGAAATGAAGGTCCAGTATGAGCCTGTTTGTTTCTTGAGTGTCTTTCCCGTATGAATCCTGTTCCACTGGAATGATAATAATCCTCAACGTCCTTGAAACTCTTGGAAAGTAAAATGCCTTGAAAGAATGCTCTTGTGTCTTTCATTTGAAGACCATTTATTAAGAGTACTGTCAGAGCTGGACTAAGTCCGTCCAATTCAGTTAGGGTCAGAAATCCTTGACCTCTAATGGGCGCTCCAGCTTTTGACCTGGCATGTGCCATCTGGCAAAGACCACCATGAATTCTCAAGGAAGCCTTGGGATAGAGCTTTCAAGAGGACCCAGTCCTGCAATGGCAGCTCAGCTCCAGTTAAGCTAAAAGCCTGGACAGTTCTAGTTGCTGTTTTCAACACAGTTCTTCCTCTTTGTTTTGGGAAATAAAACAATAGTTATAAATATTTGCATTTGAAACCAAAACATTTTGACAACAATTGCAGCTGCTAAATGATTTATGAAACTTGTGAAATCAAATCAAGAAAGATAGAAGAAAAACATGCTGCTGCTAAGAAGGAAGGTTTCCCTGGCTTTAATTTAGTAGATGACGCAGGTTTCCTAGAGTGTAATTATACAGTAATGCTTCTTAAGGGAGTTTGGTTTAAAAATATGATACATTTAATTGCCATTTGATCATTAGCATTTCGCTGTCATTAACCTTCAGCTGACAAATTACCTACCTAGGAGAGATATATTTCAATTTAAATTGTTGGAGGGGGTGGCATACTCCATGTATCTGGGTCAAAAGCCAGATCTATGGATAAAAACTCAAATCTGGGACTCAGAGAAGGAAACATCTCAGTATGGCTTAAGTTTTCCAAAATATGAAAGTAATTTTCAAATAAATAAATATATGTGCTAATCTACAATAAAACACCTCTCCTTTCTGTTATAGTTAACATTTTGGTCAAAGTGTGCAAATAGCTGGGTAGTGTCCACTGGCCTTGTAAACTGAGAGTTACAAATTTAAACTTTCCTAGAGATTTTGTTCTTCACTGAGAAGCAAGCACATCCTGTGTACTATGGAATCAGAAGACCTGGAGGTGAATCCCTCCTCTGACTCTTAGTAACTGAGTGGCTAGGGAAAGTGACTTCCTTTCTCTGAGTCTCAGTTTCATTACCTGTAACACGGAAAATAGGGATACCTGCTACCTGGCAATGCTGTAAGTATTTAAGAGGTAATTCAAGGAAACAAGCTGGCAGCCTAATAGAAGCTGGATAAATAGTAGCTCTAATTGCTATCAGGGCAAGAGAGCTTTGAAATAATTGACTTGAACTCATATTTATTTAGAGTCCAGTAGACCCAGGGACTTCCACAGAGCTAAGTGGGTAAGTTAATTGGTGAGATAAATTGTTTTCCACATAACCTTTCTTCCTGCCATCTCTGGGGCCACAGACATATGCTTCACATCCAGGTGGAAGGAAATCTAGCTGTGGGGTAGGGATAGATTAAAAGAAAAACTGCTCAAAAAAGAGAAGGGAAGGACAAAGAAGGAAGAGGAAGAAACCCATGCTTCTCTGTCTAGCTCAGCAAGTACCCAAGGTATTCAAGAAGAGGAACAGAACTGAGCCTGAGCAGTATCTCAGGAGCAGGGGCAAGGAAGTGCAGTGATGTTCAGAGAAGAATCGGGCTGGGAGCAAGTCTAGCAGCGGCCCCCCCCGGTGATCCACAGGCCCTGTGTGCCCTGCATCCTGAGGGAGGGGACCGCCAGGGTGGGCAGGAGCTGTGACAGAGCAGACATTGTGTCAGGAGGGCCTGCAGCATTGTGTGTGTGTGTGTGTGTGTGTGTGTGTGTGTGTGTGTATGCATGTGCGTCTGTGTGTACGTGTTGGGAGTGGAGCAAAGGGTCATGGAGGATAAGAGCCTGCTGGTTCAGAGCAGCACAGTGCAGGTAAAGCCCCAACATGACAATAATAGAGCAGCGACAATGAAGGTTAAAGAAGAAAATAACCTAATCCCAGCATTTTGGAAGGCTGAGGCAGGCGGATCATCTAAAGTCAGGAGTTTGAGACCATCCTGGCCAACATGGTGATACCCCGTCTCTACTAAAAAATACAAAAATTAGCTGGGCATGGTGGAGTGAGCCTGTAGTCCCAGTTACTGGGGGTGCTGAGGCACGAGAATCACTTGAACCCTGCAGACAGAGGTTGCAGTGAGCAGAGATTGTGCCACAATCTGGGCCTGGGCAACAGAATGAGACCCTGTCTCAAAATAATAATAATAACTGAGAATAATCAGAGGAAGAAGGCCTGCTGCTGAAAAACCCCAGCCCGCTTGGTTTCTGGGAGAGTCAAGACTTTAGTGAAAACTCTATGTTCTAGTTAACTGTGAAGAAAACAGCACGCCGTTGCAATGGAAAAAGTACATGCACAGGAATGATCAAATCCCTTGTTTCTTCCTCAGGTCAGTGGCCCAGAGAATGCTTTTGATGAACAGATGATGAGTGACAATGCAAGATGAACTGTGACAAGGATCCTGTGGGTTGTCAAATGAGTTAAGAGGAAGGAAAAATTCCTTTGGGCTGCTGAGGCCAAGACAAGCTTCATTTCAAGCTTAGTCCTGAAGATGAGTGGGATTAAGATAAAAAATAAAGAATGGAAATGAGCATGAACAAAAACGTGATGGTGAAAGCATACTTGCTATTTTCAAAAGCCAGGAGCAGTGCTATCAGAGGCAGGCAAACAGGCCTGGAAAAGAAGGTGCCAAGACAAGGATATCTTCGAAATACAGGCTTGAGCATTTACTCTAAAGCCAGAAAAAAACATTGGCTTCAACTGTCCATCAAACTCTATTAAATATAAAAAAGTTTCCTAAATATATTATTTTTCCCTGTTAGAATTCATTGTCTCTACTGATTTCAAAATCAGCAATATTTATTGTAAAAAAGAAACAAAAAATAGTTGTTAAAATCTATTTCTATAAAAACGACTGCTACTGGTTTCTCCCTAAATGCCTGGCAGTGAGCAAAGAAAGATACTGTTAACATTTAGTAGCCGCTGCGGTCACCTTGGCATAATCGAGTGAACACAGACTTTAATGGCAGTTTAATTAGATTTACCACGGGGAAGATGTCACACAGGAGATGCAATGCTTCTGTATTTAGAAACCTATATGATGATATGAATAAATAAAAAATGAACAGAAAATGAAACATTGCAAAGATCACAGCAGTGATTTCTCTTCCTTTTCTCCTTACAGTTTAAATACATATGGTGCTGTTCTCCTGCAGTGCAAAAGTCTAAGTGCCTTTATTGCTTATGGGAGTTGACAGTGCATATGGAGAGGAGGGTTACTTGCCATGTTTTGTATTTTATGAGCTGGCAACATATCTCCAAGAAAGATTTTCAATTGATTATACTTTTTGTTGAATGAGAAGAGAAGGCAGTTTTATCTCCACTACGAAAAACATGTAGAAGTTCCCCCCAGAAGCTGGAGAAGTAGTAGATGGTCTCTATGACTGAGGGAACCAGTAATACATCCTGGACTCCACTCTCCCCTAGCACTTCAGAGGCTGAAAACTCAACAGACCCAGGCATGTTCATTTTTAATCTGTTGCCCTATAAAGAGGCGAAAACCTTCTTTTAGAGAGGCAGGCATAAAAGAGGAGCATGTGGAAGGAATAATTTGTGAGTCATTTCCCACATAAGAAACATGGTTAGACACCCTGTAATCATTTCTACACCTGTTGTGGGTGCCAAAAAGAATCGACTTAGAGCATCCAAATGCTTTCTATAGGATGAAGTCATCCCAGGACCCAATCCAGCAGGTGCAAAACTCTGATCAGTAGGTTCTGGCGAGTTGTTGACACCACCTGGGAATTTTGGAAGAAAATCTATGGATTTGGAAATGATGACTTAAGTATTCCATTTGGGATTCTTCCAAGAAAATTGAGCAGAACTGAAAATTGTCCACATCTAAGGTAGACGTTTTTGAGATCTCTTTAAAGAACTTTTTCAACTGTGGAGAGTTCTCATCCTATCTATGTGCTGATAAAATGAAATTTAGCAGCATTTCAATGAGCTCAGTGAGCCTAATGGTAGGCCTTAAGTGAGATGCCAAGGCTGCGCTTCCCTAAGTGAGGACTGTGCACCATCTGCATGAAATTCCAGAGTGGAGAAGGTTGTTGATAATGCAATTTCATAAGCTTCATCTCAAGTTTGAACAAGAATCTCCTGAGAATGGGAAAACCTTGAGAATCTCCTTTTTAACAATGTCCGCCACCCCCAACTCTATCTTCCAGAGGATTCTCATGTATACACAGTCAGAGAAGCACTCCAGAAGAAATCTGGAAAGTTAAGTTTCAAAAAAGGGAAGAACAGCAGTGTATTCTCTTCTCTGGATTTCACAGTAACCTTTTCCTGTAAGAATCGAAGACATCTGCTTTAATGATTGCTTTTACTAACATCGTTCCCCAAATTGATCAGATGGGGCAGAACAATTAGGGCTTGGATTGCTGATTTGTTGCCAACATTTTGAAGAACATACTATGCATTGGGCATTGCTCTAAATTCTTTCCATTTATTGTCTCATTTAATCCTTATGGCAATTTTGTCTGGAAAGTAGATGCTTTTATTATTCCCCGATGTAAAGGTAGAAAATTAGATGAGATTTCCTAAGTCAGATCCTGCCCAATGCAAATGATGTCAGGGAGAAGACAAATCAAAGAGCAAGTGAAAGGGGAATGCACCTTGGCCGAAGCAACACATCTGGCTAACTTCTCTCTGAGAAGAGAGATGAACAATTTAAGCTTTTAAAGAGTCAGATAAAGGCCGGATGTGGTGGTTCATGCCCATAATCCCAGCACTTTGGGAGGCCAAGGTGGGTGGATCACCTGAGGTCAGGAGTTCGAGACCAGCTTGACCAACATGGAGAAACCCCATCTCTATCAAAAATATAAAATTAGCTGGGTGTGGTGGTACATGCCTGTAACCCCAGCTACTTGGGAGGCTGAGGCAGGAGAATCGCTTGAACCTGTGAGGCGGAGGTTGTGGTGAACCGAGATCGCACCATTGCATTCCAGCCTAGGCAACAAGAGTGAAACTCCATTTCCAAAAGAAAAACAAAAACAAAAACAAGACAGATAAAAATGAGAATCAAAGTGCCCTTCAAGTCCTAGAAACAGAGACAACTCCTTCCAGATCTAACAAAGATCTAACATCCCATGTCTGTTTTTCATTAATTTTTATGTATTTAGGAATGTGAGTTACTGTAAGATGGTCAAGCTCCCTTTAGTTACTCGTTTCTATGTATAGAATAAAACACTGAAGCTTTCTCATTAAATACATGACACCACTCTCCATGGATTTATTAAAAAGATCCCCCAGAGAAGAGAGTTATAAAATCTGATCAAGTCAGCAGTTCCAGCTGTGAAACTGATATCCATTATTTTCTATTGACTGCTGTGCAGAACTTCAATTTCTGTAGCATAAACAGAATCCCCATTTCTTTTGCAAGGAGACTGCCATGGGGTACAGCTAAAAATAAGCTTCATCAGCAAAATCATTTCATAAATTCCCAGAGACTTTCAGGAAAGCTCCTGAGAGAATGGTTTCCTATGAAAGAATTTCTTCATCGTAAATCACTGTTGTATTTCAAGTCATTACATTTGTTCTACATGATTATTTTCTCTCTGCATCATATAACATAGGATACAGCCTCCAGAAGATTGAGGGATGAATAGCTAAGAGCAAAAAGTTAGAAGATATCCAAGTCTCCATTTTTTCTTCTGTCTTTCAGAGTCCTAAAATTTACAAGATACTATTCTCTGCCCAAAACAAAGTCATCCAAATATATCATCCTTCATAATTATTATTTTGTTCATGATTCCTAAACATAGTTTCACATTTTATCTTAAGAGGAAAATAATTAAACATTACCTTGATAAGATTTGTAAATTCCATAGCTGAGATGCAGGAAAAAACAAACAAAAGGTGTTTTATAAGTACTAGAGAAATACTTAGTAAGGTGTATTAGTCTGTTCTCACGCTGCTAATAAAGACATACCTGAGACTGGGTAATTTATAAAAGAAAGAAGTTTAATTGACTCAGTTCCACATGGCTGGGGAAGCCTCACAATCATGGCTGAAGGTGAATGAGGACAAAGTCACGTCTTACATGGGGGCCGGCAAGAGGGCATGTGTGAGGGAACTCCCCATTATAAAACCATCAGATCTCATGAGACTTATTCACTATCACGAGAACAGCACAGGGAAGACCCACCCCCATGATTCAGTTACCTCCCATCAGGCTCTCCAATGACACATGGAAATTATGGGTGTTAGAGTTCAAGATGAGATTTGGTTGGGGACGCAGTCTAACCGTATCATAAGACTTACCTTTTCCCATGTTGATCCATTTCCAAAGACAGCCTCTATGGTACAAACAAAAGGCTTGAAGCTCCATAGAGGTAATAAAAGATGTGTGACCGCCTCTTTATTACCAAGATTAGCTAACCTCAGCTATGACCTATAACCCTACAACTCCTGATATTTGCATTTCTGATGGTTTTCTTTGGAAGAATGGAAGACACTTGGGCTTTCCATTCAAATCCTTTGTGTTTTCGTTTTTCTTCTGCAGCTGTTTGCCTACTGTAATTTTAGTTTCCTTGGTGGGGTGTTAGTGAAAATACTTCTTTCAACTTTTTTTGGTGGTGGAGGGGAATACTGTGAAGTCAGCACAGAGTAGGATTTAAGTAAAGATATTTTTCAAGTCTTTTGACACTTAACACTGATCCTGCTCATGATCGCTGTTTCTCCTGGAGCAGAAACTATTCCACGGTGATTTGTTTCCTCAGCTAAATATCCCCAGCAGCATGGCCCTTTGGGAGTGAAGATGGTTGCTGACAAGTGGAAGTGATGCGCTCCCAGGCATGTTAATGTATTTTGTTTGTTTGTTTGTTGTTTCCCTTAAAAGTGTTGGAGGTATTCAGAGGGAGCCCTTTGGACTCCAGTCATGGAATTCATAAAGACTTGCCCCCAAGGTAAAAGGGAAATGCCAACATTTGTCCATGTTTTTGATGCTTTCTCGGTTTTTGTTCTCTTTCTTTTTCAGCCTTTTTAATGCTCAGTCAATATCTCTTTTCTTACAGATCTGGGACTTTATCTACTCATCCCAATAGAGTCCTATAAATAACATCCTCTGTCACTCAATACCTGCTGTATCCCCCGTTCCACATTTCCTACTGACTGTCTTCACACTGTAACCTCTCCTGCCACATGACCTCAGCCAGACCCTCTTCTTCTATCCTTCCCCTCCCACATTCCCCACCCAATGTACCCCCACCCACACACACAAACACACATATCTGTCCCACTGCACCACACCCAGTACACAGTTTAATAATGCTCTTACTACACTACCTGGTTCACTATAGGCCCTGAATACATGTTATTAACTTCTTTCCTTCCTCTTTCCCTCTTTTCACTTCTCCAGGGGTCTTTGGATACTAAAAGAGGATGTCTTGAGGAAGGTAATGGCTAATACAAAAGAGAGTTATCAAAAGATTACATTTCAGCCACAAGGATACATGGATTTGGGTGGTGGCAGGGGCGTGGGTAGAGAGGGTCTTTTAAAGACATAGATTTGTGATTTTAAAAAATAGTACTTTTGGGCTGAGTGTGGTGTCTGAAGCCTATAATCCCAGCACATTGGGAGGCCGAAGAGGGCAGGTCACCTGAGGTCAGGAGTTCAAGACCAGCCTGGCCAACATGGCAAAACCCCATCTCTACTAAAAATACAAAAATTAGCTGGGCATGGTGGCACACTCCTTGAGTCTCAGCTACTCGGGAGGCTGAGTCAGGAGAATTGATTGAACCCAGGAGGCGGAGGTTGTGGTGAGCTGAGCTCATACCACTGCACTCTAGCCTGGGCAACAGAGCAAGACTCTATCTCAAAAAAAAAAAAAAAAAAAAAAATGGGCTTATGCATTTCTTTTACTGGAGCATGAAAAATTATGAACTGCTTTTATTTTGCTTTATTATAACAGATAACTCAAGAATCTTTAGGACTGACACAGCATCACCTGGAAAGCCCATTTATGTCCCTAGCGGGGAGCCAGTCTCTCTTGTGAGCTGCTTCTTGCTGGGATGGGGCTAGCAGAAGGGTAATTTTACGTAGGTCACATGTTTTCCATTTATCCTGCACTTTGAACAGTGATCCCTAGGAAATAGTTTATATGTATTTCTATATAATTTTCCTCCCTGCTAGGCCTCCAGCTTTTCAGTAAAAGAGCTGCTCTTAAGGTCTGATAAGAGGTATAAATGATACTCTTGGCTCTAAGTAAAACAAAGCAGTGTGATTACCCACTTCACTTAACCGCTCTTACAGGATTTCCGAGGCTCTTATTAAGAAGGCAAAGAGAGGACAGAGGCAAAAGGATGTTTTTCTCTGCTCAGACACTAGCTATAGCCCAAAGAAAGCATGCAAGATGCAGCCACTGCAACCTGCTTACATAATTCTCTTCTCTTCTGTTAGGCTCCTAAAAGGGAGCAAAGACACTCAAGTTGGTTAAATTTTAAGTACGAGTCTATAGGATTAGGAGAAAACAGCAAAAGCAATGCACCATTTACGGTTACCAGACTTTCCTTATTCCTTCTGATGCTGGCCCCTGGTCCCTGTTTTTGTCATAATTATCTGTATTAGCTAGGATTTCAATTGCCTGAACATAACAGTATATGCTAATTACAGTGGCTCAAACAAATTGGGATGCATTTTTCTCTCCTAACAAAAATTCCTAAAGCAGGTGGTTGATCATTTTGGTTTACCTAACCGGTGACTCTATTAGGGACCAATGCTCAAACTCTCCTTTGATTTCTTATTTTGTCTTTTGAAATTGCCTTTTGTCATTGTGTTCTTCCCTTCATGAATAATAGATGTCTGTTTCCTCTTCAAAAACATTGCCTCCACATTCAAGGCAGTGAGAAAAGAAAGGGCCATATTCAGCCACCTTTGACATTTTTTAATTAGGAAAGCAAAAACCAATTCTAAGCATTTTCTTTTTTTGTTTCATTAGTCAAAACAGTGTTACATGCTCACCTCTCACTGCAGAGTGGGCTGGCAAGGCACCATGTGTTGGTTTTCTCAGCCTTTATTACAGAGGTTGGCAAAGGAGTGACAGCCATTGTACTACACAGACTTATGATCTAATTTTGTGACCTTAATCCTCATTCTTGATTTCAGTTTCTCATTTCAGACAAGTGAAATGCCCAGTGCCTCAGCATTCTTAGACCTGAAATGTACTCAGATTCCATCAAACTCCACAATAACATATCTTCATGGGGGACCCGAGCCCTTCTAACATGCCATGCCATTTGGGTTAAAACAAGTGGTTCTAAATTAAAAGCTTGTATTGGTGAGGGCATCAGAAAATCAAGGTCATCTCTTCCCATAATAGTGGCATCATACATAAACGATGGTGGATTCATTTCAGTGAGTGTTACTATTTCTTCCACCTACAAATACTTAATTATCCATGGACAGACTATGAGAAAAATAACAACTAAGTCATCATTTGTCCATAAAGTGATGGATCTAAGTTGCTGCCTGGTCCTGTCCACAAGTGAATTCTGCCTCCTGCAGTCAGTCAGCTCCTGGTGTTTTTCTGATTATGTTTATCTCTGACTGTTCCTTAAGCATCACCACTACGGTCTAAGAGGAAGGGATTTCTGCTCCCATACACCTTTGCTTTTGGATGACCACCCAGGGAAAGAGCAAATTCCTTTAGGAAGCAAGTTCTTGACAATTACTTGCAGATTAACTGTTCAATTTTGTGGCATTTTGCTCTTCTCTAATAAGCACACAATATGCTTTTATTAGCCAGCATTTTCAGTCTCAAGCTATTTAGGAGACATTTTATGGCAAAGCCATTATTACAACGAACTAGAACACAAGTGAAATTTCTGCTTCTTTTTCAAGGTGGCTCAAAGGTGATTTCCCTTAAATGTATTATCCACTGCTTATCTAAAATTAATCGTAGCTCAAGGTCACAGATGAAACAGGCTGTGTTTCCATAGGCCTAAATCTGCTAACAGCCCAAACCAGTAAGCTTTACACTTTCATTGTAGAACTCTTATAAACTCGCTGTGGCTTTCATGTAATAAATCAGTGCCCAAATAGTTTGTGGAAGCCAGATAGTGATAACGTGCTAGTACAGGCTTTCTCAACCAGGGTCCTGAGGCATCACTGAATATTATGAATTAACTTCTCCCCTATGCTTTACAGTGGTACTACCTATGTACTGACCTTGGGAGATTTGACTAAATAATCATAAATATTACGTCTTATTTTCTCTTGTTCAGACGAAAAGTCACAGTTGGAAAAGTCTATCTGGTAGTCAGTTTCAGGCCAGCCTCTATGACCCTGTGATTTGAGGCAAATCATTTAATTGGAAGCCTTGGGCTCCTATCTGAAAAATTGAATGGACTGCTTTAGATGAATTCTAAGATGCCTTCTATAGCTATGATAAAAAAAATTTGCTCTATATAAATTTATTCTGGAAAAGTTTAGGATCTTAGAGGAACAAATTCAATACTGTGTTTAGTCACATGTCCTTTTTGCATCCCATCAAAAAAAAAAGTGGAGTAGAAATTTAAGAAAAATATTTTCTGTGTAACTACTCTTTATCTATCCTGCCTTCATCATAGCCTCTATCTTGCCCCACATTTCTGCTTGGAAATTAAAAATACTGAGAGTACTGAATCCTCCATGCAGTTAAATACTTTGTGCTCTACAAGTTGTCAAAGGGTTAAGCTCTTTGATGCTGGCTAGGTGGAGATAAAATTCAGCAGCTTCTCCTCTATCTCTGCTGCTTACCTGTTTCTCTCCTCAGGGCTATCTCTCCCTCTAGTTGCCCAAATATGGAAAAAATAGACCTCTCAGTCTCCCGCGACACCTCCTAATATGCAAATAGATGCCTGGAGACATGAGCAGTGTCAGAAGCTACAGAAACTGCCAAAACTCTCTCTTGAAACAAAGCTATTACATTAAAGCCCACAACCAAAATAAAAAGGAAATAAACAGGAAAGGAAAGAGCACCTGATGTAGAAATCATATCTTGTGATCAATTATCTGAGCAATCCCTCCCTGTTTTGTATATTTCCCTCATATTTTTCAGGGTAAACAGAAATTGGTTAATAAAATGTGAAAACAATGAGAAACATGATTATAAGCAACTTCTCTATTGATTTCTGTGCTATTCTGAATTAGTCCTTGCTCTTTGGTAAGTGCAGATACATGACAAGGAAGGAAGGAGGCTTGAGACGAATCAGGTGGATCTAGGCGCCAACATTACAACCTGATCTCTTGCATTGCTAGTGGGAAAAAGTGTATATGAGGCTGAGGGTGGTAGGGAGATCTCAAATGCCCACAGATTGTCACTCTCCATTTTATAGATAAACTCTTAGGGATGTTGTAGGAAGGTGGGAAATCTGTTTTGAGAAGGATTATAAAGCTAAATATGAGCTCTGTGGGAAAATGCCGTGGTTGATTACTGATGTCTGCTATGGCTCTGGTTAAGATAGGAATGCCATGGATATTTCCTGGTTTTGTAGACTTTCTCATTGGTTGCCCTGAAATAAATTTGACAGCCTACAAAGCAGAAGTAATCACATCCTGATAATGTACAATCTTCCTTATATACAACTAATTCAGATTTACATCCTGAATGCTAACAATTATTCAATATATCACTAGAACGTTTGAGTATACTTTAAAAGTTCATATACCTTTAGTCACAGTGGTTGTGTCACTGAACCAAACTGGGTCCATTTGACTGCACAATGGAAAGCCAAACACTGAAGCATTGGGTTTTTGCAGTGAGAAAAGCTTACTGTGAGTCGACTCACAAGGAAATAGGAGGAAATGCTCAAATCTGTCTCCCAGAGCTGGGACTAGGTTACGTTTTATAAGCATAGGGTAATGAGATGTGATCTGATCAAATCTTGCAATGAGGTGATGCTAGGAGTCATGATCTGACTGCATCCTGCCATGGGGTGACACCAGGACTCAATCTGATTGAATCCTGGATCCTGCCATGTGTTCTCTGCTTCTTAATTCAGCCCCCACTTCTTGGTTCAAGTACTTAAGCTTTACTCATAGTTGCGTACGTGGTTCACTGGGGGCATGCTTAGCTTCTGTGGTCTTCAGCCTAGGGGTCCATGGCAACTGAAAAACAACTCACAACTCTGTTACATAACAGTTGAAGCAGATTGGTCTGATATGTTTACAGTTGGACAAATAACCTTTCACATTCCTTTTAGCCTAGAGATTCTATGATCCAATGAAACACTGGTTTCTCTATCAGTAACTTCTTTTATCTGTCTCCTTCATTTTCACCTTAACACATTTTTAACAAGACAGGCTGTCTGAAGTGTGTCAATGCAAACATTACCTGCTCACTAAGATTAGCAGTTTGATTTCTCATCATGAAGGACAGACATGGAATACTAAAAGTGCCGAAAGGACAACAAAACAAACATAAAAAACCAACAGAAACTTCAGTCAAGAATTCTTTATCCAGTAAAACTGTCCTTCAAAGAGGAAGGAGGAATTTAGTCTTTCCTAGATAAATAAAGCTCACGGTGTTTGTAGCTGATGGACCTGCTGTATAAAAAATGCTACAAAGATCCTTCAGGCTGAAATGCAGGACACTGAGTAGTAAGTTGAGAAATAAACAATACCAGTGAAAGTATAATCACTACACAGTTTGCCATAATTTTAAAAATAATAAAGAAAAAAATTACCAGAATATAATTTTTCTTTGAACTATAGATAGTTAACCTGTTTCTTCAATTTTGGCAAATTTTTGAATGGGGAATTCCATAATTTTAAGAGGGAAAAAAGTGTGCTAACGTCTGAAATAATTCCTTGCTTCAAAGGTTTGATTATCTTAGAGACAAAGGCTACAGGGAATCATGGTGTTAGTTGTAGGAAAGCCCCATTTTCATCACATTATTTACTGCTCATTTGTTTAGAATTTTAAAATAAGTGGATTCTGGATCTGTATTTCTTTAAAATATAACTCTATTGCTGTGCCTTTGCATGCTTTTTGCTGTTCCTTACACAAAAGCACAAAATGCAGTGACCCTCAGATCCTCCAGAGGACAGCAGGGATACAAGCCATGAACGAACCAAGAGTCCTGAACCAAAGCCATCAACTAAGATCTCTTTACTCAGATCTGGAAACAGGAGAGAGGAAGAGCCCAGGGCGAGGAGAGTTATTCTTATTCAGACTAAGCCCTTAAGCATAAACACAAAGACTAATTTGTTTGGCGATCACGATGTCTGTTATGTTATATGAATAGTGAATATATGATAAAATGTCATCACATCAATCTGTCAATCTTCAAACCTTTTCTGCGAGTCAACAGCACACAAAGAAAGTGCTAAGCTCCATACTGCAGTGAATACAAAGTGGCATCAGGCTAGGACCCAACTTTCAAGAAACTTATACCTTGGTTAAGTAGAACCCATAACTTTCAGAACAAAGCAAACATGCAAATCCCAAGTAAATATTCTACAGTATAATACAAAAATTATGTTTATTATATGTAAAATAAAAGTAAGTTTTGAAACTGCCATTACGTAATTATAACTGAGCTGACCTAACCAACTCCATCTTGCTTCTAACCTCCAAATTGTCCCTGTTCATTCCGGGACATAGGCTGAACTAACTTTGAGAGGAACTTAGTTCATAGTTTAAAACAAAGATGATAACAGCCCTTTCCCAAAACAAACCTTCTTCTTGCCTGGGGACTAGACTGCTTTAGTAGGACTAATAAATTCAGCACAAGGTTAGAAATTATGGTTTAGGAGTTACGCAGCTGGAGACCACAAGATTCTTATCCTCCCTAAACTGCTCCTAAGATCAGTGGAGACCCTGCACTTGATGCATCAGCTGGCACCACCCAGATTGATAAACTGGCTCATGATCTTGTGTCCCCCACTAAGGAACTGACTCGGCACAAGAGGACAGCTTCAACTTACCATTATTTCATCTCCTACTTAACCAGTCAGCACTCCTGGCTCACTGGCTTCCCCACCTACCAAGTTGTTTTTAAAAACTCTGATCCCAGAATGCTCAGGGAGACTGATTTGAGTTATAAATAAAACTCTGGTCTCCCACACAGCCAGCTCTGCGTGAATTACTGTTTTCTCTATTGCAATGCCCCTGTCTTGAGAAATCAGCTCTGTCTAGGAAGCGGGCAAGGTGAACCCACTGGGCAGTTACAGTTTCATTTCAGAGTCAATAATATCTAGATTTGGACTCAGAATCTCTTGAGTTCTAATCAGGTTCCCACCGTTTATTAGCTGTGTGACTTGAGTATTTTAATCTCTCTGTACCTCATTTTCCTTGTTTGAAATGAGGCTAGCAGTACCTTCTTCATCAAATTGTTGTGAAGATAAATTATATTGTGTATGTGTATTAGTCAGGTTTTGCTGAAATAATGCTGCATAATGAGCATCTCTCAAACATTTCTCTTCTGCTCACATTCTGCAGGTGGGCTCTGGCTCAGTGAGGCTGGGCTGGCTTTGGTTCATATCTGTTCCATGTGTCCATTCCAATTCAGAATCCAATTATTCCATATTTAAGCTGAAGTAGCGCAATTATCTGGGATCTGTTCATCTAAGGATGAGCAGGATGAAACTGTTCATCTCAGGATGACAGGACTACAAAAGGGAAAGAAGAAATAGGTCATGTCTTTCAAAACTGCCACTCAGAACTGGTACACATCACATTGGTCAAGCTGGTCACAAGGTCAAGCCTAAAGTCAGTGGAATAGGGAAGCATACAGTGTCCCCTGGGAAACCATGGCAAGCCTGGAGAGAGAATGAAGTCTTATGAACAAATATATACTCTGTTACAGTATGTAAATCATTGCTGTTACCAAGATTCTGTCCTCTGTCCTTTACTTTTTCCAATCTCTTTGCTCAGCTTTAATAACAATTGTATCACTATTGTAAAACAAGGGTGGACCATAATAGAGGGCCAAATATAAACACTCACTTGGGTATGTTTTTCCAATTCGGTGAAGGGTCCTCGGAAGTGAGGTTTTCCTTCCTGTATCACAGGCATCTTATACAGCGTCCTTCTCCAGCATTTCCTCTGTTAAGCTTTCTTTGATCATGAAGGTTGAAAAATCTCTTTTCTCTTGCTTTACATCAGCATCATTCAACAGAAATATTATGTTGGCCATCTGTGTGCTATAATGTTTTATATTTAAGAAGTCTTCAAAAATGTTCAACAAAATTATCCAAAATATTTTCGATGTGAAATCAATGTAAATAATTACTGTTATTTGTTAATGAGATAATTAACATTTTTT
Source organism: Pongo pygmaeus (assembly GCF_028885625.2). NCBI lineage: Eukaryota > Metazoa > Chordata > Mammalia > Primates > Hominidae > Pongo > Pongo pygmaeus. The sequence continues at coordinate 40,636,386 of NC_072380.2, read as the reverse complement.
CTTCTATAATAAATCTTCAAAACCCAATGTCATAGTAATTTAAATTACCCGTAATTCGGCCCGGCGCGGGGCTCATGCCTGTAATCCAAGCATATTGGGAGGTCGAGGCAGGCAGATCACCTGAGGTTGGGAGTTCAAGACCAGCCTGGCCAACATGGTGAAACCCCGTCTCTACTAAAAATACAAAAAATAAGCCAGGCAAAGTGGCACACGCCTGTAGTCCCAGCTACTCAGGAGGCTGAGGCAGGAAAATCGCTTGAACCCACGAGGCAGGTGTTTCAGTGAGCTAAGATCATACCACTGCACTCCAGCATGGGCGACAGAGAAAGACTTCGACTCAAAAAAATAAAATTTAAAAATAAATAAATAAATTACCCATAGTTCAAATGCTCAGTAGCCACATCTGGCTAGTGGCTACATATTGGAGAAAGGGAACTATACAGTGTAACCTTGCTCAGTCATTTCTTATTTTGTGTCTGACTTTCTTCTTTCTATTAGACTAAATGGATTTATTATACTTTTTTCTCTCCCACACTACCTCTGATGTTTGTTTGGATGTTTATTTTACTCCAGGTTTAACCAGAAATTTTTTTAAAAAGGGAAAAAAAACAAAACAAATAAACAGACACTGTTTAGAGTAAGAGTTAAAAAACAAAAACACTGAGGTACAAATTAAATAATTTACAGACTAAACCTCAAATCTCACCTGCAGATGTACAATTTTACCTTGGATTTCTTCCGATCATCCTAGAAAGAATTTAGAGTATAGAGCATCTTAGAATGTAGCACATACTCAAATGATTTTTTAAAGTCATTAATTTGACCAACTTATGAAGCCAAAAGGTCTCTCTATCACAAGGTAGCTAAGGTTTATTGAAGCAATTCAGCACAACTTATTTTTTATAGAGACTACTTAACTGAAATGACTGAAAGGATGTTAAGTGCCTATAAATAAATCTATAAGAAGCAACAGTGCATGTAAGAGAGAAAGTTGTGGGAAGAACCAGTGCAGTTATCAAGTGAGATTGGATAGAAAATAAGTAGGACATTTCATGACCTATAGGATAGGATGTATTAGGTGTCAATGACAAATGGTTGTCTACAGCCATCTAAGTTACTGATGGTAGTGATCCTAAAGTCTTTCTTTCTATACTAAACTACCTATAAATGTTTTGTGAAGGGCTGGTTAATTATGCATAAGTGAGAAATCTGTTACAAATTCATCTCATGTGTGAGACACCATAATTTAATATGAGATAGTTGGGGATAATGTTAAGACTTTTTTTGAAAAATACACACATTATAAATCTGCTCACAAACGAAAAGAATATCCCAATCTTATGCCAGTCTCAGGATCTATGTCAGCATAAAATGTGGACACAGATCTTCCTATAGATGCATATGAAGTCCTTCCTAGTAGAGAGGCCTTGGTAGAGCACATAGGCTTTGTTCAGGCACCAGGAGCTTCAAAGCTGCTTTTTCCATTTACCAGCTGTGAATCCCTCAACAATCAAGTGAAGTCTGAGGGTTTCTTTGTTTGTTGTTTAAATTTCTAAAATTGGTATAATAATAGTAAGTCCCTCCTACACATGGTTAGCTTGGCATACAGTAAGCACTCGATCTATGTTAACTATTGTTAATGATTTTAGGAACAAGGAAACGTCTTTGGCTACTTCTGAAAAGTCAGCAAAATCTCTTTATTCATACTTAGAATAAAGAACAAAATACGTACTGCAGTGGAAGCCTGGACAATACACATGAACACATCATATAGTTTTCTCCATCCCTTATTTTGCCTTGACTGCCAAAACATTTTCTTAAACTGACAGATCCATGAAGATATAAGGATCTAATAGGTACATTTCAATTATCTATCTCTTTACAAATTTTGAAACTAAGCATTACATCTTACCTTCCATCTTTTTATTTAAAAATAGAAAGAAGCAGAATAAACAGATGACATTTACAGTCGTTCTGCATTGGTGTTCATCTCAGTGCCTCATCTATGGTATTGACTTACGACTTTTTCTTCTTCTTCTTATTTTTTTTTTTTTGAGACTGAGTCTCACTGTCTCCCAGGCTGGAGTGCAGTAACATGATCTTGGTTCACTGCAACCTCTGCTTCCCGGGTTCAAGCAATTCTTGTGCCTCAGCCTCCTGAGTAGCTGGGACTACAGGCACACACCACCATGCCCGGCTGCTTTTTTGTATTTTTAGTAGAGATAGGGTTACGCCATGTCAGCCAGGCTAGTCTTTCAGGTGATCTGCCCGCCACGGCCTCCCAAAGTACTGGGATTATAGGCATGAGCCACCGTGTCTGACTGACTTTTCTATCTCAGCATTGTTTCTTAATTATGCAAGAATCATTATTTTGTTGGAATCTATAAGCTGTGTGAAAGATACAGATAATTATATCACATACATATATATCTGAAATCAGAAAAGACCAAGAAAGTTTGTCCTGTAAAGTAATTAACTGCTTTGTTCTTTATGAATTAAATTAACAACTTATTTTTCAACATATACAGTCTAGCTGATTTTTCTATTTGTAGCCTGATTTTTTCCTCAGACTGCTGTGTAGTAAAGGATAATTAGAGACATTTACACTTATCATCCCAGCAAGAACATTGCTTTTGCTACTAAGGAAATAGTCCAATCCAGTGTGATTTATATTTGAATAATATCCTGTTGCAATATTAAAAAACACTTTGCTGAAAAACAGAAGAAGGTATTGAAATTGGGGTTTATAGAAGGGAAAGCGAGGTTATGAATAACCACTGTCAAAAAAAAAAAAAACCCCGTTAGCTTATTCTATCAGTTTGCTCCAATGAAATTAAGCCTATTTTTTCCTTAGAAATGATTAATACAAAATGGAGGTAACTCTGTCAAGTATGTGCTGTGTGGCATTATTCAGACACCCAGCTGGCTTCTTAAGTCAGTGTTCTACTTTTTATCTGGTTGGGTGTAATGCCAAGGAGAAACAGCATTTTAAAATTCAATTTTGTCTTCTCGACCTCCTGTGAATCAAGAGTCAACCAAAACAAGTCTTGAAAAGCTATTTTTACAAAGCAAGGACCCATTTCCACAGGAAAATAAAATGAAATGTATAATCATTATTAATTCAAATTGTAAGTTTTAAATACCTCTGTGCCCAGCTTAAAAATCATGTTAATGAACTTCGTGATTTAATTATACTCATTTGACTAATTCCAACTGACATCAGCCTTACAACTTTAAAAGTATAATTTCAAGTCATAATATTTTGTTCTCATTTTAAGCATTCAGATTCACTTTGAGAAGCTATAAGGTGACTAACCATCCCAGTTTTCCCAGGACTGAGGGACTACATTCCTGAGAGGCAAGAATTTTTTCTTTTGAGACAGTGTCTCTCACTCTATCACCCAGGCTGGAGTGCAGTGGCACAACTCAGCTCCCTGCAACCTCTGCCTCCTGGGTTCAAGCGATTCTCATGCTTCAGCCTCCTAGGTAGCTGGGACTACAGGTGCCCGCCACAACGCCTGACTAATTTTTGTATTTTTAGTAGAGACAGAATTGGCTAGGGTGGTCTCAAACTCCTGGCCTCAACTGATCCACCCTCGTTAGCCTCCCAAAGTCTGGGATTACAGGCATGAGCCACTGTACCCGAGAGGCAAGACTTTTAATGCTGAAACAATAGCAGACTGGGGTGACTGGTACATCATAACACGAAACTCAAAGAAAGATCTTAGGGGAGCTCAGTATTTAAAATAAAGTCTTCTGCAAAATGAGGAAAGCCTGAGTAATTAATTATGCATTTATGTAGTTATACTTTATTAAATACCTTCTATGAATCAGTTATTGGGCTGAGCGTCAGAGATTAAGACACAGTTTTTGTCCCAGGTATGTGTATAAGAAGACAGAGAGGCCAGGCGCAATGGCTCACCCCTGTAATCCCAGCACTTCGGGAGGCTGAGGCAGGTGGATCACAAGGTCAGGAGATCGAGACCATCCTTGCTAACACAGTGAAACCCCATCTCTACTAAAAACACAAAAAATTAGCCGGGCGTGGTGGCAGGCGCCTGTAATCCCAGCTACTCGGGAGGCTGAGGCAGGAGAATGGCGTGAACCCGGGAGGCGGAGCTTGCAGTGAGCCGAGATCACGCCACTGCACTCCAGCCTGGGCGACAGAGCAAGACTCCATCAAAAAAACAAAAAAAACAAAAAAAACAGAAAAAAGCAAATAGAGAATTCATAATTGAAATATGCTCAAGGGGCTATGGGACACAAAGGTGTATACTGAAAATATAACTGGTATATTTCCCATATCTGTTTCCTAAGTTTCAATTTTGACATTTATACCTGTTAAAATCAAGTTTTATATATCTTAAATATATACAACTAAATATAAGTAAATATAAGTAAACTAAAATTTCAGCAACTTAAAAAAATTGCTGTCATAAATAATAAACTTATTCACTAAGTCATGTATGAAAAATAAATAGTCCCTGAAGTAAATCAGTTTTATTGTCAGTATATAATTTATTTTATTTCATGAGCAACTTATTGGTAATAAGGCCAATACACAGAGAAGGCATATCAATTCTATGTGGTTCCAACCTAACAAAAGAACTTAAAAATATATGGGAAAAAAGAAACCTGTGGAATACAACTAAAGCCATGCTTTGAGGGAAACTTAAAGCTTTCCACGATTGAATCAGAAAGGAAGGAAGCTTCGAAATCAACAATTAAAGCACCTACCATAAGAAACTGGAAGGTGGGAAAGGAGAAAGGTTCAAATTAAGAACAAAGCAAGCAGAGGAAAGGAAATGATAAGGATAATGGCAGAAATCAATAAAATTGAGAACAGAAAAACAATACGAGGGAACCAATGAAACCAAATTTGGGTCTTTGAAAAGAGGAGTACGATCGATAAACATTTGGGTATATGATCAAAAACAAAAACTGGAGGTTTTCTGGTTGCTGGTACAGCATCAGAGAAGCTTGGAAGTTGTCACTCTATCCTAACAATAAGTAAAAAGCTGAACACACTGAAAAAACAACTTTTTTAGATCTACAAGAGAAGTGATATCACAAGGTAAACTGCTGTCCCCAAAATTAGAGAGACAGACAGGTGAATACAGAGAATTATGACTTGCTGGGTCAGAAGCTCACAAGCAGAACCCTCCGTGGGAACCAGTACCAGGGTAGGAAAACCTGAACTGTAATTGATGAACTGCTAGAGGCTCTCTGTGAACAACTCTGAGAATTAAAAACTCCAGGGAGGCTCAGTGTCTTAGGCAGTTTTGCATTGCTATAAAGGAATACCTGAGACTGTGTAATTTATGAAGGCAAAAGGTTTAATTGGCTGGCGGTTCCGCAGCTTCTAGTGAGAGTCTTAAAGAAGCTTACAATCATGACGGAAGGCAAAAGGGGAGCCAGCATGTCACATGGCAGGTAAGAGAGGGAGCAAAAGAGAGCAGGGGAAAGTCCCAGGCTTTTTTAAATAATCAGCTCTCACGTGGACTCATTACTATGGGGAGGGCACCATGCCATTCATGAGGAATCTGCCCCCGTGACACAGACACCTCCCACCTGGCCCCACCTCCAACATTGGAGATCACATTTTAACGCGAGATTTTCAGGAGACAAACATTCAAACCATATCATTCAGTCATATGGAGGTTTCCACACTCTTGCGAGTTTTACCTTCAGGAGTTCAGCCTGTGCTCATAATAAATGGCATAGAAAAATTCCCTTATGCTTCCTTCATGGAGAGGGGAAAATAAACCATTTTGAAATAGCCCAGAGAATTACAGTCTTCTTAGCAAAATCTGCCCTCAGGAGAAACTATTTTACCAGAACCTCACCCACTGGGATTTTATCAAAGCCTTACTGAGCTGGAGGAAGGAAAAGGCCAAGTCCAGACTCTTCCAGCTAAGACAATAAGGCGGGAGGGGGATGCAGAAGCATGTGTGGAGTTCATGGTCTGACAGGCTCATTAGAAGACTGAGACGCAATCATAGGACTATTGGATGCTTTCCCTCCTGCACACCACACCACCACATTACTAAAGGCCTAGCTACAGAAGTTCCTTTTATTTTGTGCTCTCAAGAAATAGTTAAATAGCATACTAAAAGGCAAATAACACAGTTTGAAGAGGCAAAACAAGCATCAAAAGCAGACTCTGATACCACAGAGATGCTGGAATGATCAGACAGAATTTAAAACAATGATGGCAAATATACTAGAGACTTTAATGGATAAAGAGTCTATAGGAAATGATGGACAATGCAAGTAGAGAGATGAAATTCTAAGAAAGAACCAAAAAGAAATGCTAAAGATCAGAAACATTGTCACAGAAATGAAGAATGCATTTGATAGACTTATTTGTAGACTGGACATGGCTGAGAATAAAATCTCTGAGTTTTAGGACATTTCCATAGAAACCTCCAAAACTAAAAAGCAAAGAAAACAAAAGACTGGAAATAATAGGACAGAATATCCAAGAACGGTGGAGCAACTACAAAAGGTGTAAATCTATGTATGGGAGTATCAGAAGAAAAAAGAGAGAATGAATCAGAAGATATGTTTAGACAATCATGACGGAGATTTTCCCCAAATTAATTTGGATACCAAACCACATATTGAGGAAACTCAGAAAACAAAAGTAGGGTAAATTCCCCCCTAAAATTATACAACAGAAATCTCTACACCTAGGCATATCATATTCAAACTACAGAAAATCAAAGATAAAGAAAAAATTATGAAAGAAGCCAGAGAAAAGAAATACTTTACCTATACTAGAGCAAAGATAATAATTACATTTAGCTTCTCAAAATCCATGCAAACAAGAAGAGAGTGGAAGGAAATATTTAAAGTGTTGAAAGAAAAAAAAACCCACCAATGTACAGTTCTGTACCTTATAAAATGATCCTTCAAAAGTGAAAGAGAGATAAAGACTTAAACAAACAAACAAACAAACAACAACAAAAATTGAGGAACTTTATTGCCAGTAGATCTATCTTGCAGGATATGTGAAAAGAATTTTTTTGAGAGAGAAGGACAATGATATAGGTCAGAAATTCAGATCTACATAAGGAAAGGAAAAGCATTGAAGAAAAAAAAAGTGAAGGTAAAATACAAACTTTTTTCTTATTCTTTATAGATCTAACAGATAATAATTTGTTCAAAATCATAATGATGATAATGTATTCAATTACATATGCTTATGTATGTACATATGTATGTGTGTGTATATAATATATATATATAATTCAATTTTACATATATATTGAAATGAATGCTAGCAATGACACAAGGGTCAGAAGGGGGGAAATAGGATTATTTTTATAAAGTATTCATACTACTTGTGAAATGGCAAAGTACTACTTAAAAGTTAACTTGGATTAGTTGTAATGTATATTGGAAACTCTAGGGCAATCACTAAAAAAAAGTGAAAAAAGGAAGCTTAAAAGAGTGAAAACGAAATCATATAAAATACACAATGTAAAATCACAGAAGGCAGAAAAAGAGTGGATGGATGAGAAAAAAATAAGCAAAAAGGGTCAACAAAATACAAAACAGTAATAAATGTGGTAGATATTAGTCTACCTATATCAAGAACTTTGAGTGTCAGTGGTCTAAATGCATCAATTCAAAGATAGAAATTATCAGAGCAGATCAAAATACAACTATATGTTGTCTACAGAAAACCCACTTTACACGAAAAGACCTATAGATTAAACATAAATATATGGAGAAAGATATATCATGCTAACACTAATTGAATTGAAAGAAAGCAGAAGTAGTTATATTAATTTTAGATATAGCTGACTTCAAAGCGAGTAAAGTTGTAGGGATAAAGAGGGTCATTACATAATGATAAAGAGTCAGTTCTCCAAGAAGACATAACGATCGTTAATGTGTGTGCATGTCTAACAACACAGCATCAAGACACATGAAGCGAAAACTCATAGAAGTGGAAGGAGAAATAGATGAATGCGTTATTCTGGCCAGAGACTTCAAGTCTCTTATCACAAATGGACAGACCCAGCAGGCAGAAAATCAGTAAGAACAGAGTTGAACTCAACACCACCATCAATCAACTGGATACAGTGGACATCTGTAGTAGTCTACTTCTTCCAGCAACAGCAGAATATACATTATTCTCAGACTCACATGAAACATTTGTCAGGACATATCACAGTTGGATCATAAAACACAACAAATTTAAAAGAATGGAAATTATACAATATCTGCTCATACAACAATGAAATTAAATAAGAAATCAATAACAAACATATAGCTGTAAAATCCCCAAATATTTTAAGACTAAGGAACACACCTATAAATAAAACATGGATCAAAGAAGAAATCTCAAAAGAAATTATAAACTATTTTTAATGAATTAATTAAAAGCACAATTTATCAAATTTTGTGGGATGCAGTAAAAGCAGTGCTTAGAGGGAAATGTCTAGTATTGAATGCATATATTAGAAAAGAAAAAAGATCTCAAATCAATTTTCTAAGCTTCTGCCTTAGGAAAACATTAAAAAAAAAACCCGCAAGTTAATTCTAAAATAAACAGAAGAAAATAAATAATAAAAATTACAGTGGAAATCAGTGAAACTGAAAACGGTAGATCAATAGAGAAAAATCAACAAAACCAAAATATGGTTCTTTGTGAACATCAATAAAATCAATAAGCTTCTAATTAGGCTAAGTAAAAAAGAGGTGACAATTACTAATATCACAATGAAAGGGGTTACATTAGTACAGATTCCAGGGACATTAAAAGAATAATAAGGAATATTATGAACAACTCTGTGCCCACACATTTAATAATGTGGGTGACATGAACAAATTCCTTAAATACATAATCTGTCAAAACTCATACAAGAAGAAGTAGATAATCTGAATAGTCCTATGTCCATTAAAGAAACTGAATTAATATCTAATAACCTTTGAAAACAGAAGACACCAGGCCTAGAAGAGTTTGCTGAGGAATTCTATAAAACATTTAAAGAAGAAATAATGCCAACTGTCTGCAATGTCTTTCAGAAACAGAAGCAGAGGAAAGACTTCCTAACTTATTCTAGAAGGCCAGAAATACCCTATACCAAAACCAAAGATATTATAAGAAAAGAAGAGTACAACCAATATCTCTCTAGAACCTAGATGCAAAAATCCTCAATAAAATATTAGTAAATCAAAACCAACAATGTATAAAAATAACTATATACCATAACTAAGTGGGACTTAGGACCTCGGGTATGAAAGGCTGGTTAAAAATTTGAAAACCAATTATAGAATCTATTATATTAACAGGTTAAACAAGAAAAATTACATAATCATATCCACAGACACAGAAAAAGCATTTGACAAAATTAGGAATCCATTCATGATAAAAACTCTCAGCAAACTCAAAATAGAGGAAAACTTTCAACTTATTGAAGAATATCAATAATAAACCTGCAGCTCACATAATATTTAATGATGAGAAACTAGAAGCTTGCCCACTAAGATCATAAAAAAGCCAAAGATATGGAAATTTAATATTGTCAAGATTTTAGTTGTTCTTAAATTTATATGTAGATTCAGTGCAATTTCAATCAAAATATCAGTAGGTTATTTTGTGGATATCAGTAGAATCAGGACAAACTGATTTTAAAGTTTATATAGAAAAATAAAAGCCCCAGAACAACCAACACAATATTTACAGAGAAGAGCAAAGTTGGAAGAGTGACACTACCTGATATCAAGACTTATTATAAAGCTATAGTAATTAGGACAGTGTGGTATTGGTGAAAGAATAGACAAATAGATCAATGAAAAAGAATGGATATCTGAGGAATAAATTAACATAAACATAGTCAACTGATATTTAACCAAAGAACAACAGCAATACAATGTAGAAACAATGTCTTTTCAGTGAATGGTGCTAGAGTAACTGTACATCCACATGTTTAAAAAAAATGATTCTAGATGCTGACCTTAAACCCTTCACAAAAATTAGCTCAAAATGAGTCACAGACCTAAATGTAAAATGCAAAACTATAAAACTCCCAGAAGATAACATAGAAGAAAATCTAGATGGTGTTGGGTTTTATAATGACTCTTTAGATATGACACAAAAGCCATGATCTATGAAAGAAAAAATTGATAAACCGGATTTTATTGAAATAAAAATTCCTGCTCTGCAAAAGACACTGACAAGAGACTGAAAATACGAGCTGGCTAGGTGCAGTGGCTCATGACTGTAATGCCAGCACTTTGGGAGGCTGAGTCAGGCAGATTGCTTGAGCCTAGGATTTGAGACCAGCCTGGGCAACACAGTAAAACCCTATCTCTACAAAAATATACAACAACAACAAAATTACTGAGTGTGGTGGCACACGCCTGTGGTCCCAGCTACTCAGAAGGCAGAAGTGAGAGGATCACTTCAGCCTGGGAGGTCGCAGCTGCAACGAGCCTTCATTGCACCACTGTACTCCATCCTGGTCAACAGAGACTCTGTCTCAAAAAAAAAGTAAAGACAAGACAAAACAACCCAACTAAAGAATGGGCCAAGGAACTTAATAGACATCTCACAAAAGAAGATACACATATGAGCTGGGCATGGTGGCTCACGCCTGTAATCCCAGCACTTTGGGAGGCCAAGGCAGGTGGATCACCTGAAGTTAGGAGTTCAAGACCAGCCTGGCCAACATGGCGAACCCTGTCTCTACTAAAAAATATAAAAATTAGCCAGGTGTGGTGGCACACACCTGTAATCCCAGTTATTCAGGAGGTTGAGGCAGGAGAATCACTTGAAGTTGGAAGGCAGAGGTTGCAGTGAGCCAAGAGCATGCCACTGCACTCCAGCCTGGGTGACAGAGTGAGATTCTGTCTCAAAAAAGAAAAAAAGAAAGAAAAAATAAAGATTCACATATCGCAATTAAGCATTTGAAAATATGCTCCACATAGTATGTCATCAGGGAAATGCAAATTAAAACAACAGTAAAATACCACTGCATACCTACTAGAATGGCCAAAATTCAGAACACTGACAACACAAAATGCTAGTAAGGATGTGGAGGAACAGGAACTCTCATCATTGATGTTGGGAGTACAAAATGGTATAGCCACGTTGAAAAATGGTTCTTACCAAACTAAATTTACTCTTACTACCACTCATGCTTCCTGGTATTTTAACCCCAATGAGTGGGAAATTTATGTCTTTGCAAAAACCTTCATGCAGGTGCTTATAGTAGCTTTATTCAGAATTGCAGAACTTGGAAGTAACAAGATATCCTTTAATAGGTGAGTGGTAAGTAAACTGTGGTACATCCAGACAATGGAACACTTAGCACTAAAAAGAAATGAGCTATCAAGCCGTGAAAAGGCTGGAGGAAACTTAAATGTTTATTAGTAAGTGAAAGAAGCCAGTCTGTAAAGGTGACATACTGTCTAATTTAACTATATGGCATTTGGGAAAAGTCAGGACTATGAAGAGCATGAAAAGATCAGTGATTGCCAGGTGTTCAGAGCAAGGGATGAATAGGCAGAGCCCAGAGGATTTTTTGAGCAGCAAAACAACTCTGTATGATACTATAATAGAGGATATATGTCATTATATTTTTGTCCAAATAACCCAATATATAACACCAATAGTGAACCCCAATGCAAATTATGGTCTTTGAGTGATAATGATGTGTCAGTGCAGATTCATTAATTGTAGCAAATGTACCACTCTAATGGGAAATATTGATAATGGGGGTAAGTTATGCATGTGTGGGGGCAGGGTGTATATGGGATATCTCTGTACCTTCCTCGAAATTTTGCTCTGACTTAAAACTGCTCTGAAAATAAAGTTAATTAAAAAAAAGAAGAGAAGAAATTACCAACATCAGAAAAGAAAAAGAGAAAGTATCAATATCATAAATAAAAGAAAGGACATTACTATAAATTCTACAGACATTAAAAGGATATTATGGGAACATTATGAACAGCTATTTGTCAATAAATTTGACACATAGATGAAGTGGAAAAACTCCTTGAATTCCTACCAAAGCTCAATAGAAAATAATTGGATGGCTGGAAAAGTCCTATATTTATTAAATAAATTGAATTCATAAACATCTTTCAACGAAGAAAACTTCAGGCCCAGATACTTAACAGGCAAACTTCATTTAAAGGTGAAATAAGACCAATTCTGCAAACATTCTTCCAGAAAAATATAAAAGGAGGAAGTACTTTCCAACTCATTTATGATGCCAACATTACCCTGGTACCAAGATGAGACAAATATTGTCAAGAAAAGAAGACCTCGCACCTGCATTATGCAATATTGCAGCCAACAGCAATATGTACCTATTCTGCACTTGAAATGTTGCTAGCCCAAGTTAAGATGTGCTGTAGGTATAAAATAAACACCACGTTTCAAAGCCTTAGTATGAAAGAAAGGCAAAATGTTTCATCAATATTTTACATTGATATAATATTATAACTATTGGTAATATTTATATTAAATAAATTACATTATTAAAATTAATTTGGCTATTTTTTGTTTTTATGTTATTACAATACAATTTAAAAATACATTTGTGCTTTTTACTATGTATCTACTTGACAGTGCTATAAACCAATATCCCTCATAAACACTGATGCAAAAATTCTTTTTAAAAATTAGCAAATTAGGCTCGGCACAGTGGCTCACACCTGTAATCCCAGCACTTTGGGAGGCAGAGGTGGGTGGATCACTTGAGCCCAGGAGTTCAAGACCTATCTGGGAAACACAATGAACCCCTATCTCTACAAAAAAAAAAAAATACAAAAATTAGTCAGGCATGGTGGTATGCACTGTAGTCCCAGCTACTTGGGAGGCTGGGATAATTGCTTGAGCCTGGGAGGCAGAAGCAGCAGTGAGTCAAGATTGTGCCACTGCACTGAAGCCTGGGCAACAGGGTGAGATCCAGTCTCAAAAAACAAAAAAGCAAATTAAATTAAGAAATATATTCAAAAAATAATAGAACCTGATACAATGGGGTTTATCATAGGAAAGCAAGATTGGGTCAACATGAACATCAGTAAGTTTAAATCACCATATTAACAGACTAATGGAGAAAAAAACCATATGATCATCTCAGTAAAGGCACAAAAGGCATTTGACAAAATTTAACATTTATTCATGGTTTAAAAAGCAAAACAAAACATGAAAAAACCCTAACCAAAGTAGGAATTAAAGGGAACATTCTCAACCTATAAAGGGTATGTATGAAAAATCTATAAACACATTCCATACATAATGGTAACAGACGGAATGCTTTCCCCTGAAATCACAAATGAAGTAAGAATGTCATTCTCATCATTCCTTTCAACATATAATAGAAGACATATAATAAATTTTTTTAAACACATATATAATTGAAAAAGATAAATGAAATAGTCTTTGTTCACAGATGACCTAATTGTCTCTGTAAAAAATCACAGACAAGGAATCTACAATAAAGCTGCTGGAACTAATAATTGACTTTAGTGAAGTTGCAGAAAAACAAGGGCAATATATAGAAATCAATGACCTTTCTATATATTTGCAGTAAACGATTAGAAATCCCAAATTTTAAAGTATTATTTACAATAGCACCACAATGGGAGATAGGGATAAATCTAACAAAGTAGGTACAAGATTTATTAAAAACTGTACAGCATTGATGAGAGAAATACAAAATGATTAAAGAAATAAAGAAGCATACTGTGCTCATATATTAGAACAGCAGTCCCCAACTTTTTTGGCACCAGTGACTGGTTTTATGGAAGACAATTTTTTCCACGGAGTGGGTGGGGAGGGATGGTTTTGGGATGAAACTGCTCTACCTCAGATCATCAGGTATTAGTTAGATTCTCATAAAGACCACACAACCCAGATCCCTCACATGCACAGTTCACAACAGGGTTTGTACTCCTGTGAGAATCTAATGCCATTGCTGATCTGACTAGAGACAGTAACGCTCACTTGCCCACAGCTCACCTGCTGTGCAGCCCTGTTCCGTTAGGACCAGTACTGGTCTGTGGTCCGGGAGCTGGGAACCCCTGCATTAGAATGCTCAAATCCTTTCCTAGATGATTTACATTTTTAAAAAATTAGAAGACTCGATACTGTTATTATGTCAATTCTCTCTTAATTTACCTACAGATTCAATGAAATCCTAAAATTCCAGCAGGCTTTTATTTTACAGAAATCAATATGCTGATTCTGAAATTTACATGGAAATCTCATGGAACTAAAATAGCTAAAACACAAAAAACCAAGTTACAGAACTTATGCTACATGACTTACTTCAAAGCCACTGTTATTAAGACAATTTGTTACTTCTATGGTAATAGATACATGGATCAAAAGAAAAGAAAAGAATCTAGAAATACACCCACACATAATATGGTCAATTGACAAGGATACCAAGGCAATTCATAGGAGAAAGATTTTTCTTTTTGAAAAATTGAATATCCATATCCACAATGGTAATCCTTGACCCTTATCCATCGTTACATTAAAAAATTAACTCAAAATGGGTTGTAGACCTATAAGTAAAAACTGAACTTATAAAATTTCTAGAAGAAAACAAAAATTATTTGGAAACTTGAGTGAGGCAAATATTTCTTAGATAAAACAAGAAAGCACAAACTACGAAAGAAAAAATAGATAAATTGGGCTTCATCAAAATTAAAAATGTCTGCTCTTTGAAGGATAATGTTAAGAAAATAAAAAGGTTGCAGACTCTGGAAAAATATTTGCAAAACAGATGTCTGATAAAGGACTGGTATCCATAACATACATTCAGAAATTTTACAACTCAGCAATAAGAAAACAAATAACCCAATAAAAACTAGCAAAAGATTTATATAGGCACTTCCCCAAAAATGATAAATGGATAAATAAGCACATGAAAAGATGCTGAACATCATTATTCAATAGAGAAATGCAAATTACAGCCACAATATGTTACAACTAAACTCCTGTTAGAATGGTTTCAATTAAAAGACACTGACAATAAAGTGCCTGCGAAGATACACCACATATGTGACTTTCATACGTTGCTAATGGAAATGCAGAATTGATACTTTGGAAAACAGTTTGGAGATTTCTTATAAAGATTTACTTATCATATGACCCAGAAATCTCACTCCTAGGATTTACTCAAGAGAAATAGAAATGTATGTAGTTATCCTGTGGTATTGATGGGGAATTGGTTTCAGGACCCCTCAGATGCCAAAATCCACAGGTACTCAAGTACCTCGTAGAAAATGGTCTAGTGTTTAAATATAACCTACACACATCCTTTTGTATACTTTAAATCATCTCTAGATTCCCCAGATGATTAGATTATAATACTGACAATGCCTGGTTGCCTAGATTAGAATATAATACCTAATACAATGTAAATGCTATGTACGTTGTCATTATACCTTGCTTTTTTATTTGCATTTTTAAATTGTTTTATTTTTTGTTTACTTTTTGTTATATTTTCAATCTGTGGTTGTGTGAATCCATGAATTCAAAACTCATGGAAATGAAGGGCGACTGTATTCACAGAAAAACTATGCATTTTTTTTCTAGTAGCTTTATTGCCAAAATTGGAAATAATCCCAATTGTCATTAACTAGAGGATAATGAATTAAAATACAGCTACAGAATTAAATATTAGTAAAAAATACATAAAAAATGAACTGTTGATAGGTTGGTGCAAAAGTAATTACTTATAAGTAATTATAAGTAATGGCAAAAACTGCAACTACTTTTGCACCAACCTAATAGTAATTCAATATAGATAAATCTCAAATACACAATGCTATGCAAAAAAAATCTAGGATAAAACAGATTTTTAAATTATAAAACAGAATCCATATGCTATGATTCCGTTTATATGACATTCCAGAAGTGAAATCACCTTTGCAAAAATTCTAACAGTGAGAAGATTATGATGATGAAAGAGATGTGATCTAACCAACCTTCATCTTGCCTTTAACCCCCAAACTGCTCTTTGTCATTCCTGGATTTGTGCTAAGCTAACTTTGAGAGAAATTTAGTTTGTAGTTGAAATGAAAATAGCCTTTCCCCAAAACTAAACCACCTAGTAAAACTAATGAAAGTCCATCAGGTTAGGAGGATAAGAGGGGCCTGAATTCTCTTAAGATGTAGGCATAATTAAATGATTACCAGCCATTATTTCAGAGGTCACAAGATTTTGCAACTTCCCCAGTTACTTCTGTAATAACATCACTATTGTAGAACTGAAGATGGGCCTTTTGAGAAGTCTTCTCAGGATTTTGCATTTCTGAAGGCCAGATGGTTCCTCTGGACAAGCACCTTGCTGTGGCTCCCACCTAGAGGCAAACTCAGTACAGGAAGACTATTTTCCATACTCCTATCATCGCATCCCCAACCAGCATCCATTCCCCTATCCTCCTGCTGGCCAAATTATCCTTGAAAAACCCTAGCCTCTGAATTTTCAGGGAGATTGATTTGAGTAATAACTCTGACTCCTGTGTGGCATGGCCAGCCTTGTGTCAATTAAACTCTTTATTTACTGCAGTGCTGTTATCTCAGTGAATTGATTTGGTCTGTGCACTGGGCAGGAAGAAGTCGTTGGGTGATTACAAAAATAATCAAAACAATAACGGCTGAAAACATGTCAATGTTTGCCATGGGATATGACTAGAAGTAGGGGATTGGCCACAAATGTGCACAGTGGAAGTTTTGGGGTGATAGCAATTCTATATCTTGATCATGGTCTTAGTATATGCATTTATCAAAATGTATAAAATTGTAGACAGAAAAAGGTGAGTTTTACTGTTCTAAGTTATAATTCAATAAACTAGACTTAAAAACAAGAAAAAGATATATGTAAAAGGAACATTTTTTTTTTCTGGCTTGCAGTCTTCCAAGATGGACTTGCATTACACAACAGAATTTCCTTCAAATTGGTAAAAGTTAAATCACCCTCTTCAATTTGGAAAAAATGCAGTCTTGGATGACACTGTAAAGAAAATTCTCTTACAGTCGATGAAGCTGCATATATTTCTATTCACAACTCAGTCATTAGTTATCTTTATTTGGTTTTTGTAAAGTAGGAACATGGCTATGCAACTGTGGATGCTTGATATAAATATTAGTTGAATCAATACATGAATAATTGCATTAATCAACAATGAGCAAATTAGTGAACTAAAATGAACATTCCGTAGTCATGTACTCAAGGTACACACTAGGGGTGTTTGTTCTTTAAATGAACTCCATAATGAATATTTGTGTAACTAAATAAGTGATTTAAACATGAAAATAAATACATTTGTTTTAAAAACAAGACTCTACTTGATGGGAATTTTTTAAAAACCTATAAAATATTCACATATTTTTCAAAACCCAATTCATTGAGATCTCATGACATCTTAGATTACTCTTTAGTGTAGTTACCCATGAATTTCTTTTTTAAAATACCAGTGCAGAGATGTCTAAAAATAATAGTTAACATTTATGCTTACTATGAGCCTAACATTCTTGTAAGCATTTCACATGTAGTAACTCATTTAATTTTAGCATCAACTCTACTACACAGGTTACTGTTATTAACCATTTTACATCTGGAAAATCTGAGGCAGAGGAGGTTAAGAAACTTCTCTAAAGTCACATGACTACCTAGAGGTGGTCTCGAATTAAAACTCAAGAAACTAGGCTCCTAATCAGCTAAATACGATGAATTGCTACCTAGCTGCTCATATGACAGCAAAAATCATCATACTCCTTCCCTATATTCTTCATAGAGATTATTGGAGGGTTGTACACGGGCAAGGAGAGCTCCAAATCCTAAGCAAATCCTTCAGTGATTTCCTCATTGTTTAAAAAAAAAATAAAAAAATAAATTAAAGAAAAAGGCCCTCTGTTTTTACCTCCATTTAGGACATTTAAGAGTAGCACTTGCATCCTGTGGGTACTCTTCAAAACTTCAGAAGAATCAAATAGTATCTTTCATCTAAAAATTTTGGACATTTCCCCCTTATTTCTCCACAATCCTAACACTTTTAAGCTAATGTCTTCCCTCAACAGTGGTAGTGTTAGTAGATGGTGAGACAGAGCATCTTCCTTTATCTCCTTTGGAGAATCAGTATATCTCTGTCATCTTCCCCTGCAAGATCAAGCGAAAATAAGCCTTCCTTTTGGCACTGATTCTTAATCTTTCCTTCTATTAAGGATTCGTGTTATGATATTTATCTTCTGTCTTTTTAATCACTGCCTCTTACTGAAAGATAATTTCAATGTGACTTTGCTGACATTTTCAGAAATGTTTTCATCACTTTTTTCTTTAGAGCCAAACATAGCCAAGAAGTATAAACTTCCATGGTCTGTCCTGCGCCCTGAGCCCTCGCAAGTGGGCATCTTTCTCTTCTTCCCTGTTGAAATTGGTCTCCCTCAGGAAAAATCCAACAGTAATTATTAGTTTCATACTCCTTGGCTTTTTCAGATAGTGCTTTCATTAAATATCATGGCTTCAAATATTGAATTAATACTAATGATGTCTCCTGTATTATTTTACCTCTTATCTTTTACTCAAGCTAAATTCCACCTTCCATGCTGCTCAGAGGATATGTATTTTAAGATATCTGATCATTCACCTTAATTAAGATGTTTTATTTAAAACAAAACTTATTCATATCCCCTTTTTCTAAATATCTGTCAAAGGCAAAAAATTCAGCATGAAATCCTCTCCTTTTTATTACATAATCCATGGTCATTTAATCTTGCTTATCTTTACATTTTTCACATGCACAGCTCTCCATTTCCATTGGCTGCTGGACAATCTAGTCTTTCAAATCTTCACACCTGGATTATAATTTTGATATCTCTATTTCCACCATTCTAATTCATAGTTCACATTATAACCATTATAATTGTTTCACCACTTTATTTTCAGCAGGTCCTTCCCAATATTAAGAGACTATTGCATGCCTGTCGTGCATTGTACACATCTCAACTATTCATTTGTGATGGAAATCATTTAGCTCCCTTTACCGTTCTAGAGTAGACATCAGCCAGGCACGGTGGTTTACTCCTGTAATCCCAGCACTTTAGCAAGCCAAGGCAGAAGGATCACTTGAAGCTGGGATTTTGAGACCAGCCAAGGCAAAATAGCGAGACCTCATCTCTACAAAAAAATTGTTAAAAAAAAATTAGCCGGATGTGGTGCCACACACCTGTAGTACTAGCTACTTGGGAGACTGAGGTGGGAAGATTGCTTGAGCCCAGGAGGTCAAGGCTGCAAGGAGCTGTGATCCTGCCAGTGCAGTCCAGCTTGGGCAACAGAGTGAGACTTTGTCTATCTCTCTCTCTTTCTCTCTCTCTCTCTCTCTCTCTCTCACACACACACACACACACAAAGTAGATATCTTTTATTTTGGTCAGCCCAGCTGTCCTTTCCCTAACCCATGTGGTTTTTTCAACCCTGGTAACCATCGTCTTCACTCTACCCCTTGCTACAGATGGGAACAAGGACCCAGACCTGGTCAATCATCATATCCCACCCATTCTCCCAAAACTATGACCCCAGCTGAGTCAATCAGAATCCATTCCTGAGATGATTTATGGACCTGTGAAAGATAAAACTTCTACAGGGTTCATGAGCTATCAAAACAATCAGTCATATGTATTTTAATGAAGAGTATACACTGGAAGGTATATTTAAAAGAGGGAGGGAAGAGACAGAACACAAATTATATTGTTTGAGCATGCTGATCAAGGCATATATAATGCCAAACCCACTCTTGGACTTCTCAGTTATATGAGCCAGTACATTTAATTTTTGGTTACGCTTCTATTTTGGGTTTCAGACACTTGCAACTCAAAGAGTCTATTTATTACACAATATGAGTGTACCCATTATTTGGTTTATCACTGAAAGGTCACGGATAGGCTCAAGAGTTAAAGATGAATCAAGCACCATATAGTAGTTCTGTGGTTAATTTAAAAGAAGTGTGTCCTCTGTTATAGTGAATTGTGTATATGTGAGTTTGGCAAGTGCTTCAAGAGCAATACAGAGGGCTAAGAAACTGCAGAGTGAAGTGATTCATTCTGACTAGGCAGACTGGGAAAGTTTCTAGATATAACAGCATTTTAAGCTGGACTATGAAAGATGAATAAGTTGTCAATACTATTGCTAAGTTTGATATCAAACATTGTATTATTTGCTCATTTATTTCTGAAATCATTTCCAATACTGTTTATTAATCTAAATTTACTTTTCATAAGGCTCTAGCTCATAAGTAACTTGTCTTCTTCCTGCTTGCTTTGATATTAGATTATATCATTTTTAGTTACTTCATTTGTTTTTTTTTTTATTTGGTTGTTTGGTTTTTATTTTTAGAGACAGGGTCTCACTCTGTCACCCAGGCTGAAATGCAGTGGCTCGATCATAGCTCACTATAGCCTCAAACTCCTGGGCTCAAGCAATTCCCCTGCCTTAGCCTCGCCAGTAGCTGGGATTATGGGCATGCACACCATACCTGGCTAATTTTTTTTTTTTTTTTGTAGAGACAAGGTCTCCCTAGGTTGCCCAGGCTGGTCTTAAACTCCTGGCCTCAAGCAATCCTCCCACTTCTGCCTCCCAAAGTGCTGGGATTACAGGTGAGAGCCACAGCGCCCAGCCTCTATATGTGCATACAGCATATCCTAATTCTGCCATAATCTCTGGAAAGGAAATACTATCTCATCATCTCTTTAATATCTATTATAGCATCTAACACAGCACTGGGCACTAAGTACTTAGAAAACAATAAAAGAATGCAAATGCCAAGTTTTTGATAGTTTGATTAAACATCTGTATATGGTAGATTAATTTCATTCCTAAATGATGTTGAAGACTCTCTGTTACTCTCAAATGAAAAAACCTAGTAGCTTGTAAAATTCCTTTCCCTTCCATGAAACTATTTCAAGCATGCAGAGGAAAGTATATTAAGTGGTATTTGACTGAGAAGTCTAAATTGAGACTGGTTTTTTAACCTGCTTTGACCTCTGAGCTTTTAACTAGAATCTTGGAATTGAGTTCATTAAATATGTAGTTTATTAGGAAAATAAAATATTTGGAAAGAAGATGAAAACAGACCGAAATAAAAGCTAAAGGAGTGTTCAAAATGATTAGACTGAAGTTGCAAGTGAACTAAAGTAGCAGTAAAGACATCTGAGACATAGGAAATTATTTTGCTAGAGAATAGTAAGAAGACATCAAAGCCATTAAAATACAAGAGTGTGAAGTCAAAGACTTACAAGGCTGAAATTACTAAGATTTTAGGATTACTTTGCTGTGGGACACATAACTGAAGGTCACATCTTTGAAATTAAATGTGTAGGAAATAGTTCTTTCCACATGAAGGGTAACATTAACCAATGTAAGGCTAATCAATGAGTAATGGTAATTTCACAAATAGGATTACTGTGTAAAAATATGAGAACATGGAGCTACAGAAAAATTGTATCTTATCACAGGGAAGACAGAACTATCAGAGAAGAAAGGAAAATTCATCAGTCAAATATCTGATTATTTAGATTAAGGCAGGTCCAGGTTTTATGGGACCTGAAGTTTATACAATATTGGGGACACTCTTTAAAAAAACAACATTATGGGGCAGACACAGTGGCTCACACCTGTAATCCCAGCACTTTCGGAGGCCAAGGTGAGCAGATCACGAAGTCAGGAGATGGAGACCATCCTGGTTAACACCGTGAAACCCCGTCTCTACTAAAAATACAAAAATTAGCCAGGCATGGCGGCGGGTGCCTGTAGTCCCAGCTACTCGGGAGGCTGAGGCAGGAGAATGGCGTGAACCCGGGAGGCGGAGCTTGCAGTGAGCAGAGATTGTGCCACTGCACTCCAGCCTGGGCGACAGAGCGAGACTCCGTTTCAAACAAACAAACAAACAAAAAAAATTATGGATGCCAAATATGGTATAACAGCGTCTATTAAAAATGAGAAAAAAATCACAACAAATTACAAATCTATGTAATGTCAAAAAATTATATAATTCAGAAAAAATAACAACTAATAATGGCCTGACACACTATATAATTAATGACTTTTCTGCATTTTTGCCACATATTATTTCATTGCCTTTCCATATGACAAAGATTTTTTTAAATAACATTCTCTATATAGGAAACAGAAAGATAATCAGTTTTTATGTTAGCATCATTGATAAAAAGCTTTTCATTATTGCTAGTCAAGAAAAGTTTCTTTTTGTTTCAAAACTCAGTGTTGGTTGCATCTCATAAATTATTAGAATGGTGGCCAAATTTGGAAGTCTTCTACCAAGATTTTTTCATATATAAGCTCTTACAAATGTAGTTGCTGTTTGTGTTACTGCTAGCGGTTTAAGCCTTACAAATAAGAATTCTGATACATTCTATTTTGCACAATTTTTATCAAAAAGAAAAAAGTATGATGCTTTTATAATTGTATGTTTCTTATGAATACATTCTTGATATGAGACAACTTCTTGTTTTTTTCTAGGTGCTGTGATAACAGAATCCACCACTTACAATTTTATGTAGGTAACGATTAGAAAAAAATTCCCCCAGAATAGCTTGCAGTTCAAACATTTCACACTTGTTTCTCTTTCACTTATCTCTCTCGGTGAGCACTTTTATACAATGATACCAAAGTTTGTATCATGCTATCAGCTATGGATCTATATGGCTAACAATAACTTAATTATACCCACAAGTGACTGGGAACCAAAAAAAATGTGTCCCACTAAACCCGAAGTAAATATAACCCCCCAGAGCTATCCCTTGTCAGTTTCCTCAAATGCTGTAGCCACTCCCACACAGCCCAGCAACACGAGGGAAGGTGTGAAGTAGGTCAATCTTAATAGATTATGGTTACATTAGGTTTGCAAGTTTTACAAAAACATGTGACCAGCCAGGCACAGTGGCTCATACCTGTAATCCCAGCACTTTGGGAGGCTGAGGTAGGCGGATCACGAGGTCATGAGATTGAGACCATCCTGGCCAACATGGTGAAACCCCGTCTCTACTAAAATACAAAAAATTAGCTGGGAATGGTGGTGAGTGCCTGTAGTCCCAGCTACTTCGGAGGCTGAGGCAGGGAAATCGTTTGAACCTGGGAGGCAGAGGTTGCAGTGAGCCGAGATCGTGCCACTGTACTCCAGCCTAGCAACAGAGCAAGACTCCATCTCAAAAAAAAAAAAAAAAAAATGACCATGTAAAGAAATTTCAAGGACATCTTCTAGGGCCATGCAAGCAAAGGATCTCAAAACGTAAGGGTAAATATGCCTCTATTTAGAAAAACACTATTTAGATAGTTTCCGGCTTCATCATGTCCCTACAAAGGACATGAACTCATTTTTTACGGAAACCATTATTCTCAGCAAACTATCGCAAGGACAAAAAAGCAAACACCGCATGTTCTCACTCATAGGTGGGAATTGAACAATGAGAACACATGGACACAGGACGGGGAACATCACACACCGGGGCCCGTTGTGGGGTGGGGGGAGCGGGGAGGGATAGCATTAGGAAATATACGTAATGTTAAATGACGAGTTAATGGGTGCAGCACACCAACATGGCACATGTATACATATGTAACAAACCTGCACATTGTATACATGTACCCTAAAACTTAAAGTATAATAATAAAAAAAAAGAAAAACGCTATTTAGAAAATGACCTTACACAGCTCTCTCTTTTTGTGACATGTATAAAATTTATAGAAAATCCCCATTTTAAAAATTGTGAAATTTAACATATAAACAATAATGTGCCTGCAGTAGTTTGCTAGGGTTGCCATAACAAAATGTCACAGACTGGGTGGTTTAAAAAACAGAAATTTATTTTCTCACAGTTAGGGAGAAAGGAAGTCCAAGATCAAGGTGCCAGCTAAATCGATTTCCCCTAAGGCCTCTCTCCGTGGCTTATAGATGGCTACCTTGTCACATGGCCTTTTCTCTGTGCACGTGTGTCCCTGCTGACTCTTCCTCTTTGTATTAGGACAACAGTCATATTGGATGAGGGATTCCCCTTTATGATGTCATTTAACCTTAATTACCTCTTTAAAGGCCCTATATCCAAATACATTGGGGGTTAGTTCTTGAACATACGGGTTTGAGGGGACAAAATTCCATAATAGTACAGAAAACATACATGTACCCATAATACTGTAATAATCATAAAGCAAACATACTTATAGCCACCACCTACATCAAGACATGACACATTGCTATCATCAAAAGACACCTTAACAAACAATAGCCCGCAAGTCTTTTCCTAAACATAACATCCTTCCTTACCCTAAATGTAATCCACTCTTCTGGGAGCTATTTTCTTTGTAGTTTTCAATCTATACATGCAGCTTTATACACTGTTGTGTAGTTTGGTCTACTTTTGACATTTGTATCATGGAATTGTGCTCCTATGTATTATTTGAGGTCTTGGTTTTTTCACACAACCTCTTCTTTGTGAGATGTATTATAATACACAGAGTTTACTCATTTCTCAGCAAGGACAAGATATTAAATATTTAGGCTTGAGGGCCATGTGTTCTCTGTCACAATCATTTCCGCTATTGTTGTGAAAACAGCATAGCTAATATATAAGTGAATGGATGTGGTTATGTTCAAATAAGTATTCACAAAAACAGTTAACAAGTGTGCAAGCTGTAGTTTCCTGACTGACATAGTTTGGATCTGTGTTCCCACCAAATCTCACGTTGGATTGTAATCCCTGATGTTGGAGATGGTGCCTGGTGGGAGGTAAATGGATCATGGAGGCGGATTTCACATGAATGCCTTAGTACCATCCCCTTACTGTGATAGTGAGTGAGTTCTTATGAGATCTGGTTGTGTAAAAGTGTGTAGCACCTCCCCATAGCTCTTTCTCTTGCTCCTGCACGCACCACGTGAAGTATCTGTTCCAGCTTCACCTTTGGCCATGATTGTGAGTTTCCTGAGGCCTTCCCAGAAGCTGAGCAGATGCTGCTATGCTTCCTGTACAGCCTGTAGAACCGTGAGCCAATTAAACCTCTTTTCTTTATAAATTACCTCAGTCTCAGGTATTTCTTTATAGCAATGGAAGAACAGACTAATTCACTGACTTCTGCTCTATAGGATCTTTCATGCCTAAAATTGGTTATTTTTACTTCCTTTCTTTTCCCTGATTGATCTCAAAAAAGTTCATTAAAAGCATTTGAATATAAAAGTAACTTTCTAATTGGTTGGGTCTCTGGACATAGAATTTTGAGATTAGCAGTACTTTTCTTTCAACAAGTTGAAGATATTATTTTATTATCCTGATTTTTATTGTTGCTGCTAAGAAATCAATGATACATCTAACTGTTGCACTTTATATCTCTTTTTTCTTTTCTGTTTTCTATAATGAAGAAATTCTCTCGATCTTTGGCATTCTACACTTTTAGTAGAATGTCTTCAGATAGAAAATGTTTTAAAAATTATTTGCTAGAGATTCAGTGGGATTCTTGAATGCTTTTCATTATGTCTGGAAATTTCTTAGCCATCATCTTCATATATTGACTCTGCCCTTCTCTCTACTTTCCTTCAGGAACTCCAATTAAATACGTATTATATTTGCTCTTTTTCTCTTACTTATCTCTTAAGTTCTCTTCTATGTTTCCATCTTTTCATTTCTGTATGCTGCTTTCTATTCAATTTCCTATGACTCATTTTCCAGTTCATTTATTTTCTCTTCACTGTGTCTCATTTGCTTTTAAATCCATCTATTAAGTTATTGAATTTCAAAGATTGTAATCTAGTCTTTTTTTCAGAATTTCTATTTGGCACTTTTTTGGTATGCTAGATTACTTTTTATAGTTTCCTCTTCTGGACAGATACTACAAGTTTGTCATTTTTTCTCTGTACACAGTATCATCTATTTTTATGATCTATGTTTCATAAACTGTATCTGATGATTCTCCTGTAAGAAGTGTTGATAGATGTTCGTCGATTTGCTTTTGCTTTTGATGCTGCTTGCTCAGGGTTTTCCTCTTCCTTATATGCTTTGTTATGTCATCGTTGAGAAACATGAGTGTTCTTTGAGGTCTAAGATACAGTGGCATCTACACAGGATGCCTAAGATAACTATTTCTTCTCAAACATTTTACATTAAATTTATGATCTTAAAAGAGTTTTTTGGCCACTCAGGTGATATCAATTTGGCTCCAAATCCACAAAAGTTTCAGCTTTCTTTACAACTTTCTTTACAACTTCCAAGTGACAGTATCCCTTTCCAATCATTACTTAGAATGAAGACGACTTTCCTAGAAACCCCGTGGGATTTGAGAGTGGAAATGGGTTTCTTTTTAGCGTATGTTTACTTTGAGAGGATGGCTCTTTGGGGCCCCATCTCACTGTGTAAAGGTTATCTCTTAGATTCCATAACTATGGTATTTCTCAGTTTTGGGTTCCTTCCCCGTAAGCCATGAGACCATCTAGAGGAAAGTTCAAGTGTTTTTAGGTGGACAAACGTTCTCACAACAAAAATGACCTTTTCCTCCCTTAGTTCATCAGGTTCTTTCTTTCTCTTGATTTTATCCAGACAATTCCTTTCTACTTGACACATCTTCAATACTTTTAAGACATCACACAATTTTTAATCTATCATTTTGTTGTTCTCAGTGGGAGAGTTGGTGCCCATGATCCAGACCACATTACTAGAAAGGAGAGTTTGAAAAAACTTTAATTAAGCTTTTGGTATTTTCCCCCTAACTTTATATTTAATTTTAGTAGAAATGAGCCTTGACATTTCCCCCCTGGGCTCAATTAGTAATCTGTTGTGAATTGAGACTGCAAATGCTTAAATTGGAAACTTACCTATTAGAGATTTGGTTTTACTTTCTTTTTTTTTTTTTTTTTGAGACGGAGTCTCACTCTGTTGCCCAGGCTGGAATGCAGTGGCGCAATCTCGGCTCACTGTAACCTCCGCTTCCTGGGATCAAGCAATTATCTGCCTCAGTTTCCTGAGTAGCTGAAGTTACAGGCACCCACCACGAAATTACAGGCTAATTTTCGTATTTTTAGTAGAGATGGGGTTTCACTATCTTGGCCAGGCTGGTCCTGAACTCCTGACCTTGTGATCCACCCGCCTTGGCCTCCCAAAGTGCTGGGATTACAGGCATGAGCCACCGTGCTCAGACTTTTTTTTTTTTTTTTTGAGACGGAGTCTTACTCTGTCCCCCAGTCTGGAGTGCAGTGGCGTGATCTCAGCTCACTGCAAGCTCCACCTCCCGGGTTCACACCATTCTCCTGCCTCAGCCTCCCGAGTAGCTGGGACTACAGGTGCCCACCACCATGCCTGGCTAAATTTTTGTATTTTTAGTAGAGGCAGAGTTTCACCATGTTAGCCAGGATGGTCTCGATCTTCAGATCTCATGATCCGCCCGCCTCAGCCTATGAAAGTGCTGGGATTACAGGCGTGAGCTACTGCACCCACGCTGGTTTTATTTTCAAAGCTCAGTACCAGAAGCTAAAACACAAGAGATTTTATATTATTGGTGCTTCTGTTTTTGACCTGCGTCACTGAAGTGGAGCTACGATAATAGTGATAGTAGTAAATGTTCTGAAAAGTGTGGGTAGCCTGCATTGCTGAACTTCCGCAGTCATGTTTGTCTTCACCTTATAACTCTGCCTCTTGTATTGTGTAGAACATGAGTCCATTGGCAAAGCAGATTTTCCCTGTGCTCCTCTGTTGAAGGACATGTGGTATAGTCTGATTCCAAATCCAAACAAGTAAGCTGACCCCATCACGCACTTTTAAATTCTGAACACACTATTTATTTGGCACCAAGACATGAGAACCACAGAGCCCAGGCTTTTTCACCAGCTTCTAAGTACAAATGCAGTTGAAACTGCCTTTGCAAAAAATATAACTGACAAAATTATGACAGTGAAAGAGATCAACCTAACCCACTCCATCTTGTTTCTAACCTCAAAGCTGTCCTTGTTCACTCCTGGGCATAAACCAAACTAACTTTGAGAAGAACTAAGTTTATAGTTTAACTTGGAGACAAAGACAACAGCAGCTCTTTCCCAAAACAAACCCCTTTCCTGCCTGAGGACTAGACTGCCCTTGCAGAACTAACAAATTACCCATGAGACTAGAAATTATGGTTTAGGAGTCACGCAGCTAGAGTCTGTAAGATTCTGGACCTTGCCAAATTACTCCTGGGGATAACATCACTATTGTAAAACCTAAGATCAGTGCTTCAGATATTTTGCAGACCCTGTACTCAATGGATCAGCTGACACCACCAAGATAGATAAACTAGCTCATCTGGTCTTATGGCCCCCACCCAGGAACTGACTCAGTGCAAAAGAACAGCTTCGACACCCTATTATTTTGTCTCTGACCCAATCAGCACTCCCAATTCATTAGTTCCCTACCCACCAGATTAGTCTTACAATCCCTGATCCCTGAGTTTTTGGGGAGACTGATTTAAGTAATAATAAAACTCCGGTCTCCTATACAGCCAGCTGTGCAAATTAAACTCTTTCTCTATTGCAATATTCCTCTCTTAATAAATCAGCTCTCTCTAGGCAGTAGGCAAGGAGAACCCTTTGGGCAGTTACACAGTAACATTAAATTTACTGTACAAATTACAATGACTTGAATCCCCTGCCTTTCAGTACAAAAACCCATTTAAGTCCCAGAGCTTGCTGTGCACTGAGGACAGGGCCCATATGTCTTTTCCTTCAGCTTCTCATAAAGCTACCATGACTGTCCTGAAGCCAGTGGGCTGGCCTTTCCTAGATGACTGCCCCAGTGAAAGAGGAGGAAGAAAGAAACCAGTCAGGCAGGCAGTTAGGGTGGGTCCTCAGTCAACTTCTTTCAAATAAAAGAACAGCCTGCAGGCACAGATAAGGGAACTTGCACAGGGGCCTTGTCTAAGACATGCCCACAACCACACTGATAAGAAAGGCTACATAGGTAACTTGCTCAGACATGCCCTCAATGGAAAATTTCATCCCCTGACACATGTGCAGGAAGAGGAAAAAAGCATCATGGAGTAACTCAATCTAAGGCCCACATGTGCATTAGGAAGATGGGGTGGAGCTACTTGAAATTTGTGCCTTATGCAAATGAGATGTGCAGCCCTCATCAGTTTCTTATAAAAGCCTTGCATTCAACTGTAAAAACAGCAACCCTCTTCCTAGCCCCCTCTCTGTGGCAGAGAGCATTCTTCTTTCGATTATTAAGCTTTTGCTCCAACCTCACCCTTTGTGGCTATGCTCCTTAATTCTCTTGGGTGTGAGACAAAGAACTCCGGGTAATACCTCACAATGATAGACTGCTACATTGTGGTGCACTGGTGAGACCGTAACACTAGCAGGTACTGCCAGCCTATGTTGGTATCCACCACTCTTGCAGTCTCTCTGGCCTCAGTTGGCCAGGCACTGTTCTAGGCTCTCCTGCTCCATCCAAAGCATGCAAGAGACCTTTAGGATAATTTTGCACTGCATTAGGTAAACTGGGTTGCAAGTTCTGAAAAGAATTTATGGAAATTTCACTAATATAAGAAGGAAAATGTAACAAGGAATAAACTAAAAATACTTCTTGGGAAAGCCACTCTCTGAGACCCCAGATTCAGACTCTCAGAGACTCTTACATTTCACCTGTCTCTACATGCCAGAGGTCACTTCTTTATCCTGAAGGGAATCAGAATATTCCACCCCAAAATATGTCGCCCTGGTATAATGAGTATTTTAAATTAAAAACCCTTAGAGGTCAAGAAGCACAAGTGGAAGAGACTTTTTCTCTACGTAAAAATAAGACTGACTTACCAAGAACAGTTGTTCTCCTTTCCTTCTGGTCATTGCATTATCCATCACAGAAAAGAAGACCAAGATGTGACCACACCTAAACAGATCCTTTTTCAAGATAATGATTGTCTCCAGGGATCATTTAAACTCCAAACAGTACTATTTATAAGTTAATTTCTGTTTCCTGACCCAATCATTCCCCCAGTAATTATTCATTGCCCCTTAATAGGAATTCCTCTTCCTCCCCTCCCTCAACCTGTTTTACCTGGATGCAAGCCCCCATTCTTTCTGTAACCTCGAGACGGTATGTAAGCTTCTGTACCTCACTGGGAAGTTGGGTCTCCATTCTGAAGGCTCCCCAGTATTTGTTACAGTAGGTAGCTAGTCAGATATGGGCAGGGGCAGGAGAGGGCCCCCTCCCCACAACCAGTAGGTCAGGCAACCATCAGGTGATGGCCATGCAGCTGTTAACTGGCTCTATAAAATAATAATTGGTGCCAGGGAAAGGCAGTGCCCCTATAGATAGAAAACACCTGAAACTGGTGATCAGCAGCTTCCTGATAAGATCTCAGGAGTTGGGCGAGTGGGCTCAAGGATGTGCACTAAGAGGCAAAATGGTGAAGTTTCACTGGTATATGACCTCCTAGGGACATTCAGCTGGTGAGTGAAGAACACCTCAGGTGAGCATGCGTACAATGCCAGTAAACACACTGTTCATGCTCCCCTCCCCAGTGCTATTAGGCCATTGGGCATGCAGGCAGCCCACCCCAAGGGAAGAATCAGGGGAGAAGGAATGCAAGACCACGGAGATGTGCCAATGTATAAAACCACAAGTCAAAATGTCAAACCATGCACTTGTCTTTCAAGTCACCCACTTGGCCTTCTTCCAAGTGTACATTCCTTCCTTTTGTTTCTGCTCCAGATCTCCTTAATAAACTTTCACTCCTGCTCCAATACTTGCCTTGGTCTCTCCTTCTGCCTTCTGCCCCTCCTTTGAATTGTTTCTTCTGTGGAGGCAAGAATTGAGGTTGCACACCCATAAATATTCACAGACCCACACAGATTCACCGCCAGTAACATATACACATGAAGTAAACTTGGATGTGTTTTTTCTCCAATTAGTCAACCTGCCTCGCGTCGGTGATTTTAGCAAACCTTCACAACTCTAACTCTCTACAAAGTTCTCACAGCATTTCTGCATTCTTCAAAGTCAGTACCTCCCTCCTGGTCATTATTTCTGCCTGGGATCTATGCCTTCTCATAGTAATTCTCACATTATCAGGGATTTCCTATATATGCCAGAGGCACTGTTTCATCAGAAGAAGCCAGTCAACTATCACGATGTTCTGAATTACTTCTAATAACATCAGGGCACGTTTCAGGTTGAATGTCATGAATTTAGATGAGTACCCGTTTTGTGGTGTGTCAAGCAGTGGGAGGTGAACATTTTCCTAACACGTCCTTCCTGCAGTTTGTGAGTCATTTCTGGATCTCCCACCAGAAACTGCTTAAACAAGAATACTCACACTTTCTCTGTCAAAGAACATCAGAGGGGGATAGTGGTTAAAATGTTAAAAAAAAAAAAAAAGCAATTTAACCAGGGACTATTGTAGTAGGGGAAAAGAGACCTCTGTTTAAAACTGGGCTCAATTCTTAATACAATGTGAAAAGTGGGAATTTATAGTCAAGGATTAGGGTGAGGGGTCAGTGAATGGAAAATCAGGAATAAGAGATTCTTGCTAAACCGATTTGGCAGGATTCTTGCTGAAGGCAGGCCCAGGTTATCAAATATTGAGGATGAAGGTTCTGGCCAACTGACTTAGCAAGATTCTTGCTAAAACCAGGCTCTTAAGAGCAAGGCTCAGATAGGGCCTAGTCAAAAAAAAAAAAAAAAGTAGTTGGGGTGTGGCGCTTAAAGAAGCTTGTTTAGGGGTTGGTCAAGAAGGGAGTCTTTGTTACCATAAAGATGGGGAATAAATTGCACTCTAAATCTACACTGGAAATGAAAACATTTCTCTAATACATTTTTTAAATGGTAGCTTGCAATCCAGTGGTATTCTTGAAGTCAATATAATGAATAACCACAGGCATTTTTTAGACATTAAACAAAATATAAATAAAAATTATCCAACACCTGTGTGTGATAAGGGAAATTGTGAAACAGGTGTGCGTTTGTGTACTTGGTCACAATGTAAACTGTAAAATTCATCGCTCAGAGAGGATCTGTTGAAAAGTTTGAGAAGTACTGCTTTAATAAAATTACTTATCTAAATATGCAACTTTTGCTGCAACAAAAGCAGACTCTATATTGTTATTCACAGCAATTTAGCTACTTTGAGCCAGTTTCTCCCACATCTTCATCTCTGCAGTCTTTTTACATTACACTTGCATAACTAAAAGTACCATCCAAATAATTTTCCTGAAAGGAACTCCCAAAGAAGAGTTAGTCTCCACTTCTAGAGCAAAGAGCATTGTTTCTCACTTTTAAATAGATTTCACCCCTTCCATCTTCTACCTGTCAACATTTCCAAAAATTTCTGCTACAAATTTCAGTGAGGTATAGTTAGAATGAATAAGATCTGGTATTTGATAGCAAAACAAGGTGACTATAGTCAACAGTAATTTATTGTATATTTTAAAAGAAATGAAAAAGTAAAATTGGAATGTCCCTAAAACAAAGAAATAATGAAGACTTTAGGTGATGGATACCCCAGTTACCCCAATTTGATTATTATACATTGTATGCCTGTATCAAAACATCACATGTAACCCATAAATATATACACCTATTATGTACCCATAAGAATTTTTTAAAATGTTAAAAAAAAATTTCACTGAAGGGACCCGAAATACACCATTTTGCCATATCTTTTTTCTCCTATCTTTTTAGAGGTTCGTATCTTAATCCCCGATAATATAAACTCTCTGACGATTACTTGATGTTTATTTGAATTGCCATTCAGAAGGTACTTAATAAATACAATCCACTACACGAGTAAGGTCCAAAAATTAACATGCAGTCTAGCATCACTGAGTAGCTAATGAAACCAATGTATGAGCCAGGTCAGCTTAAAAGCTGCAGTACCAAGGATCCATGACTGTTGACAAACCTGTCCTTGTCCGGGCAGTGTTTGGCGCCACCCGGTGGTTGTCATCTGTTCCACTTTAAATATTGCTGGAGCCAGTTCTGGGTCCTGTGGCCGGCTGGCTGGAGCTTCCAGGATCTTAGCAAGGATTGGCGGAATCTCCAGGTCAGCTGGTACATGTTTCATTGGCGGCTTCCATGATAAATGGAAAGGGAGAAAACTGGGAATGTGCAGAACTAACCTCTAGCTCCTGACTTCCAAGCTGAGGTTTTCATCTTTTTCCTACCTAGCCCTATACTTTCATCCTCAGCTTCTTTTCTAACCGCACCCCAACCCCAGTCGTGTTGGAAAATAGCAGCCAGAGGAACCATGTTGTTTCCACTACATTTTAGCTCTTGTTCATAGTGGAGTTTTACAGTTGCAGAGGAGGAAAAAAGCAGCTTTTCCCCTCTATACTCCTAGGTTCTCCAGCTGCAGCCCTTGTAAATTCAACTGACAAAAGACAGATGAAAAAGACAAAAGCATACAAATGTATTAAGTTCTTAGAAAATGAAAACCTTTTTAAGGAAATGAAGACCTGAAGAAATAGTTAAATCTGAGTGGTGGGTTTTTCTTTCTTTTTTTTCTTTTTTCTGAGATGGAGTTTTGCTCTTGTTGCCCAGGCTGGAGTGCAATGGCGTGATCTTGGCTCACTGCAATTTCTGCCTCCTGGGTTCAAGTGATTCTCCTGCCTCTGCCTCCTGAGTAGCTGGGACTATAGGCACCCACCACCATGCCTGGCTAATTTTTGTATTTTTAGTAGAGACGGAGTTTTGCCATGTTGGGCAGGCTGGTCTTGAACTCCTGACCTCAGGTGATCTGCCCACCTTGGTCTCCCAAGGTGCTGAGATTACAGGCGTGAGCCACTGCGCCAGGCCAAACCTGAGTGTTTTTATACTAGGTTGGATGTAGGGTGGAAAGTCATAAAAAAGTGTGATAGGACAAAGGGGTGTGAGCTAAGAGTAGTGAACTGGGGGGAATTTAGCAAAGCGTGTTCATGCAGATTCCCTTCAGAAACCCCTCACCCAGGAGGGTCTTATGACCTGCTTCAGGGATTACAGGAAAGTCAGAGAGTCCTTCGTGCACCTGACCATTCTCAAATTCCTTCAGCTTAAAATGTTCATCCTACCAGTGCCATATTTTGGGGAAGTGTGTTCTGAGCCCCATCACAACCCATGGGGTCAAATTAAAAAAAAAAAAAATACAGGCTTAGTAAGGAGACACTTAACCAAAAAAAGTATTGCAAGGGGAGTGGGGAAGAGACTTGAAACAGAGAGAGAACTATTGCAATAGGAATAATGCCATGACATGAAATCTACCAGGACTCAAGGGCTGAGGAAATGGGTTTTTCTTTAGAAAGTGGAGTAAACAAGGCTGGAAACAGCTAGCCTATTTTCTGGTGTGCACCAGCTCAGGCTGAGGGTGAGCCACAGCTGAGGAGCTTGGGAGAAGTTTAGGTAACCAGCATTTTGTACCTGTTGATTCATGATGGCAACCGGTTCAGCTAATCATTGATGAGACCAAGAGTTAGAAATTTGGAGGGTCTGTGTCCGGCCTTCTCATAAGTAAACAAGATGGAAAATTATGAGTCTTAAGCCTCTTTGCAGTAAGTTGTTCTCAGAAACACCGATGGTGAAGGTGTTTTTTTTTTTTTAAGCTTCGCAGTTTTCCAGGAGAGTGGGACTCAGGTGCAGTTCAGCACTGTCACTGTTGAGTGATGATACCTGGGCAGAGGAAGAAGTTGGTCCCTCAGAGTGCCACTTTGGGGATGGTGGTGAAGGCTGCATAGAAATGGGGTCAAGTGGAGGCCTCACATCCCTGACGCCACCTGTTCTACACTGCTGCTCCCACTTTCTGACAACTGTAGCGTTTCTGTATTGGTTTTCATCACCAGGAATCTTTCCTGGGAAAATAAATTACGTCCAGTGTGTTCCTCTATAAACAGACTGCAAAGAGAGCGTTGTCTATCAATGACAACCTAAGGAACCCATTAGTAGTGATAACCCTTTCCTGGGACAGAAATGATTCCAGTCTCAAGCAAGATAATTTTGTCTAAGCAACTTATTTAAGGAGATTTACTTAATCATTAGAACATTTTAAGATTGTTTTACAAATTGCCTCTTCTCATAAATCAGAGTGGCAGTAAAAAATGTATCTAAAATACATTATAAAAAATTATGTGAATTACTTAGAAGAAATGTGAATTATGGGGTAAGAAAAATAAGAAAAGCATTGCTCGAAAAGATATTTTTAAAAATGCAGGACTATCATTTGTAAATATTTTTTAAAATACTGCCAGAATCTGTGATTAAAATCTTTTGAGAGTAAATTCATTTTGGCATTTTTATACATATGCTATCTGAATTACCATCAAACTATGAAATTCGCTTGTAAAAATTTAAGAAAACCTTTGCTTCTAGGATTACAGAAACGCTGACCTTCGATGTTCCTCTTTTCTTATTTTTTCTGCCTTCTTTTCTTATTTTTTCTCTTTCTTAGGTGGATATACAAGCAAAACTTGAAATTTATTGTTTAAAATGTTGCCGTAAAAAGAGAAAGGTGAATGTTTATGAGTAATGAGAGTTTAACTAACAACAGAAATAGGGTCAGTAAGAAATCAGAGGGTAATCTAGAGAGCACATGCTTGCTTACGAGTCAGTCAATGGCTTATGCAAATTGAATGAGCAAATGAATAGAAAAAAGGTGGCATTGAGCTTGAGCTTATAGTGAAATGAGAATTTAAATCCCGAATTAATAAAAATGCTCTAAGGTGATCAGGGGATTCTTTTCTATCTCCTAGATAGTGTATAATAATTGGGGAATATGGAAATCCTTCTCCATAAAGAAAGAAACCTGTCATGGTATAAACAAACTGAGTTATAATAAAAGTTTGCAGCAAAGGAGAATACCACACAGATAATTCAAAAATGGTATTTTGTTAGGGGAAGTGAATGCATGGTTTCCATTGCCTATTGGTCCTAGGCTATAAAGTCCTTAGGGTGAAATTTCAGGAGTGTGACTGATTTAAGGTCAGAGTGGAGGCAAGCAAGGTGAAATTCTGAGCAAAGAAGAAAGCACTGGGCAAATGACAAGACACTGGTTTGTTGTAACTGTCAAACTACAGAAGGTGGTTTGGATTATTAGGGATTATAATATACATCCCCTTAAAATTTAAGGATAAAAACCAGCATCCATTTCAATAGGGACATCACGCTTTAACGTTTTTCCCCCAATAAGTAAAAAGATAGAGTGACTTTATTTTTCTGATAGTCATCCAAGAGCTGGTCAGAAAGTCATCTAAGAGCTAACACGATGTATAAGCATGGCATGAATGCAGCTGGAACATACTTTTATTTTACTTGGTACTTTATGTAGCACACTTAAATGAGTGGATAATAAAATCTGATGGTATGGGAAGATAAACTGCTCACTTTCTGGATCATCAGTAAAAAATCAATGAAATCAAATGCATAGAAGGGGAAAACACTGACATTAGTGTTGGCAACCAGTGAAGGATTCTACTGAGAGATCAGAATCTTTGGGAAATTCCTAGATAAAATGCTGATGGGAAAAACAATTGAGGGAGTTCACTGAAGGTTTATTTCCAGCAATGTCTTTGAACAAAAATAAATGTCAGTTGGAAGCATGTAAAAGAGCCCTTTTAAAAAGAAACAAAAACAAAAAAACCCTTAAACCTTATTTGAACATCCTGGTTCCAAGGGTGAGGACTGGCTATCTAACCTTTAGGGAATGCATTCGTTAGATATTTATTTCTTAGTGCAGAACAGCAGCACGTGAAAATTGTGGTTCATGGAGAGGCTAAGGGAAACAGAAAAATAGCTTAATGTTGAATGTTTAACCCCATCAGTCTTGGTTTTAAAAAACAGAAACCAACTATGACTGATACAAGCAAAACATAAAATTACTAGGATATTAGGTAACTCATAGAATCACTAGGAATACTGATGAAACGTGTTACGGTTTAAAGGTATCCCCCAAAGAGCACGTGCTGGGAACTTAATCTCAAATGCAATAGTGTTGCCAAGAGGGAGATGAGCCCTAATGGCAGATGTTTAGGTCACGAGGGCTCCACCTTCATGAATTGATTAATGCTCATTAGAAAATGGTTTGGGGTTTTTTGTCCTTGCGATAGTTTGCTGAGAATGATGGTTTCCAGCTTCATCCATGTCCCTACAAAGGACATGAACTCATCATTTAAAAACCAAACACCACATGTTCTCACTCATAGGTGGGAATTGAACAATGAGAACACATGGACACAGGAAGGGGAACATCACACACTGGGGACTGTTGTGGGGTGAGGGGAGTGGGGGAGGGATAGCATTAGGAGATATACCTAATGCTAAATGACTATTTAATGGGTGCAACACACCAACATGGCACATGTATACATATGTAACAAACCTGCACGTTGTGTGCATGTACCCTAAAACTTAAAGTATAATAATAATAAAATAAAATAAAATAAAAAAGAAAATGGCTTGGGGCTGTGAGTCTGATCTCTTGCTCTTTCTTGCCTTCTCTTTGCCCTTCTGCCATGGAATGATACAGCAAGAAGGTACTTGCAAGATGCTGGCCCCTCGATATTGGACCTCTCAACCTCCAAAATGATTAGCCAATAAATTTCTGTTCATTATAAATTACCCAGTTTCAAGTGTTCTCTGATAGCAGCACAAAACAGACTAAGACAAACTGGGATTGTGAAACAGGCAGAAAACAGTTTAGACAACAATAGTGGGCACAATAGTTTATACCATGACTACCAGCAGCTGTAGGCTCTGGAAACCACTGCAAGTTATGCTTCTTCCTTGACCTACAGAAACAGTGAGTT
This sequence comes from Pongo pygmaeus, assembly GCF_028885625.2. Lineage (NCBI taxonomy): Eukaryota > Metazoa > Chordata > Mammalia > Primates > Hominidae > Pongo > Pongo pygmaeus. The sequence goes on along the minus strand of NC_072380.2, from coordinate 40,598,616 downwards.
ACTGTTTTCTTAGTTACCAAAAATTTCTCACATTGTGTCTTTGCATCTTTGGCTAATGATTCAAAGGCCCAGGCCAGTTCACCTCATTGTCTAAGCTTATGGGAGAAAAAAAGATTCTATTTTAACTTCTAAATTATCCTTATGTTGTTACTGCTGGACCAGCTATTCTTCTTGCAAAACAAAAGTTTCAGACATACTTTTACTAAATAAGTGATTAATCAAACTTAAAATGTCATGAATGGGAAATCCATGACAAAAAAACCAGTGGTTAGCATTAACTATAATTTGTAAAAAATAATGCTGCAATATGGAAGGCAAATATAAAATATACTTATTTACATATGATATATATTTATTTACATATAATAGTCAACAATAATAATAACTAGTGCCACAGTGTATGGAGAAAAATTGGGAAGTTAGTAGCTTAAGAGAAATAAGAAATATGCTAATTTCTTTGCATAGGATATATTCTTTATATAATGTTTATTTAATAAAATGTTATGTTAGTACTTTCAATACTACAGATAATAACCCCTCAAAAACTGCCCATAGAACACATACAAAGAGTGATCATTATTAGGTTTGTATTAGTAAGAAACTATTTCAAGTAACTTAGAATGTTCCCAGAGAGGCACAAAGAGGCTGTGTTTTGTTTTGTTTTTGTTTTCAAACATAGCAAGAAGTACAGATGAAAAATGTAATTGATGTACAGTTCATTTAAAAGGTCGAAATCACAGTGGATTTATTCTACTAGTTTCTTGGCCTTTCCTTCAGGGTTTTAGTATGTCTGGTATTGCTCTCATTGGGACATCTGTGTTCAAGGCAAAAAAGGGGTGGAGAGTAATCAATGGGTTTGTAAGGAAAGAAAAATCTACCAGAAAACACAACAGATTGCCACTTTGGAAACATATCTCCCACAACTGAAGTGGACTAAGGGAAGGGTGGTAGATAAGAAGTCAGCTAATCAATATTGTTTATTGACCATAAGATAAAAGAAAAGACCTATTCAATTAAATGAAATTGTGTAAAATATATTATCACCAAAGTAGAAGTTAACATAAAATGTCAAAAGAATATTTTTCAGCTTTGGAAAATTAAAAATATTGTCCTAATTAACTCCTTCATCAAAGAGGAAGTCAACTTCAATCACAAACTTTTAAGAAAATCATTACAATGAAGAAACTATACATAAATTATTAGCACTATGATTAGCTGAACCTTCAAAATGTTAAATATGTCTCTAATAAATGAGACTAGTTGGAAAAATAACTATATAATCAATTCTAAACTTTAAGTTAATTTTTATATGCTAAGAAAATCAGGAAGATTAAACTCAGAGGTAATAAATTAGGAATCAGAAAACAGAAAAACAGTGGAGCTAACAGAGACACTCCAAATTATTTCTTTTAAAAAGAAATATTTACCTATGTAACAAACCTGCACATCCTGCACATGTACCCTGGAACTTAAAATAAAAGTTGAAGAAAAAGAGATAAAAATAAATATAATAGAAAAACTTTTGGTCTAACGATTATGTGATAATCTTTTTAAAAAAGACAGAAAAAACAAAAACATAAAATTTTACACCAAAAAGCTATAAAAATTTCTGGTTATAATATCGAATTGAAAATACGTTGTACTCATTCCTTGAATCCCTGCTAAAATTTCAGTAAAGCAATAAAAAGGTTATTAATCCACAAAGAGAAAGAGAACAGGACTGGAGACAACAGAATACTGGTGATGTCAACCATTATTTGGTAAATAGGAAGTGCTTGTAAAAGAAATTTCTGATAAAATGATCAAAAGGCAAGAATGAAAAGTAAAATTTAAAAGTTAAGAATAAGTGATAATTAATACAAAACACAAACCACTGGGTAAGTGAGCATTCCGAAAATGAGCAGAGAAAATGGAGAAGAAAAAGTTATGCAAGCAGGAATACTTCTTATCTTTCTTTCTTTTTTTTTTTTTGAGATGGAGTTACGCTCTGTTGCCAGCCTGGAGTGCAGTGGCACAATCTTGGCTCACTGCAACCTCCGCCTGATGGGTTCAAGCAATTCTAATTCAGGAATATTTCTAAGAACTGAAGGATTAGAATCTAAAAGGTCAGTTAGTTGCTCAGTTTATCGATTGAAAAGAAGCCAGTTCTAAGGCTCATCATTATAAAGAGATAAGACAGAAAACATTATAATTTTCAAAAGCAGTACTGGAATCTACAGGATAATAGTATATTGTCTTGATAATTTTGAAAGATATGGTTTTAGTTTATAATTACATGCCATTCATCTAGAAATCAAACACCAGGGTGGAATACAAACATTTTCAGGCAACTATTTCATTATTTTTAAATTTTTAAAATTTTTAATTATTATGGATACATAATAGTTTTACATATTTAAGAGGTACTTGTGAAATTTTTATACAAGCATACAATATGTAATATTCACATCATGGTAAATGGGGTATCCATCATCTCAAGCATTTATCATTTCCTTGGGTTAAAAAGATCTCAATTCTACTCTTTTAGTTATTTTGAAATATATATTATTGTTAACTATTGTAGCCCTATTGTGCTACCAAACACTAGATCTTATTTCTTCTATCTAACTATGTTTTTGTACCCATTAGACATCCCTCTGTATTCTCCCCTCCCCACCAGCTTTTCCAGCTTCTGATTACCATCTTTCTACTCTCTGTCTCCATGGGCTCAAGTTTTTTTTTTGGCTCCCACATATCAGTGACAACACACAATATTTGTCTTTCTGTGCATGGCTTATTCACTTCACATAATGGCCTTCAGTTCCATCCATGTTGTTGCATAGTACAGGATTTCTATGTTTCAATGGCTAAATAATATTCCATTGTGTATATGTACGATATTTTTTCATCTATTTACATGTTGATGAACACTTGATTCTACATCATGGCTATTGTGAATAGTGCTGAAATAAACATGAAATAACAGGTATCACTTTGATATACTGGTTTCTTTTTCTTTGGATATATTCTCAGCAGTGGGATTGCTGGATCGAATAGTAGTTCAACTGTTAGTTTTTTGATAGATCTCCATACTGTCATCTATGGTCATTGCACTAATTTACATTCCCACCAATGTAACATGTAGGAGGGTTCTCCTTTCTCCTCCACATCCTTGCCTGTCTTTTGGATAAAATGCATTGCAACTTTGGTAAAAATATTTCATTGTAGACTAATTTGCATTTCTGTAATAATTAGTGATATTGAGTATTTTTTATACACCTGTTGGCCATTTGTATTCCCTTTTTTGAGAAAAGCCTATTTTGATCTTTTGCCCACTTTTGAATACAATTATTTGTTTTTTCCCTATTGAGTTGCTTCAGCTCCTTATATATTCTGGTTATTAATCCCTTTTCACATGGGTAGTTTGCAAATATTTTCTCCCATTCTGTGGTTTTTCTCTTCATTTTGTTGATTGTTTCCTTTACTGCACGGAAGCTTTTTGGCTTTATGTGATCCCATTTGTCTATTTTGCTTTGGTTGCCTCTGCTTTTGGGATTTGTCTCGGTAAATCTTTGCCCATACCAATGACCTGAAAATTTTATTCAATGTTTTCTGTTAGTAGTTTAATAGTTTGACATCTTAGATTTCAGTCTGTAATCAATTTTATTTTGTTATGAAATTCAAGCTCTCTCTTTTTTTTAATTTTTCCATAGGTTATTGGGGTACAGGTTGTGTTTGGTTACATGAGTAATTTCTTTAGTGATGATTTATGAGATTTTGGTGCACCCACCACCTGAGCAGTATACGCTGAACCCTATTTGTAGTCTTTTATCCCTCGCCCCCCTCCCATCCTTCCCCCAAGTCCCCTAAGTCCATTGTATCATTCTTATGTCTTTGTGTCCTCATAGCTTAGCTCCCACATATCATTGAGAACATACAATGTTTGGTTTTCCATTCCTGAGTTACTTCACTTAGAATAATAGTCTCCAATCTCAACCAGGTCACTGCAAATGCCATTAAATCATTCCTTTTTATGGCTGAGTAGTAGTCCACTGTGTGTGTGTGTGTGTGTGTGTGTGTGTGTGTATTCCACACACACATATATATATTCCACACATATATATATTCCACACACACATATATATATATATTCCATATATATATATTCCATATATATATATTCCATATATATATATATTCCATATATATATATTCCATATATATATATATTCCATATATATATATTCCATATATATATATATTCCATATATATATTCCATATATATATATATTCCATATATATATATTCCATATATATATATATTCCATATATATATTCCATATATATATATTCCATATATATATATTCCATATATATATATATATTCCATATATATATATTCCATATATATATATATATTCCATATATATATATATTCCATATATATATATTCCATATATATATATATTCCATATATATATTCCATATATATATATTCCATATATATATATTCCATATATATATATTCCATATATATATATTCCATATATATATATTCCATATATATATTCCATATATATATATTCCATATATATATTCCATATATATATATTCCATATATATATATATTCCATATATATATATATTCCATATATATATATTCCATATATATATATATTCCATATATATATATTCCATATATATATATTCCATATATATATATATTCCATATATATATATTCCATATATATATATTCCATATATATATATATTCCATATATATATATTCCATATATATATATTCCATATATATATATACCATATATATATATATATACACAACAGTTTCTTTATCCACTTGTTAATTGATAGGCATTTGGGTTGGTTCTATGATTTTGCAATTGCGAATTGTATTGCTATATACATGCATGTGCAAGTATCTTTTTTGTATAATGACTTCTTTTCCTCTTGATAGATACCCAGTAGTAGAACTGATAGATCAAATGGTAGTTCTACTTTTAGTTCTTTAAGGAAACTGTTTTTCATAGTAGCTGTACTAGTTTATATTCCCACCAACAGTGTAGAAGTGTTCCCTGATCACCACATTCACACCAACATCGACTGTTTTTTAATTTTTTTAATTATTGCCATTCTTGCAGGAGTAAGGTGGTTTTTTGCATTTTGGTTTTCATTTGCATTTCCCTGATCATTAGTTATGTTGAGGATTTTTTCATGTGTTTGTTGGCCATTTGTATATCTTCTTTTGAGAATTATCTATTCATGTCCTTAGCCCACTTTTTAATGGGATTGTTTGTTTTTTTCTTGCTGAATTGTGAGTTTGTTTTAGATTCTGGATATTAGTCCTTTGACAAATGCATAGATTGTGAACATTTTCTCCCACTCTGTGGATTGTCTGTTTACTCTGCTGTTTACTTTTGCTGTGGAAAAGCTCTTTAGTTTAATTAGGTCCCAGCTATTTATCTTTGTTTTTATTGCATTTGCTTTGGGTTCTTGGTCATGAAATCTTTGCCTAAACCAATATCTAGAAGAGTTTTTCCAGTGTTATCTTCTAGAATGTTTATAGTTTCAGGTCTTAGATTTAAGTCCTTAATCCATCTTGAGTTGATTTTTGTATAAGGTGAGAGATGAGAACCCAGTTTCATTCTCCTACATGTGACTTGCCAATTATCCCAGCACCATTTATTGAAAAAGGTGTCCTTTCCCCACTTTATGTTTTTGTTTGCTTTGTTGAAGATTGGTTGTCTGTAAGTATCTGGGTTTATTTCTGGGTTTTCTCTTCTGTTCCATTGATCTATGTGCCTATTTTTATACCAATACCATGCTGTTTTGGTGACTATGGCCTTATAGTATAGTTTGAAATCTGTTAGTGTGATGCCTCCAGATTTGTTTTTTGTTGTTGTTGTTTTGTTTTTTGCTTAGTCTTGCTTTGGCTATGCAGACTCTTTTTTGGTTCCATATGAATTTTAGAATTTTTTTTCTAATTCTGTGAAGAATTATGGTGGTATTTTGATGGGGATTGCATTGAATTTGTAGGTTGCTTTTGGCAGTATGGTTATTTTGACAATGTTGATTCTACCCATCCATGAGCATGGGATGGGTTTCCATTTGTTTGTATTGTCTATGATTTCTTTCAGCAGTGTTTCAGTTTTCCTTGCAGAGGTCTTTTGCCTCCTTGGTTAGGTATATTCCTAAGTATTTTACTATTTTTGCACCTATTGTAAAAGGGGTTGAGTTCTTTATTTGATTCTCCATTTGGTTGCTGTTGGTGTATACGAGAGCTGTACATTTGTGTACATTAATCTTATATCTGGAAACTTTGCTGAATTATTTTATCGGTTCTAGGAGATTTCTGGAGGAGTCTTTAGGGTTTTTGAGGTAAACAATCATATCGTCAGGAAACAATGACAATTTGACTTCCTCTTTACTGAAACAAGACAAGGATGCCCACTCTCACAACTCCTCTTCAACATAGAACTCCTCTTCAACTGGAAGTCTAGCCAGAGCAGTCAGACAAGAGAAAGAAATAAAGGGCATCTAAATCTGTAATCCATTTTGATTTAGTTTTTGTGTATGATGATAGTCTAACATCATTCTTCCTCATATGGATATCTAGTTTTACCAGCACCATTTATTGAAAAGACGTCTTTTCTCGGTGTATGTTCTTGGTGCCTTTGTCAAAAATAAGTTGACTATAAATGCATGCATTTATTTCTATGCTTTGTATTTTGTTTAACTGGTATCTTTGTCTGTTTTTATGCCAGCATCACACTGTTTTGGTTACTAAAGCTTTGTAGTATACTTTGAAATAAGGTAGTGTGATGCCTCTAGCTTTGTTCTTTTTATTCAGGATAGTCGTTAGCTATCCTTAGTCTTTGTATCTTGAGTTTCTACATAAATTTTAGGATTATTTTTTCTATTTCAGTGAAGAATGTCATTGGCATTTTAATAGGGATTGCACTGCATCTGTAGATAGCTTTGTGTAATATGGACATTTTAACAATGTTGATTCTATCTGTGAATATAGAATATCTTCCCCATGTTTTGATGTCCTCTTCAATATCTTTTAGTAATGTTTTATAATTTTCATGGTAGATAACTTTCACTTCTTTGGTTAAGGTTATTTCTAGGTATTTTATTTTATTTGTAGCTACTATAAATGGGATTACTTTTAAAATTTCTTTTTCAGATTGTTTGCTCTTGGCATATATACATCCTACTAATTTTTGTATGTTGATTTTATGTCCTGAAACTTTACTGAATTTGTTGATCACTTCCAAGAGTTTTTTTTATAGAGTCTTTAAGTTTTTCTAAATATTTATTTATTTTTCTGGTTCAATTGCTCTGGTTAGGACTTCCAGTACTATGTTGAATAGAAGTGCTAAAAGTGAGCATCCCTGTCTGTTTCTAGATCTTAAAGGAAAGGCTTTCAGTCTTAGGGCACCTCTTAGTGCTGAAACAGCTGCAATGACAACAAGCTTTGGTCACAACACTCAATCCTCTAAATTCTTGGAAAGTCCTCTTAAGAAGGATGAATACAAACAAGCCCGGACTATGAAGATTAAAATAAATACTAACTCTTCAATTCCTAGACATTGATAAATGTCTGCAAACATCAAGTACGTGCAGAAAAGCATGACCTCACAAAACAGACTGAATAACATACCAAGGACCAATTCTGGAATGATGAAGCTATATGACCTCTCAGACAGGAAATTCAAAATAGTGGTTTTGAGAAGTCTCAACGAACTTTAAGATAGCACTTAGAGGGAATTCAGAATTCTGTCAGAGAAATTTAACAAACAGATTAAAATTTTTTTTAAAGTTCAAGAAGAAATTCAGGTGCAGAAAATTCAATTGACAAACTGAAAAATGCATTAGTCTTTCAACAGCTCAATTGTTCATGCCAAAAAATAATTGGTGAGCTTGATTATATAAAAATGCACAGTCAGAAGAGAAAAAATAATTTTAAAAATGAAGCACACCTACAAGATCTAGAAAATAGCTCCAAAATGGTAAATCTAAGAGCTTTTGGCCTGGAAGTAGATGTTAACAGAGTGATCAGATTAGAAAATTTATTCAAAGGAATAATAACAGAGAACTTTCCAAAACTAGAAAAAGATAGGAATACTAAGGTACAGGAAATTCAAAGAACCCTAAGAGGATTCAACCTCAAGGCATGTAATAATCAATCTCTCAAAGATCAAGGAAAAATAAAGGACTCTAAAAGCAGCAAGAGAAAAGAAGCGAATAATACATAAAGGAGCTCTGATACATCTGGCATTAGATTCCCCCGTGGAAATCTTACAGGCCAGGAGGGAGTGAGATGATATATTCAAAGTACTGAAGAAAAAAATAAAAACACATCTAACCTAGACTATTATATCCAGCAAATGTGATGGAGAAATAAAAGCATTCCCAGACAAACAAAAACTGAGAAGTTTTATCAACATCAGACTTGTCTTACAATAAATACTAAGGGGAATTCTTCAACCTGAAAAAAAGGGATGGTAATAAGGAACAAGAAATTATCTGAAGGCATAAAACTCACTGGTAAAAAAGTAAGTATACAGACAAATAAAAAATACTCTAACACTGTAATTGCAGTGTATAAACCACTCATCTCTTTAGTAGGAAGACTAAAAGACAAACCTGTCCAAAACAGTAAATAACACAATTTTTAAGAGATGGACAATGTAAAAAGATATAAATACAATGAAAAGTCCAAATTTAGGGGAGATGTTGATGAAGTATGGAAGTGTTAGTTTTCTCTTTGCTTGTTTTTTTTTTTTAAACTACATTTGTGATGAGTGTTAAGTTGTCCTCAAAGTAATTGGTTATGTTATTTTCAAACCTCATGGTAACTTCAAAATGGAAACCTATAGTAGATACACAAAAAATGAAAAACAAGAAATTAAAACGTGCTATCAAAGTAAACCACTTTTATACAAAGGAAGTTAGGAAAAAAGGAAGAGTGGACCAACAAAACAACCAGAAAACAAATAACAAAATGGTGGTAGTTAGTCCTTACTTATGAATCATAAAAATAAATATAAATGGACTAAATTCTCCAATCAAAAAATATAGAGTGGATGCATGGATTTTTAAAAAAACAAGACCTAACTACATGCTGCCTACAAAAACAGTCACTTCACCTATAAAGACATACATAGACTGAAAATGAAAAAAAAATTCCATGGAAATGAAAATCCATAAAGATCAAAAGTACTATTCTTATATTTAGATAAAATAGATTTTAAGTCAAAAACTGTCAAGAGACAAAGAATGTCATTATATAACATAATAATAAAGGTTTCAATTCATGAATATATTTTAAATATATTTATACCCAATGCTTAAGCACCCAGACATATAAAAATATTATTAGAGCTCATCCTATTTAAGAGAGAGAGACTCCCCCATACAATAATAGCCAGGGACTTCAACATCCCACTTTTAGCATTGGACAGATCATCTGAACAGAAAATCAACAAAGAAACGTCAGACTTAGTCTGTATACTATAGACCAAATGGACCTAAAAGGCATTTACAGAACATTTCTTCCAGCACATGGAATATTCTCAAAGATAAACCATATATTAGGCGATGAAACAAGTCTCAAAATATTTAAAAAATTGAAATCATATCAAGTATTTTTTCTAGCCATAATAGAAAATAAACTAGAAATCAATAATAAAAGGAACTTTGGAAACTATACAAACATGGAAATTAAGTAAAATGCTCCTGAATGACCACTGAGTCAGTGAACAAATTAAAAAGAAAATTTTAAAATGTCCAAAAACAAAATTGGGAACACAACATACCAAAATCTATGGGATACAACAAAAGCAGTACTAAGAGGAGGTTTGCAGTAATAAATACCTACATCAAGAAAGTAGAAAAACTGGAAATAAACAACCTAATGATGAATCTTAAAGAATTAGAAAAGGAAAAGCAAACCAAACCCAATATTAGTAGAAGAAAAGAAATAGTAAAGATCAGAGAAGAAATAAATAAGATTAAGACTACAAAAAATCAATGCAACACAAAGTTGTTGTTTTTAAAAAAAAGATGAACAAAATCAATAAACTTTTAACCAGACTAATAAGAGAGAGAAGATCCAAATAAATACAATCAGAGATGAAAAGAAGATATTACAACTGATACCACAGAAATTCAAAAGATTGCTAGAGACTATTATGACAAACTATATGCCAATAAACTAAGAAATTCAGAAAAAAGGGTAAATTCTTAAACATATACAACCTACTAAGATTGAACCATGAAGAAACCCAAAACCTAAATAGACCAATAACAAGTAACAAGATAGATATAGTGATAAAAATGATCCCATCAAAGGAAAGACCAGGACCTCATTTTCTGGCATTTAAGATCAGGAAGGAAGGGAGGGAGAGAAGGAATGAGGGAGGAAGGAATGAAGGATGGGATGGAGGGAGAGTGGGAGGAAGAAAGGGAGAGGAGGGAGAAGAAAGAGAGAAAAAGATATGAAGCTTCTATGTATTTTTTTCCCTCAGGAAGTTGCTACAAGATGTGCTTCACCAGAATGATGCGAATGTAAACCCCAGGAAACCAAGAATCCAACAACAGAAAGCGTAGTAAGAAAATTCCCAGAATGTCCACTATGCTGCCAGCATAGAAAGCAATCAATCCAGATGGGGAGTGGAGAAAGGAGGGATCTAGGATGGAACTGTCATTAGGAGTCAGGGAGTGGAGGAGAAAAAAAAGAGGAAAATGAAAGAAGAAAGGATGGAAGAGAGAAGAGGGAGGAGGGAGAGAAAGAAAGGAGGGTGGAGGGAGAGAAAGAAAGGAGGGTGGAGGGAGAGAAAGAGGAAAAATTGAGCCAATCTGTTTCCACATAGCTTAATTATCAGAACTAAGAACTGAGATACTCTCTGTCAAAATAACATTCTTCTTTTCATGCAGGAAAATAAGACAGGAAACAATAAATAATGTCATTGTTAACTTTAGGAAATTTCCGAAAACCAATTTGTCTGTGCAAATAATTTTTCATTTTGGCAAACAGCTCTTCAATCAAAAAAAAAATTCAAGCCACTTACTTATCAAACAACAGTAAACTTACAAAGACTCACTTTAAGAGCATGTCTCCTTGTTCTAACCTATTTTTTCACTAACATTGCCCAATCCCAGCAAATTCCCAACTATACATTATTTGAGCCCAAATTCCAAAGCCTTATAAAAATTCTCCTCTACGTTTTCTGACATACTATTACAGCTCTGTCAAGGTAGTGTTCTCCCTTACAGCAAGAAGTTTAATGAACATCTTTGCTTGACTCATAGGTTCTTCTGGTGTATATATACACCAGACCACCTGATGTATTCGATTAAACAGAAATAGTATTGTGAGGGGACCAGGCAGGGTGGCTCACGCCTATAATCCCAGCACTTTGGGAGCCAAAGGTGGGCAGATCACTTGAGCTCAGGAGTTTGAGACCAGCCTGGGCAACCTAGTGAAACTCTGTCTCCACAAAAAATACAAAAATAAGCCGGGTGTGCTGGCAGGCACCTGTGGTCCCAGCTACTTGGGAGGCCAAAGCAGGAGAATCACTTGAGCCCAGGAGGCAGAGGTTGCAGTAAGCCAAGATTGCACCCACTGCACTCCAGCCTGGTTGATGGGAGTGAAACCTTGTCTCAAAAAAAAAAAAAAAAGGAATGCTATTGTGAGAAATTTACAGATGTGTTGGAGAAAATTTTGTTATATGTATACATATTACGTAATTTCATATATAAATGTATACAAAATATGTGTATGTATAACAAAATTTTCTCCAACACATCTCCATATATATGTACACACATGTATGAAATACATATATATGAAACATCTGAGAAAGTTATTTACTCCAAGAAAAATAATAAAAATACAAAAAATAAAGCATAATCATAATTCATTAGTTGGGTTAGTAGCAAATAACATAATATTTTCATTGCTATATGGTAAAAACTGAATTAGGATTTAGATGGAAATTGTGACATAAATGTTAGGAGAGAAGAGAAGTAAGAATATGGGAAAGAAATAGTATAAAAACCCTAAATTCTCCTTCGCTGTAAGAGGAAATTGAAAAAAGAAGGGAGTGTATAGCACATATTGGAAGACAAATAGCAACAATTATAAAAGGTAAAAGAGCTAGGTGTGTTGGTGTGCACCTATAGTCCCAGCTACTGCAGAGGCCAAGTCAAGGGGATTACTTAAGGCCAGGAGTTCAAGACCTGCCTGGGCAATATAGCAAGACCCCATCTCTATAATTAATTAATTAATTAAGTAAAAGATTTGAAAGCATTGGCAAATCAACTGGCCCCAAATCCTTAGAACAGTGATCTAGCCTCCTAGGTAACAGAGAAGACTGGAGATTATATTGAATGCTAGAGAGATCAGAGGTAGCAAGTATAAAAGAAAGTCTCTTTCTTTTCTTTCTTTCTTTTTCTCTTTCTCTTTCTTCCTTTCTTTCTTTCTTCTTTCTTTCTTTTTATCTCTCTCTTTATAGAGAAATGTTGAGACTATATTCCCCAAATGTTGGCAATAGTTATTTCTGAGATTTTCTTTATTCTTTTTAACTTTTTTCACGGATAAAATACTTATAATAAATAAAACAAAAATACATGTATGTTTTTATAAAAGTAATAGCTCTTTTTTAATTAAAAAAATAAAAATGGAATTGGAGTTCAACAATAACAACATGAAAGAAAACCACGCTACCTAAAATAAAGTAAGTCTTTGGCTAGAACTCAATCACCTGTTCATGGAAAACTGCAAGACAGGTTGAGTAATGAAGGCTTGCTATTTGTGCAGGAAGTGAAGTAAGTGGTTTGGGTGAACAGCTACTCTGTCTCTGTTACAATTTCTTACAGTAAAAGAACAAATACAGAATCAGATGATTTAGCATGTAGCAGCTAGCACTCTGCCTCTCTCACTGCGGTGCTGCAGAAATCACAAACAGCTTTGATTGATATTTTAACACAACAGAGTTTATGCAGGTGTCAAATCATCCAAAGGAAAGCTAAGGAAACCTACAGGATTTCTAGAAACTCTTTAGTTCTGCCTGAATATTAGAATTTTGGCCAACAGAGCTGATAGAACTCATAATCATTTCATAAAATTCTTCCAAGCCCCCATTATCAGTTTTCTTTTTAAAATCTATATCTTCTTTCTCTACTCAGTAATTACATCTATTGCCACAAGTTGAGATCAAACCCTAGAGCTTCTGCAGAATTTCTGATGCTGCCTTTATGAGACTCCTGAGTCTCTTGGAAGAAACAAATTGAAGATCTTCAGGTTGTATGATCACAGGCAAAGCTTCTACCCATGAGATAGCCTGTAATTTCCAGCTGGTACTAAATATGATCAATGAAACATTTCTACGAGATTGATTTTATACAGGATCTTGGGAAATTCAACCTCTCAACAGATCATCCTTTACTGGCTGCCAACAGAATATGATAGATTGTTTTCCTTCTCTGTGTGATTCATTGTAGTCCAGGACACAGAACATCAAAGAACTTCTACTGAGCATGGAAAGAAGAGGGTAGATGCAGAAGATGCAGTGTCTGAGAATTTTCAAGCTTGTATTTCTCTCATAAGCATCAATCACAGTGCATCTTTTTTCATATTTTTTGGTACATACACAGGCGCAGAGCTGTGATTGTAGGGTCATGAGTTATCTCTCTTGTTCACCACCCTCCTCTGTTTAGTATCATTTTTCTTTTTAAGGATCATTAATTTACTGAATGCTGTTGAATATTGACATATGTTCACAGCATCATGGTTAGTACCTTTCTCCTCTCCATATCCCAAGGGCACAAGGATCCTATTTTGATGACATTTTAACTGGTGAAGCATATAAATTTATTATAAGCCTAATTCTTTCTGCAGCTAAGCATTGCTGCTCCCTGAAAAACAATCTTTATTCAGGTGACCCAAGCAACAACATTATGACATAGAAATCAGAACCGTCCCTATGACACACTGTTTGGTACATTTCTATGTTTAGCAATACCCATTACAATTATCTGGCAGTTTTTCCAGAGAAATGGTGTATTTCATTAGTTAAAAATACATACTTTGGTATCAGATTGCCTGAGTTTGCGTCTACCAGCTACTAGCTGTGTTTGCAGAGTAAGGATATTATAAAAATATAAGAAAAAATCAAAGGGCTATTTCAAGGATTAAATGAGATAATGTATGTAAAGCTTCAACAATATCTCACCACATTTAAATGTTGATGGTGATGAAATCCTAATTCCAATTCAGCATCCTGTTTCATTTCAATATCAAACAAGGTATTTAAAGAGATATACTTAGCTTCGAGTGGACTGAAGTCTACAGAACATGTTTGAGTGTGAGGTATTACAGTGTACTGGTTAAGAACTTAATCTCTGCAGAAGCCCAGATCATGAGATTCAAATCCTTATTTCACTATTTACTAAATATGAGCCCTGGGCAAGTTACTTATTTATTCTGTGTCCCACTTTCCCTAACCGTAGAATGAAGAAAAATAATGGTAGCTTCTTCATAGGGTTCACCTAAGCTCTTTAAATTTTATTTATACAAATTAAAACCTCTTGTTTGAAGCTGAAACTTCCCTGAAAAGTTTGAGATAAATAAACCATTGCTTACAATCACTAAATATCCAGCTCAATTTCCTACATCAGAAATTCCCCCACATCAGGACCCATTCCAAGATTGATATGCTTCATTGTTTTTTTTCCAGATAAGCTCATTTATTAACTACTATGTCCTGAGTATGATGACGGAGTGGTGGCAGGAATAATAAAGCATGGCTATTCCACTGACAAAACTTCCAGTGTAACCTGGAATAAGGCAGGGAAAGCTGGGGAAATCAAAATATAGTTTTTTCTCTGCATGATCTTGGGTGTGTTATTTCACCTTGGTTGGATTATGCTATTTCACCTTTATTTGTTGCTCATGTTTATCTAATTTGGGAACCTAATCTTCAGGTTATACTTTTAAATCTTCAAAAATCTCCATCTCTACTGGCTGTACATGACTTCAGGCTTGTACCATTATTTCATCTTCTTCTTTCCTTCCTTTCTCCCTCCTTTCCTCCCTTCCTTCCCTTCTTTCTTCCAATGTTTCTCCCATTCTATCTTTGTGTCTTCACTTTCCATTTTATATAAAAATATCTCCAAAAGATTTTAATAAATTCTATCAGGCAATTCCAACCTTATGTAATTTAGGTTCATCAGAGTTTCACTACAACTGAGAAAGAGCAGGTGCTTGAGGGCATCAGACTTTTTCTAGAAGCAAGAATGGAAACGTGCAATCTCGAAGCTGAGGCTGAGTTCTTGAAGGCATGGTTTGAGAGGAAAACTGATCAAAATTGGATTTTCCAGAGAATAGGAGGATGACCCAGAGTTCTTGGAGAAGAGTGAATTGGCCAGGCATGGAAAAGAACTGAAGCATTATTGGATGTGTAATTCAGACAAATTCAGGACAGATTCTTCCTGCCCACTGCAAATACAAAATCAATTCACTGAGACTGTGCTGTTGCAATAAAGTGTTTTATTAATGTGAGGCTGTTGAGTGGGAAGACTGGAGTTATCACTCAAATCAGCCTCCCCAAAGGCTTGGAGGTTAGGGTTTTTCAAGAATAGTTTGGTAGGCAGAGGACTAAAGAATGGATGCTGCTGATTTGTTAGGAATGCAATCATAGGGGTGTGGAAAATAATCTATGTACACTGAGTCCACCTTGAGGTGGGGCCACAGAACCAGTTGAATCATGAGTCATGAGTCCAGGTGGGAACAGTTGCCAGGATGCAAAAGTCTAAGAAACATCTCAAGAGACCAATCTTAAGTTCTACAATGGTGATGTTATCTATAGGAGCAATTGAGGAAGTCACAATTCTTGTGACCTCTGGCCACAGGACTCCCACGCAGTAAGGGATTACAGAAACTACATCTACATTTTAGCAGAGTTCAGACCCCTCTCACCATCCTTATTTTGTGGCCTTTTGTTAGTTTTCAGTCCCTGACCAAGACAGGGGTTAGTTTTAGGGAAGGATTATTATCATTTTTGCTTGCAAGTTAAACTATGAACTAAATTCCTCCCGTGTCTAGGTTGGCCTATGCCCAGGAATGAGCAATGACAGCCAGCCTGTGAGGCTAGAAGCAAGATGGAGTCATCCATGCCAGACTTCTCTTGCTATCATAATCTTTGCAAAGGTGATCTCAGAAGGACTCAGAATTATGTTTTTTTCAGTTCAATTTTTTTGAATGCTAACATTGGAAAAACGAAGGGTAGTGGTGGAAAGGAGGAAAGATCTTTATTGCCAGCTCTGTTATCAATATAATCTGGAATTTAATTTTAAGAATGTTTATTGAGCATTTGTTATATGTGTAGAGGAGGAAAAAATAATTTTCCCTCTCCTCTTTCTGAATTCGTAGCGGGAACTCCCAGTAACAAAAGACAGATTAATAAAAGAAAAGCATGCAGACATGTATTACATGATACCCCATATATACATGGAAGATACCCAGAAAAATGAGGAAATCTCAAAAATTGGCTTAGAATTCAGGCTTAAATACCATCTTCAGTTGAAACAAAAACAAAAGTGTGTGAGAGACCAATTATGGGAAGTAACCAAGAAAAGCTCAGTAGATAAGGGTAAAGTATATTATGCAGATTTAAGTTCCTTTTCCATTGATAAGATTCTTTTATGATTTAGAGTCACGCTTCTCTTCCTTGTACAGAGAGGGAGACACCCTTACAAATGAAGATTTCCTTTATAGATGGAAATTATTCTTACAAAAGGGAACTTCTACTCTGTTTTCAGAATTTCTCCTGTCTTTGCTGTTTCCCAAAATAATCAGCTTAAAATAATCCTTGTGCCAAAGAAGATATTTTGGGGTGGCATATTCTAGTCTTCCACTGTGCAAGGCACTGTGCCATGTGTGGGAGATACAAAGGTAGAAAAGCTGGTGAATGTGTCCAAATATATACACTTTTCATTCTCTTTTCTCTTTCGCAGTTTGATGTAGTACAGAGGTTCTCAACCTTTTCTGTCCTCCTCAACATTATTGAGGGATAAAACTTAACCACTTTCAGTAAGAGTAATTCAATGAAAACAATGATTTTCAATGGAGAATTTGGGGAAAGGGTATCTGGAAGCAAGCTATGCATACTTGGAGCTTGGTCAGGGGGTGCAGTTGGGGCATATGGGGTATGTGTAGTTTGGAAAAAGGTCCCTATGATTTGATGTTTATACTGTGAAATAAATAATTCAAATTAAAGCTGTTGGAACCTAAAATTATTTGAGCCTTAAAGAAAATGTGATTGTGGGACCTGAGTCATGTAACAGGCAGCTACAATCTTTGTTTCTCTGATGATAAATTAACTTTTTCCTTATCTAGATTGTTTTGTAAAATGTCATAAAAGACTAAGTGGCACCAGAAATAAGACCCTTTCCCTCTTAATTGTTGACTCTTATTATAGATTAACCTTCTTATTTCTTCTCTCACAGCAATTCAGAACAGATAGCGCAATAAACTATCATACTGCTCAAGAAATGTTACATATACCTTTTTCAGAAAGGAACGAGCTGTAACCAATTAAATGACTGTTAACATGTAGACCAGCCTTGTATGGAAAATGTTGTAATTCTGCCAAACTCCTTTGTTTATACCTATGTAAGTAAAATCTTAACTTTTCTTCTTCACAGCACTGAACTCATCCTGTTGGAGTCTGTATTTCCCAGGTGGTCATCCTTAAACTTTGCGCTTGAATAAACTTTCTAGAACTGGATTCTTCCCTTTCTGATTATTTCAGGTTGATAGTATTTATGGGTCAGGGTCATGGGGTCAGCTCTCCTCTCTTACTTCCTTTATGAGGATCACTGTCTATGAAATAAACCAGCTCCCATAAACCCCAAACACCAAATCTCCACACTCCTGGTCTTTCTTCAGTGTTCCATATAACTCACTTTGGTCAAACAAGAAAATAGGCAAGCACAAGCTTCATAAATCATGAATTCAAGGTTTGTGCTCTTTGACCAAAACCTTCCCTCCATCTAGCTTGTTTGGTAAGCTATTCCCTTGTGTCAACACCATCAGGAAATCTAGTTTATTGCTATTTTAAAATTGTTCTAAACCCTTACTCCTCTATCTTTTTCACTTCTATCCTTATCTAGTTTAGATTTCATAGTTCAACATTCTAAAAACACTCTTGCCAATATCATAAATTCTCTTGCCTTCCTGTGATTCTTGTCACACCCACCTGACATCAACCCCACTCAAGAAAAACCCAATCCTACTTTTCCTCTGCCAAAGATAGAAATCTTGCAGTCACTTAACACTTTCATCCCTTTTCCCCATACCCCAGCAATATCCAATCCAGTTAATTTTGAATGAATTTAGTCACTCTTAATTTTTTGGCTGCCATTTTTAACATCCCTTTTTATCATATCCCATATATTCAACTGATTAGCAGCTTCTACTGATTTTTTTTGCTCATCCATAACTTTGGGTAAAAAAATCTACAAGTTGATTTCTCAAGGCCAATTTGGCACAAATTATCTCTATCTTTCACATTTCAGCTAGATGATTTTTTTCCCCTAAATTGTAGTTATAAGATACCATAGTTATGTAGTTATAATTATACCATTATTATATAGTTATGTAGTTATAGGATACCATAGTTGTGTAGTTATAATTATACCATTCTTAAGTATAAATTGCTTAAGTGGAAGTTCATTTATAATAAAGATGAAAATACTTACCGTGGCCTACAAGTTGCTCATGACTTGGTGTATACCCTTTCCAACTCTATCTTACCTTTGCTCTCTGTACCTGAGCCATATGGGTCTCCTTTCAGTATCTCAATTGTGACATTTTTCTTCCAGATCACTTCCTCTGTCCGGAATGCTCTTTTTTTTAAATTTGATCACCTCCTACTCTTTCTTCAGATTTCATATCAAATATCATGTAAGGGTGACAGGAATTTTTCCCTCCCCCTCTAAAGGTTTGAATCTGCTGAAATAAACTGACAATAGAGTAACAGAAGAAAAGGCTAACAAATGTATGTGCAGATGTGCATGGGAGCCATGTAAAATATGAGACTCAAAGAAGGGCCAGATGGTTGAGGTTTACATACGTTCTTTATAAGGAGAGGGCAGTGGGGGAGGTAGGCAATTTTGAGAGGTAGTAAATGATTTTCAGGGGCACTGAATGGGCCCAAAGAACAGACAGGAGTTTGTAAATGATTCTCTCTAGAAGATGAATGAACAAAAGAGCAGAAAATAGCTTGTGACAAAGTCTGTCTAGGTGTGATACATTCTTCAGTCTTTCTTTCTGTAATGTGAGTTTAATAGCCCCTGGGTCATGGAATCTCAGGGAGTGGATCCAATGCAATCGTGTTCCTTCTGGAGGAGCTTCAGATGAGAAACTTCAGGGAGAGCTCCATCCCGCACTTGGGGAGAGAAACAGGAGAAGGTCAGAAAGTCCTTGGTTCTGAGCCTGCTTCTAAGGTCTTTTAATTTCCTTTGGCTCAAAGTGTGCAGCCTGCCAAAGAACCCCACTTTGGGGTATCATTTTCTACACTCCTGTGGTCACTCGCTCAAGAAGACTTCTTGTATCCAATCTAGATTGAGTTCTCTTCATGCACTCTTACAGATTCAATTTTCTTTACTTTGAAACATAACATTTTATAATACTATACACATTATTTTAATTATGTGGGGTTTTTTCTTTCTTATTACAATGTCAACTACATGATTTAGAAGCCATATTGAATTTGTTTTCCATTATGTCTCCAGTAAAGACTACAGTGCCTGCAACAGGGTAGAGGTTCGATATCAAGGAGAATCTACTATTCAATATTACATTTATGATATTTTTGTTTCTGGTCTAGCACAAATTCTACCAGTATTACACCCTTGAGAGGATTAGTCACTGTGGAAAGATGAAAGGTTCAGTGGTGGGTAGGGAATTAATTTATTTCCCCCGTTTCAGAGATCTACTTCCCTCCTGCCACACACAAACCTACCCTTTGGGAAATTAACTGTACTGTCCAAGAAGGGGGTTGTAAACAGCCTTTTTGTTAGGAATCAAAAAGTTAAAGCTGTCAGGTGAATATCTGCTCTGCTGACAAGACAATCAATAAATAAGCTTCTATTTTTGTTTCAGTCTGTGCCCCGTTGGAGTTGCTCAGTTGAAGGGAAGTATTAGAGCCTTTTTAGACTTTGAGGATTAGGACTATATGAATATATTCCTCATAAGACTCCCCATGATCAGGAAAGGAAAAAGCTGAGAGTTCTATTATGAACAAAGCTGTTACCAATGAAGACAAAGGGCGCAGCATGACCAGGCAGATGTATGAACAAAAATATGAAACATTAAGAAAATCCAGCAAAGTAGGACTAAGGAAGTAAAGCTACATTCCTCCTAAAGGCTTTGTTATCCTAGAAGCTGAGCAAGGGAGAGTTTGCTGCTAGGTGGTCCAGCAGGAAAGGAGAACTAGCACTCACAAGAATACTATGTGTCAGCAATGACTGTACCTGATTCTCAAAAGGGAGTTTGAAAAACATCATATTTGGAAATGTCTTCCAATGCTAGGTGGCTACTTCTCTTTACACCTTGAGAAGTGCAGGCTTTGTCTCACGGTTACTGAGGCTTTAGTAATTCTCAGAAGGTTGGTGCCATTGTCACACCCAATGAATCAGAAAAATATTTGATTGGAGAAACCAAATTCTCAGGCTTATTAAGGATGCCACAAAGTCCCTTTATGATTCACAGGGACATTATCAGTCCCAAGCCCAGAGAATTGCTAAGTTCTTTACATCTCATTTTTCAAACCAAAGATAGGCTGTGTGGCAGATCAAAGATGTCACCACATTCTTTGACATTCTTCCTTTCCAGAAGTAGTGTCTATTTCATCTTCCCTTTACCCTGGCCTTGCCTGTGACTGCTTTAACCAATAGAGTCAATGGAAATTATGCTATTCCAATTCTGAAGCTGATTTAAAATGATGATCACTTTCTGCCTTGCCCTCTAGGGAAGCCCTGAGCCGTGAAATAAGAGGTCTGACTATGCTGCAGAAGAGATCATAAGGAGAGATCCTGAGACTTCAGGGAGAGGAAGACAGAGTGATCCAGGGCAGCCTATCATTCCACCCACCTGTCACAGGCACCAAGCATGTGAATAATGCCATTGTGGCCCAGATCAGATGGATAGCAGACTGGCCACCAGCAAAACAGCACTGAGTTAGTTATCCCATGTGGTGTAGAAGTATAGCTCATCTGAGCCCTGGCTGAATTTCTGACCGACAAAATTGTGACATTAATAAAATGGTTGTTATTTTATGTCACTATCTTTGGGGATAGTTTGTTACACGGCACTAGTTAAATGGAACCATCTGGGTGGAAGTTGAAGACTGGTGATCCAATCAATCACCAAAGTGTTCATGAAACTCGTCTTTTGCTATCCCTCTGTCTATATTTTTATCACTGAGAGATTCTTTGTAAGGGTGAATATATCAGATCTAGAGGTTATAGGTTTTAGACTCTTATCCCTGGAGAAGGCATAGACTTGTAGCCTTGTATGCAATTTTATACCCTGAGATTCTAGTTCAGCAACTGGTTATAAATGTGTGCTATACCTTGTATATCTGCTGAAAATTTAAAACATAGCAATGATTAATTAAATGAAATGCCAAAGCAAATTGTATGAGAAGGGATCAATTTCTGTAATGGCAGTAAGAACCATGGCAAACTTGCTCTCCCTCTAAAACAACAAAAATACAGTCATTTTTTGGTCAACAACAAATTGCATATAGGAGAGTGGTCTTATAAGATTCTAGTACCATGATTTTATTGTTTCTTTTTACATTTAGATGTGTTTAGATACACAAATGCTTACCATTGTGTTACAATTGCCTACAGTATTCAGTACAGTAACATGCTGTACAGGATTGCAGCTTAGGAGCAATAGACTATACCATATAGCCTAGGTGTGTAGTAGGCTACACCATCTAGGTTAGTATAAGTGCACTCTATGTTCTCACAATGACAAAATTGCCTAACTACATATTTATCAGAATGTATCCCTGTCATTAAGCAATGCATAACTGTACAGGCAAAAATATTGAAGTCAACCAACTCAAAACTCAACAATTGACCAAAGCATATAGCAACCTGAAAACCATGTATCCAAGCAAAAGTATTAAATTTGAGTTACATGGAAGGAACTCTGTGAAGTTTTAACTTGGAGATATTTACATGTCCCTTCCTGTTCCAGCTCAGTGGCATGGTAGACAAAAGCCAGCAATGATGAAGGCAAAAGAGAGCTGACCACTTTTAGATCTTCTGTAAAGGCACCACTTCCAGAACACAGTCAATATTTTGTCCATGTTTGCAGCTTCCTGGGAAATCTTTATTCTCTGAGCATAATGGTGATGTGATTTGACTCAGCTCAGCTCCTTCCCAGCAGCATCTCAGCTGCTTAAATGAAAGGCTGTGATTTCAGTTGAGGCAAATAGCAGGCTGGCTGGGAATTTAAAAGAAAATCCAGGAAAACTAGACAACCATGGGAAACTCTGAAAAGCTTCCACATATTTCTGGGGGTTGAAAAAGTAGTGGGAAAGTCTAGAAAAAAAAAAACTGGGAATGGAGAAGGCACCAGCCACTCACCTCTGGCTGACTTTGAGGCCATGTACAAGTAGGAAGTGAGAGCGAAGGCTGTTTCATAAATTGCCTGTAGTGTGATGGCTTGCCTTCTCATACAGATTCCTTTTGCAAAGGGTAGAGATAAAAAGGCAAGGCATTTTTTTAAAAAATCTGATCTATTATGGCTGCTCACATATTGATTTCTGTGTGACCCCTAGGAAGCCAGCCTTAAAAATAAAAACAAGGACTTAAGAAAAAAGAAATTACTAGAGAACTCAACTCAAAAGCCATACACTGCGGAGAATACAAAATCTACAGAATTAGTCCAGGGAAGTCACTAAATGAATAAACAGAAACAAGAAAAACAATAGCAAAAACAACAAATCAGCTACAACAAACCTATGTGAACAGGAGAATCTGATACTAGCATTGCAACAATACATCTAAAATGTCCAGTTTTCAACAAAAAAAGACAAGAGGAATTGAAAAACATGGCGCATTCATAGGAAAAAAGAGAGCCAACAGAAAATATCCATGAGGATGCTCAGATTGTCTTCCTAGAAAACAAAGATTTTAAATCAGCAATTATAAGTAAAATATGTTTAAAGAACTGAAGGAAAGTAGGACAATGATGCCGGTCCAAATAGACAACATCAATATAGAGACAAAATTATTTCTTAAAAAACCTCTGGAATCCAGAAGTATAACTGCAATGAAATATTTGTTAGAGGCACTGAACAACAGATTTGAGCTGGGAGGAGAAAGAATCAGTGAACTTGAAGACAGATCAGTAGGTATTATCCAGTATGTAAAGATGAAAAAAGAATGGGAGAGAAAAAGAATGATGAAAAAATGAATAAATCCTCAGACATTTGTCAGAAACCATCACGTGTTCCAACATATACATGAGAACCCCAGAAAAATAAAATTGAAATATAAAAGGGCAGAAAAATATTACAGAAATATGCCAAATGCTTTTCAAATTTAATGAAAAATATGAATCAACACTTTAAACAGGCTCAACAGGCTGGGCACGGTGGCTCACGCCTGTAATCTCAGCACTTTGGGAGGCGGAGGTGGGCAGATCACAAGGTCAGGAGTTTGAGACCAGCCTGACCAGCATGGTGAAACCCCGTCTCTACTAAAAATACAAAAAATTAGCCAGGCGTGGTGGCAAGTGCCTGTAATCCCAGCTACTCAGGAGGCTGAGTCAGGAGAATCGCTTGAACCCAGGAGGCGGAGACTGCAGTGAGCCAAGATTATGCCATTATACTCCAGCCTGGGTGACAGAGCAAGACTCCGTCTGAAGAAAAAAAAACGACACTGAAGAAAAAAAAAAAGACACTTTAAGTAGAGTAAACTCAGAAAGACCCATAGCTAGACGTAACACAATCAAATTAATAAAAATCAAAGAAAAAGATAAAATCTTGAGATTAGCAAGAGAAAAAGGACTTATGACGGACATAGTATCCTTAATAAGATTAATGACTAACTTACTAGAAACCTTGGAGAGTAGAAGACAGTGGAATGACATCTTCAAAGTACTGAAAGAAAGGCACTGTCAACCAAGATTTCTACATCTAGCTAAACTCTTCAAAATTGAGGGAGAAATTAAAATATTTTCAGAAAGATAAAAACTGAGAATTTATCACTAGCAGACTACAAGAAATAGTAAAGGGATTTCCTTCAGACTGAAAGAAAAGGACACTAGATGGTAACTTGAATCCACACAAAAATACACAGAGGACCAATAAAATTAACTACATGGGCATTATAAAAAACAATATCAACATATTTATTATGTTTGTAACACTTTTCCTATCCCATGTTTTAAAAGGCAACTGTATAAAGCAATAATTAAAAACTGTGTTTATCTATTCACAATAGGAAAGGATGTAGAATCAACCTAAATGCCCATCAGTGACAGACTGGATAAAGAAAATATGGTACATATACACTATGGAATATTATGCAACCATAAAAAAGAATGAGAACATGTCTTTTGCAAGAACATGGGCGGAGCTGAAGGCTATCATCCTTAGCAAACTAATGGAGGAACAGAAACAAACTACTACATGTTCTCACTTAAAAGTGGGAGCTAAATAATAACTTATGAACATAAAGAAGAAAACAACAGACACTGGGATTTATTTGAGAGAAGAGGGCGGGAAGAGGCAGAGGAGTAGAAAATATAGTTATTGGGTACTGGGCTTAATACCTGGGTAATGAAATAATATGTACAACAAACCCCCATAATACGTGTTTACCTGCTTAACAAACTTTCACATATACCCTCAAACCTAAAATAAAAGTTAAAAAAATTAAAAACCTGTGTTTATATATTTATAATATTTAAAAGTATAATCAAAGGCCAGGCACAGTGGCTCATGGCTGTGGCTCATCCCAGCACTTCGGGAGGGTGAGGTGGGTGGATCATCTGAGGTCAGGAGTTCAAGACCAGCCTGATCAATATGGCAAAACCCTATCTCTACTAAAAATACAAAAATTATCTGAGTGTGGTGGCACGTGCCTATAGTCCCAGCTACTCAGGAGGCTGAGACAGGAGAATTGCTCAAACCTGGGAAACAGAGGCTGCAGTGAGCCAAGATCACGCCACTCTACTCCAACCTGGGTGACAGAGTGAAACTCCATCTCAAGAAAAAATATATATATGTATATATATATTCTATATAATAAAAATTGTGCAAAGGAGGAAGCAGAAAACTGAGATGTATTGGAGCAAAGCTTTACATTCTATTACAATTAAATTAGAATTAATCCTTACTCATTTGTTTTAAGTTACACCATCACCTCTCCTAGGTCTCAAGATTGCTGACTAAAGAGCTTGAACTTCTAGTCTCCATAATTGTATGAGCCAATTTCTTATAGTAATTTTATATTTCCTATTGATTCCGTTTCTCTGGAGAACCCAAACTTACACATTGATTCACAAATGAAACGCAATCTAAGTTCTATGAAAATCCTAACTTTTCTTATGGAAATCAATAAGCTGATCATAAAATTCATATGAAAATGCAACATATCCAGAATAGCCAAACAATCTTGAAAAAGAAGATCAAAGGGAGGAGTCACACTTCCTCATTTAAAACTACACTCATTGAAAAAGTGTGGCACAGGCATTAAAATAGACATATAGATCAGTGGAATAGAATTGAGAGTCCAGAAAATATTTATGATTAATTGATTTTAACAAAAATACCAAGACATGTCAATGAAAAAAGAATATCTTCTTCAACAAATATTCTCAGACAACTCTATATCCATAAGCCTTCAGTAAAGTTGAATCTCCATCTCACTCCATACACAAAAATTAACTGAAAATGAGTCATAGGCCTAAATGCAAGAGCTAAAACTATAAAACTCTGAGAAGAAAATATAGGAATAAATTTTGTGACCTTAGATTAGGGAATGGCTTAGTTAGTATGATAACAAAAGCACAAGTGATATAAGAAAAGTTAGATAAATTTTACTTCATAAAATCAAAAACTTTTTTGTGTTGGGCTGGGCGCAGTGGCTCATGCCTGTAACCCCAGCACTTTGGGAGGCCGAGGTGGGTGAATCACGAGGTCAGGAGTTTAAGACCAACCTGGCCAAGATGGTGAAACCCTGTCTCTACTAAAAATACAAAAAAATTAGCCAGGCGTGATGGCAAATGCCTGTAATCCCAGCTACTCGGGAGGCTGAGGCAGAGAATTGCTCGAACCTGGGAGGCGGAGGTTGCAGTGAGCCAGAATCACGCCACTGCACTCCAGCCTGGGTAACAGAGGGAGACTCCATCTCAAAAAAAAAAAAAAAAAAAACAAAATTAAAAAAAAACTTTCTTGTGTCAAAGTATACCACCATCAAGAAAGAAAAAATAACTCACAGAATGGGAAAATGTATTTGTAAATTATATATCTAATAAGGCAATTATATCCAGAATATATAAAAAAATTCTTAAAACTCAGCAATAAAAAGACAAGCCAGTTTAAAAACAGATAAAGAATTTGAATAGTTAGTTCTCCCAAAGAATATACACAATATATATTTCATGTGTTCATTAAACACTTGAAAGTATGCTCAATATCATTAGTCTTCAGAGAAATACAAATTAAACCGATAACGAGATACCATTTTGCACCCACTAGGATGGATAAAATTTAAAAGACTACCAAGTATTGGCAAGAATGTGGCAAATCATTGCTGGTGAGAACTTAAAATGGTGTAAAAATTTTAGAAAGTAGTTTGGAGTTTCTCAAGATGCTAAACATAGATTTACCATGTGACCCAGAAATTCTACTTCTTGTTTTATACCCAAGATAAATGAAAATATATGTCCACATAAGACTTGTACACACATGTTCATAGCATACTTATATTTACAGTAGTCAAAAGGTAAAAATAGCTTAGAAGCCCATCAACTGATGAGTAGCTAGCAAAATACGGTATATCCAAACAGTGAAATATTCAGAAATTTTAAAAAAAGAATTAGTGAAGTACTGACACATGCTAAAATATGGATGAACCTTGAAAACATTAGCTAAGTGATAAAAACCAGTCATTAAAGACCACATACTGTGTGATTCAATTTATGCTAAAGGTCCTGAATAGGAAAATTCATAGCAACTGAAAGTATATTAGCTGTTGCTTAGAGCAGGTAGAAATGAACAGTGGGAGACAGGGAGGAGCTGCTATTCATATGAAGCTTCTTTTTGCCTTGTTGAAAATGTTCTAAACTCAGGTTGCGGTGATGGCTGCTCAACTCTGTGAATATGCTAAACACAGTGAACATTTTAAATAGATGCATTTTATGATGACAAATGTATCTCAATAAAGGTATCAATACTGTATGAGAAAGATGAACCCAACCTCTGAGCTAGATTATCAGAATTATTTAACTGATTAGTAAATTA
Organism: Pongo pygmaeus; assembly: GCF_028885625.2. Classification (NCBI taxonomy): domain Eukaryota; kingdom Metazoa; phylum Chordata; class Mammalia; order Primates; family Hominidae; genus Pongo; species Pongo pygmaeus. The sequence continues at coordinate 40,571,052 of NC_072380.2, read as the reverse complement.
TATCTGGTTTTTTTCCCTGACAAAAATCATTTTTAACCAAGGAAATACATAAAGATCCAGTTGTATATTCAGGTGTTTATCAAGTTTGACGTGTTTTCTTTTTTCTTTTTCTTTTTTTTTTTCTAGACACAGACTCTGGCTCTTTCGCCTAGGCTGGAGTGCAGTGGCTTGATCTTGGCTCACTGCAACCTCTACCTCCTGGGTTCAAGTGATTCTCTTGCTTCAGCCTCCCGAGTAGCTGGGATTACAGGTGTCCACCACCATGCCTGGCTAATTTTTTTTTTGGATTTTTAGTAGAGACGGGGTTTCACTGTATGTTGGCCAGGCTGGTCTTGAACTCCTGACCTCAAGTGATCCACCCACCTCGGCCTCCCAAAGTGCTGGGATTACAGGCGTGGGCCACCGCTCCCGGCCAACATGTTTTTCATGCAACTGAAATTGACCAAAAAATATAAAGCCCTTAAATAAATATTTCTCCAAAATGTATTTATTTCTTCTCACTTTGGCTTCATGAACTTTTTTCTTCCATGTTTTGCTCTTTTTTGCTTCAATGTTAATAGCTCCATTTCTGATACCATCATCCAAAACTCATGTGTGCACTGTGCTATCTCTCATCTATTACTTTCCTGATTACATTATCTGCTTCTCAGGCTTATCAGCTTCAGTAGGACCTTACAGCAGTGGCAAACTCTGAGGACTAGAAAATCAAGAGTTAACCCTGTACCTTAGCCTAGACTGTAAAATTAGTTCACATAGATAGTTTTGGTTGTTCGGTTTTTTTTTTCTTGTTTGTCTGTTTTTTGAGAAGGAGTCTCGCTCTGTCGCCCAGGCTGGAGTGCGGTGGCACGATCTTGGCTCACTGCAAGCTCCGCCTCCCAGGTTCACGCCATTCTCCTGCCTCAGCCTCCGGAGTAGCTGGGACTACAGGCGCCCGCTAACACGCCCGGCTAATTTTTTGTATTTTTAGTAGAGATGAAGTTTCACCGTGTTAGCCAGGATGGTCTCGATCTCCTGACCTCATGATCCGCCCGCCTTGGTCTCCCAAAGTGCTGGGATTACAAGAGTGAGCCACCACGCCTGGCCGGTTGTTCGTTTTTTAATCCTCTCTGGTAGTTGCCATTTCACTGTTCTATTTCTATGGCTTTATTTACAAATGAAAGAAGAGAATCAAAATTAAAGGCAATGGTGACAGAGGTGCTTCAGAAGCTTTTTATTCTGTTCTCTTTCTTTGGCTATGCACTAAGTGGAAACTATGGATTTCCTAATAAGGGTAGGAATATGACTAGAGCCCAGATCACTTTCTAGATAAGGATTTCATTAAACTGGAGAGGTATTCTTTTTTATGACTTCTAAATAAATAAGTCACTAGATTTACAAAAATTAAAGAAATGCTAATGGGTCATCATAAAGAGCCACATGGCTGTGAGCTGGAATTGATTTTCCATGAATCGAGCATGCTCCTAAACGGTCAAGGATGGATGCAGCTCTTCCATTTTACATTGGATTATGTCAGAAACAGTAAGCCCAGAGTCTGATTTAATTTGAAATATAATAAAATTATATTTCTCTGCTGATTCACCAGGTGGTAGAAGTAGATGAAGAAGGTTTTTGTTTATTTTTTTTTTTTGCTTTTTTTTTTTTAATTTCATTTTCCACCAGTCCTCCCTAAATTAATTTGACAGAAATGGCTTTTACAACAAGACAGCATGTGATAGGAATTGCATCAAGGATAATGAAAGTGTCAGACAAATGGCAAAATGTAATTGGGGTAGCTTGTTTTCTTTTCTCTGAAATTGTAATACATTTGACAAACCAAGATGTTGTGTCTGCTATGAAAACCTAAGTAGGCCAATTGTCTGGTAGTACTAGCTAGTTGATACTAATTAATAACAACAGGAAAAATATTCCAAACAAAATGTCTTAGAGATGTAGAGGAGATTAAATTTGTATGACCAAAGCTAAAATCGATGTTTTCGTTTCTCTCAGGGTAAAAAAGTGAGATTTGTGTTGAGGATATCTCAAAAATAATTGAGATGGGCATGGTGGTTCAGGCCTATAGTCCCAGCACTTTGGGAGGCCGAAGTGGAAAAATCATTTGAGCCAGGAGTTCACGATCACGCTGGGCAACATAGTGAGACCTTATCTCTACAGAAAATAAAAAAATAAAATATTGAAAGCACAAAGGCTTCTGTTTAGTTCTGAAGCAATTGACTATGTGACCTTAAGTAAGTTTCATTTTAATAATTGTTGCATACATTCTTTTTAGGCATGTATATACATATATATATACATATATATACAATGTGTGTGTGCATATATATATACACACACATACACATATATGTTTGGGTTTTGGGGCTTTTTTTTAAGGGTGTGTCAAGTCTTTTTTTAAATCCTCTTTACAAAAAACCATTAGATATGTCTTAAGAATCTCAATTCCTGGTTGAAAGAGCTAAAATGTTTGAGGGATTTTAGAGGATCCCCTTTATTATATCAAATGCTGATATAAAACATTTTCTAAAAATAGATCTAATTGAGGGGTTTAAAAGAAAAATTATACCATTTTATTTCTCTCTCATGTACAAGTGTCAGCAAGATTTGCCCAGATCAATGGAGAACTGTTGATTACAGTCTTTCAGGGATCCATGTCTCAAGTCACCACTTTGCCATGTTCTTTATGGTAGTGTATTAGTGCGTTTTCATGCTGCTGATAAAGACACACCCGAGACTGGGTAATTTATAAAGAAAAAGACGTTTAATGGATTCACAGTTCCACATGGCTAGGAGGCCTCACAATCATGGTGGAAGGCAAAAGTCACATCTTATATGGCAGCAGACAAGAAAGAATGAGAGCCAAGCAGAAGGGGAAACCCCTTATAAAACCATCAGGTCTCGTGAAACTTATCTGCTACCATGAGAACAGTATGGGGAAAACCGCCCCCACGATTCAATTATCTCCCACCGGCTCCCTCCCTCAACATGTGGAAATTATGGAATCTACAATTCAAGATGAGATTTGGGTCGGGACACAGCGAAACCATATCAGATAGTGTTGTTGTCTACACAGTGGACGCTGGGTCACTTTCACAGGAAGAGAATGTGTTCAACCAATGACTGAAAACCTGGGCTTCGAAATGTGCATATCACTCCTATTCATAGTCACATAGCCAAACCCCAAACTAAGGGAGTCTGGGAAATTTGCCCTGGCTTGGCAGCCATAATGCCCAAGAAATGAAGAGATGAGATTTTAGTGGCAACTAGCTTCCTTTGAGAAAGAAAGGAAGTTCGGAAAGCACAGTAGTCACTGTATTTCTCATCTGTAAAATATAATATTAAATTTAAGTTAATTTAAGTCTTTGAAAGGAAGGCCGGGCACAGTGGCTCATGCCTGTAATCCTAGCACTTTGGGAGGCCGAGGCAGGAGGATCACCTGAGGTCAGGAGTGCGAGACCAGCCTGGCCAACATGGTGAAACCCCGTCTCTACTAAAAATACAAAAATTAGCTGGGCATGGTGGCATGTGCCTGTAATCCCAGCCACCCAGGAGGTTGAGGCAGGAGAATCGCTGGAACCTGGGAGGTGGAGGATGCAGTGAGCTGAGATCAGGCCACCATACATCAACCTGGGCCACAGAACAAGACTCCATCTCAAAAAAAAAAAAAGGAAGGCTCTTTCGTACAAGACAATCTCTAATGTGCATAAAAACACAAAAATGTAAAATAAAAGATTACAAGTTTGAAAGTACAATACACATTTAAAAATGTGATTCTTTACACATATATTTATTTTAGATCCAAGAGGTACATGTGCCTGTTTGCTGCATGGGGATATTGCATAATGGTGGGAATTTTGCTTCTAATATACTTACCTTTCAGTCGTAAACTGTGGATCCAAGAGATACCTTCTGTGGCTAATTTATTTTTCTTTTTAATTATGATCATCAACAGTCATCCTTAAATAACTAGAGTCTAAATTCTGTGGCATTCTATGCATATTAGGCATCATAAATATTCTTTCCTGGCACATTTAAATGTTTAACCTAAAACATTTTTAAATGTTTGGCTAAGGTAAGTGTGGCTCTACCTTCAGTAGCCCCAGACTTATATTTTTGTTAAGATTGGAGGTCATCTTAAGGATCTTTTAAATCATCTCTACGTCCCTTTCTGTTCAAAAAGATTCTAGGTGTGGAAGTAGAGTTTAATGTTAGTTTGGTCCTTATTAGTATTAATAATAAATGACAAGTGATTACTGACCATGAGGACACATCAAAATCACAAATGCAAAATCCAAAATACATATGCTTGTTCAAAGCCCAGAGACACTGGTTCAATAGCTTTCTGCGTTCCCAGTGGCTTCATTTCTTGTAAATTCATAATCCTGATTGAGAATCATTATTATTGGAATTCCAAGAACAGAAAAGAGTAAAGAATTACTTTCCCCCAAATCTGAGCTGTTCTAAAGGTCTTCAAAGGCCTAAAGTGAATTGGACTGAGGCCATTAGAAGTGACAGTTGGAGAGAGGAAGAAAACAGAGACAGAAAGAGAGCACCTTTGCAGGCTAACCTTGGGTCCCCTTTTGAGGCTGTGCCCCTACCTAATTCAGAGAGTCTGGAACCAACCCCACTCTGCTTTGAAGTTTCTGTTTTGAATCAACTTTGGAAAATGTTTTCCCAAGAACCCTTTTTTACATGTTAGTCTATTACAGTTAGAATGAAACTATTTTTCTGAAGGAAATCCCTAAGCTTCCTGGGGAAGATTTGCTAGCTTTGAGCAGATGTGACACTTCACTTTTAGGTCAGCTCTGTAGAAAATCAGCAAGGTGAAACAGAGGATGGAATCCCACTTTCCTGGCATCTCATCTTTGAGTTCTTTAAGAAGGTAGCACAGGAAGAGAGATCTTTTCATCATTCAGAACTTATCAGTGTCACCCAAGGAACAAGTAATAGCATCAGGGGGATATTTAGGTCATCAACTTTTATCCACAAAGACTTGGCTATATTCAATTTTCCATGGACTTTAAACTCAATTTAATAAATACATTATTATTTTAAACATTTTGTTAATCACTCATGATAGCAGAATATTTAAATTCTTAAAACCAACTAATTAGATCAATTTATTTTGTACACCCATCATGGATAGAGTGGATGTAGTGGTTAAAGGAATCGAGGAAAATGAAGTAAGAAAGCCAGAATCTTTCTCTCCCCCTACCTCCCTTTTACTCTCCTTTACTCTCCACCCCTTTCTTCCCTCTCCTTCCTTTTCTCTTCCTCTAAATCCCTTTGGAATCTGCCTTCTAGGCACTTTTTCCACTGCACTGTGTTTCTACTTGATACCAGTGGGATGATTTTCATCCAAACAGACCATTTAGCAAGCCTTGCCTATGGTGCTTGACTGCTTGAATAGAAGCAGTTTAATCTGCTTTCAAGAGGACCTACCCTACTGTGGGAGATAATTATCATATTTACTCATATAATTTCACCTTTTAGTTTAATATTAAAAGTGAACTTTTTATTGTGTCAGTAGTGATGAACATGCTCTTGTCCACATAGAAAAAGCCTACTTATCTTTCAAGATCCAGTTAAATGCCTCTTACATTCTGATTCCATCCCTTGAAGATTGTCATTCCCTGCCTTCAGTGGAAGTTGGTTTTTCGCCCTTGCTGTTCTTATATTTTGTGCTTTCTTCTATTATATGACTACTTTTTCGTATGCCCATCTTCTACTGTAGACTGAGTGATATCCAATTTTATAACTTCAGCTACAAGGCTGGCTTAATTTTTTTTTTTTTTTTTTTTTTTTGCTAACTGAGTGATTAAACAAATGAATAGTCATTTAAAGCCTTTCTTTCTTGGCCAGAAAGCAGTTAAAGCAGTACAACTATAGCCGAACTTTTCTCTTTTTTCCCTTCAAATTTATTTAATTAAGTACAACAATTACCTAGTCTTCCAAATTTCAGGGCTAAGGACTGTTACTGTTAAATGTATTCCCTATTCCTTCCGGGACTTGGAAAAGCAAATTTTAAAAGTTGTAAATAAAGAAAGTACAAATATTCAAAACAATAATTTAAGACAACACTAAATGGTAGCATTTTATGTGTTCAATGCATTATACTTTTTGATCTATTTATTCATTTGACCTTGACAACTACTGTTTGAGGGAAGTAAATTAAGTATTATCTCACCATCTATAGACAGAGAGGGCAGGGATATTAGGGAACTTACCAAGGTTGCATAGCAAGTGGTGGTACCAGAACTATTCTCAGATTATAGGCGCAGTATTCGTTTCACTACATCTTCTTACAGATGACAAATGAGGAGACACTTAGTTAGTATACTTAATGAAAAATGGCAGATTCTCTCCTTTTAATCCAGACTTTTTGTTTTGATGTGTGTGTGTGTGTGTGTGTGTGTGTGTGTGTGTCTTTGTGCTTTAAATGGTCTGGATTTCAACTGCCCATTTAGGAGTTCTACAGTTGTGCCTGAAAGTCCAATAGACATGAAGAGAACAGAATAGGTTTTTTTTTTTTTTTGAACAGTCACGCAGCCCCTGAGCTGACCTCACCCGGCACTGCAAGGCGGTGCTCTTCCATGCAAGCGACTGATATTTGCAGAGTGACCTAAATCTAAACATGCACTTGATGACATGAGGTTTTGAAAAGTGGCTCGTTTCCCAGTTTTATAAGCTGCCTTTTACATTTTGCAAGTTTCATTTAATTGTCTCCATTGAATTGCCAAAGATAAATTATGCCACTGGGACCTTTTCCTTCTGGCATCTCTATCATTGCGGTATTTTATTAAAATAAATATCAAGAATAACCACGAAAGGTAAAATCAGCAGAGAAGCTGACTTCCCAGGGCAGCAGGCCCTGATGGAGAATTGTGGAAAGGGTGAGACATGCTTGCAAAGAAGCTTGGCCAAGCCCCATTCCTGTTGCTTTGGTGACGTCACAGGTGTCTATGTGAGTGGAGGTGATCATACTGCTGGTGGCCAGGCTACAGGAAGAAGACAGGGAAGTAATAAATACCAATGGTCAGCATCCATGTTTGTCCTCTGCTTCTCTAATGATGCAGAAATGCCAGCAACTTGGGGCTCACAGCAATACAGGCAGCCACTCCAATTTGCCAGGACATTGAGATGAATTCATGTAGAGGAGAACCTGAGTCCTTGATTGGCTTCTCAAACAAAAGTATAGTTTCCTGATTGTGATTAACAAAGCTCAGAGCAACTGTGCTGTGAGCTAGCTTTTTTTTCCCCTAATTTTCTGGTTATTACAGGAAATAGCTTACAAAACAGGAAACTTTTTTCTTGTTCCAGGTGATTTCTCAGACTTATTTGCCGTGAAATGTCACCTTTTCAGGTGAAAGAACAGGATTTATCACAGTTAAAGAAAGATTTGACATGTGACTTTAAGTGGTTCAAAAGTGTCTCTCAACTTTGAGTCTCTACATTTGTTAGACGTGCACATGTGCATGGAAAATTTATTACAACTGTAAATGTTACGTGTTCTTCAAGAATGATTATATCATTTTTATTGCTTTCAGCAGTGTCTGCTGCAAGAAAACTTTCTCGTCTTTGAGAAACTAATGAACCGTGTTTATGATCTACAAATGTGGACTGAGTAGTAAAGCAATATTCACTGACCTGCTGGAGCACTGGCTCTCCACCTTATGCTATATTACTACCCAAAGTGAGCAAAACAAATTAGAATAATTATTTGAGAGAGAGGCATATGATGCTTCCAAGTATAATTGTCTCCAACCAATTGATAAGGTGTGAATACATTAACATCTGATTATAGTAGATTAGAAAGGGACTGCAATTTAAGTCCCTGAACAGCCTTCTACATCTGGGATTGTTACATCCACTGTCTAGCAAACTTTAACAGAAAATATTGTTGCCCTCCATAGTTATTAGCTGTAGAATTTGATTCTTGATTGTGTTGGCTTCTGTTAGAAATTTGGAGGAGCTAATGACATCTTTCTTCTTTATCTGAACACATTGGGAAATAATCAAGGAGGCAAATGGGAATCAAATATGTTGCTAGTTTTATCAATGGATTCCTGATAGCTCTCAAAGCATAGGGCTCCCTGGTAACATTAAATTAAAGAAAGTATCAGGGCTGACTACCTCTTTCCTCTAACTAAACTTTTCCAATGAAGCTGGAGAAAGTAGAATATTCCTGAAGAGAGAGACCTTTCCCTGGTGAGTTTATTACATGAAGACAAGAAACACAGTAAAGTGTTAGCAAACCATGAAGATCAAGCAACTGGCCCCTTTGTTATTTCAGTGCAATGACCCCATTTCCTGGTTAACATTGTCCAGTGGAAAGCAATATTTTACCTCCCTGCTCTATGAGAAAAATTGAGTAGTGTGACAAAGAGAAGAACCAGATCTGCACCTCCCCACCTAGCTCCTTCTTGTGGAAGATAGGACAACACTCTATTAGCTCTTCTTCAAAGGATCCGCTTTGAAGCTTCTCCTGTTTAAGAAATCCTTAGAGTTTGGGTTAGTCTAAATACAAAATAAACAAACAACAAAACTTTGAAAAACTTTATAATTATAACTAAATTCCGTTAAGATAATTAAATAGGTCATCTTGTTTTTTTTTTTTTTTTTTTTTTTTTTGTGAGATGGAGTCTTGCTCTGTCGCCCAGACTGGAGTGCGTGGCGCCATCTCTGCTTACTGCAAGCTCTGCCTCCTGGGTTCACGCCATTCTCCTGCCTCAGCCTCCTGAGTAGCTGGGACTACAGGTGCCTGCCACCACGCTTGGCTAATTTTTTGTATTTTTAGTAGAGATGGGGTTTCACCGTGTTAGCCAGGGTGGTCTCGAACTCCTGACCTCGTGATTCACCTGGCTTGGCCTCTCAAAGTGCTGGGATTACAGGTGTGAGCCACCGCGCCCAGCCCATTAAGATAATTAAATAGGTCATCTTTTCTCCTTGCCCTTGGAGAATCAAGAAGCATCGGTCCCACTCCTTTAGCAGGAATGAAATCCATGTTCTTATAAAATAGTGCCAACCCAAGACAGAGTAGACTCGGGGAGGTGTGGATGGCAGTGGGTCAGAGTAGACGTCCTTCTCCCCGATCTTCACACTCAAATAACAAAGTCTGGTGTTCATTATTTACGTAAAATATTTCAAATTAGTTTTAAAATGTTTCAATATCATATAGCAATGAGACTAAGTAGATTTCTTTAGTCCAAGAATAAAATAAAATCATGATGAAGTAAACCAAGTTCTGATTTTCACATTCTCAGTAATAAGCAATCTAGCCTAGTGGGAACACCTTGGAATATGATTCAGGGACTGAAGTCCTTGTCTACTGCTGTTTAAATGTATGAGCTTGAGCAAGTTACTAAGGGCCTTTGCTCCCATCTGAATGCACTCTAAAAGAAAGCTACAGCATTTCAGTTCTAGAAGAAACTGTATATATAACCTATTCAAATTCCTTTTACTACAGATTAAAGATAAAAAGAACCTGAGGACAAAGCTTAGGGGTCTTTCCCAAGATCAGATCAATTAAAAAAAAAGAAAAAAAAAACAAAACACAAGAATAGGACCAAAGTCTCTTGCTTTAGAATGCCTTTTCTTCCAGTGCAGAGCTGTGGTGCAGATAATATCAGAATGCGTTATGCCAAAGAATGGCATTGTATAAATCTAAATAAGTATTACTAATGCTTGTTTGTGTATCACTGAGGAAAAAGAACCACAAAAATTGGATTTGATACATGGAACAGAAAGAAATCTGAGAAATTGAGTTTACAATAAAAAAAACACTGTCAAGATTTACTTTAGCATTTAGAGGGGAAAAGTTCCTTGGAAATGTTTTAAAACTACAGTTGATGGTTTCTTCCCATTCAGCATCATTATAAATACTTTGTCACTTGTATTAATTGTGTTTCATTGCGTTAATTCTGGCTCCATTGGTCTCTGCCAGTTCCGTTGCAAATAAAATGAACAAAGGAAATCTGGGATACAAAAAGTTTTCTAAGATATGTGTTAATGATAGTATCTAGAAGAAATAAGACCAGATCTAAAATCTGCACTCTAAAGGCTTTGGAGAAATAGCAGTGATTAAACATACATTAACGAGGGCTGTTACTACCTGGTGCTCATGACCCTTGGTCCACTGATAATTCGCCGTAAAGAGATTAAAATGTAATAGTACTTTTCTGAGGAGACTGCAGTAACCATCTTTAACAGGCATCCGTGGCTGTGTTATTGTGATTTGCAGTTTCCCTGGTGACCGCCCTTCCGGATGTCCTTCGGAAGAACAATCAACTTCTGCCCTTCCTCCAAACCAAACTGACTCAGATGATCTGTCCTCATTGAATTAAGTGGCATCCAAGCTTTAGGCGTCCTGTTCTTATCTCATTTGTGTCCTCTAAACCAGCCTATGTGCAACACCCACTGATACTTAGAGAATGATCACAGCACACATAGCCTCGGTTGCAGGCAGGTCCTGGTTTACTTGATGAATGTCTCCAGAAATTGTATACACACTACAGTCTGGTGAGTTAAATCACATCTTAAATAAGCTAGAAGAACTCATTTTTTAAAAAAGGTCCACAGAAAATCTTCCCCCCCAAGTCCTTAATTTACCTGAATTATAGCTCTGAATTGTTACAAACAATATTAAATCTATTTAAAAATCAGCTTAACTGCAAATATCCAATACAATTAATAGTTTAGGGGAAGGAGAAAGGTATGGCACATTGAAGAAATCGACAGTTTTGAGTTTTGAATCCAGCTTTTGGTTTTGCCCTTATTAAGGTTTGTAGCCCAGTGCCTGACACTGGTTCTTGATTATATAGTTTATTGCACAACTGGTAATGGATAAATAAAATAAATTCAAAAAGAAATAACTGTATTATTACTAATGAATTTAATTTGCTTTTGAAAATATTTTATTTCATTTAACTGTAATGGTTGTAAAAAGTTGCAGAATTTGCAGAAATATTTCATTATATTTGGCATTTATCATTTGTTTATCACTTTTGCCAACAATGTAAGGAGGTGATGAATTCAAATTTGAAAATAAACATTGAATGTGTTCAGTCTGAATTGTTTGCTTAGCATGAATTACACTTAAAGGACTATTCAGTTTTATGTGAGGTAATGGAAATACCATTCTGGGTCAATGGAAATATTAAGAAGAGTTTGGTTAGAGAAATTTCTGCATTTTGAGGAGATGGTTCCAGATCAATGGCTTGAATCCTTTGTTAGACTTCAGAATGACAAATGAAGTTGAGTAAATAACAAAAACAGAAAAAGAAAACAAAACAAAAACAAAAAAACTGGTGTCTAACTTCCACGCCTGATTCTCTTGTTTGTATTTGGGTCTGGGTATAAATATTATTTGAAAGCTCCCTAATATGCAACCACAGTTGAAAACCGTTCCTCTAGAAGATTTCATTATTTCTTTCTAGCACTAAGATTTTGCCCTTCCTAGAAAGTGTTTTACTTTATTGTAGCTTAAGGAACAGGAAAAAAAGAGTGTGTATTTTAGTTTTGCAAGTAAAAATATTAATTGGGATTGAACGAATCTTCTGATGCAAGTAACGTAAAATCACTTTTAACGAAAAAAATTAAATATTTATACAAATGTCTGCTATGTTCCATGCATGGTATACATAGTTTACATATATGAACTAATTGAACTCTTGAATTATAGCCTATTAACTAATATTACAATAATTATATGAGGATGGTAACATCAGCATCATCATCATTATCCCCATTACAGATAAACTGATACGGTTGTTAAGGAGTATGTTTATCTATCAGTAAGTGGAAAAACTGAAACCAGGCAGTTGGCTTTAGGGGCTACATAGTTACCCCAAACACTCTACTGCCTGTCACAGTTTTACAAACAGGACCTGCCACAATGTGTACACCCAAATCCTTCATCCAGCCCAGTGCCCCTTTTTTAGGGCATTATAGGGCACTTGGGAAAAAACTGATTTATTTTCAATGAATAAGTGCAGAATTCAGCCCTGTCTAAAAGAATGAGCTATAGTCTCCAGTATCGTCTTGACATTCCATTAGAAACACCTTGAAGACAGATGGAAATTCATCCCTGTTGTGAAACCCTCCAGAAAATGATATGACACAATATCCCTGAGGTTATACATTTTAATACCTAACTTCTTCTTTCCCCAAGTTTCTTCTTATATCCAATCCAAATGTCTCATATTCTAGTTTTAACGGTTTTATTTTATTATCTTCTCCTTTGTCTAGAGAGGAGCTTGAAAAAAAAATCTGACTTGGAACAGTTTCATTTTCCTCAGCCGGCAGCTGGGATATAGGTGGAGCTTTGAGCTCTGTTCCTACCAGATGGCTGAAACTGCTGCCCCAGTGGCGGACAACCATGAATGGGTGCCAGCATTACTCAGGAGCTTTGAAAAGTGACCCATGGCCAAGCCCCACCCTAGACCAATTCCATGCTGTGGCCATCTGTCCATGTCAAAATAGCTACTACTTCCTAACTGTTAATATCTCTTCACACAATGTCCTTTATGCATTGCTGGTGATTTTAATAAACTTTGGTTGACCTTTTATATTGTATTGGCCAGTGTTGAACAGCATTCCGTAGGTAGCTACTCACACTGCCTCCCTGCGGGGCCAGTTCACCCAGTGAGCATGATCTCCTGCCTAAGGATCACAGACTTCCGTAGACCACAGAGGGCATTGTGCTAAGTGCCACAATTGCTGATTCTCCAAACACTGGACACATGTTTAAATTCCTCAGCTTTCATCAAGGGTGGAGGTTCTGTCTGGCGTTATCAGTTATCTTGGTTGTGGCTGTAGTGAAAAAGTGCTGAAACATCGGGAGAAGGGACTCTGATTCTTTGCATGTCGGGGTCAATTTGCCACTCTGGGGAAAATTCTAACCAGAAAGCAGAGGCCTGTGTTGCAGTAGCTGGGCCATAGGAATGCAGCCCGCACGTGGTGGCAAAACCTCAAACAGAGGTAAGGCTAGTAAAAATCAGTGCTTATGAAAGAAGGAGTATGAATCATGAAAATAAAGCTTCTCATTTCAATTTTTTAAAGAGTTGTACTTCGCTCATATAAACATTTTATTTCTATCCCCCAAATGTCAGCTGAATCCATTCCTCCCTAAGCTCTGTTAAAGTGAGGCTAAGGAGAACGTCTCCTCCACTTCATTGCACACATGTGTCTTCTCCCTAAACAAAAAGCAGATGCTCTCCTTTATCTTCAGAATTGCACCAAGTGACTTATTGCAAGCCTATTTCCAAATTGTATAGGTGAAAATAATTAGACATGGACTGTAAGGTTAATAGGTTGACAAGCAGCTAGATATTTTCTTAAGTCTTTTTATTTATTTAACAGCAGTATTTTTGAAAATTGAAGAGCATAGAATATATGATTGTGCCAACCAACAATCAATGCACATGTATTGTAATAGAGGTTGTTTTGAAAACGAAAAGAAAGAGAAAAAAGAACAGAAAAAGAGCCTTGATAGAACAATAAAATCAAAGCAACTACCTGGTTGTTTCAAACAACAGACCTGTTTATTTTCATTTTGGAAACATTGCTGTCATTATTGATTTACGCCAAAATGATTCTGAGCTATAAAATAACAAACTAAAACACCCATACCTGTTCCAGGGAGAGCAAAATATCAAGAACACAAAATCAAGCAACACAAACATCCCAACACTGACAGCAATAACATTAACAACAGAACACGCACAGTCTCAGAGTCGGGGGGAACAGCAGCCTCTGAAGGGCAGCCACATCCTATGCGCTGAGCACAGGGTGGGAGCCGAGAACAGGAGAAAGGGGTCCACTTCTCATTTCTACCTCAGTTTTTTTTTTCACAAGAGCTACCAATTCTCTCCTTAGTGATTTATTACTCTCACTTCGGGGGGACATTTAATATTTGGTTTAGAAAAATGGCATGAAATTCAAGGGTACCGAGAAATGCTCGAAGCTTCTCTGGGGATGGGAGGAGCAGTCAGGAGGTTTCTGCGAGCTGCAGTTTTGTTTATTGGATAGTGGCCAATTTGTATAAAAACCTACTTTTTGAGCTTCAAGTTTCCCTTTTTCTGTTCTTAAAGGAAGAATAAAGTGGCTTGGCTCTGTGAGGAATCAAACCTTCCACACAGACAGGAGCTCATTTGGAGGCAAGAGCTGCTCTGCATGTGTGGCCGGCATCTCTGGGAGGGCTGGGTCCCTATGTTTTTGTTAGAGGGTCACACAGCGGCCTTGGGGTTCTCCTGCATGTCCAAGCTGTGGCAACAGAATGTCCTGAGCCGCTGCCTCTCAGCACCCACATCATATCCCTAACGTCTTCTGGTGTTCATTGTGAGGACAAACCTGCATATCAGTTTTCTGTACCAGGGGCTAAGAATCTAAATTCAGGGAACTTTCATTACCTGTGGGCAAATCAGTCTGTCAGGGCCACCAATATCTAACTGAGGTAGAAGACCAGCAGGACTTATTTCCCCATCCTGACAGGATTAAGTAAAAAACCAGCAGGAACCAGCAAGTAGTGAAGAAGGCAACTTCTAGTCACTGTCACTGCTCATTAGCATAAGATGCTCCCACCAGCACCACGACAGTTTGCAAATGCCATGGCAACAATCTGGAAGTTACCATCTCTTCTCATGAAAATGACCTGGAATTCACCACGCCTTTCCTAGAAACTTCTGAATAACCCACCCTGCAATTTGAATTAACCTGCCCCTGAATTTGGATGTAATTACAGGTGAGTATATATACAGTTGCCAAGAACCTATGCACTGCTGACTCTGGGCACATGGCCTGTGAGTTAGCCCTGCTCCCCAAGGAGCAGTACCCTTTAATAAAAGATTACTTCCGGGAGCAGTGGCTCACGCCTGTAATCCCAGCACTTTGGGAGGCAGAGGTGGGTGGATCACAAGGTCAGGAGATCGAGACCATCCTGGCCAACATGGTGAAACCCTGTCTCTACTAAAAATACAAAAATTAGCTGGGTGTGGTGGTGCATGCCTGTAGTCCCAGATACTTGGGAGGCTGGGGCAGGAGAATCGCTTGAACACAGTAGGGGGAGGTTGTAGGGAGCCGAGATCATGCCAATGTATTCCAGTCTGGCGACAGAGTGAGACTCCATCTCAAAAAAATAAAAATAAAAAATAAAATAAATAAAAATAAAAGATTAAAAGATTACTTCTAACACTGCTGGCTCACCCTTGAATTCTTCCCTGGCAAAGCCAGGAACCATCCCTGGCTAAGCTCCAACTTGGGGGCTTATCTCTTCTGAATCTTAACCTTTAAAACAATGTCTAGGGATGGGGATAATTAAAATAATCTCTATAGGTCCTTCTGTAACCCAAGGTCCCTGGGTTTTCGGGTACACACTGTGAAAAAGTACCCACTTGTGTCTATTACACATTGACTTCTTGCCATTTCAAAAAGTTCCAGAAAAGACAGAAAACCAAATACCACATATTCTTACTTATAAGTGGGTGCTAAATATTGGGTACTCATGGGCAT
Organism: Pongo pygmaeus; assembly: GCF_028885625.2. NCBI lineage: Eukaryota > Metazoa > Chordata > Mammalia > Primates > Hominidae > Pongo > Pongo pygmaeus. The sequence goes on along the minus strand of NC_072380.2, from coordinate 40,555,551 downwards.
AAAGATGGCACCAGTAGACACTGGAGACTACAGAGATGAGAAGGATAGAGTCAGGGAGGGTTGAAAAACTAACTGTTGGGAACTGTGCTCAGTACATGGGTGACAGAATCATTCATACCCCAAACCTCCCCATTGGCAATCAACCTTGGTAACAAACCTACACATGTACCCCAGACTCTAAAATAGAAGTTGAAAAAGGAAAAAAAAGTTCCAGGAAGAAACTTAGCCCTGGAAAAAACAGTAAAGAGTTGGATACAGATTCCTGAGTTGGAAGTGCACTTTGGCCAACTCCCTTCATTATCATACTAAAATCCCTGCCCAAGGCAGAGCTTACTCACCATTTTCTATACATGTGACATACGTAGAAGCATGATCAGCAACTGTGCCTGTGAGTAAAGCTGCCTTTTCTCCATCTCTACGCACAGTGACTCAGCTAACTGGCTCAATAAAAGCCCTATTTCACCATTGTTCGAGAAGGTACTGCTTCAGGGAATTACTCCCAGTGCCCTCTTTACTTGCTGTAAGTATTAAGATCCTCTTGTTAAATGCTCCTTGGTTGTGGTGATTGACAGTTACCCACCAAGCAATGGAGCCCACCCATTGTGTGGGTAACACTTCCAACCTTGACATTGTATAATTAGTGATTTAATTTTTACAACAGCTGTCCACGGATGGCAGGATGGCGATCTATCTTTTTACATGCTCCCATGTGCACACACGTAGCTCCACAGTTGGATAAACCATGGTGTAAAGTGTTAAGAGCTGTATTTTTTTTTAATCCATATGGACACTGAGCTGAGTCAAGCAGAGAGAATTTTCTAAGTTTTCATATTTGCTGATTCCATTTTAATGGTAAGCCTCTGGGATAGCTTACCCTGTACCTATAGCGTGAGTAAAAACAACAGGGTACTAGTATTTTTTTCAGCCACTAATTACAGTTACTTTGGCATATTTGATATATATTTAGATGTGGCAAAGATTATTAACCTTTAAGTGTTCCCATCCTCCTACCCGTGCCTAATTTCATCCAAGGAGAGTTGGATTTTTTTGCCTTTTCAACTTCTTGTCTATCCTCAGAAGGCCTCTCCCCTCTTTCTAGGTCTTTACCACCCTTGAGTTTTTATCATGCAAAAACTGGGAACTTAGCTGCAAAAGAATTCCAGATACCTACCGGAGGAAAAGAGGGAGGATTAAAACATGTAAATTGTTTGTTTGGTTTTGTTTGTTTGTTTTTGAGACGGAGTCTCACTCTGTCACCCAGGCTGGAGTGCAGTGGCAAGATCTCAGCTCACTTCAACTTCTGCCTCCTGGGTTCAAGCGATTCTCCTGTCTTAGCCTCTCAAGTAGCTGGGATTCCAGGTGCGCACCACCACACCCAGCAAATTTTTCTATTTTTAGTAGAGACGGGGTTTCACCATGTTGGCCAGGCTGGTCATGAACTCCTGACCTCAAGTGATCCACCTGCGTCTGACTCCCAAAGTGCTGGGATTACAGGGGTGAGCCAACGTGCCCGGCCAAAATATGTAAATTGAATTAAATAATACAGAGATGATAGAGAGGAGAGCAAACTTATCAAGACTGGAATAGGAAGTCATTTTGTTTGGGGGCTTTTAAGAGAGGTGCATCTCAGCAGCTAAAGAGTATAATGGAAGAAAATAGGAAGGAAAGGGAGATTTTTACAAAGCTGTCTTGGACCATGTATTTAGATCTTCTTCAGGCTTTTCAAGAAAAGTAAACAAAATATTTGAGCTGTTTTTGCATTCTGTTGACTGTTCCACAGCTCTGAGACTGAACCACATAAGACCTGGTAATTATAAGGGTTTTGGTTCTTTTTAACAAGAAGAAAAAGAAAAGGAGGCTTCAAAGATAAAAACTTTGTTTAAGGCCTGGCATGGTGGCATGTGCTGGTAATCTCAGCACTTTGGGAAGCCAAGTTGCTAGGATTGCTTAAGGCTAGGAGTTCAAGAGCAGCTCCATCTCTACAAAAATTTAAAAAAAAAAAAAATTAGCCAGGTATGGTGGTGCACGCCTCTGGTCCCAGCTACTTGAGAGGCTGAGGTGGGAGAATCTCTTGAGCCTGGGAGGTCAAGGCTGTAGTGAGCCATGATCCCGCCACTGCACTCCAGCCTGGGTGACAAAGTGTGAGACCCTGTCTCAAAAAACAAAAACAAACACCCAGATTTTGTTTAGCTCGCAATTTGTGCCAAACTTATTTATGATAAAAACAAACCTCTCCATCCCAAAGGCAAACTGAAGCAACTAATATTTATTAAATTCATTAAATCTTGATTTCAGATCATATTCTCAGTGCTTAAGGCATGGGCTATATAAACGGAGATGCCCCCTTTGCTTCTTTCAAATGCTTTTTTTTTCCCAGCTAAAATGACAATTATGATGGCCATAGGAAGCTACTCTGTTATTCATGCTTTTGGCACAAATGCATGACTGTCAGTATACCAATAAACAAGCCAAGGCAGATGCTAACAAGACCAGTGCTGAACTCTGTCCAGTCTCACACAGTGCTTCCTGAGCGATGAGTCTCCAACTTGCCATTTGTAATATCAGTATAATGACCAGGAAGTGATCCTCAGATTCTCAGCAATGTCTGATTGGGCTGAGAGTTCACTGAGATGGAGAAAAGCAGGCCTATAATGGAAAGGGTTAAGAGTCCACCTCCCCATTTGGAGTCATTGTCAAGTCAGCCATGTAGACGAGGGAGAGAGTTCACTATTTCTGTGAATTAATTATCTGCAAGTGAATTCTGTGAATTCATATCTTTGGAAAGAAAAAAGCTATTATATATTAAGATATTCATTAATAAATTAATCATTTATAAAATTAGAACTCACTCAATCATCTCTCTCTGATAACACTGCAGAGCAAGCCTAAAAACGTTCAAAGAGGCAGAATCACATGTAGTTGACAAGGGTGGTGTTGGAAAACTGCCAGAATCATCAGCCAATGCAGATCTGGGAAAATTACTCCCCTTGAAGTTTGAAGAAAATGGATAAGGATGTTGACGTGATGGATTGTTCAAAAGGGAAAGATTTGGGCTTAGAAAGATGAGAGAGGCCCTTGGGAAAATTGATGTATCCACTGAAGGCTTTTGCAAACATCTTCTATGATTGTTGTGTTAAACTTGAAGTGATTGGCATTGTATCTTGCTATTATATAATTCTGTTTGAAAATCATGCTTTTAAAAAATCTACATTTAATTTGTTTTTTGTTTATTCTAGGAATTAGTACAGAATGCAATTATATCCCAAATCTTTCCAAATATACAATAAAAACTTATTTTTTCTATCTGTAATGTTTCATTTCTTCCATCAGAATATCTGAAGCAAATCCACCCATGTATGTATGTGTGTGTATGTATGTGTATATATGGCTATTTTCTCTGACCAATTATTCCACATTATCCCAGAATATACCACTTCTTTGATCTGATAACTGGTTTTTATGCTAGCAGTAACAGGAATGATAACTATGGAGTAGATAGCAGGAAACTGGTACCTCTCCCTGCCCTCCCTGTCCTCACCATTCAAACTGATCTTAAATTGTTTCTCAAAGACTGGCTGTGTTAGAATCCTATCTGCAGCTTTCCCATCAGGACACATGAATTCTCTAGAGTAAAGCATCGGGTAGTGTCAGCCAGTAGAGGGCACCAGCATTGCAGAATGTGTCGTCTGTTGTTCAGACAGCTGGAGTCCTTGGCATGTAGCAATTTTTGTCAGCCGTTTTCAGAAAGGAAGCAGTTGGCTTTTAATGCTGGCAGGCGGTCATTGGTAGGTGACTGCTGTATTATGGAGCAAAACTTTGCAGGTGATCATTGGCAGTTGACTATTATGTAGCAGAACTTTGCCCATTACTTTAAGATAAACAAATAAAAAGCATAGCTCATTCCTAAATCTTAAATCCTTTGCTTGTCAGTGATACTAACCCACACCCCACAAACCTCTTTCAGCTTTTACTTATAAGGGCCACTCTGGAAAATTCCATGCCATAGGGGGGACAAGATATGACAGAATCATTAAAAAGGTAAAGGAGGATAGAAGAGTGTGTCCCATTAAAGAAAATATCTTCAGTATTGATAACCAGGAAACTAGAATACATTCATTTCTATGAATGAGAAAACAAGTATGTTGAAGAGATATCAAAGGACATCGTTTCAAGAATTTAGGGAACTCAATGTTAAATTAAAGTCTCGTGCCAGTGGGATTCGAGTGGAACCAGGCCAGAGATGAGGAGGCAGATGACATTTCTTGTTCTGGTGCTCATATAAAAATGTTCCATTTTGGTAATACAAAATAATTGAATTAAATGAATATGACAGTAAGCAAGTGATGTCCATTTAGCAATGGTGGATCATTTCCTCTGCAGATTATTCATGAAAAACTTTAGTATTAAGTAGTCTGATGGATTTATAAGGGAGAGCCCATAAATTTTAATGGTAATCTGAAAAAAATGAATTTGGAAAAATGAATTCTCTTCTTCAAATTACCATTATAACCCATTCCAAAGATGAAAAGAAATGACAATTGGATTATCTGTTCTACAGTCCTGTTTCCTTAATGCAGACTCATATTTGAATGCAATTTGGAAATGTTACTTGAAGAAAGTAACAGCCAAGCAGAATTAAGAGCAGATAGATCAATAGATAAGCCATTAGGCCCTCTATTCAAAATGTCACTGCTCAGTGCTGTGACCCATGTGTTTGTGATTTGCTGTTCTTTTCACTGTCACTTCATTCTCCTGGTCCTGCAAGTTCATTCTCTTGATCCTGTTAGTTCAGCCGATTAGAAGAGCATGGCGCTAAAAATAAAACCAAGGTCACGGGTTTGACTCCCATACACTCAGGATACTGAGATTTTAAGGCTTCACATTGCATTTTTACAGCCTCCTTGCAAAGACTAGTCCCCACTCTGCCCAGCTAGCAATGGCTTCTCTGTACAAACCCTTATTCCAGCAAGTCCAGAATTGATCCCGTTTTCAGTTCTATTTTTTTCTTGTGTGTGGAATCTTTTTCCAAGCCTGATATCTAGTGGTAAAAGTGTGCTCATCATTTCAGGTCCAGGTGACACACCACATGCTATACAAAGCCCTCCCTGATTGCCACTGCCTCACGAAGCATTTTCCTCCTTTGGTCTCTTCCTGCACTGTGTGTCACTTCATGAAAGCTGTCATATATGTCACTTGCAATCGTATCTTTTATCTTGTAATTTATTATTTATGTATGTTTATGTCACTTGAGATTACATATCTTGTCTTCTAATATATCTTCTAATATATTACTTTTTGTATTTCCCACACTACTGATATGTTGCTTTGTGAAAATTAGAGGCTCCAAAAGAAATTATTGTCTATATTAATACATTAGTTAACAAATTAACTGATGTTGAGAGAGACTGGCCTGGTTTGGCTCTTGAAAAACCAATTAAATAACACGTTCGAGTGGCAGTAGGTCTGTGTATAAAGGAAAGGGCTCTTTTTATTTTCCTTTTTCCTTAAATGACAGTTGCTGTGTGTACTCTGGACTGAGAGGTAATAAACTACCATGCTGAATACAACAAAGTCAGGAATAAAATATGAACACTCACTATTCACACTTATGCTTTGATTTATCCCTAGCACATGCAGCATGAAAAGAGGTGAGTGGCAAGCTGGCTATTTTACGTTTCAGATCCGTATTTTCTCTCTCTGGGGTGGAATAGAGGAAATTCTTTGGGAAGGAGGGCAATTTTTAAGGCAGAAGACTGCATTACACTAAAGGAACACAAGAGGGAGCCCTTTTTCAACTCAGACGTAGGGAAAAAAAGAAGTCTGCCCTTCTTTTGAAGGGCGGCTGAGTTCCCTAACCCGTTTGAGGGATTTACTGACATGGGCAATTCGCTTTCGCCTTTTAAAATTTCAAAAACATGCAAAATAAAAAATAACAATTATATTATGATATATCGTGAGTTTTGAAGAAGTATGTTGAGATTGTATCTAATAAAAATATTTCCCCTAAATTTTGTTTTTTCTTTTTATGCTAGAAGCAACAAACTGAATCCATTTTGTTTAGCAGTACATATTTATCTGTACTTATATATATGTGTTTACACTGGATATGCGATCTGGTATTTCATGTGGTTTGCTGTGTGCATTGTGATTTGAGGGAAATTCAGGGAATTTCAATTTCAAGGGAAATTCAGAGAGATCTGAATTTAATCCCATTTATCCCATTGCCTGACTTTAGATGATTAATCACGTTCTCCCGTTTCTCAGTTTGCATAATCAGAAGGCCAAATTCGATGATTTCAAAGGTTCTTTTCAGGGTAAATAGTTTACTGCGTCTGTGAACTATGACTGTTTTTTTAATTCTTTGATAAATATTTATGATTTTTAGGATTTGGCTATCAAATGGATATAGCTTATAGTTTCCTTAGTAAAAGAGTCAGTAGAAAATTGAATATGTTGAAGATACAGTGTTTTAGCAACCAGGAGGGAATATGTAGGTACCTGCTGGTCTTTGAGGTCAAAATATTTTTGTGTATTTTCTACACAAATATATTACTCAAATGGTCTTGTGGTGACTCATCTTTGGTTGCTGGGTTAGTTCTATAAATACATGAAGACATTGCTTAATCTTTCTTTTTGATTAGTGTGTTGGGTTAAATGACCCAAGGAAAAGTTCTTTTTTTCTTCTTCTTTTATTTTTTTAATTTTTTATTTTTGGTAAGGAGGTTGTAATGGCTAGTTTTCTTGTTTGTTTGTTTTTTTGGGTTTTTTTAGCAGTCTTTTTTAAGAATCTGTATTTAGAGGATTAAATACAACTGCACTAGATTAAGATACTGTTTAAAGCACTTACATAATAACTGTCTAAGTTGAGGGGTAGGTACCATTATCACCAAAATGCTGAGCTGAATTACTTCGATTGTGTCTTCAGCCCATGGGTGAGGTTATCACGCTAGCTTGTACTCAAAATCTGCCTCTGTTTGCAGAGACTCTTTTTTCTCCCACCACCTTCCTCGCCTTGTCCTTGTTCTCTCCTGGGGGCTGAGAATCTCCTATTCCTCTATCAGGGCAAAGGAATCTGATAGTAAAATGGCCTGACTAACAAGCACAGTAGAGAATGTAAAAACATTTGAATGGATGAGGGCTCAGGAAATTATTTTCTGGAGCAAAGTAACAGAAACGCAGTGGCTTTAGTAGTTTTGGGAAAGGAAAGGCGAAAGGATAATCTGGCGGCCGCAGGAGTGTAGCGCATTGGTTATGTCATTGAAAGGGGAAAGATACATATGGAAAATAATGTAAAATATGTAACCATCATGTAAACAATTTGGAGTATATAGATATTCTAAGGCTTGGGAATACACTTCCTCCTTTCATTCATTCATTGTCTCAGCAAGCACTTGAGCACCTTCTATGTGTCATGTACCATATACCAGGCCCTTGATATTGACATTGAATTAGACCTGTTTCATGGTTGTAAGATTATTGGTGTCTGAATAGGAAAGTAAACAGGTAAACACATTAAAGTGGAAAAGAATAGGCATATACCAGAGAGAGTGGGGGCACACGGGAGGCATACTTGTTCAGGCAGCTTTGGGCAGGAATGGGATTGCAAGCAGAAGAAAATGCTTTGCAATCGCACAAGGATAACAATGGCACAGTGTGTTTAGGGACCTAACGTTGTTTCGAATTATTGAAGATCAAAGGTCAAAGGAAGGAGTGGAGGGGAGGGAGGCTGGAGAATCAGGAATGAATCAAACCATAGGAAGCTTTGTAAGCCATGTTAAAAATGCATGGCAGTTTATGTTAAAGGTGACACATCTCATGTGGGGAAAATGTGTTTTATGTGGAGGAAAAGAATGGTAAGATGAACACTTTAGGGAGATCACTGCAAAAGCTCTGAGAGATGGATGTAAGTGAGATAAGAATGAAGGCATGGAGACCAGATAGCGGGCTCTAGACCAGAATTGATGAGGATTGATTGAGAATAAGTTTTCTATAAGAGCAAGCTGCACCCTTATCTATCTTTACTGACTTTATTTTGCATGAATATACCACTCATCACAGTGATTGTATATTTTGAGTTTGAGAGTATTTTCCTAATTTTAAAAGCCTTTTCTCCACATTCCCCTCCCCCCACCCTTTTGTCCTCTTGTCTGGTAAGAAAGACAAAAAGGCATCGCTAAGCTCCTTTTCCACATGGGGAGACTAAGCAGAGAGTCGGTAATGAAACTGGGATTAAAACTTGCACTATTGCATCTGAATTTGTATCATTTTCCTTCTTTTTCTTTAATTTTTTTAGAAGCCCTTCTCCTAAGCTGCCAAAGAAAGACGTTATGTTGAAGTGAGGCAGTGGCCAATTGTAGTTAATATGGTTGCTTAAAAAACAAACAAAAATCAAGAAAGTGAATTTCACCGGGTGAAAAACTCAGCTGCCAAACACATACACATGTATGCATATATGTGCATGTGTGTATGTGTGCATGTGTGTATGTGCATATAGGTTGTGTGCTTTCTTTTTTCTTTTCATTTTTTTTTTTTTTGAGATGATGGAGTCCTGCTTTGTTGCCCAGGCTGGAGTGCAGTGGTACAATCTCTGCTCACTGCAACATCCCCCTCCTGGGTTCAAGCAATTCTCCTGCCTCAGGCTCTCAAGCAGCTGGGACTACAGGCGCACGCCACCACGCCCAGCTAATTTTTGTATTTTTAGTAGAGATGGGGTTTCACCATCTTGCCCAGGTTGATCTCAAACTCCTGGCCTCAAGTGATCTGCCTGTCTTGGCCTCCCAAACATTACAGGCGTGAGCCACCATGCCCCACCGGTTATGTGCTTTCTGACACAGATGAATATGGGTGTACATGGTAGCCGCTTTGTACCTTTGTCCTCGGACTTCATTTGTTTTACAACTTTGTCCTTGATTTTCTCCATGCATGCATTAGGAAAAAACACTGTGGAGCAAGGTCAGTGGCACCTGGTCTCTTAGAAATGGGTTCTGTAGGTACCTTTCAAATGAAAAGCATTGAGCAAGAACTGTTATTGCCGACCGTGTGATTCTCTGCTGCTGGCTGACAGAGTCCAACCAGCAATCCTATTACCAGAAAGAACACATTTCTTTAAAGGCTAAATTTGTCCATGGGGATTTTTTTAAACTTTTTTTTTGTACAAAACCTGCACAACCTGAAATGCCTTTACTAGGGTTAGCACCTGGTGACAATTATACATTTTTCTCTTATTATTGGATATAAAGAGGCAGGTTGTACACCGAGGCATCATTTTCCTTGCTAAAAATAAGCTAATCTCTCTTACCAGGTCTTCAGGCACTAAACAAGGAAATTTTCTTCTTTGGTAAGTTTGGTTTTTGCTTATCTAAAGTCATGTCCCTGGAAGGGTAATTAGTCATAAGGGTTCTGGCATTGAGTGCCAGCAGTACTGTAACCACATATGTCAAAGAATAAAAATTCTCTGGAAAAAAGAAATGACTTAAGAGTTTCCCAGATGTCTCAGTATCCATGTAATAACCAGTACAAATTGCTTTGGCCTCCTGATTGACTCAGCTGTTGAGTCCTTGATAATGTGTATCGGTATTATCTCAGAAATGCCACAGAGAAAAACAGGGATTGTCCCGGAGGTGTGCTGAGTATAGCCCCTCTTCCTCTCTTTATTCTAATTGCAGTTAAATCAAAAATAGTTTATTTATCTGATTAAGGTGGACCTGGCTTAGAAACAAATGCTATGCTGACTTTAAAATGTGGAAGGCATGATTTCTCTAGAGATAAAAATATGCAGGGGAAGCACAGCTGTGAAGCATGGGGATGAAGACTTAAGGGAAGGATTATTCTTTCCCCGGCTCCTTGTTCTCCTGTGTGTGCTTTAGCATCTCTGCACTTTTAGGACCCTTTTTATACCAAGATCAGAATTAATGGAGCTGTTCGCTTGAGCTCAATTATAGAGCACTCACCTGAGAAACTGTAAGGAACAGAACTGTAAATCTTATAACCAAATGTTGAATTATGTCTAATTTATTTACTTAGAGAATTGAGAACCCTGAGTTCTACAATCAAATGTGTAAAGATTCATTATGAAAGGACATTTTTAAGAGCAAGAGGAACAAAGCTTGTAGTATTTTTTCTATAGTAGAAATGTCTCCTAAATAGCAGGGTTGTTAAAAGCTAAACCTAATTTAGAAAGTAGAGGCATATACCAGACTATGGGACACTGCAGCAAAACCACCTTCAAAAATTATTGCCCAACACTCTCTCGCCACCTGTCAAAAATGAAATGCAAACCTGCGTTGTTTCCTCATACACAGAAACCAAACGAAGCTGCAGAGACTACTATAGCATTGGTTTTGCTCTCTGACCCTCCCATGTTAAAGGAACATAGAAATTATCCAAGACAGTATTTTCAACCACATATCATGGGCCTTTGAGATGATGTAGCATCAATAAACTTACCATATGGCTTTGAGAATTCTTATTGTCCACGTTTTATAATCTTCCAATAGAGTAGACAATTCTGACAATTGTGTATTTGCTTCTTCTTGTTTCTTTAAAGGTACAGAATTAGAGACTGCTGAATTGGCTTTCGCAGAGGATTGATGATTATAGAATCAAATGTATTCCACATGCACCCTACTATAAATTTTGTTCCTACAACATCTTGAAGTTAAAAAGCCAGACCATATTAAATATTCACCAACAAGAACTATACCTAAGATACGCCTTAGATTTTTAGAGGTGATTGATTATATAAAATATCAAACTTAGCAGACAAAAGTCTTAGTGACAAACAGTGGAGCCTCAGTTTACACAATATAAACCTGAAACAGTTGCTATGAATCTTGTACTTGTAAGATAAAACCAAAGTTATGATCGACAGATGAAGGTGAAATTGTATTTCTGAATCACCAATGGGACTTCCTCACTGCTGGTGGTCTAGCATCTTGGAAGGGAGGGGAGGGGTTGGAGGATGTGCAGAGATGGAGGACATATAGTTAGAGAAAGTCTCACAGGTTATGCCGATGTGAACACCTACCCCCAAACCCACACAGTTTGGAAGTTCATTAATTTAAATCAGTGGTTTTTCTGATGTCATCTCCCAAGGGACATTTGGCAATGTCTGGAGACATTGTTGGTTGTCACAACTGCAAGAGGTATGAGCGGGAGTGCAACTGGTATTTAGTGAACAGGGGGTAGGGATGTTGTTGAGCACACGTTCAAGACAGCTCCCACAACAAAGAATTATCTGGCCAAAACGTCAATAGTGCTGAGGCTGAGAAATCTGATTTAAAGAAACTCTGGATCAAAGGTTGGCAGGCTACCACCTGTGGGTTAAATCTGGCCCACTGCATGTTTTTGTAAATAAAGTTTTATAGGAACAAAACCATATACATTCATTTTTGTATTGTCTATGGCTGTTTTCATACTACAAAGACACAGTGGAGTAGTTGTGACAAAGATCATGTGACCTGAAAAATCTAAGATATTTATTATTTTGCCCTTTACAATTGAGCACTTTGTAATGTAAATAATCATTTAATTTTCAGGTAGATTTAAATGAAAATTAGGTGATTATTAGACATTTAAATAGTTTTGGATTGTCTATCTGTGAGTCATTGTTAATTCTTAAGGTTCCGCTCTTAAAACTTGTTCAACTAAAAAACATAATAATATTCAATGAAGTCTATATCCAAGAAGTTCTGTGGTTCTAGGTAGGGTGGGGCCTCAATTGTATATAATTTTACATGATTTCCTTTTTTTTTTTTTTTTTTTTTTGAGACAGAGTCTCAGTCTGTCGCCAGGCTGGAGTGCAGTGGCGTGATCTCGGCTCACTGCCTCCCGGGTTCAGGCAGTTCTCCCTCCTCAGCCTCCCGAGTAGTTGGGACTACAGACATGCGCCACCACACCGAGCTAATTTTTGTATTTTTAGTAGAGATGTGGTTTCACCATGTTGGCCAGGATGATCTCTATCTCTTGACCTCGTGATCCGCCCGCCTGGGCCTCCCAAAGTGCTGGGATTACAGGCTTGCGCCACCACTCACGGCCTACGATTTCTCTTTTTTTTTTTTGAGTTGGAGTCTCGCTCTGTCGCCCAAGCTGGAGTGCAGTGGCGCTATCTCGGCTCACCGAAAGCTCCGCCTCCTGGGTTCACGCCATTCTCCTGCCTCAGCCTCCCGAGTAGCTGGGACTACAAGCGCCCGCCACCACGCCCGGCTAATTTTTTGCATTTTTTAGTAGAGACAGGGTTTCACCGTGTTAGCCAGGATGGTCTCCATCTCCTGACCTCGTGATCCACCTGTCTTGGCCTCCCAAAGTGCTGGGATTTCAGGCGTCAGCCACCACGCCCGGCCTATGATTTATTTAAGAATTGCATATTTGCTTATGATGAGAAAATAAATCTAAACAAATTATTGGAGCCTTGCATATTCAAGTCCCTTTCTTCTGACACCTGTTTGGTAGGTTTTCCAGAAGTGCTTGCATCAAACTGCTTCCTGATTGCAACCTGACATACCTTCTTCTAGAACACCAAATCGCAGCAATTCTGAGCACCCACAGGGTGCTGCTGCAACCCAGGGGCTTTGAACTCTTTGCCCACTTCCCTATATATTCAATTCTGCACAAATGTGTCTGGCAGGACTTTTTTTTCAATGATTAACCAGCACCTGAAAATCTGGGCTTTGATTCTGGCTTTGCCGCTCATTTGCTGTGTGATCTTGGGCAAGTGAGTACGTCTCTGTGTCTTACTTTACTATACAGTGAGAATGTAGACTGTTCCTTTAAGTGTCTAATCTCTATAAGCCATCGCTCAATTTTCTTTCATTTCAAAAATTTGAATTATCTTGGATTTGTCTTAGAAAGTTTTTATTAAATCTGTTATATTGCCATTTCTCCCCCAGTTAAAGGAAAATTGGTATCTTCAGACAAATATTCTTATTCAGTTTCAGCTCTATTCTATCCTAGACATTTAAATAGTTCTGAATTGTCTGCCTATGAATCATTACTATTCCTTACAGTTTCTCTCTTACAGTTTATTCTACTAAGCCTGCTCCGTCGAAACATATATTTTCTTCTTTGTGGCTTATTTTTTATGCTTAGAAATATGCTTGATGCACTCTATGTAAGAAGGTCAAATAATTCATCTGTGAGAATCTAAGAGAAATATCTTTTTCCTCTTAAGATTTTTCTGAACATGCAAAGAACTACAAATCTTATTTATTTTCCCCCAGATTATCAACAGATTTTTAACTCCATTGTTCATGTTTCAAACATGAATAATCCCTTCACTGGATTTTTCATCCAAATGAGCTCTCTAACACATAACTTTAAACTACAGTCTAATTTTAGTCTGGGTATTCAGCTCAAGAACTAAAGAACTGCCACTTCGAGTTAGGCCAAGGATTCATCCTGCCCAAACTACTAACTCTGACAATGGCACCAAGAAACTTGGGGAAGGAGGATATACAGCATCAGTGAAGAGTGGCGAGATGGGAGAAAGGGGGCTATAATGAGGGACAGAGAAAACAACCATCATTACCACCAACTGCCATGTCCATGATATTCCTAGACATTTCAATTTTATTATGCAAGATGAATTTATATGCCTGTATCCCTATGTCTGAGACCTCTTCCTACCTAGCCCTGATTATACGAGGTTATGGCAGAATCATAGCTAGTGAGCATTGCTATAGAGCACCTTAGAGAGGGTTTTCTATATGGGGAAACTAAAGTGCAGATAATTTTTAAAAACTTTAAAAAATATTAATTTTAGCTGTTATCAAAGTAATATAAGCATATCAATAAAAAATATGGAAAGGCCTTTAACACACAACAGCTTTGCTCACCTACCCTCCCAAGCCTGCAGTCACACTCCTTAGAGGCAAATATTTTGGCTGATCTTCTGTTTCCTTTTGTGTTTGCCTCCATAATTCTACATGAGATGCTTATGTAATCATTTCCTGATTTCCGTTTATAGACATAAGCTATTACTTGCTGGCTCTGCTAGCTGACTGGAGGAGCAATACTGGGTAGAAGTTACAAATAAGAACAGTGGAGCCAGGCTGCCTGGGCTTAATGCTTGAGACCACTCCTTCCCAGCTGTGTGGCTTTGAACCAGGTACTTTATATGTCCCACGTGCCTTGTACGTTTGATGCATGATATAGACTCATTAGGTAATTGTGAGAGTTAAATGGATGAGAACATGTAAAGCATCTAGAACAGCCCTCAGTACATAGTGTCAATAAACACAAGCTGTTTTTATTTTTAATTAATAATTTTTGTTTTTTAGAGACAGGGTCTCACTCTGTCACCAAGACTGGGATACAGAGCTGCCATCGTAGCTCACTGCAGCCTCCAACTCCTAGACTCAAGCGATCCTCCCACTGCCTCCTGAGTTACTGGGAATATAGGCGTGAAGCTTTTTTTTTTTTTTTTTTTTGAGATGGAGTCTCACTCTGTTGCCCAGGCTGGAGTGCAGTGGTGCGATCTCGGCTCACTGCAACCTCTGCCTCCCGAGTTCAAGCGATTCTCCTGCCTCAGCCTCCCAAGTAGGTGGGACTACAGTCACGCACCACCACTCCTGGCTAATTTTTGTATTTTTAGTAGAGACGGAGTTTCATCATGTTGGTCAGGCTGGTCTCAAACTCTTGACCTTGTGATCCGCCCGCCTTGGCCTCCAAAGTGCCGGGATTACAGGCAAGAGCCACTGCACGCCATAGGTTTAGCAGTTATATGCCACTCCCCTGCCTTATGTTCTGCTCTCCCAATACCATATTGACAGGTAAATCTCTAGTGAGTGAATATATTATTATCATCTAAAACTATTTATGAACAACAAGCTCTGAGACTCTTGCAGTTACATTTCCATTCTTGACTAATGTGTTGGGTTTTTTCCCAGAAACCACTTATTCCCCAAAATTAGTAGCACCTTCATTGATTTTTTAAAATTTTTAGGCATTTTCATGACACTTGTTATTTGGAATATTCCTAACTGATGACTATTTATATTAAAAAGTTAAAATCACGTCCTGGCAAAATGCTCTTTTATCACTATTTAGAATTTCCTATTTTGTGAATCCCATGTCCTCCTCTTTCTTTTTAATTTCCTCATTTTATGGGAGCATATTTCCCAGTAACTTCCACAGAAAGTGTTCATGGAATATGCATTTTTGATAGCAAAACTGCCTTTTTTCTGTATCATACTTGACAGACAGCTTGGGCTCTATGTAGTATTCTAGGGTGAACATCATTGCCTGCAGAATGTTGAAGGTGGTATTTTCCAACTTTTTTTTTCTTTTTTTTGAGACAGAGTCTCGCTCTGTTGCCCAGGCTGGAGTGCACTGGTGTGATCTCGGCTCACTGCAAGCTCCACCTCTCGGGTTCAAGCTATTCTCCTGCCTCAGCCTCCCGAGTAGCTGGGATTATAGGCGTGTGCAGCCACGCCCGGCTAATTTTTGTATTTTTAGTAGAGACGGGGTTTCACCATGTTGGCCAGGCTGGTCTCGATCTCCTGACCTCAGGTAATCCACCTGCCTTGGCCTTCCAAAGTGCTAGAATTACAGGTGTGAGCCACCGTGCCCAGCCCCTATTTTCCAACTTTAAAAGGAATTGATTACTTTTCTGATTAATGGTATTTGTTTGTAACCTGTTTTTATTCTTCCGAAATCCTGTAAAATCTTTAACCTAAGTGACACTTTATAATAATGTGGCAGATTTTGTTTGTTTTGTATGTCATTGTATTTGATACTTGGTGAATCATTTACATTTAAAAACTCATGTTCTTCAATTCTAGAAAATTTTCTTGAATTATTTCTGTAATAAATCTCCTCCTGTTCAATTTCTGCATTCTCTTTATGGAACTCTTAATAGTTAAATAATGGACAACCTGCGGTGATTTTTCGAAATTTTTTCTTTTTTTTCTGACAGGTCTTTTGTTCTTTTTCTGGGGAATTTCCTCAGCTTTATGCTCTGGTTCTTCCACAAGAGTCTCCGGTTTTTGCAATCACGTGTTTTATTGTCAAGAAGTCTCACATATTTTCTGACAGTTTGCTTTTACTTGGCATCCTGTTCTTATTTCCCGGCTTTAGTGTGGACAGGAAGGACTCACTGAGGTTTTGAAGAATCCTATATATCCACCCGGTTTCATATGGTGGTGATCACAGTCCTGCGTGTGATCCCCAGCTTTATAAATCTGAGGGTAACAAGGTTGTAAGAGATAAGTTCCCAGGAATAAAATTCATAACAAAATCAATTTACAGAGACAGATCTGCCAGGATGATAAGAGAATTGAGATATGCTGGCTAGGGCAGTCTTCCCCAGGATCAAGATTCTTAGAAACATTATCTCTAAGTTTGATAAGCATGGAATTTTTGAGCAAATGAGTTGTATGGTATGAAATAATAATAATTTTATTTACACATGAAAATGTTCAAATGTGTATTTACTTTCTATTTCTGTTCTTGTCCTAGCCATATTGACCTACTTTCCAATTCTACCTACACTCAGGCTTGAAAACAGCCAAATGAATAGACCAGAACCTAACTGGGCTTTAACATGACCCGGGAAACGAGTTAAAGTTGTGTGTGTGTGCATATATGCATGTATGTATATGTATGTGTATGCATATACAGTATAGACATATGCATACATCAGGCTACATCCCAGACTTGCTGAATCGAATTTATTAGGCGTGGATCTCAGCATCTATTTCAAGCATGTCCCCTAATTCTGGGCCTGTATACCTGAAAATTCTGAAATAAATGTTCAGACTGGTCTCCATCTAATGTTTGTGCCAGAGACAAGAGTTAATCTCACAGCCATGGCCTCTTGGGAGCTCCTCCTTTCCTTAAAGCTCTGACTCTACTTGGCTCTGAGCTACTGGCCAGACTGACTTCATTGTCAGACAGAGATGGATTTTCATCTAAGTTCTGCCAAGATGTGTGATCTTGGCCAAGTTATTTAACCTCCATGAGCCTGAAGGCACTCATCTGCAAGCAGGGAATGATAAGTACCAATATAGTAGAAAAGATGCCTAATATGTGATAGAACATCAAAAAATGCTAGTTTGCTTCCTTTTTTGATGGCATTTTGGATGAGCGCTTCCTGATGAGGGAGGAGATCATAGGCTCACTGATAAAGTGTCGCCAGCTACCCGACATGATGACTTTCTCTTGGTAGACCTCTTGCACGTAGTGGGCCCCATCCACAGGGTGTGGGTCTTCCTTAGATTCAGTCCTAGACAGTGGCACTTCCTGATGAGTGCCTTGTCCTTTTCCTGACTTTGTCATTTTCTGACCTTGTACATATGAAGAGGCCGTCGTGGTTGAAGGGAAATAGTGTTGGGACTTGGAGATTGCCATGGCTTTCTTCTCTGAGTAACTGAATAACCTTGGAAGTTTCAAAGATTTTTAAGTTATATGTTCTCTTTGTGCATTTTTATGCCACTTTTCATCTATATAATGTGACTGTTGGGTGCATTTTATAGTTACTATATGTAGCGTGTGATTCTTCGCTTAATGTATGCCTGTTTTTTGGAATGCTAAGCTCCATGTCCATTCTGCTCAGCACTGCATCCCCAGCACACCTTGCATAGGGATGATCACCTAATAAAATCTCAAAACATATGTATTGAATGAATGAATGAATTATTAAATGAATAATATAAAGTCATCTGCTCTTTCTTCCTCATGTTAATTATACAGATCAAATTAGATAAAGTACATGCAAATGCTTTGAAAGCTGTAGTAATACAAGTGTAAAATACTTCACTTTTTTTTTTTTTTTTGAGATGGAGTTTCACTCTTGTCACCCAGGCTGGAGTGCAATGGCACAATCTTGGGTCACTGCAACCTCCGCTTCCTGGGTCCAAGCGATTATCCTGTCTCAGCCTCCTGAGCAGCTGGGACTACAGGTGCCTGCCACCATGCCCAGCTAATTTTTGTATTTTTTAGTAGAGACAGGGTTTCACCATGTTGGCCAGACTGGTCTCAAACTCCTGACCTCAGGTGAGCCACCTGCCTTGGCCTCCAAAATGCTGGGATTACAGACTTGAGCCACTGCACCTGACCTAAAATACCTCACTTTTGTTAACCTATACCTCTGCCATTTGTTAACAAACAGCATTGATCCTAAAAAGTGTGCTTTAAATAGCCAGCAACAACAGCAAAAGATGTGTAGACACTACCCAACACGAACTAAATCAGAACCTCCGAAGGTGGTGCCCAGGAATGTGTGTTTTCATAAGCCCTCTAGGAAGCGATTCAGACACATGCTGAAGTATAAGAACTATTATTCTGTAGGACATTCTTGACAAGGCTATTAGAATGGCATAAATTACCATTCATCTTTATGATTATTATTTTATTTACCTAAACAATTCCTTTAAATTTCATCTTCTTTCAACCATTTTGATCTCAGAAAGACCAAATCATCAGAAAGGCCTTCCCTAGACACCTATTCTGGACATTAGTTCCTTGTTTATTAACTTCATAGATCATAATGTATATTTACTTTATTGTTTCTGGTCTGTTTACTTTTTTAGTCTGTCTCCTCAAAATAGGTAAGTATTCTACAAGGAAGGGGGGAGTTTTTCTTTACCAAAAATTTTCCCCGGTTCTCAACACAGTGGTGCCTAGCAGAGTTCAAGGAATGTTTGTTAACTGGATATGCGCCCTTAACAATATATAATTGACAATGAGTGTCTATGGATTAATAAAATATAGACTTCATACTGAGTCATGGTTAGGCTCATATTAAAATTCATGCCTGCTTTCTGAGAATCAATACAGATTTATCAGACTCTCAAATTCTCTAAATTTTAATTTTCCTTTTTCTTTCATAAAGGAAGTTGAGATTTCATCCAGTAATAAGGACTGAATGGCGTCTGTGCTCTGTGGCCAATATCATTCAATCTTTTTTTGCAGTAACTTGAGGGCTTTCTCAACACAGTGTCTCCTGTATAGTTAACTCTTGATTGTCTGTGGGCAAAATATTTTTGATGAATCTTGCTTTGAGGTCCTTGATGAAATTGTATCGATTTATATTTTTAAGCCCTCCATCAGTCCTAGCAGAATTCAGCCCATCGGAGTTTCTTTTTAAATAAATAATCACCTCTCCTAAGATGTAAGTGTGTGCATAATAAATACAGCAAGTTTATTCTGACTGGTTTGAGAAGAGCAACTGTCTTCCACACTTCCTTAGCTGGTAAATAGGGAACATCCAGAGCGTTTGCACCAACCGTGACAGATGCCAGCTTTCTGGCTGTGCTGATTTACCTCTTTGTCCAGTGTGAGTTGATTGTATTAAAAGAATTGGGCTTTAGGCAAGGCGCAGTGGCTCAAGCCTATAATCCCAGCACTTTGGGAGGCCGAGGTGGGTGGATCACGAGGTCAAGAGATTGAGACCATCCTGGCCAAAATGATGAAACCCCATCTCTACTAAAAAATACAAAAATTAGCCAGGCATGGTGGCATGCGCCTGTAGTCCCAGCTACTTGGGAGGCTGAGGCAGGAGAATCATTTGAACCCGGGAGGTGGAGGTTGCAGTGAGCTGAGATCGTGCCACTGCACTCCAGCCTGGCGACAGAGCAAGACTCAGTCTCAAGAAAATAAAAAATTAAAAAAAAAAAAAAAGAATTAGGCTCTAAATAGTCAGTGAGGCTACTACCTTTCATTTAGATTAGTTTTTTTCTAAAATATTTGCCACTGGATTATAGATACCATGATTCTGTTTTATTTTCTGATGAGTCAAGGGAAGACAGTTTATATAAAACAGCATTTGCATTATTACCCAAACAAGGAGATACACCTTGTATTTAAGAATAATTCAATTAGGAAGAAAGAAAGCAATTCCTAAGAGATCCAATAATATTGTCTCCCTAGGAAAGGAAATTATCTTTCTTGAGCCTCACTGTCAGGCAATTTACTTAGGCAGCAGCGGCCCCTTTTCCCCTTGAAACCAGGATGGCTAACAATAACTTTCTTTTCCTCCCACACTACAGAAATCACCTCCTGGTCATTAGCCTGCTTCCCTTCCCTTCTTTTTAGGCTACTGCCATCTATTCAAATCCTTACAGGTCTGTTTTTCCAAGATGGGCTGTGATGTGCTCAGTATCTCCTAAGGCAGGCATTGAGCACTTTTAGAGTGAAAGTTTTAACTGCTACACCCTAAAAGGAAAAGCAACAGAAAATATCAAAAGTAACAAATATGGATAAATTGGAGCATGGCTTAGAGCTCTTGAATTCTGGCCTGTAGTCCATACTTCTACATTGGTAGAGGGAATCACACTGGGAATATTGTTTCCTGTTTTTATTCCTGATGTTGTATTTCATCAAACTTAGCCTTTTTTTTAATTGAAGAGTTGAAGAAGAACTTCATCTTCCAAGAAGATTCCAAAGTCCAGCCTAAGGAGGAAACCTGAAGGATTTGCTGTAATGGATAAATAACATTTCTAACAACCTTTAGATCAGGCCACACTTAATAGGTCTCTGCCCCCAGCAGAAATGATTCCTCTGGGATATTATTTTTGTATACTTTATGAAGTATATGTTATGATCTCAATTTTTATAGGAAATGAAATGCCAAATATACAAAAAGCTTAAATTTATTGACCAAAGTCACACAGTCAATTTTCTAAGGGAGGATGGGCTCGAATGAGGGCTGCTATGTTACAACTCAAAGGAGAATCAGATGATAGTCTATGTGGATGGTGCCCATAAGCCTGGGCAGAGTCTTAGTCCATTTGGGTTGCCATAACAAAGTACCATCAGTGAAGTAATTTCTACATAAGAGAAATTTGTTTCTCATATTTCTGGAGGTTGGGAAATCCAAGGACAAGGTGCCAGCAAACTCAGTGTCTGCTGAGGGCTTGCTTCCTGGTTCGCAGACAGCCATCTTCTTGCTGTGTCCTCACATGGTGGAAGGGGCAAGGGCGCTCCCTCAGGCCTCTTTTCACTAATTTCATTCATGAAAGCAAAGCCCCCATGACCTAATCTCCTCTCCTAATGCCATCACCTTGGAAGTTAGGATTTCAAATAGGAATTTTGGAGGGACACATTCACCATGGCAGGCAATGTGCAGCCTGCAGAGCCCAAGTGCTGACCCTGGTTTGACCTGATGCCTTGCCATGCCACACTGCTTATTGCTATCTAAAGCAGGGCACTCCACAAATTGTTTGCACAGTGGGAACCATCACTAATGAAAATAAAAGGAATCAGCAACATTTATCTATCATCTCTCTACCTACTTATCTACCTATTTATTTATTCACATTTAATAAATAGATTTTATTTTTAGAGCAGTTTCAGGGTCAAAGAAAAATTGAGTGGGAAGTATGGAGTCCCTGTATGCCTCCTGACCCCACAGGCACAACCTCCACCAATATCAATATCCCCCACCAGAGTGGTACACTTGTTATGATTGATTAACCAAATTGACACATCATTATCACCCAAAGTCTATAGTTTACCTTAGGGTTCACACTCTTGGTGTTGTAAATTCTACAGGTTTTGACAAATGTATAATGATGTATCCACCATTATATAGAATAGCTTCTCTATACTAAATATACTCTGTGTTTTACCTATTCATCCCTCCCTCCCCTACATACCCTGGTAACCATTGTTTTTTTTTAATCTGTTCACTGTCTCCATAGTTTAGCCTTTTCCAGAATGTCATAAAGTTGGAATCATATAGTATGATAGTATGATAGTATAATTGGGTTCGCTTACTTTGCAATATACACTTCAGTTTCTTGAACATTTTTTTATGGCTTGATAGTTCATTTCTTTTATCACTAAATAATATTCTATTTTATGGATGACCACCGTTCATAACAACATTTTTTTCTGAAGAAATAAAGAAATAAGTGTTACTATGAATTAGAGAAATTTTAGTAAAATAAGTTACTTAAAAATTCCAACTACTTAACAATAAGATCCTGAAAGTTTCTTTTTTTGCCCTTTTGCTAAGATTATGTCACAAAATAATATGTTTATGGTCTGCATAACTTTTAAAAAATAATTACAAAATGAAATAAATACCAGACTAGCAATTAGAAGACCAGTGATTAGTGTCCCCTATAAAATGTGACATTGGTAGAGATCAAACCAAGTAACCTATTTGGACATAAATTTGCTAATTTGTCAAAAAAGGGAAGTTGAAGAGCTTTAGTATTCCTAATGAGCAAGAAATCTAGTCCACAAACCTGTATTTCATGATAAGTGAATATTAAGTACATTTTGTTTGTACTTGATTTTTTTTTTGTCTATTATTACCCTGGACTCCTCTTAACATATCAAATTTTTATCCAGGAATTAAAGGCAGTATACTATAACATTTCTTCACTATCAAATGTTTTATCTCTTTCTAAATCCATTCAACAAACAAGACTCTTTCAGCAGAGATGTTTTAGATATTAAAGCATCCCAGTAATTTCTTTTTGCGTAAGGTGGTGGGTTTCTTCAGATATAATAAAACTAGCATCTTCAAACTTCTGAAACGTGGTGCAATATCCTTCATGAATTCCATAATACTTATTGAACACCTACTGTATACTGTGCCAAGTAATGTAATTGTGAACAAAAGAGACACGGTCACTACCCTCCTGATATGCACAGATTGGTGAAGTGTGAAACACTGAGCAAGGAGGCACACAAATGAATATATAATTGCACGGTGTGATAAACATCATGAGAGAGAGGGATGATGCAACAGAGAGAGTTCATTTAGACCAGGACAGTGAGGGAGACTTCTCTGAGAAAATACAATTGAGAACTGAGTGTTAAGCAGGTATTGAAAACTTCCAGTTAGGATTAAGAGCTTGATTTTGGATAAGTCTGAAAGTTATTTTCCTGAGCTATGGAAGTATAATTAGGGAATCTTCAGCTTCATATAAAAGTTGGGAGCTTGGAAGAAAGATCAACTTTAGAGCAAGATTTACAATAGAGCAAACATCTCTATGTACTCAAAGGTTAGCCTAAAATAGA
Organism: Pongo pygmaeus; assembly: GCF_028885625.2. Classification (NCBI taxonomy): domain Eukaryota; kingdom Metazoa; phylum Chordata; class Mammalia; order Primates; family Hominidae; genus Pongo; species Pongo pygmaeus. Next base: position 40,532,580 of record NC_072380.2, on the reverse strand, counting down.
GTTTGAACAAATATTTTAAAGGTGCAAAATACTATTAGAAAATACTATTTGAGGCCGTGTGTGGTGGCTCACGCCTGTAAATTCCAGCACTTTGGAAGGCCAAGACAGGCCAATCATTTGAGGTCAGGGGAGTTCAAGACCAGCCTGGCCAACACAGTAAAACCCTGTCTCTACTAAAAATACAAAATTAGCCATGTGTGGTGGCAGGTACGGGGATGTAATCCCAGCTACTTGGGAGGCTGAGGCAGGAGAATCGCTTGTACCCCGGAGGCAGAGGTTGCAGTGAGCTGAGATCACACCACTGCACTCCAGTCCAGGTGACAGAGCAAGACACTGTCTAAAATAAATAAAGGTTAACCAAAGCCAGAAATGACTAACAGCATGAGCAACAATCTAAACTGCACTTGGACCAGTGTGGTGGCTTACATCTGTGATTCTAGCACTGTGGGATGCCGAGGTGGGAGGATCACTTGAGGCCAGAAGTTTGAGACCGGCCTGGGCAACATAATGAGTTTAGCCGGGCTTGGTGGTACACCCCTGTGATCCCAGCTACTTGGGAGGCTGAGGTGGGAGGATCACTTGAGTCCAGGAGGTTGAGGCTGCAATGAGCTAGGATCACACCTCAGCATTCCAGCCTGGACAACAGGGAGAGCCCTTGTCTAAAAAAGAGAAAATATATAAATAAATAAACTATAGCGTCCGCAGATAATCTGAGCCCAGCTGTTCACTGGCTGTGCATGAGGCTCTGCTTTGGATGTTCCTTTCAAAGTTGCAGAAAGAGTGTGGCAGCTGACCTGGGTGATGGTCAGCCAGTGTGAGCCTGCCTAGGTCCACTGTCTCCTCACTCTTTATATGCCCATATTGATTGACAGATAAATCTGTCTACTTTGGAGATTTATTTCATCCACAACAAACAAACATCTGCTGCTTCTAGAGATAAGTATTCCAAGCTCCTGAGTAACTCTTCCATAACATTATATGGTGATTTATCACTGAACCAACCCAAATGTCCAACAATGATAGACTGGATTAAGAAAATGTGGCACATATACACCATGGAATACTATGCAGCCATAAAAAATGATGAGTTCATGTCCTTTGTAGGGACATGGATGAAATTGGAAATCATCATTCTCAGTAAACTATCGCAAGAACAAAAAACCAAACACCGCATGTTCTCACTCATAGGTGGGAATTGAACAATGAGAACACATGGACACAGGAAGGGGAACATCACACTTCGGGGACTGTTGTGGGGTGGGGGGAGGGGGGAGGGATAGCATTGGGAGATATACCTAATGCTAGATGACGAGTTGGTGGATGCAGCACACCAGCATGGCACATGTATACATATGTAACTTACCTGCACATTGCGCACATGTACCATAAAACCTAAAGTATAATAATAATAATAATAATAATAATAATAAAAGAAAAAAAAAAAGAACAAAAAACTAACAATAATTGAAATGTGGGTGTTTTTACTTTCAAGACAATGACCCAGTCTTGTTAATGACCTAAAAGTCATGTACTCTTAAATATTTACTTCTTTTAAAGGATACCATAAAGTACTGTCGGCTTTGCTGTAATAAAAAAGCAAATAGACAATCACCAGGACACAAAACTCTGATTTTACAGGTGAAGGAACTAAGGAACTGAGAAGTTAAGACTCCTTTAACCACTTAAGTCCAGTTACTTAAACCCCTGTAACCAGTCGTCAATTCTACACCTAGAGTATATCCTCCTTTTTCTTCCTTGTTGCAGAATTCCATTTTGTTCAGGCACTCATGGTGAGATTTAGGAAGAGTTTTACTAAAAGGGAGAAACAATTATTCTAAGCATTGTCTCATCTATATCTGATTTCTAGAAATGTGGCAACGATCTTGTGATAGCAAAAGGAACTAGCCTAGGACAGGCTTAAATACCAAGGATGCACAACCAAAAGATTGAAAGAACCCAGGTGCTTGACACATCCTTGAGCCATCAGATTAACTAGCACTGGCATGGCCTCTATCTCTGGGTTAACTACTATGTAAAATAGTGCTGCTTTCTGTTGTTGAAGCCATTTAGGGGTGTGTGGTTGCTCTGTTTCTTCCTGTTGAAAGCACCAAACTAAACTACACCTTTAGTACACCATTCTAGATGATACCTTTTGAAGGTTTAAGTCCCTGCTTTATTGAATGAAGATCAAAATAGCTCTATCATTGAGTTGTTGAAAGAGGTTAATGAGATAATGTTAATAAATTATTTGGGCCAGGTGTGGAGGCTCATGCCTGTAATCCCAGCACTTTAAGAGGCCAAGGAGGGCAGATACCTTAAGGCCAGGAGTTCAAGACCAGCCTGGTCAACATGGTGAAACCCCGTCTCTACTAGAAAATACAAAAATTAGCCAGGAGTGGCAGGTGCCTGTAATCCCAGCTACTTGGGAGGCTGAGGCAGAAGAATCACTTGAACCCAGGAGGAAGAGGTTGCAGTGAGCTGAGATCACGCCACTGCACTCTAGCCCAGCAACAGAGTGAGACGCTGTCTTAAATAAATAAATAAATTAGCATGGTGTCTGGTATAGAGTTCCACACATGATAGCTAGTATCACTCTAGGTCAATGTTCCTTTTATTGTAATACCCTGCCTTCTAGACAATTTCAAAGTATAACCAGACATTAAATTGTAAATTACATTTGAGAGACCAAGATATAATAGATATGATATTCTAAAGTAAGGTTACAGACCAAGATGCAAAGCGTCAAATGTTTTAGGTTTTGTTTGTTTGTTTTTAATAAAAAGCAGTTCCCTGACTGCTGAACTCCTCTTCTATATCTAAAGTACAAAAGCTTAAGAAAGAATGTTCAGGAATATTTACTTGGAGAGAGAGCTGTGATGTGAGTTCTGCCCCCTCCCCTAAACACATCAACACCCCAAGTGGGAGGACATTTTTCTCACCATCTCAAGCCAAGAGAGAAACTTGAAGGAAACTGATCAGAGGACAGAATATGTGTGGTCTGAAGCATTTAGCAGGGTGGGAAGAGGGACAGACTTGACTGGTTTAACAAAGAGGAAGGGTGGAATAAGGATATTTCCCTGCTGCTGAAAGATGAGTAGAAGCAAGGCTACACTGGATTTGGCCCTTGGAGGGCAAAGGGTGCATGAGAATTTCCAGGGAACCAGATGTGGACCATCCATACAAAGGAATATCTAGAACTTTCCAATAGGGCCACCATGAGGGGTGATCTGGCTGAAGGGTTGCTGTATTCGTAGAAGCTAAGGAGGGACAAAGTGACAAACCAGAAAGGTATAAATCATTCTTGTCAAGAGAATTGTAGCCACCCAGTGATGGGGGAGATAAACTCTAAAGAACTCATAAAAGCATCCATGAAAGAAACAGGTTGTAACCACTGGCCAGGTCTAGAGAACACAGGCCCATCTTGTCACGGCATCCATCTTATTAGGCCTCACCAGCTCCTCTTGTACCTTATCTCCCCAGTCCTTGCATGTTGCTGGCTGGCTGTGAGCCTTAGACAAGAGAGAAGACTCTACTTCAGTGAAGATGAAACCTTTCATTCTTACATAGGTTTAGTATTCTAAGTACTGAATTGAGGCTGTTTTGTGACATAAAGTGATTCTAGGGCTTTTAATTTCTTGGTGCCTATCCAAATTTTTATCTAGGATTATTTCAAAAAAACTACCAAAATGAATGGCTTAAAGGGAAAATAAAAATCAAACATTAAGTTGCTTACATGTTTATACCCCATGACTTCAGCTCTTCCAACACACTAGTTACACAATTTCCTATTACATGCTCACTACGTGTTCTGCACTAGGATAAGTCTTTCAGAGATTAATAGAATCAGACCCAATAACCAAATTGTATTGTATATTCCACTACATTGTATATTGCTGGGGATACAGAGACTGGCTCGTATCTGCTACTCAATCCATTATAACTGTTAGTGCAAGGCCGTCTCTCTAAAACCTTGCAAACTATTGGTAGAGATGGGAATGGCAGTTATAAAATAATTAGAAGAACTGGGTTCTAGTTAATGTTTTGTTACTGAGAAGCACTGAGACATAGGCTATTCACCCCACTTTTGTGATGCTTCATTAGCATATCCGTAAATTGAGAGGAACTGGCCACATAAGCCATATGGCATCTTCTAAAATTCTATAATTCTATAGCAGCATTATTCACAATAGCCAAAATTTGGAAACAACTCAAATGTACATTAAATCCTGAATGGGTAAATAGAATGTGGTGCATCCATACAATGGAATATTATTTGGCAATAAAAGGAATGAAGTCCTGACCCATGCTTCAGCATGGATGAAACTTGAAAACATGATGCTAAGTAAAAGAAGCCAGAGACAAAAGACCACATATTATATGATTCCTTATATGTGAAAGTCCAGAATAGAGAAACCTATAGAAACAGGAATTAGATTAGTGGTTGCCTAGAGTTGTGGAAGTGAGGCAGGGAAGCTGAGTGACTATAGGGAGATGAGGGTTTTTTGATAGGCGATAAAATGTTCTTGAATTTATTGCGATGGTGGCTGTATCACTCTGTGCATATACTAAAAATAATTTCATTTACATTTTAAATCAGCGAATTGCAGGGTATGTGAATTTTATGTCAATAACATTGTTATTTAAAAATTCTAAAAATTTTTTATATAAATTGGAGTAAGAAAGTCAGAAGACACATTGAATGTTGAATAATGAAGTAACAGTTGTTTTCTAATAACCCTATATTCACTAAAAGAGAAGATAGCTTTGTAAATATTTTTATTTGTTGCATTTCAGTAATCTAGATTCAGATATAATTTATGAAAGGATGAAAGAAAAAATAAAACTTTTAGGATCAACAGACTGATTTTACCATTCTCCTTTTAACTTCTAAGTACTGACAGTAAAATTATTGTTAATGTCATCATTTATTGATTAATGAATCATTAAAATATACATGTAATTATCAACCTTGTTTTTAATTTCACCTTATTCTTCTATTAAGGAAAAAGAAGAGTACATGCATTAAGCCATTACTATTAGGCCTTGTGCCAGCTGAGCTTATGTATAGCATCTGATTCACTCCTCAGGGCAACCCTTGACAAAAGTAAAATTATCCCAGTTTCACAGAAGAATAACTGATGCTTAGAAAGTGTACATTATTTGCACAAAGGTACACAATAACACTAAGCAGATTTTGGATTGAATTCTAACTCATTAAAAATAATATACAGAAATCAACTTGAGTTTTAACTATGTCTGTCTTCAGTGGCTCTACATAGAGCCTGTTAGATTTATGACTAACTCCCCTACCTAGCACTGAACGCATTTGCTAATCTGGTTCTATTTTTAAATGATCTCTCAAGACTGTAATCACAAATTCTCCAGTCCATTTTGGGAGTTTTCATACTGTTCTTCAACTAGAATTTCCTTTTCACATATACATTTTGTATTTCCTTAGCGGAGGGCCTTAGCTTAAACTTAAGTTGATATTCTCTCCTATTTGAACATATTTGCTAAATAATGAATGAGGACTTTGGGGATTAATTTTCATGAACATGTGAGACTGGAAGAGAGAGGGAAACACAGCAACACTATTTCACCTGGAGAGAAAATCCCCTGCCATGGGTATGAACATGAATATTCACAAACAGAGCACCACTGTCATCGGCAGTGATGAGTGACCTCCCCTAAGTGGCTTCACAGGTGGCCAACTTCTAGAAGTGATGAACTGATGGACCCAAGAAGGCTATGGGGAGCTGATGTGAAATCCGTGCTCACCCATAGAAATATTAGAATGTGATTTTTCAAGAGATTGAGTTCCTAATGAGAGCAAGCACAAGCTCCATGCTGGTCTCTTCTCCAACTTGCATTTTTCTTTTGTGCAGTTTCTAAAAGATAAATTGTATATTCATTGGGGTTAGCAGTGTGAAAGAAAACAGAATCTTGGGGCCCCAAACACACTATGACAAGAGAAAGTTAAGCTTGGGAATGGACACTGTTTTCCTTTTGTTCCCAAATAGCTGTAATTTCACAACCCTGTGCCATAGCCCTATTTCCTCTGCTCCCTCTTTTCATGAGGTTACTTTAGCTATGTCAATGTAGTTGACTGAGCACAGGACAATGCGTCATTGACTTTTTCCCCTACTCCCCCTTCTTCTTATGTAAAATGTAGATTTACTGAAGCTAATCGGAGCCTCACAAGAATGTCACCATCTGCCTCACTGCCTATCCTCCCTCTCTTTTTTCCCTTCCTGCTTGCTTTTTTCCTTTAATACTGAAGTTCCAAAAGCTCCCTGTTGACAAAAAGAGTCAAACTGTAAAATATTTGAAGAGATTTATTCTGAGCCAAATAAGAGTTACCAATGGCCTCTGACACATTCCCAGGAGATCCTGACAACCCATAACCCAGGTGGCCAGCTACAGCTTGGTTTTATACATTTTAGGGAGTCATAAGGCATCAGTCAATACATGTAAGATGTACATTGGTTTGGTCCAGAAAGCCAAGACAACTGGAAGTGGGGGCTTCCAGGTCATAGGTGGATTCAAACATTTTCTGATTGGTTGTATTATTATCTAAAGATCTGGAATCAATAGAAAGAAATGTCTGGGCTATGATAATGGGTTGTGGAGAGCAAGGTTTTATCACGCAGGCGAAGCCTCCGGGTAGGAGGCTTCAGAAAGAACAGATTGTAAATGTTTCTTATCAGACTTAAAGAGTCTGTTTTACCAGTTCTAAGGTCTCTGTGTTGATGTTAATGCTAGTCAGCTGTGGCTGAATTCCAAAAGGGAGGAAGGTATAATGAGGCACGTCTGACTCCCATGATAGGAACATCACGGCCTGAACCAGTTTTTCAGGTTAACTTTGGAATGCCCTTGGCTGAGAGGAGGGGTTCATTCTGATGGCTGTGGGGCTTAGAATTTTATTTTTGGTTTACCACCTTTTGGAAAAAAACACACGTCACAGATACTCTTGGGAATTATAATTGCCCCAGCCATGTCTTTAACCTTGGCAAAATACCTCTCTATGGATTGAGACCTGCCCCAGTCCCTTTTTAGTTAACAGTCAAAATACACATTGCTTCCGTTACATCAGTTAAAATGCCTGGCTTCAGGATTACATGCTCCAACCTTCTCAGTTTATGGTCACAGCACAGAAGTTACATGGCTTCCTATGTTAAATCACACATCTAAGTTTAGAAGGAACACCTGGATGGCTTTCAGGCTCTCTTAATTGGAACTTTATAAAAATTCCACATTCTTTGTCTATTCCTGCTCATCTGCAACTGGAAGTTGTATTGGTCAACAACATGGCCACAAAGCAGCTAGTGCAATGGAAAAGGAAAGGAAATTAACATTTGCTGAGTGCCTACTATGTATAAAAACCTGTTCTAGGCAATTTGCATGTTAAACTTGCTTAGTCTTCATAACAACCCATGGGATAGTTGTTAATAGCACTGTCTTGTAGATGGATAACAGAGGCTCACAAAGGTAATTTACCTACTCAGTCAAGCAATTATTAAATGGTAGAACCAGACAATGGCTCCAGGTCTGTCTGATTTAGATTCCTTGCTGAAGAAGCCAAAAAACTCATCACCTGTCTTTGAATAATCGGGAGGCACCATGGACATAAAACTTTCTTGTGTCTGAGTTTCAAAGATCTGCAGATATCTCAAAGAAGTTCAAGTAAAAAAATATGTCAAACATCTCTCTAAAGTGCATATTTCCCAGAGTAAACCCAGTGGCTATTAAGATTGGGCTGGAGATTTTGCCAAAAGATTGGGATGAACCCAAAAAAGACAGCATGAAGAAGTCGTAAATTCTTTTCACATGTGTATCATTTTTATGTTAGCAAGGGGGCCACTTTGATCCTACAATCAGATAACCTAGGAAGTGATTTGGAATTCTTTTAAATATCTGTACCATCCTCAGGGCAGGACACAAGGGCAAGTCTATTATTTTGATTCATGTGAAAAGACCAGAGTGGACTCTAGGCAGTATTGAGCTCTTCAGCTTCCAATCTGAACAGGGAAGGAAGTAGCTAAAGATTAACAAAGTAAGCAAACTTGTTTGCTGTACAAACTATGCATAAGTTTGAGGCCAACTTCAGGAATTCTGAACCCTCAGGCTGTGCTGTGTAGTTTCCATAACAACTAGTGACAGAAAATGAGGCAAACAGACGTGACTCACACAAAATGTTTCGGTCCAGTTCTCAGAGGCCAAATTTGGTCATTGGAGACCTTTAAAGAATAGAGTCATCTCTGTCTTACTAATCACATTCAAAGGGCAAAATGTTCCTCAGTAAGAACAGCTGTCTCCACGGGCCACCAAGGAAGTCTATTCAATCATCAGTGCAGAACAATGGGGAGTCCCTGTTGTTCACACATGGCTACTCTCTGCCAAGTTCCCTCTGTAAAGGGGCGTTCGAGAACCTCATAGTGTTACTGCTTGATTGTATTGTACATGGTGACTGACTGCAGTTAGGTCCACAGAGGATTGGGCAGCAAGCTGGTGTCATGTTTTGATGGTTGGGTCAGCATTGCTTCATGGGCTAGGTTCACCTGCCCATGAATCAGGGATGGGGCAGCAGGGGTAAGGAAGAAAATGAGGGGGCTCTTCTTGATATCCTTAAAAAATGTCTGTAGTTCACAGCAATCTGCAAACCACTTCCCCCCAACCCTCGTCCTGCAACTACCACAAGTCTGTATAAAGCCTGCCTCTCTGATTTCATGCCTCACTGACCTGTTTTGCTATATCCCAAGGACTTTGTGCACAGCCTCACTCTCAGACAGGTTCTTTGCCCATTTGCACTTCCCTCTACTCCTTCCATTAATTTCATCCTTTCCCACCATCCCCTTAATGCTTGTTGGGACCACATTTCTCTCTCTTTTTTGAGACAGGGTCTCACTCTCACCCAGGCTGGAGTATAGTGGCATGATCTTGGCTCACTGCAGCCTCAACCTCCCAGGCTCAAGTGATCCTCCCACATCATCCTTCTGGGTAGCTGGGACTACAGGTGCACAACCACAGGATAATTTTTGTAATTTTTATAGAGACAGGGTCTTGAAATGTTGCTCAGGCTGGTCTCATACTCTTGGACTCAAGAGATGCTGCTCTCTGGGCTTCCCAAAGTGCTGGGATTACAGGTGTGAGACACTGCACCCGGCCACATTTCTCCTATTCTCTCCATTTCTGCTTTTGTTCTTTATCCTATCTGTTTCCCACACGGCAATTCAAATGAGTTTTTAAAAATGTGGACCCACTTTGCCATCTTTCCCTTAGAAATGCTTCACTGACTTTGCCTTACTCTGAGAGTAAAATAAAAACTACAGGAGCTCCACCCCACGCACCAAGTTTGACTTCGATTCCTAAAGCCACCAGGCTACTTTGGTCTCAGCCTTTTTTTTTTTTTTTTTTTTTTGAGATGGAGTCTCACTCTTTTGCCTAGGTTAGAGTGCAGTGCAGTGGTGCAGTCTCAGCTCACTGCAACCTCCGCCTCCCAGGTTCAAGCGATTCTCTTGCCTCAGCCTCCCGAGTACGTGGGACTACAGGTGCCTGCCACTATGCCCGGCTAATTTTAATTTTTTGTATTTTTAGTAGAGATGGGGTTTCACTGTGTTAGCCAGGATGGTCTCAAACTCCTGGCCTCGTGATCCACCTGCTTCGGCCTCCCAAAGTGCTGGGATTACAGGAGTGAACCGCTGTGTCCAGCCTGGTCTCAGCCTTTTGTACACCCAGATCCTTCTGTCTCTTCCTCCCATTTTTCACCTAGCTGACTCATTCTTTCCATCTCACTTTTAATACCTTTTTCTCAGTGAGGACCCATGTAAACATAGTGGAAGAAGGTGCAAAAGTGGAATGATGCCTACTCCTAGGTACTTCCTTCATCCTTAGGCAGAGACTTCCAAAGTACACCACGCAAGAGACATCCCTTATTTCACAATTTTTGAAACCTGTTGAATCACTGAGTAGGCTATTCACGGAAGGTTGGTGATGCAAGCTCCTTATTATCCCATGCGCAGAGGAAGCTAACACACTTGCTTTGGCTAATTCTGGTCTTGAATCATTTCCTGTTAGCTCTTGAGACTCCTCGCATGTGGTACCAGCTTGCTGAGCAATGATCTCAGTTTATAGCAGGTTGCTTTGGGCTCTGGGATGTTGGTCCTGTGTGGCAAAGCCATGATCCAAGGAAGTTTCCCAGGGAAGCCCTGGGATTTGGAATTGGTAAGTCAGTTGAGACTGACAAAAATCAGTTTGTCAAAGAGAGGCTGTCTGAAAAATATTCTGCATGGTGATAAACTGCCTTTTTCCCCCCTTAGGGCAATGCTAAAATTACAAAACAGAAATACATTCAGAAGAAATTCTAATCATAATAAAAGATGAAAATGGAAGTATTTGGAATCTGAAATGTTGATTGCTTTTGTTTTGATGCCTTCAAATTTAAATCAGAGTACGGAAGGAGTGGAAATTCTTAAGACAAGTTACTTATAGGCTCATGTATAGAAGAGCAAGCCTCTGAAATAGGCAAAACTCTCTACATCATTCCAGTAAGGAGAATGAAGCCAAGAGAGGTTAAACGATGTGCCCATTGTCACAAAGCCAACGAATGATGCACCAGGATGGGTCCCCAGAGCCCAGGCTCATGCAGGCTTATGCAGGGGCCAAGATGGCTCTGAGTGCTGTGTTCCCTGGAGAATACAGGCTTCCTATAAACAAAAAGAAACATTTATATACATAGCCAGTATAATCAAAATGCTGGGAAATCACACAGAAATCTGTTTACTTTTCTAAAATATTGAGTTGGAATAATTGGGACAAAATGTGCCATTCTCTTTATTGGATAACGTATTTTAGTATAAATCATATAAAGTTGGCATTTTTGTAACTCAGAAGCAGTGAAACATTGGCAATTTGAAATTACATTTGTCTTTGAATTGGCTATCTCTCCTGATTCAACTGTATTTTATCTCTGGTTTTAGCACTCAGCACATTGCCAAGTAAGTACGTAGGAAAAACCCAGGAAATGTTTATTGAAGAAATGAACAAAATGAGATTCTGTTATCTAAGATACAGACAGCCTTGTGTGTTATGCTTCTTACACAGACATGACATTTTAATAAAATAGATGGTAGGTTTATAAGGGCCTCTTGATAGAGAGGGATGCATGTAGGCTTTGGCAACGAGAAGAGAAGTCAGAGTTTCACCTGCAGTACTTACTATGTGAGACCGTGGGCAAATTACTTAGCCACTCTGACAGCATTTCCTCATTGCAGAATGGGAATGATGATAGATACCTGCAAAGATTATTATGAGAATCAAGTGAGATTGTGTTTATACTGAATCAGTCTTACAGTAGCCACTCAGCAAATGTTATTCTTGATTCCAAATCCTGCTACTAGGTTACTACTTAATGCTTTACATAAAAACATGGAGTTCTAAAAAGGTTGTTTTTTTAATGCTGGCTTCAGCTAAGCAGTGCTGACTAAAATGCTTCTTAGGCAATAAACATTTTTGAATTATTTTTTAAAACATCACTCAAATAAAAATAGAGAATGAAGCAGCATTTCCCAAGTATTAATGACATGAATGCCTTACTATATTAATACAGCACAGTAATATCAACAGATTGAAGAAAGTAAAAATTCTAGTTGCTTTTCCTTTTTGGGAGAGGCATCTGTGTAATAAGGAATTCTATTTTAATACTGAGAAATGGTAAACTTCCTGTGTTCTATTTCATTATAATTGCCCCGCCCTTTGAAGATGATAAGGGTCTGCAAAACAGAGCTATTTTGGTACCAAGTAAAGCTGCAAAATCTCCCTCATCAGCAAAATTGAAGCAGAAGCAAGGAAAAAGCGTTTATGTTTGCAATTAACTGGGTCTTTTTTGATATTCAATAGTAAGAAAAACAAAGTTTTTGTTGATCTACAATAATTTGATATTTTAGGAAAAAACAATTCACATGGAAAAATGTCTTCAATTTAGTTTTGCTGCCATGTCTGAAGATATTCTTAGTGAAAAAAAAAATGTAATGTGCATTCACTATAGGGGAAGATTTTCAGATTTTTTTTGGCTTGTATTTATTATTGTTTATTTTTGTTTTTGTCTTAGATCTTAACATAGCTTTAACCACTTCCTTTTCCAGGGGTTACAATTGTGTTTATTCATAGAACTAAATTTCAGTACCTTCTCCCTTTATTCATTTAGAATTCCACAAATATTTATTGATTATAACAACGTACATGACACGGGCTTAGACTCAGGGGGACCCAGTGACCTACTAGAAGAAAAGTGTTTCGCCTTCATCAAATTTATATTGGAGGTAATTTCTGCCACCCTGATCATTATCATCTATGTTAATTTATATTTTATTATAATTCATGGTGACACAATGCTAAAATGACCTGGTTTGTCTATGTATTCTGATCTAGTCATTATATAGTACATTGTATATATACATTGTATCTATAGTATATTGTATAGTACATAGCACATTGAATAGGACATATGCATACACAAACACACTTATATAAGCACACAAATACACATTTAATCCATATGCAATATACGTATATATATATATATATATATATATATGTATTTTTTTTTTTGAGATGGAGTTTCACTCTTATTGCCCAGGCTAGAGTGCAATGGCAAGGTCTCAGCTCACTGCAACCTCCACTTCTCAGGTTCAAGTGATTCTCCTGCCTCAGCTTCCCGAGTAACTGGGAATACAGGCATCTGCCATCATGCCCAGTTAATTTTTGTATTTTTAGTAGAGATGCAGCTTTACCATGTTGGCCAGGCTGGTCTCAAACTCCTGACCTCAGGTGATCCACCTACCTTAGACTTCCAAAGTGCTGGGATTACAGGTGCGAGCCACTGCGCCAGGACTGCCATAATGTTTTAAATTCAATTCAAATTCAAAGGAGCAAGTATTTAAGGCCCAACTCTATAACAGACAGCATCCAGGGGTTTGGATGAATGTGACCAAGTCCTTCCCTCAAGGAGCCTTCAGTTCATTAAGGAAAAAGACCTGGAGAGAAAGATTTGCCAGGGAGTGGAGAGAAAAACTGCACTGATTTGCAGTGAGGGTGTAATCATGCTCACTCCAGCCTCAACCTCCCGGGCTCAAGTGACCTTGATCCTCCCACCTTAGCCTCCTGAGTAGCTGGGACTACAGGTGCACAACACCACACCCAGCTAATTTTTGTATTTTTGTAGAGACAGGGTTTTGCCACATTGCCCATGCTGGCATTGAACTCCTGGGCTCAGGTGACCCACCTACCTCGGCCTGGGAGGTAGTTTGGGAAAGTGCTGGGATTACAGGCATGAGCCACCATGGCTGGCCAGTCCATGTTAAAGCAATGTGCTAGGTAGGTTTAGAGAGACCAGATTACAATGGGCCTTGAATGCCCAGCTAAGGAAGCTGGACTTAATACTGTAGGCAATGGGTAGACTTTGAAAGTGCTGAGCAGGGAAGTTATGTGTGTAGAGTGGCATTTTAGAAAGCTAAATCTAGCTGTAATATAAAAGACCCACTTAAGGGTAAGAGCAGAAGGCAGTGAACTCCTTTAGCTATCGCAACACTCTAGTGGAAGATGGTAGAGGCTCAGTGAAGGTGACTATGACACCGGGGGGAAATGATTAATTGGGAAATCATAATGCAGAGGATGAAGCCAATGCATCTTCAAATTCTGGTGATGCTTTCTCCCTAATTACCTCTAACACTCAACTACTTTCCATCTCTTCTTCATGTGCTCTAATCTAGACAACTATAGTAGCTGCCTATAGCATGTTATGCTCTCTACCCTCTGTTTCTTCCCCAAAATGCTGCCAGCTTGATCTTTTAAAAACACGAATAAAAATATTGATATTCTCTAGCTTGAAAGTCTACAATGGCTCTATTAGTATTATCTATAGCACAATGTAAACTTTAACCCAGCCTCAAGTGCTTTGGCCCTGCCTGTCTCCATTTCTAGCTCATGCTATCCTTTCTCCTGCTCTCTGAGTTTAAGCAACATTGCTCCAGAAAATTGCTCTAGTTTTATTGAACATGTTATGCTTTTTCCAAAATAGAATCTTGTTTTAAACTAGTTCCCCTCTTTAAAATTCTCCTTTCTCCATCTTTTGCCGGGATAACTTCTCATCCTTTTCACTGGGGCTTATAATGCAGATGAGTGTAATCTTAGTCCCCCTGTAAGCCTGTAAATCTGCAATATTTTAAAGGTCACTAAATAATTTGGAAATTGAATGATGCAAACATTTCTAAAAAAAAAAGTGAATTCTTTTTTGAATTATTGTGTTTTGTTACTGAAATTCAAACCACATTTTTTTTAACTTCCTTTTTTAAATTGTAGTTTCATTTACCACTTCAACTATATTTAGGTAAATATTTTAGGGGCATAAAGTACATTTAAATGCTGAGAAACTATCATCTAACTCCAGAGCTCTTTTCTTTTCCCAAACTGAAACGCTGTACCCACTAAACATTAAGCCCCCCATTTCTCCTCTCCTGAGCCCAGCCTCTATGAATTTGGCTACTCTAGGTATCTCATATAAGCGGAATCACACAGTATTTGTTCTTTTATGATTGACTTATTTCACTTTGCAATAATGTCTTCAAGGTTGACCCATGTTGTAGCTTGTGTTAGAATTCTCTTCCTCTTTAAGGATGGATCATATTCCGTTGTATGTATATACCATTTTTTGTTTATCCATTCATGTGTTGATGAACATGGGTGTTGTTCTCACATTTAGACTATTGTAAATAATGCTGCTATGAACACAAGTGTATCTACTCATGTTCCTAATTTCATTTTTTTAATATATTACCAGAAGTGGAATTACAGGATTTCTGTGACAATTCTACGCTTCATGTTTTGAGGAGCTGCTGAACTATTTTCCACAATGGGTGCACCATTTTACAATCTTGCCAGCAGTGCACAGTGGATCCAATTTATCCACCTTCTCTTCAATACTTCTTTTCCATTTTTTTTACTTGCCATCCTAATGAATGTGGAGCCCATACCACATTTTGTAACACAGTTATAAATTTAGGAATTAGAAGGGCTGTCATCTCATTTAGTCCTAGTCTCTTACGTTCCAGAAGAAGATGAAACCCAGAATGTTAAGTGACTTATCCCATGTCACCTATCAGAATGGGGCTAGAACCAGGTCTCTTCCTTGCCAATGTTTCATAGAGCCTCTTAGACATGGTATATAAGATTAGGGAGAAAAAAGCAGTTAAGCGTCAGACTTGGGAATACGTCAGAGCTGACATAAAATCATATATGAAATTGAGATAGAAGTCTGACTTTATACTTTCCTACCTTACGAAGTTAGACTGGCACAGAAAAGTTGGTGAACCTCCAGAGCTTCAGTTTCCTGATCTATCAGATGCATATAGTAATACTTGCCTTGTAGAAATTTTGAAAAGATTAAATTAAATTATTCAAGATCCTATATAGTCCTGAAGCTATTTAGACATTGAAAAAATATTCCTTCCACTGCCAACATCTAGCACAATTTGGGATACATGTTAGGTGCTAAACCAACACTTACTAATTTGACTTGCTTTGACATCAGGGTCTAAAACTGCTTTAGGCTTCAGATTTCTTCTGGCAATTTATTTCCAATTTAGGGTGGGTGCTAACAAAAGGTCAGAGGAACAACAAAAGCAGATGGTCTTCCTGAAGCGTGTGCCAAAAGGATTTGTGAGTGTCTTGGGGTGACGTCTCCACCCATCGCACGGCTTGGAGGCTCAAGGGCAGATCCCCAACATTGTACTGGTCCCTTCCTGAGCACTCCCTGGTGCAGACTCCAAGTCTGACAAGGAAAATGTGCTGTGATCATCCTACGGGGGACACAGCAGCTGCTCCAAGGTGGAGTCTATTGTCAAGGTCCTCCTGGTAACAAAAAGAGGAAAAGGTCTATCAAAGCATTTCCTGCCTGCGGGAGCCATGTGCTTCCATTAATTCTTTTCCCTGAGTCAGTCTGTCTCCCTCAGCTCATGTCTCTCTATGTCCACTGTCCAGAGAAAAGAACAGGCATTTTTAGCAGTTGATTTGAAAACCTTTCCACAAAGTGAGGTTAACAAGAGGAACAAGCTCAGATATTCAGTGGTATGCATCTATATATTTCATAAGGAAGCTGGCACTAAGAAAGGGTGGTTTACGGCATTTATGATTTTTCAGAGATCTGCTCATGCCTTTCAACTGCTTTGGCACTGCCATGGGTACCTGAGGATAAGAGAGATGTCTCTGCCATCCCTGCACAATCAAGAAATTACAGAAAAACCACAGTGAATATTCTCGGAATATTACATTGGTAACATTCACACATTATAGAAAAAATTAGTTAGTGATGCGAGTGAGTAAACAGTATTTCTGAATGAGTGACTGAGTTTGGTGAATCAAATTTGTTAGCCATGGGAGTCCATAAAAATATATTTCTAAATGAGTGACTGAGTTTCATGAACTAATCTGAATCTCAGTTCAGGGAAGAAGGCCTGGAGGGTGACTCTGATGAATAAGGTAAAATGTGGTCATTTATAGTGCACCCTGTTCCAGAAAAGATAATGTCACAAAGAAAGAAGACGGTGAGCATGGTGTCTACAAACAGAGCAAAGAGAAAGATAGAATTTGACAAATGCTTATCCAGCACTGTTATGATGAAAGCCCCTAAGTGCTAATATGGCAGATTGCAAAAAATGGTGGAAGAGAGTCAAGATGCCGTGGCCAACAACCTGCCAATCGGACATGTGAGTGAAGTCATCCTATATCACCCAGCTACCAACTGACCACAGATGCCTGAGAGAGCTCAGCAGACAAGAGTTGAGTTGGCCCAGGCCAGAAGAACCCAAGCTAACCCACAGAATCATGAGTTAAATTGAATGTCATTTTAAGTTGCTAAGTACTGGGGCAGCTTGTTATGCAGCAAAAGGTAAATGTTGTAGTGGTCAGTAGCTAAGAGGTCTCTGCTGTGAAGCTAATCCTTCAAACCTTGCCAAAGCCAAGGAGAAATTGCCTTCAAGACTCTTGATCTTGCTTGGCTTTCACTTATAATTTTTCCTCCTCCTTGGCACTTAAATTTTTCCCATGGATGAATAAATTAATGGTCCTACGTTATTTATTTATTTATTTATTTATTTATTTATTTATTTATTATGTTTTGAGACAGGGTCTCACTCTGTCACCCAGGCTGGAGTGCAGTGGCATGGTCCTGGTTCACTGCAGCCTCAAATTCCTGGGCTCAAGCAATCCTCCCACCTCAGCCAGGCCCCCAAGTAGCTGGGACCACAGGCACATGGCACCACACCCAGCTAATTTTAAAATTTTTTGTAGAGATGAAGTCTTGCTATGTTACCCAGGTTGGCCTTAAATTCCTAGACTCAAGAAATCCTTCCTCTTTGGCCTCCCAAAGTAATGAAATTATAAGTGTGAGCCACCAAGCCTGGTCCTTGTTCATATTGCAGGCTGTGAGTTTAGCTGGCATAAGTAAGCCTCCCCATCTCTCAACCATGGTGCCTAGAGTATTGAATTTCTGGTGTTTCTTAGCTGAAGAGCAGAGTTTTGAGTGGTTATGCCTCTGGCATGCACTTGTCCTGCCCAAGAAACCAGCTCTGTCTTATTCGTGTTGAATTTTTACAAACGTCTCTAATAGCAAAACTGAGCCCCTAAAATTGAAAGAGAAAAATTTAATCAGTTTCTTACATCAATTTAACTTTTTTTAAAGGTATAAAGGAATAGTAACTGAAATACATATGAAATCTATTCAATATATACAGAATCCTGGTCTTGACATCCCTCAAGGATGACTGAGAGTCCACATGCCAGGCTAGATAATCATTGAAGAATCCCAGGCCTCTTTGATCCTGTAAACAAGATGAGGATGTAGGTATCTTCATCTTCCAAATATATGTAGAATGAAATGACAACACTGGCTTATGTCTACTCAGCAGGATTATGTGATCATTAACAATGAAAAGTTAAAAACCAGACATTCAGATTGTTATTTTGGCCACATGGTATCCCACCCTTGCTTGGCTAATTTATTTTAGTCAATTGATTTTGTTAAGTTATTTTTCTGTGTCAAAGTAATAGGGTCTTCAGAGTTGATATGATATACATTTAGTAATTTTTTTTTCAAATTGAAATTAGATAGTAGCCAATGGCATTTGATCTCCAACAACATCGTGCAGGGCTCTATTCCACCAAGATTCCCACACTTCTTGAGCACAGATTATGAAGCCCTCTAAACTAATTCTATTCATGCTGAAATTCCTACTATATAAGGTAAGATAGATAGAATTACTTTTGTGACGAGCACAGCCTTTTTCCTCGTATATCACTTGGAGATTTTAAACCTTCCCAGCATTGCTCCCTTCCCTCCTTTCACTCACCCAAATGAAATGCCCAGAGCTGTGACATATGACCCTGAAGCTGGAAGGAGAATAGGAGAAAACAATACGAGAACTTGTTCACTTCCACTGAACATTTGAAGCCATTCCTGTATAATGAAAAGCAAACAAAGTTTTTAGTGGCAGAAATGCACCATTGCACAATGCCATTTTGACATGGCTCTTTCAGCATGAACTGTGGTTCATCCCCAGGTTCAGCTATTTAACGCTAATGGAACACTGTTGACTTAGCCCTCCTTAGAGATGCTTAAGAGACAAAAAGGGTACAGATGTTGACTTCAGAGGTTAATAAACAAATACCTCATTTTTAAGGGATATTTGTGTGTTCATGTTCAGAAAACACTTATGAGGAACCCACCCCACGCCAGAGTCTGTGCAAGAAGCTTTGCAGAATTCAACCATGAGCAAAGTGCTGTCCTGGCCCCCAAGGACCTTACCCTCACAGATATCATACTGAACTTGTGGGTGTTTTCACATATGTTGCCTTATGTTATGCTTACAACAAGCAAGAGAAAGAAATACAAAGATGTTATGAGCTGAACTCTGTTTCCCCAACCAAAATTTACGTGTTGCGGTCTTAATCCCCAGCACTTCAGAATGCAACTGCATTTAGAGACAGGTCCTTGCAAGAGGTTGGTAAGTTAAACTAAAGTATTTAATGTGGGCCCTAATTCAATATAACTAGTGCCGTTATAAGAAGAGGAGATTAGGATACGGACACACACAGAGGGTGAAGATACAGGGAGAAGATGGCCATGTACAAGTCAAGAAGAAACCAACCCAGCTGACAGCTTGATCTCAGACTTTCCCCCTCCAGAACTGTGAAGAGGTAAGTTTCTGTTGTTTAAGCCACCCAATTGGTAGTACCTTGTTACAGAAGCCTTAGTAAACTAATACAGAAGGTATTATTGTCCCTATTTCATAAATGTTAAAGTGAGGTTATGAGACATTAAGTAATTTACTCAAAATTTACACATACCTCATAAATAGCTGAGGCAGGATTAGAATCCAGGTCTTCATAAACCCTATAAACTCCTCTATTGATCTTTCTACTGCCAACCACGCTGTACGCACATCGAGCTATCCCACTATGTAACAGCCAAGACAAGGGCTAGGAAAAATTAAGATGTTTTTCTTAGTGAAATACTACCTTTGGTTGTTTTCTTCCTTACCAATTTCAGGTGTTCTCTGTTCTTGGTTTCAATCTTTCTGTTCTTCTGCCACTCTCCCTGTATGATTAAAACCACATGATCTCAGTGGAAGATATTTGCTGTTAGGAAGAAAGTGCTTTGTTAAATGCTGGTATTCTAGTTTATAGAAGTGACTGCTAGTGATAAGTGCTACTCATTCTTTTTTTTTTTTTTTTTTGACAGGGTCTCACTCTGTTGCCTAGGCTGGAATGCAGTGGTGCGATCACAGCTCACTGCAGCCTCGACTGCCCAGGCTCGAGGAATCCTTCTGCCTCAGCCTCACCATGCTTGTATTTTTTGTAGACAGGGTTTTGCCGTGTTGCCCTGGCTGGTCTTGAACTCATGAGCTCAAGAGATCCTCCTGCCTCGGCCTCCCAAAGTGCTGGGATTACAGGCGTGAGTCATCACGCCCAGCCTAATTCTTATTTTTTAAAAGTCAAACTTCTCTGGACTAAGAAATGAATCTCCATAATAGCAGGCAAGTGGTAAATATATTTAGGCAGAGATAGCCCTTACATTCTTTGGAAAAATGTGTTTTCATTGCTGCAACTGTATGCTTTATGGGAGCCTGATGGGAGTTAGATAATGATGTGATCATTGTGAGTTGGTAGGATTTCTTAAAACAAATAAAATTTAGAGCAAAATCAAAATGATAGTATTATTTGAATTAGAAATAGTAGGAATAAGGTATTCCACAGTAAAGTCCTAGTCACATTTTGCTGCAGTTGTTCGGTCCAAAAGGTATTGAGGCCTGCAATATGCCTGGGGATACATGGATGAACTGAAATGAGCCGTGTCCTCACACCGTGCACAGTTTGTGATTTTAATCTAGGCCAGTGCTTCTCAATATGACCGAGCAGCAAAATCAC
The DNA here is from genome assembly GCF_028885625.2 of Pongo pygmaeus. Lineage (NCBI taxonomy): Eukaryota > Metazoa > Chordata > Mammalia > Primates > Hominidae > Pongo > Pongo pygmaeus. The sequence continues at coordinate 40,512,105 of NC_072380.2, read as the reverse complement.
CTGGGGAGTGATTGAAGCATGGAGCTGGCAGGTGTCCAGCCCCAGAAACTCTGAATCATTAAGTCCAAAGGCCTGGATTTTTAAAAGTCCCCAAGGAGACTGTGATAAGAGTAGGCCTGGAAACAGTTGCTCTGTCCTAGGTATTCTGCAGTGTCAGGGGAAGATGGGCCTAGACACAGCATTTCAGATACTGTGGCTGCCAGTACCCTTCAGGATCAGGATCACTGGGCTTCTCTGGAATCTTTCAGATGATAAAACCTGGGCATAAATAATAAACATAGACAAATTGCAAAAAAATTTAAAGGATAGGTAGTGGTAAGAAACAGTAACTTTCTTTTTGGTCAAACATACATGTATCAGGGTAGATAAATATCAGACCAAAATTCAAGAAAGAAAAAACCCAGAATGAATTAATTAACATAAATACATACTGTAATTATTCTCCTGAAAATATATTTATTTTTGGAGGGTATCTGTATTAGTCTGTTTCTACACTACTATAAAGATACTACCTGAGACTAGGTAATTTATAAACAAAAGAGGTTTAATTGACTCACAGTTCCACATGGCTGGGGAGGCCTCAGGAAACTTGCAATCATGGCAGAAGGTGAAAGGGAAGCAAGGCATGTCTTACATGGTGGCAGGAGAGAGAGTGGTCAGGGGAAGCTGCCACTTTTAAACCATCAGCTCTCATGAAAACTCTCTCACTATCACAAGAACAGCATTGGGGAAACTGTCTCCATGATCCAATCACCTTCCACCAGGTCCCTCCCTCAACATGTGGGGATTACAATTCAAGAGGAGATTTGGGAGGGGACACTGAGCCAAACCCTATCAGTATCATTTTCAATTAATGACAGAATTAATATGGTAAAACAAATTCTACTAATGCCATGAAATCAAACCCTCTTTCTTGGTCTTTATGTTATGAAATGCTACCAACAGAAGTGCCAATGTAACGTAAGAAATGGTTCCATATATCTCATGTTCTTTATAGTTGACTGTAGAGCTTTGTACAAATACCTAGTCCTAAAAACAATGCCTGAAGAGTTTGGGACTAAGAATCTCTATTTTTAAAACTTTACATATGAATGCAATTCTCACCAACAGTGAAGATTGTCTCAGTGACTCTGTCATTGCTTGGCTATGGAAGAGATAGTCAAAATATTGACAGCCAGCCAGCCCTGGCACAGGCACCAACCAACCAGAATGCAGGCAGGCTATGAAAAAGCAGAGATATACATACAAAAACTGATTTTCCTCACATTGTGCCTTCAGCAACCACTGGCTAAAGATGAAAACTTTTTAATTAGGCCTTTATCATACTTAGGAGAAATTCTTATCATATATGCAATACCAGAAAAAAATCCTATCACGTAAGGTGGCACAGTTGCTATTTCCCATTGATGTAGAATATAAGAGCTGATAAAGGTCACAGACATCATCCATCTGGTCTAGCTGTTTTTTTTTCTTACAGATGAAACCCAGAGATAAAAAAGGAATTTGTCTAAGGCAGGGCCGGGAAAAACCCCAGAATTCCAGGCTCAGTCTGGGGTTGTTTGCTCAACATGATGCAATTGTCCACAGATGAGGAAACAAAAGCTCAGGGAAAAAAACTGATATACTTCTAGTAGGATTATGTATCTGTAGTGTGTGTGTGCACATGTGTGTGCATGTGTCTGTGTGCACGTGTGTGTATGTGTGTGTGCATGCTTGTGTGTGTGTAAGGAGTACAGAGGGGAGAAAGTAGCTACACTAAAAGTCTTCTGATTACTCATCCACTTTTAATTTAAACAACAACAACAACAACAACACTGCTAAATCTTACTGGCACAGGATGCTTATTTCCAAAGCTCTGTAACATAGTTTTGCCAGTACTTTGCTGAACCATATCCACTGTCAATGTGTATAGACATTGAAATAGAACACATTTGCATTACCCATGATAATCACTTAAACTATCTGGAAACTGTTTGCAGAAGAGTTTTTCAAGAGAAAAAAAAGAGCTTATAACCATTTATTTATAATACTTGTTAAATAATAAGACACATTATAAGGATCAGGTATAGTCACAATTTCTTAAGTATTTAATTAGGCAATATATTAGTTTACTGTTTCCACAATCTGGCCTCACAGTGCTTTTCTTCATAATCTTTTACTTCTGTTTTATCTTCAGCTGCCACATTGCTGCCCACTGTTATTGAACTGCAAAGGTCCTCTATAGCTTTTCATTCAGTGTGAAGCTACAGAGTTCTGCAGAATCTGACCAAGTTCAACTGCTAGATGGTGGATTATTTTTCAAGCTATTAACCGTATCTTTTCCTAGGACCCAATACACAGTAGCTAGACAGTAAATGTTACTTTTAATGTTTCTCTATTACCTCCAGAATAAAATTAATACTTACGCTTGTCATTTAAGACCCAGCTGCCTTTCTTTTTTTCAAGGTGGAGTCTCGCTGTGTAGCCCAGGCTGGAAGTACAGTGGCGCCATCTCGGCTCACTGCAACTTCCGCCTCCCAGGTTCAAGTGATTCTCACGCCTCAGCCTCCCAAGTAGCTGGGTTTACGGGCACGCACCACCATACCCTGCTAATTTTTGTATTTTTTAGTAGAGACAGGGTTTCACCATGTTGGCCAGGCTGGTCTGGAACTCCTGACCGCAAGTGATCTGCCTGCCTCGGCCTCCCAAAGTGCTGGGCTTACAGGAGTGAGCCACGGCACCCGGCCCTGGCTGCCATCCTAATTATTAGCTGGGAATGCTTAGGCCTCTAGTCAGACTGAACTGCCTGGAGATTCTCAAATACTCTTTCCTGCCTCCTTGTCTTTGCAAATACTATAGACATAGGCTGAAATAAAAATTTTTCTCTCTACTCCCCCAACTCCTACTTTCAAACCGGGAAAATTCTCTGTGGAATTTGCTAGGGTTTCCTCCAACTGGATTAGACCTCCTCCAATTCTCCTGCTACTCCCCAAACACACACTCAGACATACAGACACAGGCACACACAAGCACACGCACACATGCGCAAGCACACACGCACACACAAACACAAACACGCGCGCACACACACACACACATAATTCCTGCCTTATGCTTCCAGAGCATTCTGTCTAAACTCCCATCACACTTCTCACCGTGTGATACCCCTTTTAAAAACCTTTCCTGTTCTTCTGATATGGAGAACTAGGATCCATTCTGGCCATGGAGGCTCCCACATATGGGTGCTTACTATATTTTTGTTGCATGAATGGGTAAGATACAAATGCTGCCCTGCCTCCCACATCTGTTCTGCTGGGAATCCATACAGGCTGTTCTGAGAAACCCTCATGTGGAGTATAGAAAGGTCAATTAAATACTCTGAAAAAACATGCAATCCCCAGGCCATGGCTTCATTATTAGTTTACTAGCAGATGAAACTTTCTAAGGGAATGTCAATTGTGTACCCTGGTTACCCTCCGATGATGAGAAAAATATAGTCAACCATACACCCTGGACCCCTTTCTCAGAAAATCCTATCTGCTAGACAAATCCCCCTTTGCTGTGGGCCAGGGGATGAACTGAGTGAATAAAATATTGAATCCATGGTTTCTGAGTTCCTTCAATGAACAAACTAAGACCTAACGCCTTGACTGACTAGAAGAGAGCTTACCTGTGGCCTTGTGTTCCAGGATGCTAATACAAGTGTTATTTTAACTGCAGCCTTGAAAGCCTATATCTAAGCACATCCTTGATACAATTAAAACCATTAAACTAAGACGCTTTCCCCATGTAGCACATGTAACAAATAAATAGACAAACATACCCAGGTCAGAAAAAAGTGATGCTTCAGAGTCCAGGCCTTCCTGTCTTCATGACTGACTAACATAGAAGTGTCATTACTTAAAAGAAAAAGAGAAGGTTGGTTTCTCCTAAAGAACCAGTATAGTCTAGTGGCTGGGAATGAAGGCCAGAGTTCCTGGATTTGATTTCTGGAGTTATTAGCTGCGTGTCATTGACCAAGTTACTGCACCTCTCTGTGCTTCAGTTTTATTACTATATTACACACACACATGCCCTTAGCATTTATGTCATGGCACTAATTAAGTGATGTATTAGTAATGCACAAAAAAACACTTAGAAAATTGTCTGACTGAGAGTAAATACTCAGTGAAAGTTATTATTGTGAACTCATGATACAAATATGATTAATGAGCTATTTAATCTTTGCTGCTTTTATTTCTTCAATTACAGTGAGATGTCCTGAGATATATTTGTTTATCGTTGTGCCATAAATTTCTAAACTGAACCAATCCTCCCTGTTCTAATGATGTTTATTTTCACCTCACATTAAGTAATGAATGTATTATGAAGCTAAAAATCATCCTTATGCAATTAAATTGATTCCAACTTTTGTTCTCCACGAATGGTAAAGACAACATGTTTGTGATAATCTACTGGATGTGTTATTATTCTCCATACCATTGTGGAGTGCATCCAAATTGCTTTTTAATTTGTCTCCCATGTTACAGCCTTGAAATCAGAAAATAACGTAATATACTGCAAGAAAACAACTTAATACATGCTAATGTGAAAAGAGGAGAAGATATACTTTGTACCCTATTGAAAACAACAGTGGCAGAGTAAATAATTATGAGTATATATAATACACTTAACCCTTGAACTACATTTAGCATCCAAGTGTGCTTCAATTTTTGAATAGAAAGTAAAGATTTTCACTGATGGGCCCTATCAGGAGGAGGAAGTTATTTCTAGCACACGCAGCAAACATCAAGAAAGCTCAGTTCATAAGGATGGGAAAGTAGGGTTATGGAACCGAGGGCCTCTTTACAGCCTTCTCTTTCATACTCCCGTAACACAGCACAGGGAAAATGAAACAGGGAAAATTTCTATGGAATTGTCTAGGATGACCCCAGCCGGGGTTAGGCTTCCTCCAATCCTCCTGCTACTCCCCAAACCCTTTTTTTTGTTTATAACTTTTTTTGGAGTTATAGCTGTCTCTACAAATCTCGTGAAAATTATCAATATTCCTCCTAGAAAAATGCACACACACACACACACACACACAATTTTGCATATTAATGCGTTATCTTCCTGAATGCTCTCTTGGAAAGAACTCTTTTTTAATAAAGTGATTTGCATTATCTTCAGTGAATGAGTAAATTACTATTTGAAAATAGAATTTGCCATTTGATTTTCTTTTTAAAAACATAGTATTTATAATCCTGACTTGTAACCCTCCCAGCAGATGTGAGGTAGTTCACTTGTTTTGACTTACTATGATCAGCATTTTGAAAAACACTTTAGGTGTTTCTAAAATGCTTAACTTCTGGAAAAATTTTATTTTTGTTAGGAAAGCATAGCAGGCATTTATGTATGCTGTCCTAGAAACATTTTATTATAGTTTTAATGGGAAATAAGCAAAGAGATAATATTATTTCTATATTTGTTCCTATTAAACAAACAGTAGTAACACACAGAATCTTGGTCATCACTCAGACTCTAAACCCAAAACATATTGCTTGGGAAAAATAGATGTACACATGTACATAGCTACTGTAATTATAGAAGAAATTTTTCAAAAGTATGAAGACAAAGCCTTTTAAAACTCATCCTTAATGGATGCATAAATAGCAATGCCAAGGAGTCAATCTATGAATTTCTATATCTATATTTTATATTTTAAGATTGGGACAGAGAAACTTCCCAGATATTTGATGTAAGAATTTGTTTTGAAAAAGTTTGGTAATTAATATAAAGCTACTCTAAAATTAACTTTTATTGTTAGAGACACATCTTTAGAAAAGTTTGTAAATATCAACATTTACCATCTTATTTTTTCCTTTGAGACCAAGCATCACAGACCAAAAGCCACAAAGTTTATAATAATTTATTATTGTTGCATGACATTTGCCAGTAAAATAAATTATAGAAACTATAGTGTCTTTATAAACTATTTTGTATATCATATTCACTTCCTAATGCTTACTGCAGTGACTGTATGAAATTTAATTAGATTACGTTTTAGCATTAGTCAGAAGATTTAAAAAATATATAAAATGTTTTCACAGTACTTTGGATTTATAAAATACCCCATTATTTTAACTTTTGTGCAACCTGTTTGAAATGTATAAAAAACCTTTTACAAACCAAAAGGTGGCGTATGGTTTTACTGAGTTGCTGAAGACATCTTACTTTCTTGAATTTGTACTTAACATCCATGTGGTGCACTTTTTCAGGCATTGTAATAAGTGCAAATAAATAATCAATTATTGATTTCTAAAAATCTATACCAATAGACAATATTCAGGCTTGGCAATATTTTGAACGTTCAGATATAAAAATTCAGTAAACAATTTATGCGTGGTATTTTCTCTCCCTGTCCTCCCTCTCCCTCCTCCCTTCCCCTATCTATTTGGTTAAAAAAAAAAAAAAGTTCAGCTTCAATTTAAGTCCTAGGGCCTGACAAAGTGACCCTGGATATATGTCATCTCCAGCCATCTGTTTCCTTTAGTTCTCATTACATCTGTCCAGGCTCTTCTATCAGCATCAATCCTTTCCTGCAGGGACGGGAGTTTTCAAATCCTTGCTGAAAGCATTTTGTTCTTCACTGTAACAGCACAGGGCATGAAATTGTTTGGAGTCTTTGTAACCAGTCTGTTCAGTCCTGGTCCCTTTCCAGTCCCTGTCCCTTTCCAGCCTCTGGAGTCCTGACAGAAGAGAAGCTTGCAAGGTAGCAGCAAAATGCTGCATCTGTTAGAATCTCACAAACTCACTTGGTCTTTGAATGTCCATTCTTGGATAACGTCCTTATCCATCCTCTTCTCCTCAGTGAACTTTGATGGAATATTTCCGCAGCTTCAGAAACTGGAAAAGCTTGTCTTTTGTCCTCTTCTTCAAGGCCATCAGGGCACGTGTTTTCTCCTCCACATCTTGATCTATGGCAAAAATGATCTTGGCCCTCTCCTCTGCTTTCTTGTCTCCAGAGTTTCTGAAGAGCCTTTGTAGTGATTCCTGGTCTATGTTTTCAAAGATGTTGCCCACGGCTTTCTTACGAGAGGCTGTGTCGAAGTGGTAGCCATGGATGGACGGGCTGACTCGTAGCGACGTGGACATGATGATGGCTTGGTGGCTTCGCTTTGCTTTCATCGATGTGGGGATCTTCCGGAATTCAGCTCCCAGGCTTTCCAGAGAGTCTGTAGTGAAATCATTCTGGGACTGCTATTTAAAGTGTGAACAAAAGCTCCAGGCTCAAATTACACTGGTGACATCAGAGTGATCTCCAGGAAGAATAATCACAGAAAGCCTTAACAGTTGAGTTGCCAATATCCTGTTCTTGTGTAAAACGTTCCTAAAAGCTGTGTTCAGTAATTAGGGGCAGGGCTGTGAGTATTCATTTTACTTCATATGTGGCAGTAGGATAATACAGACCTGGGCCTTCCTTTAAGAAAATAGCTGAATACAGGAAAATGCAAAGATAAGACATAAACGAGGTTGCTTAGACTCTCAAATCTTCCCAAACGACAGCTAGAACAAGGAGTTCTGCTAACCACAGGAAACCTTTCATTCCCAGAGAAGTAATTAAAGTGCACTGCAAACATTTGGCAGTCCGCATCAGTGCCCTTTGGACGTCCGTATCAGGGGCAACTCCAGAGCCACTGAGAGAGAGCTGAGCAATCAAGGATAATAATTTGGGGTGTGATCAATTCTAGGATGGGATTTTACATACAAAATGCTGACATGACACAGCTTGAAACGGTGACTTTTCAAAGATTGTATACAAGTGCTAAGTGTCACTGAAGACAATTGTAATTTGAGTGTAGTAATAATATGAATAGTAGAGGCTATCTCCTTAGGCTTGTGTATACATCCACAACAATATAGTAATAATATGAATAGTAGAGGCTATCTCCTTAGGCTTGTGTATACATCCACAACAATATAGTAATAATATGAATAGTAGAGGCTATCTCCTTAGGCTTGTGTATACATCCACAACAATATAGTAATAATATGAATAGTAGAGGCTATCTCCTTAGGCTTGTGTATACATCCACAACAATATAGTAATAATATGAATAGTAGAGGCTATCTCCTTAGGCTTGTGTATACATCCACAACAATAGCTATCAAAAAAGCCAGCAGGAAAAGTTAATCAAGTGTTTTACGTGCACAGTACCCAAAATGAACGAGGTGATCTTTTGTTTTCAAATTTATTTTGGCATTACCCAGACATAGAGCAATAACTTCTTTGGAAGCATATAAACGTGTTCTTCCTGTCTTCCACAATATTCAAGCCAGCCAGTGTCCTCACTGACCTATGGAGTTGTCATATGCTAAATGTGAGCTTCAAAGGGTCCTGGAGATTCTCTTTGTGGATCTTACGCCTGGTCCACTTTCTAGTCCTTTAAGAAAGCAGGACGGGTCTTTTCATTTTTCTTTTTATCTAGTCAGGTAAGATCTAGAAAATGCGCAAAGGGAGACACCATGGGGAAGGTACCTCACTAGGAAATTAAGTTAGAGACTCTCCTTATATTTTAATTCATTCATTCACTTACTCATTTATCCACTCGTTTATTTAATCAATATTTATTAAAGGTATGTTATTAGCCAGAACTTTTTGAGGCATTGGAAATGAAACAGTAAACCGAACAAAACCAACCAAACCAAACCATGCAAAGAATCCCTTTTTTACCTTAAAGAAGTTTATGTTCTACTGGGAAATAGACAATAGAAACATACATTTATAATATATATCATGTCAGAGTAAGGAATATTATGAGTAAAAATGAAGCAGAGTTGTACAGGAGTGGAAGGAGAAGGTTGAGATTTTCCTAGGATATTCAGGCACAGCTTCTTGTAATGAGACATTGTGCAAAGACTTGAAGGTGGTGAGGGAGGCAGTCAGCTATATGGATATCTGTAGGAAGGGTGCTGTCAGAGGAGCAAGTGCAGAGGGTTGAAGAAAAGAGTGTGCAAAGAGTGTATGGAGAACAGCCAGGGACCAGTGTGGTCAGAGCAGAGTGAGCAGGGCAGAGTGGGAGGAGATGAGGTAAGAGCGAGTAGGCAGTGGAAAGAGGGCAGGAGCAGGCTGTGTGCAACCTCACAGGCTTTGATTGTGGATTTAGCTCATACACTGTAGGAGACAGGTAGGCTTTGGAGAATTTGGAGCAGAGAAATGGCATAGTTTTCCTTATAATTTTAAAAGATTACTGACACTTCTTAGAAGAGAATAGATTTCAGGGAAGCAAGCAGGGAGTGGGGAGCAGGAAGACTAGTCAGGAGATGTTCAATAATCCAAGAAAGAGAGGATGAAGGCTTCCACTAGGGAGAATGTGGAGGTAGTGAGAACTGATCCAATTCTGGCATATTGTGAAGGTAAAGCTAAGAGGATGGCTGAAAAATTAGATGCGAGGAATGAATAACAAACAGGAGCCCAGGCTGATCTCTTCTGAAGGATGCCTCCTTGAAAGACATTTCTAGGTGTGCCAGTGGTCAACTCTCCAACCATGCAGTTCATGTGTGTTCCAGTTTTTCCAAGGGTTCCAGAAGAGCTTTTGTTCTGCTGTCTACGGCTATGGATTTACAGGCCTATATAGCACACCTTTGTGGCAGCATCGTTTCCCTTGCTAAATTAAAAAAAAAGTTATTATTATGGCAACAAGGATTTACTGAGCTTTTATTATGTGCCAAGCAGAGGACAAGAGATTCACAAAACCTCTCTTAATTATTGTCATAACTCAAGGATTTATCAAAGTTCTCTCTTTTTTTTTTTTTTTTTTTTTGAGACGGAGTTTTGCCCTTGTTGCCCAGGCTGGAGTGCAATGGCGTGGTCTCTGCTCACCACAACCTCCGCCTCCTGGTTCAAGTGACTCTCCTGCCTCAACCTCCCGGGTAGTTGGGATTACAGGCATGCACCACCATGCCAAGCTAATTTTGTATTTTTTTTTTAGTAGAGACGGGGCTTCACCATGTTGGTCAGGCTGGTCTCGAACTCCTGATCTCAGGTGATCCACCCGCCTCGGCCTCCCAAAGTGCTGGGATTACAGGCGTGAGCCACCATGCCTGGCCTCAGCCTTCTTATACTATGTTCTTTCTTGAAGTGATTCTTATGTGGGTTCATGCTTTTTCTGATACCCTACTTGTGGATTACTCCTAAATTTCGATCCCTACCTAGCCCTGGCCTCTGAAGTATAAACTCATTTATTCATCTAACTAATCAATACAAATATATAAAAATATGTTATACATATTCATTCTGTTATAAAATAAATCTGGCTATGATCCTTAATAACTCCTTTTCTTTCTCTCCATATACATAATCTATGGCCAAGTTCTGTCAGTTCTATCTAGAAAATGTTCCCAAAGCCATCTACTTTCTCTCTATTTTCATTGCCATTTATGCCAGCCCTTCATATGGTGGATGCTGTGATGCGTGATCCAGAATTCCCTTTAAGATTTTCCCAGGTGCTCAGCTATCAGCCCTCTTTGGGGACTGATATTACTGAAGAAGTTTACGTCACCTAAGGGTACCGTTTTTCCCTTCCAGGTGCAGCTATATCCAGTGACTGATCCACATGGGGGTGTAAAATCCTGCTCTCCTTGTCTGTATCAACTCTAAGGGGTCATCTAAACTTCAGAGCACCTTTCAGGGTAGGCTGAGATCTCCCTCTGTCCAATCCTGCATCTTTCCCATCTGCAGGCATTGATCCCAACAGCACTCTACAACCAGTCACCTGACTGCTGCTCTGCATCTCAGAGTTTGCTTCCTAGGGACCCCAGCCTAAAACACTGTATCATCTCTCGCTAGACTAAGATCAAGGAACTCACTTTCCTGGTGTTCCTGATTTGCCTCTTGCCCCAAATTCCCTACACAGCCCCAGAGCCATATTTCCTAATAAGCGCTCTGATTGAACCACTCTTGACGTAAACTTTGCATGACCTCTTTGAACATGACCTGCTATGTCTTTATGCCTTCAGATTCCTTGGATACACCACATTCATTCCTGTGGGGAGGATTTGCATATCTTTTTCCTTTTTCTGGAATGTTCTTTTATACTTTTTGTCTCAGGTAGGTAATTCCTGGTTATTCATACAATCTCAACTAAAAGCTACTTGCTCAGAGAGGCTTTCCTAATTCTTGCCAACATACCCATTACTCTTCCTTAGTAGCACTTTGTATTAGAGTTTGCAAACATACCTTTATTTGGGGGATTCTCATTTAAAGGCTCTATCAAGAGCAGGGATTGGATTTACCTTTCTCACTATGTTCAAAGTTCCAAGGTCACTTAATAAAAGGATTGTTTTTATAGTAATGTTAAATGACAGCATATGTAATTATATTTAATTCTCATAATGACCCTTTGCAATAGGAACTATTGCAGATCTTAAGTCAAAGATAAGAGAACTGAGGCGATAAATGGAATGATGTAATAAATGGAATGATGTCCATGTTTTAATCCCTGAAATTTATGAATATAAGCAAAATGGAACTTTAAATAGCAAAAGAGATTTTGCAGGTATGAACAAGTTAAACATCTTCAGATGTGGAGATTTAGCTTGGATTATCTGGGGCAGCCCATGTAATCATGAGTTCTTATAAGAGGGAGTTAGAAGGTCAGAAAGGAGAGAAGATGCTGGGTTGTTGTCTTTGAAGATGGAGGAAGGAGCCGTGCTCCAAGGAATGTGGACAGCAGTTAGAAACTGGAACAGGCAAGGAAACAGATTCTCCCCTAGATCCTCCAGAAAGAACAGATTCCTGCAGACCCATTTTAGACATCTGGCATTCTAAACTATAAGATAATAAATTTGTGTTGTTTTAACTCATTAAATTCATGTCAGTTTTTTACAGCAGCAATGGGAAAAGAATATACTCCCCTCATCCGTCAGCTGTAAGACAACCTGAAGCCAGGGCTACTTGACTCCAAAGTCCATGATCTTAAACTCTATCCTGCATTGCTTTCAAATTAGCTGCAAGCTCTGTCTTCAGAAAGTCTGGATTATATTTTTACATGACATTGAACAGCTCTCCTTGAGTACTGCCTACAAGCATTCAGATGAATTTGAGAGATTAAGGAGTTTCAAAATTGTTTAGAGGACAAGACCATCTGCAGGGAAACAATGTCAGTTTCTGTTTCCCAGAAATGTGACACATGCCCTAAGGTTATGATTTGCTGATCCTTTTTGCCAAAGGTAACTCTATGTATGCTTGGAAAGATGTTTACTGTTGCCATCCTGTTCTTTCCCTTCTTTGTATAAATATTTTCAGTGAATGATGTGGATAACAGGATCTAAAAAGATATTCGCAAGATTCACAAATTGCATGTGGACACCTTACGGAATTGTGCTTTCTGCAGTAAAGACAGAAGATAATGAAGGCTGATTAAAAGAAGCAGCTTCTGGTCTAGCGTATTTTCTTCTGTGCATCAGTTTTCCTGTATTTGTTCATTATACAAAGAGATTTAGTATCTATTTGCCAGCAATAAATGAGCTTCATTAGTTTTGTGTCCAATAAAGAGATTTGAGAAAAAAAGATAAAGAAGAAAACAAAAATTTATTAAGTTACTAGTATATCTGGTTTTCTACATATAATAACTAAATGACTCTACAACCACATTGGAGGTAGGTATTATTGACCTTAATTTTCAACACAAGCAAGGAATTGGACTCATTGAGGCTAAACAATATGTCTGTGCTAAGTGTAAAACCTGAATTCATTTCCAAAATTTTTTTATATCTCCAAAATCTTTTCTGCCAGGAGTTTCCTGAATCTTTGTTGCTCCTCTGTTTGCCATGCACTGTGCCTTAGGTTTATTACCTTTTTAAATGAAAAATGATGGTGCATTCTTACTTATAGCTTTAGTCCATGGTATAGAAGCTGGTACATAGTGTACATCCAATGAACTGTTATTTAATTATTACATTAATAGGTAAAAGAAATTAAGTGCACAGAATTTACGTTGATGCTGTCTTTGTGCACTAGTTTACCTCTGTGGCAATTTCCTGAATGCGACTGGAGTGTAGAGGCCAGCGATCTGAAATTTGTACTTTAAACATGAGCTGAATTATCCCTGGACATTTTTGCTTTAACACAAAAAAATTCATGCTGTGTTCAAATTTAAAAAGCACTTTCACATATATTATCTCATTTGACTTTCACTACATCACTGGTATTATCTTCATTTTACAGTTGAAAAAATATAAGATTACAGAAGTTAAATGAGTTTTCCAAAATCTTAGAGCTAATTAAATGAAGAGCTAACCCTGGAACTTTTATTTTCTAACCTCAAATTCTGTGTTCTTTTCTATCGTGGCATAGCTTCTTCATTATACTTATTATCTATTCATCTCCTACAGTTTAAAGATTCTACTGCAGCTTTCTTCCATTTGTCTTTTCATGAACTTATTCAGTGATTTATAGATTTATTCACAAATATTTGTTGAATGCCTACTCCATGTCAGGCATACATTGAGAGGGAAATGGACATGGCCCTTGTATTTGTGAAACATGAGGTCTAAAGAAGGAAAGAGACTTTAAACAAATAAGTAAACTTGTAATTATATGAAGAAAATGTTTATACATGCTAGCGAATGAAAATCATCCAAAGACATAAAAGAGAAAACAAGGCGAGGCTTCATTTAAATTGGTCGGGTCCTGGAAAGCCTGTGAAAGAGCACAGCAAGGAGCTTTGGAGATGGAAGGAACATCCTGTGCAAAGGCCCTGTGGTAGGAATGAGTTAGAAGACAGAAAGGCAGACATAAAGACAACATACATGGGGAACAGAAACAAACGAGGAGAGTAGAGGAAGACGAGGCTAGATTGGCAGGCAGAAGCCGAATGCTGCAGGGCGCTGAAGGCCACGTTAGAGATTTAAAATGTTATCCCAAGTGCAAATGGCAGTCTTTACAAGGTTACAAGCATGGAAGGAACACTGCTCAAGTATTTAGATTTTGTTTTCTTCTGAAGTCACTTTGCTCACTGAGCTTTCCTAATTCCTGCCAATATACCCATTGCTCTTCTTTACTAGCACTTACCAGAGTTTGCAAACATACATTTATTTTGGGGATTATTCATTTAAAGCCTATCTCTATCAAAATCAGGGATTGGATTTACCTTTGTCACTATGTTCAAAGTCCCTAGATCACTTAATAAAAGGATTGTTTTTATAGTAATGTTAAATAACAACATACGCAATTTTATTTAATTCCCATAATGACCCTTTGCACTTTGGCTGTTGGGCCATTAAAGACAACAACCAAAAAAGAACAATCGTGGTTTCAGAGAGCAAGCAGGTTATTTGAAAGGCATTTTGGAATTAAAGGCAATGGGATCTGGTGATTTGGATAGAGGGTAGGGTAAGGGTCAAGGAGCTCCCAGGTTGAGTCTTGAGCAGCTTGGTCAGGAACGCTGAGGTTGGGGAGGTGAAGGTGGAGAGGGCATGAGAGAAAGATCGAGAGTTCAGACATGCAAAGCAGTAAACCTGAAATGCCTGCAGCACAGCCAAGGAGGCAGCTGAATATAGGAAACCAGAGCTCAGAGGAGAAATCTGAAATGTAAGTTTAATTCTTTATTCCTTTTTAGTAAAAATTGTCAAGAAATCAACATTGCCTGTAGCTTTCTTCACTCAACTTATGTATAAATCCAGAAACCAAAATGATGCCTGGCATGAAGTAAATTTTAAATAGTTTTAGAATTCTTTCACATAAAAAATAATTAGTATTTAGCCCAGGGAGGGATAAGCAACATACAAAGATAAAAGGGCTGCTTAGTGGCTGTGTTGTTTCTATTTTTCTGATGTTGAATATCTTTCATTTTTCTATACTTAACAACTGAAGTGACAATCGTTCTCCTAAACAATTAGTTGTTCAGGGTCATTTTCACACAAGGTCTATTCTAGGTTTCTATTCTTCCATATTTGTGGTTGATCTCTTTTTAAAACTAATCAGCTAACATTTTTCTTTTAACAAATTTTGTTAGATACATTTTTAATATTTAATTATTGCTGATAAGAAAGAGTAGTAGTTTAATTTAGAAATTTCAATTCTAACATTTATTTTGAATCATAGAGAGGAAATAGGAATAAATTCTGAAGCAATACAAACTTCAAAAAACAAATCTGGTGAAATGCATTTTCAAAGGGTTTCTGTCAAAATATGGTGAAAAATCTGCAACTTTATTGAAAAGAATTATAGCCAAAACAATTTTTTAGAAGTGCCTCTTTTCACATGATGTTTTTGCATGTGAAATGAAACAGCTGTCTTTTGTTAAACCATCAGTCTATATTTGAAATGTTTCCTAAAAAAGGAACGGAAGATAAGCTGTTATTTTTTAAAAATTTTAATTAGCTGTTCAGATTCAGATATTGAGGCCCTGGTATTTATAGCTTCTTTAAAAAGAAAACAGTTGTGAACATAAACTAGCAAGTTTTTCTCAGGAAGTGAGCATGAGATATTTATATGTATTTATACTAGCATGTGCGTTTCTAAAATCTATGACTAAAGCCAAAATAAGTCTTTATGAACTATCTCTTCCCATTCCTCACTCCAACTCGCTCAGTGCGTGCTTCTGGCTGAGCTCTGTGACATTGCCACACTTCAATCGTTCTCCAAGAGGGATCCATAAGGGAAATAAAACTTCTTACATGAGCTTCCCAGATGTTATAAGTAGTATCGTAAATGATACCCAGCGCCATTCCTGAAGCTCGTCGCCTATTTTTCTTTTCCTGATCAGGGTGCAGCCACATCCGGCTCTTCTCTTTGCAGGACAATCTAATTCTATCTTTCTAAGAGCGATATGCAGCCCAAACAGGTGAGGGTATATAGAGAAATTTAATCAGCAAAGGTTCATAACATCAACTGAGTTGAAGCCCAGAATGCTTTGTGAGGTGAAGCGAAACCTCAGCAGGGACAACATGTCTCAGTTCAAATGTTTGAAGGGTTATTGTGTGGAAGAAAAACTAAGCTTGTCTGAAAGGCGTCTACGGATAGATTGAAATTGGGCTAAACAGTAAGCTCCAGGAAGACATATTCTGACTCAGCAAAATTAAAGAGACAGTTCATGAAAGAATAAGCAGTGACGGCATTCACATAGAGTCAGGATGACCACCAAGCAGGTGTAGAGCAGAGGCATGTCATTAGTGGGAGTAGATTAGTGTTTATTTTTATTTATCTTATTTTTTGCCTATGACCTGTAGCCTATGTCACCAAGTTACACACACATATAATAGTGTAACAGGTTTGTTTCAGTTATTATAATAAAAGAACAGGCCAAATGTGGTGGCTCGCACCTGTAATCCCAGCATTTTGAGAGGCCTAAGTGGGTGGATCATTTGAGGTCAGGAGTCCGAGACCAGCCTGTCAACATGGAGAAACCCCGTCTCTACTAAAAATACAAAAAATTAGCTAGGCATGTTGGTGTGCGCCTGTAGTCCCAGCTACTCCGGAGGCTGAATTGCTTGATCCTGGGAGGTGGAGGTTGCAGTGAGCTGGAATCACACCACTGCACTCTAGCCTGGGCGACAGAATGAGAATCTGATTTAAAAAATTTAAAAAGGGGGATGGAGCCAAGATGGCCAAATAGGAAAAGCTCCAATCTACAGCTCCCAGCATGAGCGACCCAGAAGATGAATGATTTCTACATTTCCAACTGAGGTACCGAGTTCATCTCACAGGGGACTGTCAGACAGTGGGTGCAGCGCACCAAGTGTGAGCTGAAGCAAGACGAGTCATCGCCTCACCACAAGGGGTCAGGGAATTCCCTTCCCAAGCCAGGGAAAGAGGAGACAGACGGCACATGGAAAATCGGGTCACTCCCACCCTAATACTGTGCTTTTCCAACGGTCTTAGCAAACGGTACACCAGGAGATTATATCCCGCTTCTGGCTCAGAGGGTCCTATGCCCACGGAGCCTCGCTCATTGCTAGCACAGCAGTCTGAGATCAAACTGCAAGGCAGCAGCAAGGCTGGGGGAGGGGCGCCCACCATAGCCAAGGCTTGAGTAGGTAAACGAAGCAGCCCAGAAGCTCGAACTGGGTGGAGCCCACTGCAGCTCAAGGAGGCCTGCCTGCCTCTGTAGATTCCACCTCTGGGGGCAGGGCACAGCCAAACAAAAGGCAGCAGAAACCTCTACAGTCTTAAATGTCCCTGTCAGACAGCTTTGAAAAGAGTAGTGGTTCTCCCAGCACGCAGCTTGAGATCTGAGAATGGACAGACTGCCTATTCAAGTGGGTCCCTGAACCCTGAGTAGCCCAACTTGGAGGCACCCCCCAGTAGGGGCAGACTGACACCTCACACGGCCAGGTACTCCTCTGAGACAAAACTTCCAGAGGAATGAGCAGACAGCAACATTTGCTGTTCACCAATATCCGCCGTTCTGCAGCCTCCACTGCTGATACCCAGGCAAACAGGATCTGGAGTGGATCTCCAGCAAACTCCAACAGACATGCAGCTGAGGGTCCTGACTGTTAGAAAGAAAACTAACAAACAGAAAGGACATCCGCACCAAAACCCCATCTGTATGTCACCATCATCAAAGACCAAAGGTAGATAAAACCACAAAGATGGGGAAAAAACAGAGCAGAAAAACTGGAAATTCTAAAATCAGAGTGCCTCTTGTCCTCCAAAGGAACTCAGCTCCTCAGCAGCAACGGAACAAAGCTGGAGAGAGAATAACTTTGATGAGTTGAGAGAACAAGGCTTCAGACGATCAAACTACTCAGAGCTAAAGGAGAAAGTTCGAACCCATGGCAAAGAAGTTAAAAACCTTGAAAAAAGATTAGATGAATGGCTAACTAGAATAACCAATGCAGAGAAGGCCTTAAAGGACCTGATGGAGATTAAAACCATGGCGTGAGAACTACGTGACAAATGCACAAGCCTCAATAGTCAATTCGATCAACTGGAAGAAAGGGTATCAGTGATGAAAGATCAAATGAGTGAAATGAAGCGAGAAGAGAAGTTTAGAGAAAAAAGAATAAAAAGAAATGAACAAAGCCTCCAAGAAATATGGGACTATGTGAAAAGACCAAATCTACATCTGACTGGTGTACCTGAAAGTGACAGGGAGAATGGAATAATGTTGGAAAACACTCTGCAGGATATTATCCAGGAGAAATTCCCCAATCTAGCAAGGCAGGCCAACATTCGAATTCAGGAAATGCAGAGAATGCCACAAAGATACTCCTCGAGAAGAGAAACTCCAAGACACATAATTGTCAGATTCACCAAAGTTGAAATGAAGGAAAAAATGTTAAGGGCAGCCAGAGAGAAAGGTCAGGTTACCCACAAAGGGAAGCCCATTAGACTAACAGTGGATCTCTCAGCAGAAACTCTACAAGCCAGAAGAGAGTGGGGGCCGATATTCAACATTCTTAAAGAAAAGAATTTTCAACACAGAATTTCATATCCAGCAAAACTAAGCTTCATAAGTGAAGGAGAAATAAAATCCTTTACAGACAAGCAAATGCTGAGAGATTTTGTCACCACCAGGCCTGCCCTAAAAGAGCTCCTGAAGGAAGCACTAAATATGGAAAGGAACAACTGGTACCAGCCACTACAAAAACAAGCCAAATGGTAAAGACCATCTAGGCTAGGAAGAAACTGCATAAACTAACGAGCAAAAAAACCAGCTAACATCATACTGACAGCATCAAATTCACACATTACAATATTAACCTTAAATGTAAATGGGCTAAATGCTCCAATTAAAAGACACAGACTGGCAAATTGGATAAAGAGTCAAGACCCATCAGTGTGCTGTATTCAGGAAACCCATCTCACCTGCAGAGACACACATAGGCTCAAAATAAAGGGATGGAGGAAGATCTACCAAGCAAATGGAAAACAAAAAAAAGCGGGGGTTGTGATCCTAATCTCTGATAAAACAGACTTTAAACCAACAAAGATCAAAAGAGACAAAGAAGGCCATTACATAATGGTAAAGAGATCATTTCAACAAGAAGAGCTAACTATCCTAAATATATACGCACCCAATACAGCAGCACCCAGATTCATAAAGCAAGTCCTGAGTGACCTACAAAGAGACTCAGACTCCCACACAATAATAACGGGAGACTTTAACACCCCATTGTCCCATTAGACAGATCAATGAGACAGAAAATTACAAGGATATCCAGGAATGAACTCAGCTCTGCACCAAGCGGACCTAATAGACATCTATAGAATTCTCCACCCCAAATCAACAGAATATACATTCTTTTCAGCACCACATCACACCTATTCCAAAATTGACTCCTCAGCAAATGTAAAAGAACAGAAATTATAACTGTCTCTCAGACCACAGTGCAATCAAACTAGAACTCAGGACTAAGAAACTCACTCAAAACCGCTCAACTACATGGAAACTGAACAATCTGCTCCTGAATGACTACTGGGTACATAACGAAATGAAGGGAGAAATAAAGATGTTCTTTGAAACCAGTGAGAACAAAGACACAACATACCAGAATCTCTGGGACACATTCAAAGCAGTGTGTAGAGGGAAATTAATAGCACTAAATGCCCACAAGAGAAAGCAGGAAGGAACTAAAATTGACACCCTAACATCACAGTTAAAAGAACTAGAGAAGCAAGAGCAAACACATACAAAAGCTAGCAAAAGGCAAGAAATAACTAAGATCAGAGCAGAACTGAAGGAAATAGAGACACAAAAAACCCTTCAAAAAAATCAATGAATCCAGGAGCTGGTTTTTTTGAAAAGATCAACAAAATTGATAGACCGCTAGCGAGACTAATGAAGAAAAGAGAGAAGAATCAAATAGATGCAATAAAAAATGATAAAGGGGATATCACCACTGATTCCACAGAAATACAAACTACCATCAGAGAATACTATAAACACCTCTACGCAAATAAACTAGAAAGCCCAGAAGAAATGGATAAATTCCTCAACGCATACACCCTCCCAAGACTAAACCAGGAAGAAGTTGAATCTCTGAATAGACTAATAACAGGCTCTGAAATTGAGGCAATAATTAATAGCTTACCAACCAAAAAAAGTCCAGGGCCAGATGGATTCACAGCCAAATTCTACCAGAGGTAAAAGGAGGAGCTGGTACCATTCCTTCTGAAACTATTACAGTCAATAGAAAAAGAGGGAATCCTCCCTAACTCATTTATGAGGCCAGCATCATCCTGATACCAAAGCCTGGCAGAGACACAACGAAAAAAGAGAATTTTAGACCAATATCCCTGATGAACATCGATGCAAAAATCCTCAGTAAAATACTGGCAAACTGAATCCAGCAGCACATCAAAAAGCTTATCCGCCATGACCAAGTGGGCTTCATCCCTGGGATGCAAGGCTGGTTCAACATACACAAATCAATAAACGTAATCCAGCATATAAGCAGAACCAAAGACAAAAACCACATGATTATCTCAATAGATGCAGAAAAGGCCTTTGACAAAATTCAACAGCCCTTCATGCTAAAAACTCTCAATAAATTAGGTATTGATGGGACATATCTCAAAATAGTAAGAGCTATCTATGACAAACCAACAGCCAATATCATACTGAATGGGCAAAAACTGGAAGCATTCCCTTTGAAAACTGCCACAAGACAGGGATGCCTTCTCTCACCACTCCTATTCAACATAGTGTTGGAAGTTCTGGCCAGGGCAATCAGGCAGGAGAAGGAAATAAAGGATATTCAATTAGGAAAAGAGGAAGTCAAATTGTCCCTGTTTGCAGATGACATGACTCTATATCTAGAAAACCCCATTGTCTCAGCCCAAAATCTCCTTAACCTGATAAGCAACTTCAGCAAAGTCTCAGGATACAAAATCAATGTACAAAAATCACAAGCATTCTTATATACCAATAACAGACAAACAGAGAGCCAAATCATGAGTGAACTCCCATTCACAATTGCTTCAAAGTGAATAAAATACATAGAAATCCAACTTACAAGGGATGTGAAAAACCTCTTCAAGGAGAACTACAAACCACTGCTCAAGGAAATAAAAGAGGATACAAACAAATGGAAGAACATTCCATGCTCATGGGTAGGAAGAATCAACATCGTGAAAATGGCCATACTGCCCAAGGTAATTTATAGATTCAATGCCATTCCCATCAAACTACCAATGACTTTCTTCACAGAATTGGACAAAACTACTTTAAAGTTCATATGGAACCAAAAAAGAGCCTGCATTGCCAAGTCAATCCTAAGCCAAAAGAACAAAGCTGGAGGCATCATGCTACCTGACTTCAAACTATACTACAAGGCTATAGTAACCAAAACACCATGATACTGGTACCAAAACAGAGATATAGACCAATGGAACAGAACAGAGCCCTCAGAAACAATGCCACATATCTACAACTATCTGATCTTTGACAAGCCTGACAAAAACAAGAAATTGGGAAAGGATTCCCTATTTAATCAATGGTGCTGGGAAAACTGGCTAGCCATATGGAGAAAGCTGAAACTGGATCCCTTCCTTACACCTTATACAAAAGTTAATTCAAGATTAAATTTTAATCTTAACTTAAATGTTAGACCTAAAACCATAAAAACCCTAAAAGAAAACTTAGGCAATACCATTCAGGACATAGGCATGGGCAAAGACTTCACGTCTATAACACCAAAAGCAATGGCAACAAAAGCCAAAATTGACAAACGGGATCTAATTAAACTAAAGAGCTTCTGCATAGCAAAAGAAACTACCATCAGAGTGAATAGGCAACCCACATAATGGGAGCAAATTTTTGCAATATACTCATCTGACAAAGGGCTAATATCCAGAATCTACAATGAACACAAACAAATTTACAAGAAAAAAACAAGCAACCCCATCAACAAGTGGGCGAAGGAAATGAACAGACACTTCTCAAAAGAAGACATTTATGCAGCAGCAAAACACATGAAAAAATGCTCACGGGCCATCAGAGAAATGCAGATCAAAACCACAATGAGATACCGTCTCACACCAGTTAGAATGGCAATCACTGAAAAGTCAGGAAACAACAGGTGCTGGAGAGGATGTGGAGAAATAGGAACACTTTTACACTGTTGGTGGGACTGTAAACTAGTTCAACCATTGTGGAAGTCAGTGTGGCGATTCCTCAGGGATCTAGAACTAGAAATACCATTTGACCCAGCCATCTCATTACTGGGTATATACCCAAAGGATTATAAATCATGCTACTATAAAGACACATGCACACATATGTTTATTGTGGCACTATTCACAATAGTAAAGACTTGGAACCACCCAAATGTCCACCAGTGTTAGACTGGATTAAGAAAATGTGGCACATATACACCATAGAATACTATGCAGCCATAAAAAAGGATGAGTTCATGTCCTTCATAGGGACATGGATGAAGCTGGAAACCATCATTCTCAGCAAACTATCGCAAGGACAAAAAACCAAACACCGCATGTTCTCACTCATAGGTGGGAATTGAACAATGAGAACACAAGGACACAGGAAGGGGAACATCACATACCGGGGCGTGCTGGGGGGTAGGGGGAGGGGGGAGAGATAGCATTAGGAGATATACCTAATGTTAAATGACGAGTTAATGGGTGCAGCACACCAACATGGCACATGTATACATATGTAACAAACCTGCATGTTGTGCACATGTACCCTAAAACTTAAAGTATAATAAAAAATTTAAAAAGTTTTAAAAAGGATGTTTGTGTGTGCGTGTGTAGGGCACAAATATAATTGACACACATTATAACTGAAACACAAGTTTCAAAAAGAAGTAAATTTACTAGCCTTATGCCCTGTATTGTTTTTCATTCTATTGTATTCTATTCTATCATTTTTTACAAAAAACTGCTCCCAGCCCATGGACCCGATCTCAGAACTCACTAGCGGGCCATAACGTGCAGTTTGAAAACCTCTCAACTAGACAGTTTTAATGACCTTTCCACTGCTGTGCAGGGGAGATAGTTATCATTTTCTTCAATAAACTTTTGCATAATGAGTTGTTGCTGCTGCTGTTTTGGGCAATTTTGTGTAAGACCTTCAACATAACTACCCTGCACTGATAGATAATCCAGTACTACACGACCATCATTTTTGGAGTTGTTTTAAAAATATCTCTTTAACTAAATTGTAGGACCATATAAAAATGTCTCAATAATTTAGACCATACGGACACTCATTCATGTCTTTCTTTGTGTATTTGTCCTTTTACTTAATAAAATAAAGTTTCAATTTTATTTCTAATGTCTTCCATCCACTTTGCTGTCTCCTAGAGAAACAAATACTATATATGTTTATTAGTCGTGTTAGTCACTCCTTCAAACATCCCAAAGTGTCCCTTCTTCCATTTATAGAGGGATAATGAAAAGGAAGCTGGAGGACCAAGGTAGTGAGAAGAGGACAATGAGAAAGGACACTAGTGGCGCTGTTGGGTATGGGGTGAGGTCCTGAGTAGCTCTGGGTAAAAGTTGATAAATACACTCCCAAGAGCTAACCACACTCCCTACTCAACAGCCATCTGTTTTAGAAGGCATGGCATGAAAAACTGACCTGCAGCTAATTTACTATTTGTTGATATATCGATTAGGACAACCTAAAATGCCAGGCAAGTTCATATAACTGCATAAAATCTAAGCATGTATCTCTAGAGAGAAACTTAGTTTTCCGCTAGAGTATGTCAAACCTAAGTTTTTAGACAATCTAAATGGGTTAAGGCTATTCTGGGAAGGAAGAGAATGTAGCTTTTAGTATAGTAATGTGTTTCAGGATCACTCATAGATTAGCACTCAAAAAGGATATATTATGGATTTTAAGTCTCAGATGCAGAGGAAATGGATCAGTCTCTGAACTTCGTAGTCGTTTTGAACGTTGATTAACATTGGAAGTAAATGCAATGGGGTCTAGTGATTTGGATAGAGGTGGGGGTAAGGGTCAACGGAGCTCCCAGGTTGAGTCAAATAAGTGTTTGATATCAAATAAGTGTTTGATATTGATCACTGAACAATATCAAATAAGTGTTTGATATTGATCACTGAACAATATCAAATAAGTGTTTACTGAGCCCATTAGCATGTACTGACTTTCATTTATTTTCCCATAATTTTACTTTATGAAAAGTCCCTGACATCAACTTACTGTGTTATCTTTTGTCGTTTTTCTTCTCAAGGTATAATATTCTACATACACTCACAAATCTTGTTAAGTGTTATTTCTAGTTAACTGCATTCTAAGTTTTACTTTAGGATTATTTAGAAACTACCCGCATTAAATAATCCCTCTAGTGATTAAAATGGGTTCAGCTGAAATGTTGACTGAACTATGCCATATGTCCTACCATGTAGATTTTTTAAACATGGAATTTTAAAGAATGGAACCACCATAACCTTTTTTAAAATTTTATTTATTTTACTTTAAGTTCCGGGATACATGTGCAGAACATGCAGGTTTGTTACATAGATATACATATGCCATGGTGGTTTGCTGCACCTATCAACCCATCATCTAGGTTTTAAGCTCCACATGCATTAGGTATTTGTCCTGATGCTCTCCCTCTCCTTGTCCCCCACCCCCTGACAGGCCCCGGTGTGCGATGTTCCCCTCCCTGTGTCCATGTGTTCTCATTGTTCAACTATCACTTATAAGTGAGGACATGCGATGCTTGGTTTTCTGTTCCTTTATTAGTTTGCTGAGAATGATGGATTCCAGCTTCATCCATGTCCCTCCCTGCAAAGGATATGAACTCGTTCTTTTTATGGCTGCACAGTGTTCCATGGTGTATGTGTGCCACATTTTCTTTATCCAGTCTATCATTGATGGGCATTTATTAGAACGTCAGGAAACAACAGATGCTGGAGAGGATGTGGAGAAATTGGAATGCTTTTACACTGTTGGTGGAAGTGTAAATAAGTTCAACCATTGTGGAAGGCTGTATGGCGATTCCTCAAGGATCTAGAACCAGAAATACCATTTGACCCAGCAATCCCAATAATGGGTATATACCCAAAGGATTATAAATCATTCTACTATAAAGACACATGTACAAGTATGTTTATTGCAGCACTATTTACAATAGCAAAAACTTGGAACCATAACCTTTAAAAAAATTATAAATATAGGGCCTTGCTATCTTGACCAAGCTAGTTTTGAACTCCTGAGCTCAAGAGATCCTCTTGGCTCAGCCTCCCAAAGTGCTGAGATTACAGGCGTGAGCCACCAACCATCGCAACCTTTTTAACAGATTAGACTGCACAGTTGAGGAACTTTTCTGAGGGGCATAAGCTGACTTTTGGTGCCCCAGCCTAGATTAAACAAACCAAAGGCTGAGCTCCTACAAATCTGGATAGTGGACAAAGTACGTCTTTAGTGTTCCAGCGTCCTGCCTGCTTCTTTCTGGATGACAAATGCCTTTCCTTCTGTTAAACCTACTTTGCAACAGGATAGAGAATCAGTGCTTATAAGAATAACTTTCAGTAGTGCTTTTTAGAGCAGGTATTTGCATTCAAGCCTTATTTCTCTCCTAACACAGTGCAGAGCTTCAGCTTCATGCAGTCAACGAAACTACAGTCAACTCTCCTTCCTGGTGACAATTTCTACTTGGTTGCTTAACCGTTGATCCTTATTGGATTTCACAACCAACCATGCTATTTATGAATAAAGACCATTTATTCATTAATCACAAAGTATATGTTGAGGGTCTGCTAGGTGTCTAGTCTGAAGCTCACTTATTTTGACTTTCCAAAGAAATATGCACAGCATTCTGGCAAATTCTGCTCACTTGAACTGTGGCTGTTTCTCTCTTTTCAATTCCCAGCTCATTACCAACATTCTGTTTTTCTAACCTTAAAGACATTTCAGAACACTGAGTTCCCGGACATTCCCCTTGTCCAATCAGGTTCTGTGTTCACAGAGTGTGCTGCAGATCATCCCCAGCTCTTCATCCAGAGGGAAGTAGGAAGCCCAGCCAGAGGCTGTACCATGAGCAGCTGCGAGGTTACGCGCCCACTGGCCCTTCATGCTTCTGAGGCCCAAATCCCTGGGGTTACACAAAAGGCCCAGGCTGTGTCAAAACGGAATCGGCTGTTCTGGCTCCCTCACCTTCCTTCCTCTTTGTACTCCTGGCAGGAAGTCACTAATATCAAAAGATACTTTAAAAAAAAGAAAAGAAAAGCAATAACAGAATGCTGCCTAAATCTCGGGCTTAGTTCATCATATTCTACTTGCATAGGAGCCACTAAAACCATTAAAGACCACATCAGATGGCAGCATCTATTTAGCAGGTATTTTGAGAAAGACCTTGTTGCTGAATCCTTTACCTATAACCAAATCCCATGAGCATGGCATCTGATCATTTTAGAGCTGAGAAGGGTGCAATCTTTTAGAAGAGATGTGGCAGAAGGATCAGAGTGATATGCTGCAGAGCTCCAATCCCCCTTTCAGAAGTTTGCTGTTGTTTCTCTGAGACTTGAGTGACTGCAGCACAACTCAAGACTTAGTTTTTTAGAGACCCCCATCCACCCTCCCGAGAACTACAGGGAGCAAGAAGACATCTTACTTTTCAACTCCCACCTCTGGTTCAGACCACACATTCATCATTTTAGGAAACAGTTAAGAGGTTTTCCTAACTTTGCTCTTATACCCCTGGCATTCCTCTCAGTTATCAACTATCTTTATTTTGGCGATAGTAAGAGAGGCCAAATTCATTTCTTTTTTAGAAACGCTGGAGAAGAGTTCGTGTGAAAAATTACTGTCTGAAATTGAACACTAGATAGATGATTACCATAAATACCCAGCATCCTGTCAAGCAGGGATCCACACGTGGGCAGAGGAAAGAGGGAGGGAAAGTAACATTTCATGTTTCCCCTGCCCTAGGCACCTTTCATACACTTTTCAAATCATCACCGCAGTCCCACAAGGTGGGTAGGTAGTCAGACATTTGTGGAAACTGAGGCTCAGTTAATAAATGAATACACAGGGCCTTGGTCTTTGTTTGGGTCTATCTGAATGCAAAGCCAGATGGCTTTTCACCAAATGGCTGCATCGCCAATCATTGTCCTAGTCGGGGCTTCTGCCTCTCCCATGTCTGATCCATAGTGTGCTTTAGCCACAACATTATACTCCATATATTATCTAAAGCAATTATCACAGCAACGTGTTAAACTCTAGAAATAACTAAGCTGTAGGGCAGTTAAGTATCGCATAGGACGTTAGATAGCTAAGATGGAATGGCTATCCCAGTTCCTGTGACTCTAGGTCCCTGCTTTTTCTACAGAGCCAACACCTGTGTGTGAGACATTTGGAAGTGGGCTTTATGCATGCAAATAATTTTCCAGCTGTGTTAAACCCAAGAGAACCAAGAAGGAAGAGCTCTACGAAAGAGAGAGAAAACATTTAAATGGGGTCAAGAAGGAAGGGAAGTCATAAATTAAATGAAGAGTCTAACAGGGTTTGGAGAGATGGATAACATACATTTTTCATATATTTTTCAAGTGTTTACTCTGTACCATAGCAGTATACTTTCTCCATTCAAGAATTTATACCAATGGAGGAGATAGACATAAGAAAAACAAAAACAACCAGAAAACCACAACTCAGTCTCTACTCCATCCCATAGTCCACAACATTCTTTCCCTCCCAGCCCATCTTGTCTTAGTTAATGGCAGCAATACCCACCTGGGCATCTTTCCCTCATCTCATTTCCCCTCTTCCTCCCACCTCACATTCCATTTCACGAATTCTGAATGATGGACCAGCTTCCCCAAATTTTTCTCCTCCACTGACTCTTCTGCTACCACCACATTCTAGCTCCACTGTTTTTCCTGTGAACTACCACAAGTGTGTCTTATTTTGTTTTATTTTTATTTTATTTTATTTTATTTTTGAGATAGAGTCTTGCTCTGTGGCCCAGGTTGGAGTGCAGTGGCACCATCTTGGCTCACTGCAACCTCTGCCTCCCGGGTTCAAGCAGTTCTCCTGCCTCAGCCACCCCAGTAGCTGGGATTACAGGTGCATGTTACCAAGTCTGGCTGACTTTTGTAATTTTAGTAGAAAGGGAATTTCACCATGTTGGCCAGGCTGGTCTTGAACTCCTGGCCTCAAGTGATCCACCAGCCACAGCCTCCCCAAGTGCTGGGATTACAAGTGTGAACCACAGCGCCCAGCCAACAAGTGTGATGGTTTCCTTAAAATATAGATAATAACTTTTCTCCAAATAAAACTATTCAGCTTCACGTTGAATAAAATAAAATCAGAACTTCTTATGTCAGCTTACAAAGCTCACTGTGATTTGGTTCTTGCCCACATATATGGCCTGTATGGCCTGACTTACTTTCTCTCTCTCTCCACCCGCCGCACCACCCCCCATCCCCCCCACAACCCCTTTTAGTCACATTGGTCTTTCTGCCTCTTAACCTTAACATCTTGAGGATTTTTATACTGTCCTTTACATGGAAGTATTTTTCCCCCGGGCTGCCTTGGGCTTTCTTTTTCTCATTAATCAGATCCTCATTCTAATGGCCCCTTCCCATAGAGGCCATTATTGTATCCCCAAAAAGATAAGTTGGCATCCTAACCTCCAAAGTCTGTGAATATGACCTTATTTGGAAATAGTCTTTGCAAATATAATCAAATCAAGTTAAAGGCATACTGGGTTAGGATGGGCCCTAATGAGTTAATGGTATCCTTAAAAGAAGAGGGAAATTTTAGACACAGACACACCGGGAAGAAAGCCATGTGAAGGCGAAGGAATGTATTGGAGTGATGCATCTGTAAGCCAAGAAATTGCAGGAATTTCCAGCCACCACCAGCAACTAGCAGAAGTAAAGGAGAATTTCTCCCCAAGAGCCTTCAGAGAGAACATGCCCTGCTGCTATCTTGGTGTCTAACTTCTAGCTCTCTTAATAGGGAGAATACATTTCTATGAAAAAATAAATTTCTTGCTGGGCACGGTGGCTCACGCCTGTAATCTCAGCACTTTGGGAGACCAAGGTGGCAGATTACTTGAGGTCAGGAGTCCAAGACCAGCCTGGCCAACATGGTGAAACCTCGTCTCTACTAAAAATACAAAAATTAGCTGGGCATGCTGGCGTGTGTCTGTAGTCCTAGCTACTTGGGAAGTTGAGGCAGGAGAATCATTTTAACCCAGGACATGGAGGTCGCAGTGAGCTGAGATCGTGCCACTGCACTCCAGCCTAGGTGACAGAGTGAGACTCCATCTCAAAAAACAAACAAACAAATTTCTGTTGTTTTATGCAACCCACTTTGTGGTAACTCATATGGCAGCCCCAGGAAATTAATTTAGAATTCAATCAGAATTTTCCAGCTGTGTTAGACCTAACAGAACAGAGAGAGAACAGCTCTATAAAAGAGAGAGAAGACATACAAATTCAGTCGAGGAAGGAGAATCATAAATTAGACAAAAAGTCTAACAGGATTTAGAGAGATGAGTAACATATATTTTAAATATTGTTCAAGTGATTTGTGGTTGGTTCCCCCATAACCAACTCTTTATTGCATAATTCAGTTTTTTTTTATTCATAGTATTTATCACTCTCTGAAACAGTTTTAGGTCACTACATATGCAGCAAATACATACATTTATAATGTTGTTTGTATATGCATATTTATCATATGTATATCTGCTTATCCTTATACAATATATAAATATTTGAAAGTGAAAAGTTTATTTACCTGGTTCACCCAACACCTAGAAGATAGCCTGGATATACAAATATCTGCTCAATGAATACATGAACTTGGTGAATTTAGTAGTATAACTAAACTCGGATAATCTCTGAATAAAAGCCTTTATTATAAATTTGATTTTGTATCACATTTAAGGAATATGTAATATGTTTGAGTGATTCTTATAGCAAAGGTCTATATTTGAAATGATAACAATAACTAGTTAATCCAAGAAGAATTGAGAAGGCCAACTAAACCAAATATATCAGGTGAAAAGATCCCATTCATTTACTTTTAGCTGTCCCCATTGCTTAAAGAATGAGATAGGATATTCCCAAACAGCTGTGATTTTTCCTATGACTTGGAAAATAACTTCATTTTCAAATCTGAGTTTAGATTCTGCTAAAATGAGTGTGGCAGTTTATGCTCTAATTTATCATGTCATCTGCTTAATTAAGTTTGAACTGATATTACTTTTGGTTTCCTAACTATACAGCCTCTCAGATGTGTTGAGTATCATCGAGGGTGCTTGTGCAGAAAAATCAAGTTTGTTCCAGTGGGCAAAACTCAGGTTTCCAGAATCAAAACCTTCCGATTTCCATCACAATGTACTACATAATCATAGATAAATAACCCTAATTTTCTGAGCATAATATATAATTGTTTGTCATATCATTTGTTTCATTTTTAAAAGTTATTATGTCCAAGCACAGTAGCTCATGCCTGTAATCTCAGCACTTTGGGAGGCCAAGGTGGGAGGATCACTTTGAGTCCAGGAGTTCAATACCAACCTGGGCAACATGGTGAAACCCTGTCTCTACAAAAAATGCAAAAATTAGCCAGGAGTGATGGTGTGTGCCTGTAGTCCCAGCTACTTGGGAGGCTAAAGAGGGAGGGTTTCCTGAGCCCAGGAGGTTGAGGCTTCAGTGAGCTGTGATTGTGCCACTGTACTCCAGCCTGGGTAACAGAGTGAGACCCTGTCTCAAAAAAAAAAAAAAAAAAATACTATAAAGGTGATAGAAGTTTATAAAAACAATTTAGAAAATACAAAAAGTATAAACCAGTCACAATATTACCAGCCTCAAATAAGAACTGTTAACATGTTGATGTATTTTGTTTTAGTTGGTTTTGTGTGCACATATGCCTAAACACAGAGGCACAGAAATATGGATATGCTGTTAAACATTAGGAGCATATGTTATGCAATATATAGCTTATATCATGCTTTATTTTAGGGCTATATAAATATTGGTTTCTTTTACTCGTTCTATGTGAATTTTTCCTGTGACCGTGACTTTAAGTGTCAGCCTTACATTTAATTACATGGAGACGCTATAAATTAACAAGCATTTTTTGTCAAATTAGCTATTGTTAATTTATAAAAGATTTTTCAGTAAATTTTGGTGTCCATAAGTCTTCATTTACATCTGATTAATTTCTCAAGGGAAAATTCATATAAGTAGAATTGTAGGGTCAAAGTGCATGAATACTTTTAAGGCTTTCCCATTCCTTCTAGAAGTATATTTATATCCCCTCTACACATACAGCATACAGTCATATACCTGATTTCTACCTAAATAAAAATGAAATTTTATTATTTTAATGTCCTTTTATAAGACATTTTGCAAATACTTTATTGTTTATCTTATAATTTTATTCTTAATTTTTTAATGTAGATTTTTTTAAGTCTACAGGCAAGTTTATCAATCTTTCTGATTATATTTTCTTCAATTTGTATATTGGAAATAATATCCTCACCATAAAATTATTCTAGAAATTTCTACCAAATGACCATTACATAGCCGACACTGATCTAGGTGCTGGGGTTGTAAAAATGATGCAGCCAAAATTCCTGCCTTCATTGAGTTTGCAATCTAGTCACAGCAGATTTACAATAATCAACATAAATGGTCTACTAATTAAATAAACAAGCTGTTTCAGATAGTGATAGGTTCATAAAGAAAAAAAATAGGACAATTGAAAATTGAGTGCCCATGCATGTGAGGAGTGCATGTTTAAACTTAGTCTCAGATGAAGACTTCAGGAGGAGGCATTAGAAATGAAACCAAATGATAAGAAAGAGACAGTCCTAGGCATGTGTGGGGAAGCCTCATTGCAAGTAGAGATAATGATGGTGAGTGCAAAGACTTGGAAATGAGAGCAGGCTTGGTGGGTTCCATGACAGAAAGAAGGCCAGTCTGACTCAAATATGGCAGGTGATGCAGAATGCAACCTTGGGAATATAACAGGACCAGATCCCATGGTTCTTTATAAATCGTGAGGAGGAGTTTGGATTTCAAACTTTAGAACTTTTGGAAAGTTTCCAGTGAGAAGATGATATGTTCACTTTGTCTGCTTTGTGGAAAAATGGCTTGGAAGTGGGTCTAAATAGAAGAAAAAGAACAAGATAGGAGGCTATTAGTATAACCTGGCAGAGAGAATATGGTATATATGTCTAGGGTTATAGCCACAGACTCTATTTTGTGGTTTCACTAATTATACTTAAATTTATAGTTATCTGAAAATAACCTATTTATTATAGTTAACTTTTATTCCATCTTGAAGTAAACTATAGAGTTCTCCTCTCTCTCTCTTTCTCTCTCTCTCTCTCTCTCCTGCTATAATGTCTCTCTTTCTGTGCCAGTGTCAGCATTTTGACTATTGTAGCTTGAAAATGTTTCAGTTTACTAGTAAATCCCCCATCGTTACTTTTGTTTTCAAAATTTTCTTTGCTAATACATTTTCTTCTTTTTTTTTTTCAGATGATCCTTGAACATTTCCTCAAATCTCTTTTACCAATACACACACACACACACACACACACACACACACACATCTGTGAGATTTTGAATGGTAATGCATTAAAACTATTTGTAAATGTTGTGGTTCTGAGAGGAACTGGGCTCAGCTACGTGGCTTTCTATTCTAATTTTTCAGATGCTTGAAGGCAGGTGTTGTTAGGGGCTTCAGTCCTCTAAAAGCTCAAATTGGTTGCATATCCCAAGATAAACTCATTCACGTGGCTGAAAGATCATGCTGGCATTGGCTGGAAATGTACGTGGAGCTTGTGAATATGGTCTTTCCATGGGCTTTTCACACTAAGGCAAATGGATTCCAAAAACGAATCCCCCAAGAACAAATTCTCCAAGATATCCAGACAGAGGCTGTAATGATGCTTATATGAGTTTGAGTCATCAATAATAGACAGAGGCTGTAACGACGCTTACATGAGTTTGAGTCATCAATAATAGACTGTCACATCTCCCACATTCTATTGGCCAAATGAGTTTGTTAAGGTCAGTAAGGATTCAAGGGAAAGATAATGAGACCACAACTTTTGATGGAGAAGTGACAAGGTCCTTTCCAGAAGATCACACAGGATGGGATACTGTGGCTCTCCTTGGTTACAGTCTGCCAGAATCCACCTCCTCAGTCCACAACAATTCACATCCCTCCCATCTGCAAAATACACTTACCACTCCTCTAAGATCCCTGTAATTTTATCCCAATGCAGTGATCTTGAAATCTAGGATCTCTTCAGACAAATCAAATGCAGATGAAGAAGAGGTTTATGGGTACAATTCCTCAAGAACATTTTCTTCCTGTCTGAAAACCTGTAAACAAGTTAGCAGCTCCTGTGCACACACCCAACATACAAGGGTGATCAGGAAAATAATTGTTATTGGTTAAATTGTGCCCCCTCGAAATTCATATGTTGAAGTTGTAATCCCCAGTACCTCAGAATGTGAAATTATTTGGAAGTAGACTCATTGCATATGTAAATAGGATGAGGTCATATTAGAGTAGGGTGGGCTTTTAATCCAATACACCTGGCATTCTTATAAAAAGGGGAAATTTTGACACAGACATACATAGAAGAAAGACAATCTGAAGAGGAACAGGGAGAAGATGGTCATCCATAAGCCAAGGAGAGAGGCTTGGAACAGATTCCTTCCTCACAGTCCTCAGAAGGAACCAATTCTGCCACCACCTTGATTTTGGACGTCCAGCCTCCAGAACTGTGAAGCAATAAATTCCTGTTGTCTAAGCCACCCAGTTGGTGGCACTTTGTTATAACAGCCCTGGCAAACTAATACAAAAATAATTGAAGCTGAGCATACACCTGTAGTCCCAGCTACTGGGGAAGTTGAGGCAGGAGGCTTTGTTGAGCCCTGGAGTTTGAGGCCAGCCTGAACAACATAGACTCTGTCTCTAAAATATAAATATAAAAATAAAAACAAAAATTAATTAAAATAGACACTCTCATTGAAAAAGAAAAGAAATAGAGGACATATAGCAGCCATTAGTCCACAGCAATTCCAAAATTTCATCAAAAATGTATCACTAATATCTTAATCAGATGCTCCTTGGATCTGCTTTTTTGTTGATCTTAGTTCTGCTCTCAGGACTCTAAGCTCTGCACTCTGAAATATCTCTTCTTTCTCATAAGAAATGGCTTATTTTAGGCTGGATGCAGTGGCTCACGCCTGTAATCCTAGCACTTTGGGAGGCTGAGGCGGGCAGATGATCTGAGGTCAGGTGTTCGAGACCAACCTGGTCAACATGGTGAAACCCCATCTCTACTAAAAATCCAAAAATTAGTGGGGCATGGTGGCTCACAACTATAATCCCAGCCACTTGGGAAACTGAGGAAGGAGAATCGCTTGAACCCGGGAGGCGGAGGTTACAGTGAGCCGAGATGGTGCCAATGCACTCCAGCCTGGGCGACAGAGCGAGACTCTGTCTCAAAAAAAAAAAAGGCTTATTTTTTGCAGATGAGTAACTTTCTCTAATTGCTTCCTTCAGGAAGTTAGGAGTTCAAAGATGCTTTTTGTCTCTATCCTTTTTAATCCAAGCATCGAATGCTTCTGCTAGTATAATTATAGTAAAACATCTTATAGGTTTTCTGTAAATCTTGTTAGGGTTCATTCCATTAAACAAAATCCATTCCTCCACATTTCTGGCTTAGGCTGAGAATCTGGATGCTGTAAGACAAAACCCTTATATTTCTCAGACACCTTTTGGTTTAGTTGAAAGGGTTTATGAGGCATGTACTTAAATCATTTTGAAGTTTTAATAAAGGGTCTTATACCCAAACTCTTGATTTTTTTTTCTTTACCCTGAGGTTATTTCTTACTTTGAGAGTCTTTTTTCATGTAGAGAAGTTAGAAATAAAAAAATAGTTTTACTTTCAAATCCATCAAGGCCTGACTCCTGAATATTGCTTCAAACTTCTATGCTTAGAAACAGACATAGTACTTTATTTTAGCTTATCTTTATCTATTGATACTTTATCATATGTAGCTAAAATAAATTAATTGGCATTTCTATTTCATTAGTCATATTTTCTATTTTCCATGTTACCACAGACCATAGTTTTGGTAAAATTTCTGCCATTACATAACACAAATTTCTTTGTATTCGGTGTTCAATGACAATTTTCTTACTATCCTTTAAGGCCACTATCAAAGACATTCCAGTTTTTGCCCACTACATAGTCCCAAAGAGAATACTCCATGTTTTAGTTTTACATTATGACAGTACCATAATTCCAGGCACCAACTTAGGCATTGGATGGGGCAACTTAGGTATCAAATCAGGCAAACAAAACTACTAAGAATGACATGGAATAAGAAATTTTTTATAGGAATTAGACCTTACTCATTTGCGAGAGTTGGTAAAGACATATGGGAAGATTGTCCCTTGAATTCAGTGGTGGGAATAAGCTTCCTGTAGGTCAGTAGAACCAAACTCAAAGTGACTCAGGGGAGAGTGAAGGCAAGCTGAACCTGGTGTGGGGGACGAATTGGAACTTACAAAGATACCTGCAATCTGTGTCTCTCACCACCTCTGACCTTGACAGTGTCAGTGACCTGCAACAGAAATAAGGGTACTTTGCTGCAGATTTGCATACATACACCTGATTTGTGGTCCAAAGAAGCAAAAGGACCAGATCCAATGGAAGTTGGAAAAGCTGGGTGAGCTGAGACCAAGCACTGTCCCACGCTAATACAGTCAGCTGATTAGAGATCCACCAAGGGACCTGGCACCCAGCATCTCTGCACTGCAGTGGCGACTTCATCACTATCACCTTCCAATAAAAATTCTCAAACAAAAGGTAGTTGTGCTCTGTTTATATAGTTGTAGGCAGGAGAAGGGCACACATTGATTAAAATCTGATGTCTGTAGTCATAATTCACACAATGGACTTTTTATTATGAGACCAAACTCTAAGAGGATATGGAATCTCTTGATGTAATGGTTTCCTCAGAATTCATGGGGTAGTAAGGAATTTGTATGTTACGGATTTCCAATTTTTGCTTCAGCTGCAAGAAACTCACAATTAAATTGTGACATTCAATTTTTGCAAATATCTTTAGCCAACATTTCCTGGCTTAATGACTGCTTCCCTTTCGTTATGACTTTTTACATTTTCTGTTCATTATTTTAATTATTTAACATTTAATTTTGTAGGTCAGGCACCAACTTAGGCATTAGATAGGGCAATTTAGGTATCTCAAATAACTTCTGGAAGTAGGTTGAATAGAGATACAACGTGTTTTTTTGTGGTAGTTTTATAGCTGTTGCCAAGGTTTTCCCTCTTTTTCTACATCTGGTTGACTCATTTCTGTTTCCCTTTGTCTTTCTTTTTTTTTTTTTTTGGCTTGTATTTTTGTTTTTGCTTTGCTTTTGTCTTTTATCTTTTGTGCAAAGCTGAGCTCTTAGAATTACGAAAGAGATGTTGGATGAAATTCAAGGCTATTATATGATTTTTCAAGAGAGCAATGTCTAAGGGCTCCTTTTCATGCAACAGAGTACTACAGACAATGTAAAGGAAGATGGCAGAAAATCCTCAAAAGAAGCATGACTCCTCCCCTGAACACTCTAAGCTAGAGTTTTGCACGCCAGTCTTTAGCTTCTCCTTATCTTATACATGGGTAAGTTAATCTCCTTATGCACAACCAGGAAAAAAAGAATATGATGAATTTGAGATTCTCATTGAGAATTAATCGTCTGATACTTCCCATAAATTCAGTGCCATTTCCTGAGTTCTTAGTAGCACAGTACAAGACAAGATAAATTACCAGTGACTTTAGGTAAATTATAGAGATTTACCAATCTTAGACACAAAGCTGAAACTTGTGACATTTGCAAAATGTTCACCAGGCAACATGAAACAACTCCCAATTAAGGTAGAAATCAGCAACCATGAACTCACACAGAAGGCCTTGCTTCATATGTTTTTAAAAACAACTTCCTTGTCTAGAATATTTTTGTACAGAACCAAGAAACTGAAAGCTGAGGATACATGCTCTCACACACACACACATGCAAACACACACAGTTGCAAGCACACACCCCTCTCTTATATCATTTTGTAGGCAGTGCTGCTCACAGGCGTGCAGCTTTGTCTAGGTAAGAAGCAAATGGCAAAAGGGCTCAAAGATAAGTGTACTCTTTTTCTTTTTTCCTCTCTCTCTCTCTTTCTCTCTTTCTTTCTTTCTTTGATGGAGTCTCGCTCTGTCACCCAAGCTGGAAGGCAGTGGCGTGATCCCGGCTCACTGCAACCTCTACCTCCTGGTTCAAGCGATTCTCCTCCCTCAGCCTCCCGAGTAGCTGGGATTACAGGCACCCACCATCAGGACTGGCTAATTTTTGTATTTTAGTAGAGGCAGGGTTTTGCTATGTTGGCAAGGCTGGTCTTGAACTCTTGGCTTCAAGCAATCTACCTGCCTCGGGCTTCCAAACTGCTGGGATTACAGGTGTGAGCCACCGTGCCCAGCCCCTCCCTCCCTTCATTCCTTCCTGCCTCCCTCCCTTCTTCTTTTCCTTCCTTCCTTCCTTCCTCTCTCTCTTTCTTTCTCTTTCTTTCGTTCTTTCTTTCTTTCCTCCTTCTTTCATCTCTTCCTTCCTTTTCTTCTCTCTTTCTCTCTTCCTTTCTCTTTCTTTTTAAAAAGTATTTCTTGATTGCTCTTGGTTACTGCTCCATCAGACCCTACATTCCCTGAGAAATCAGTCACTTTTTTATCTCCCAGAATTATTTAAATAGTCCACAATGAATACTAGGTAAATGTTCATTATATAAATTAGTGGTGTTAAATAGTCTTAAGTGAGCAGAGCCTTGGGTAGGTTTCTGTGTACGTTATGTGTGTGTAAAAAAGAAAGAGAGATAGAGAGATAAAGAAGAGAAGGTAGAGAATGTAACAGGCACAGTGGCTCATAACTGTAATCCTAGAACTTCAGGAGGCTGAGGCGGGGGAATTGCTTGAGGCCAGGAGTTTGAGACCAGCCTGGGCAATGAAGTGAGACCTCATCTCTACAAAAAGTAAAAAAAAATAGCTGGGCATGGTGCCATGAACCTGTGGTCCCAGTTACATGGGAGGTTGAGGCAGGAGGATTGCTTGATCCCAGGAGTTCGAGGCTGCAGTGAGCCGTAACCATGCCACTGCACTCTAGCCTAAGTGACAGAGCAAGACCCTATTTCAAAAAAAAGAAAAGAAAAGACAAGAAAGAGAGAGAAAGAATATAGTATGGTGGTCAGCTTCTAGTGACACCACCCGCTAGAATTACTGGAAACCCTTGGCTACCAGAGTTACCTATGCGTGCTATTAGAAAGAGACTGTTTTTCTATGAAAAGCAGCTCCATGTAGATATTAACTGGAAAACAGAAATGATGAAAAAGATTCGGACTCTAACACCCACTAAAAGAGCACAAAATTACATTCTGTCAATCTTATTATTCAAAAAAGGATTGTTGGAAAATCTGCTTTTTCTGTGGGCTCTTTTTCTATAGCTGAGAATAATGACCTCTTGAGTTTCGTAACATAGGTAGTTAGACCGTGGAGGCATGAAATCAAGAAAAATAAAGGTCTGCGTCTTCTGGTTTGATTGTGAAAGGTCTAATATAGGGGCCACCTAAATCAGAAAACTATTAATTATTGTTATCTGTGGTAGTTATGTTCTATAAAGTCACCAGGAACACTGAATTTGTGAATACTGAATCACTGCTTTTAGGGGAAATGTAGGGTGAGGGTCCCACCAGCCTCTACTCACAACATTTTCATGAACAAATCAATACATACCTTATTTTACATGTGTCTCTGCTTAAAGACACATTATTTAACATATATTGTTGAATGATTAACATTGAACTCATGGCCAGCAGCACTACATACATTCTTGAACAAAGTTGCCTATCAACATATTTTCTCTGTAAGAGAAATGCCAGCTTTCTTGCACTTAGAAGGCCGGAACAGCACTACCCTGTGGGGGTGAGGGTAACAGAAAAATTACCAGCAAAAAGAACAAAAATGCAGAAAAGGTGGCTCTAAACAGACTGGAAAAAGGACACTTGTTAATAGAGAGTATAGAACATGAGAGCAGAAGATCACTTTGTTAGATCTCAATTTTTCCCCACTTGTGCATGTCTGCAAATGACCGAACGGCACTACAGGTATTGATTGAAGAGTTACAGATACATTCTAGCTAGTAGGGAAATTCACAAATATGAAATCTTAATAATGAGGATTAACTTTATATACATTAGTGGGCAAGTTGAGATTCCTGAAATTAAATGCAACTGACTGCTCTACATTTCTAACCCTAAGTATTATGCATTAACATGGGTTCAAGTGGAAGCAAAAATAAATGATTCCTACAACATGCTTCCTAGTAAATGTGTTTTTCCATTTAATGTGTGATGGAAGAAAGGCTTAACTACTTTACATCACAATGAAAATTCTGAAGAAAATACCTATATCATTTAAGACCTAAAGGCATAAATGAAGAATATAAAAATGTGACTTGACAAGTGAAAACAGAAATGAAGTCTCTTGAGAAAAGTTGTCCAATGATATTTTTGTGATATTTGACATGTCCCTGGGTTGGTGCAAGCCATTAGACACTATTTCTAAAAGAGAAATAATTAACATCTAACTGGGCAGAGCTATAGGGATCTTTTCTTTTTTTTTTTTGATATAGGCAAAAAATCCAAAGAAATGGAACTGTCCCTAGATTAACAGATTGAAGAGTCCTAGAAAGTTTCAATGTAGAACTTTATTTGAAAGAGTTAATTATGGCTAGCCCAAGCAGTTTGTAACTCAACATTGCTGAAAATCCTCACGCCTGTAATCCCAGCACTTTGGGAGCCCTAGGCTGGTGGATCACCTGAGGTCAGCAGTTTGAGACCAGCCTGGCCAAGATGGTGAGGCCCTGTCGCTACTAAAAATACAAAAATTAGCCGGGCCCCGTGGCGGACGCCTGTAATCCCAGCTACCCGGGAGGCTGAGGCAGGAGAACTGCTTGAACCCGGGAGGCTGTGGTTGCAGTGAGCCAAGATCATGCCACGGCACCGTAGCCTGGGTGACAGAGCAAGGCTCTATCTCAAAAAAAAAACCTCCTAAATAATGCAGGAGAGAACAATGAACATAAGGCAACATAGAAACACTTCATGATCTAGATATTTTTATGCACATTTAACACTAG
This sequence comes from Pongo pygmaeus, assembly GCF_028885625.2. Lineage (NCBI taxonomy): Eukaryota > Metazoa > Chordata > Mammalia > Primates > Hominidae > Pongo > Pongo pygmaeus. Next base: position 40,471,978 of record NC_072380.2, on the reverse strand, counting down.
AAGAATTTTATTTTCTTAATGATTGTTCAAAGTATTGTATAAATGAATAATTATTGCCAAAATTTAAAATAGGACTCACAAAGTTGAAGTGATGCTCCATGCATGGCAGCTATTATTATTTTGAAACCAGCTGCTAACTAAGTAGTACTTCATGGGGAAACAAAGGAGCTTTTGATACTACATTGTCTAGACAAGCTTCTGAGCAGGAATGGGCAGTGCAGTGCACTTCTTCATCATAGCAGAAACTGTAGCCTGCAAATTATCTATTTCCTCCCTTTCATTTCTAAAAAGGCCTAACATCATATTCTCCAAGCCTTGCTTGCAGTGAGATGTGTCCAGGTGACTGTTTTCTGGCCATTTAAGTATAAGAGGAAACCACTGAGTAGGATTTCTGGAAAAGCTCTTTAAAAGGTACTCATCGAACCCCTCCTCCCCACACCTGAAGGCCCAGCTATTGGGGAGACTGAGGTGGGAGGATCACTTGAACCCGGGAACTCAAGGCTGCAGGGAGCTATGATCGTGCCATCGTACTCCAGCCTGGGCAACAGAGCGGGACCCTATCTCAAATAAATAAATAAATAGGATGATTGCAGCTGACATACTGTTTTCCATCCCTTTTTTCCCTGCATGATGGCTCTTGAGGTCTTTTTGAGAGTGAGGATAAAGGTCATACTCTAAGGAGGGAAAGTACAAAACTAAAGCAATACTCACTTCATGACAAAATTGTGAAGCCTCCATACCAGCACTTGACTACCAATCTCCCATGAGAAAAAATAAACAAACCCTATGTTGCTTAAGTCATTGAGTTTGGGGTTTTTGACACTAGCAGACAAATACAATTCCTAACCAACAGACCTAGGGATGATGCCCTTGCCTGGTGTTCAGGAGCATTTATTAGGTCCCTGTGTGGATTATACTCAAGATTTTCAGCTTTCCCTAGAAAAGAAGAGTGCCATGTTGTAACAAAGAAAGTGAGACATACACGTGGTGGCTCACGCCTGTAATCCCAGCACTTTGGGAGGCCGAGGCAGGTGGATCATGAGGTCAAGAGTTTGAGACCAGCCTGAGCAACATGGTGAAACGCCTTCTCCACCAAAAATTAAAAATCAGCCGGGCTTGGTGGTGTGCACCTGTAATCCCAGCTACTCAAGAGGCTGAGGCAGGAGAATCACTTGAACCCTACAGATGAAGGTTGTAGTGAGCTGAAATCATGGCATTGCACTCCATCCTGGGTGACAGAGCAAGACTCTGTCTGAAAAAAAAAGAAAGAAAGAAAGAAAAGAAAGTGAGACTTAACATCTGTCATTCATTTAAGGCAGATACACTGACTTAAACTTATTCTCCTCCTCTCTGTATGTTGATGAGAATAGTGTAGAGTACATGACATTGGGCTGACACTGCTTGGATTGGTAGGTTTTCATGGCCGTTGTTGAGTGGTGATGAATGATGGCATTGAGTCTATAGAAGTATGAATTTTAAAATATAATTTTCTCCTCTTTTGTATGCTGGGTTTAAAAATAGAAGAATTCATGTCAAAACTATGGTCCATGCATTTCTTTTAAAGAGGTGAATTTCCAGGTTTTAGGTTTATATTTTATTTGAATAACCATGTCTAAAATGTCCTGTGTAAACAGGCATTTAAGCAATCCAGCGCATGGCCTCCAGATAAAATTTAGTTCACTCATAATGAATTATGTCTGTCTTTGGAGCAGATCACCAGTTCTTCCAGGTGTTACTTTCCATTTCCTTATCATTTTACCCAGCTTCAGAAAGACTGGCCTGAGTTAAAACTTTTTGCCTTCATTTTGGTTGACAGCAGACCCCTCCCCTTTACTGAAAAGAATGTTGCAGATTTCCTGTTTAACAGATGATGGTGAAGAGGGGGCAGAGCGTGAGGCGTCAGTGATCCTACCTATGAAAAGAAGGCACATGCTTTGCTAAAAAAGGATAAAGATGAAAGGTCTCTAAGTGGCTGTGTATTCATCCATTGTTTAGTGCAGGAGACGCTGACTCACTGTGCTGACGGCCAGGGGAAATCCTGTATTTCCCTCTCTGGGACTTTTGGATTCAGCTTGCTTAAGAGAGGCAACCACTTTATTGTTCTGCTGGAGCCTTGGTGCCACTATTCCAGACATACTCGTGTCAAGTTTCAGGTGGCTTCTATAAATCATGTCATTGGAAGTTAGGGAGGTGACTTTTTCCTCTTCTGTTGTTTGGACCTACAAGCGTGGTACGTGTACGCATCTTCCCACTCAACTGAACTATGGGGCCAGGTCTTCATGGGAGCATCCTCCTATGGCCACTTGTCATTTTCAAGGAAAGTGAATCCCAGCCTTTTCATCATATTAGAATAACTCCATGTAATTGCTAAGTGCGTATGTCATCAAATTAAGAAAATACTGTATAAGTCATCCACGATTTACAATATCATGCACTCAACAGTGTTCTCATCCATTTACAGAGAGGAAAAAAACATTTAAAATATGGTATCTGTCTTAAATAAATGACAACAATAAGACAACCAACTTGAGAACTATATGGCCTAGAACTTGCATAATTTCTCATTCATATAAATGAAACTGAAGACCATGAAGGACTTAGACTGTAAGCTACACAGACTATAGTTAAGAAAGTATTGGCTGGGCATGGTGGCTCACGCCTGTAATCCCAGCACTTTGGGAGGCTGAGGCGGGTGGATCACCAGGTCAAGAGATAGAGACCATCCTGTCTAACACAGTGAAACCCCATCTCTACTAAAAATTCAAAAAATTAGCCGGCGTGGTAGCGGGCGCCTGTAGTCCCAGCTACTCGGGAGGCTGAGGCAGGAGAATGGCGTGAACCCGGGAGGTGGAGGTTGCAGTGAGCCGAGAGCCCGCCACTGTACTCCAGCCTGGGCGACAGAACGAGACAAAAATTAGCTGGGCGTGGTGGCACATGCCTGTAGTCCCAGCTACTCTGGAGGCTGAGGCAGGAGAATCGCTTGAACCCGGGAGGCAGAGGTTACAGTGAACCAAGATCACGCCACTGCACTCCAGCCTGGCAGCAGAGTGAGACTCCGTCTCAAAAAAAAAAAAAAAAAAGGAAAAGTATTCACCAAGAAGGGGATGAGTGACTTGGGGGGGTTAATGTTTATGTAGCCTTTGAATTAGAAAGGGGAAAAAGTCAATTCTAGCAAGAAACAGCATGTGTAAAACCTTGGAATCGAGCTAAATACATGTGGCCGAGAACAGTAAATTAAAAATCTTGTCTTAAAAAAAGAGAATTTGTTGCATTTTAAGAGCTGTAAAAGGATTTGTAAAATAGTAAGAGATTTTAAGAGAACTGGTAGCATTTTAAGAATTAAGTGAGGCAACATGATGGAAGGTGTTTGAGCTTGATCACTGGGAAACAGAAAATCTTCAGATACACTCAGAGATTCAGTGAAAACAATGTCTGAGAAGAAAAACTTTGGCAAGTGTCCATGACTATTGATATAATGCTTACAAAATGAATAATAAAATTAAAATTTAACGTAGGGATGTTTAAAATTACTTGAAAGGAAAAACTGTTTACTTACATTAAAGATTTAATTAATGGACAATTATGATGCTTTATCCAAATTACAGAATAAGAAAACTGGTAAGACAAAAGAAATAATTTCATTCAATCTTCTAACACTTCTAATGGAGAATTTCCTCTAGGCTGTTGACTACAGTATGTGATCTATTATCTTAACTAATGAACACTGGCGTAGACAGCCTGATGCAGGTCACATGACTTTAAAATATTACATCATTGGCCAGACGCTGTGGCTCATGCCTGTAATCCCAGCACTTTGGAAGGCAGAGGCGGGTGGATCACCTGAGGTCGGGGGTTCAAGACCAGCCTGACCAACATGGAGAAACTTCATCTCTACTAAAAATACAAAATTAGCCGGGTGTGGTGGCGCATGCCTATAATCCCAGCTACTCGGGAGGCTGAGGCAGGAGAATTCACTTGAACCTGGGAGACAGAAGTTGTGGTGAGCCGGGATCGCACCATTGCACTCCAGCCTGGGTACTATGAGCGAAACTCTGTCTCAAAAACAAACAAAAAAAAAAGGCCGCGCGTGGTGGCATGTGCCTGTAATCCCAGCTACTCAGGAGGCTGAGGCAGGAGAATCGCTTGAATGTGGGAGGCAGAGGTTGCAGTGAGCTGAGATCACGCCACTGCACTCCAACCTGAGTGACAGAGTGAGATTCTGTCTCAAAAAAAAAAAAAAAAAAAATCCATCATTCAGAATGAAGCTAGGTTTTTACTAATTGCTATGAAATAGTGAGGGTTTAAACAGTTGGAGTAAACAAACTCTGCTGTGATGTTCAAGGTTATAGTGAGTTGGCAAACCTATGCAGATAGAGATGGCATTAAAAGGGCTATTGTAATAAACTGAGATTGTTGCTCATGTCCATTGCATATAATTTACTTTCCAATTCAGCTCCTCTGAACAACAATTTGAACTTGGAAATTATTTTTGTTGAAAGTCCAGTTTTTTCATAGATTTAAAATCAGTTTATTCAAGTTATTTTTCTTGCCCTCTATTTTTCCTACCCTCTTTATTTTTCTTTGTCATATTATTGCCTGTTTCTTCAGGCTCAACGAGCTCTCCTTTAGCTCATGTAAAATTGGATGGATTTAATCTTTCTTATTTGGCACCTTGGTTATTTCCCATGATGGTTCTCCCGGGTGAGATTTGACTCTCATTTGTCATTTTGGGAGGAATCTAATATTAAAGAATCTTCCAGTATTCATCTGTTGGGTTTTGTGGATGTTACTCAGGAATGTCTGTCAGAATTCTGGCATGCAAAGCGACAGCCAGTAGGTTCAACTTTGATAATTTTTATTTTCTTGCTATATGAAATAGCTTTATCCAAGGGTTTTAACTGTAAAAGACAGTCATCTGAGTAATAAGCAGGTCAAATCTTTGGATATAGCATCTCTCAGTTTCTAGAAGGGAAATTTCATTCTTCATTTAGGGAATGTTTGGGCTATGTGTGAGCTTTTAGTTTCCAAGTTCTCAATTTGCATGTTCTCTTTATCATTTGCATATAATTTATATATTGCAGGGTCTTGTTCTCACATCAGAGTTTTAAGATGAAAAGATTTCATAATCATTAAGTGTCTCTCGCCAACGTGATTTGAATTGCCAATGCTATAACAGGGTAGGCCTCAGTTCCGGAAAGAGGACCTGGGAAACACAGACAAGAATTGCCTCTTCATTGCTGAGAAAAAAATACAGCTTGCTTTATTTCAAACTTTTAATATACCTTATATTCCCTTGAATTCGAGAACTAATTTTTCTGTTGTATTTCACAATGTGTTCTGATATGTTTACCAACCAGGAAGCTCCACCAAACTTCAGGGTCCACAGTTATTAAGGTTTCATTACACAGTACAATTTGTTGTATCACTGGCCACGTCTTTGGACTCAATCTCCAGTCCCCTCTCTTCCACCGAGGTTGGGAGATTGTGCTGACATATAAGTGTGGTCCCAGAGATCCATTGTGAATAACAAAGGCACTCTTATCATTTAGAAAATTCCGAGAATTTAGAGTCTCCCTTCCAGGAACCAGGGACAAAGACCAGTTAAATTATTTATTATACAACCGAGTTTAATAAATGTAGCTAGTTGTATTAATGTTATTATACCGTTGAGTATCATAATAACTTTGTGAGGCGGAGAGAGATAACTTTGTGAGGCAGAGAGAGTTTTTCCTATAAATGTTCACATTGTTTTTTAGTGATGAGAAAAAAAGGGCAGATGGGAACATATGTTCCATTGAAGATAAAATTTCTGACACTCGGAAAAATTAAATACTTTAAGAAAGTAAAGAAGAACATCAAGTGCTTCACACATTTTCAACTTTCAGGCTTGTAAGCAAAAGAGTAACAGGGTTAACTATAACATATTTCTCTAAGTTAAGTCAAATAAGAATACATACTTAAATTCTGTTCAAATTATGTACAACAGCTATCAAAAAAATGACTTATGTGAAAAAGCAGATTAACTTTCATTCTTAGAAGAACAGATACATGGAAGGTAAGCTGGAAACCTCCAAAAGACAAGATACAGATGTCTGGCATATGCTGTTTACAACCATTATCATTGCCTGATGGCGACTAAGGAAAATGAACTTCTGTCAAATGCTTTGAATTTTGCTGCATCAGTGTAGGTTTGATTTACCTCATATTCCTCCCAGAGAAGCAATAACAGATTTAAAAAGATTACATTAGCATTTTTATACCTTTATAGCAGTGGGGTAGGTGATGGCTTTGCATCTTTTTAAACAAAAATAAACATATTTAAAGTGTTCTGCTACAGTTATGAAATGTAGGAGCCTTGTGGTTTACTTACCCATTCCAGCTGGCTCCTGACTCAGCAAAAGAGCAACATAAGAAAACTGACTGGCTTCACCAATAGCAGAGTTTGAAGAGGAAGATTAATTAACAGGTCATTGAGAGGGGAAATTAAGAAAGCCTCTCTTGCCGGGCACAATGGCTCACGCCTGTAATCCCAACACTTTAGGAGGCCTGGGGCGGGCAGATCACTTGAGGTCGGGAGTTCAAGACCAGCCTGGCCAACTTGATGAAACCCCTTCTCTACTAAAAATGCAAAATTAGTCGGGTGTGGCACACACCTGTAATCCCAGCTACGAGGGAGGTTCAGACGGGAGAATTGCTTGAACCCAGGAGGTAGGGGTTGCAGTGAGTCCAGATCATGCCACTGCACTCCAGCCTGGGGACAGAGTGAAGGCTCTGTCTCAAAAAAAGAAAGGAAGGAAGGAAGAAGAAATGAAGGAAGGAAGGAAGGAAGAAAGAAAGAAAGGAAGGCAGGCAGGCAGGCAAGCTTCTCTTCTGATTTCCTTCCTTCAGACAGTTCAACAATTTGGTAACATTTTACATATGAGACAACTATGGCCAAAAATGAAGTCATTTGATCAAGGCTCAATGGTAGATCCTGTGTAAATAAGAATACTACAACAACGAAACCCCAAAGTCAATGAGTTTACTACGTTTCCAAGCAATCCACCTACTTTATATGAAGGTATAAATGATAGAGGCTGTTAAGAAATTATTTACAAGAAAACTGTGGCTTCACCCAAAAAGAAGTAGTTATTTTAGCATTCAGAGTTATCTATTTTGTATCACATTTAAGTAGACACTTTGCTTGTCAGATTCCTTGTGTCAGATTGGCATGATTTAATGGGATGATTATCTTAAAGTTTTAAGAGAAATTGGTCCCTCTGTGGTGTTGGAAACTCTGTTAATATAATGTGTCAGGATCATAAACCATCAGCGGGGACTGTTTGGTTACTAGGCAACTACAGGAGACATTGTTTTCTTCTGTTGTTTCTCGCAGAAAAGACTGCAGAGAAGGGTTGAACCTAAGGACAGAGACAGATGCAAACCAACACACAGGCACCAGAACTCTTCCATTTCTGGGTAAAGGAAAAGGTAAAATAAATTCCAACCATGAGCAACATAATTGGTTGCCTTTATGGCATGAATATGGAGTCCTCAAAGGGACCATCATTTGGTAAGATCCGGTTTCTGTAGAGTTCTCTCCCAGCATTGGTTATTTCACCATGAACAGTTTGTGAGTCCTATTTGTGACCCAGGTCCTTGTCTATAAAGCCCAAGATTTCATATTAGGAACATATAAGATGGGCAAGTGATTGATATTTGTAATGTATAAAGAACTGTTAAACAAAAAGATGAATATCTAACAGAAAAAGGGGTGAATGGTATTGAAGCAGCCATGTTGTCTGGGATATATGCCCTGGGGTTCATTGTTGCCTGCCAGGAAAATTTAGGACATGGACACACACGAAGAGTTTAGGAGTGGAAGTTTAATAGGCAGAAGAGAAGACAAGGAGATAGAGAAAGGGGTCTCCAAGTGGAAAGGACCAGATAGTAGCAGATGCACTGGATTTTATATTCGAGCATGAGGAGGTGGTGTCTGATTTACATAGGGCTGACAGATTGGTTCGATCAGGTATGATGTTTAAATAGCATGCGAGGAAGTCTGGTCACCCCACCCTAATCTTATTATGCAAATGGGCTTTCCAGTTGATCCCAGCCATCTTGTCTGCTCCTTACAGTACAAGTGACTGACAAAGGGAAGGGAAGATGGAGCTGCCATCTGCAACATGTCTAGTCCTTAGTTCCTGCTGGCATTCACCTTGCAAGCTCTCAGCTTGCTTGTCTATGTCTGCAGGTTGACTTTACAGGCTGCTCTTTGTTAGACAATGATTTGGGGCTGCTTTTCATTAAAAAGGAAAGGCTTATGTAGGACTCCCATACCCTTACTATCTGCCTACATGATTTCTTAACCCTGTATTAACATGTAACAGCAACTTAAAAAAGGAGAAAGCAAATAGCCAATAAAAATTTTGGAAAAGTGTTCAACATCACTAGCAATCAAATAAATGTGATTGGTAAAATATTTAGCAATTTTTATTTACCCAATTGACAAGTATATAAAAATGATGCAATCTTCATTTAATGTCCCAGGAGGCTGGTCCATGACTGCATGAAAAGCTTCCCTTGCCTTCTCTCTTTCATTTGGACTCTCACTGGGGTGAGGAGTAGGCATCAAGAGATCAGGATACCCCATGAGTTTCTCCCTGCCAGCAAGACTGTGTCTCTGCAAAAGGCATGAGCCATTTCAAGCTGCAGCATGCTCTTCAGTTCTGGGCTGCAGAAACCACTCTATTCTTTAGCTCCTTCTTTCCTTATAGTAACCATTGGACAGCAGTATGATAATAAACTTGAGTAGTTTTTCTAAGTTTTATATTTTTGAAACAGAAATTTTACTTTGAAGAATTTATATTACATAAGAGATACGCAAAGATGCTGTTGAAAATGGGTGTTCATTGCAGTGAAAACTGGAAACAATGTAACCTTCTAACTACATGAAAATTCTTAAATTATAAGACAGCTTTATGATGAAATACTTATTATACAGTGATCAACATCATCTTCTCCAAGTACAATTAGCCTATGGAAATATCTTCATGATATATTAAGAACAAAAGGAAGATTTCAAAAATGAAGTATGATTCCTAGTAGGTATAAAAGATGTTATACATTAAAAAATTACTGGAAGCATAAGCTAAAATTTTAATACCAGGTATCTCTAGGTATGGAAATACATTTAATTTCTTTGTTTCTTCTTTATTCTTTTTCTATTTCTTATGTGAAACGCAAATAACCTTTAGAGTCAGAGAAAACGACAAATGTTATTTTCCCAAAAGAAATTAGAGGCAGGGTGGATAGAAAGATCTTTAATCTAAGAAGGAAATTAATAGCCTTTCATCATCAACATTTTGAGATTCTTTTTTTGGAAAGAAAGTATGTTCACACATGGTCACACTTTAGTCAGTTAATGGGGATTTATTTTGCATATCATCTTAGTCCTATGTGGCATGCCTCTAAACTAAATAGACATGAGGAAATAAACATTTTGAATGGAATAAAATGGAGTCCAAAATTTTAGGAGGCCTTGGATGCTTACTAAAGAAGAGCATGGACTCTCACTACTAGCCTGAAGCTGACTGTATAGCAGTAGCAGAAAAGACACCTTTTCCATTATTCTTTCTAAACTTTGAGTGCAGAGTTTTCACAGACATTGTCCAGGGCAGCATTTCTCCAGATTTTAAAACAATACTCACACAAATAAGCCCATTTTATGTAGCAACACAGTACACAAGTACAGGTGAAAGCAGGCACACATGCACACATACAAACACACACACATACACACACAAGTACAGGTGAACACAGGCACACACACGCACACCCCACTCAAGGACAGGTGAACGCAGGCACACACACACATACCCCCCACACAAGGACAGTTGAACACAGGCACACACACACATCCCACAAAAGGGCAGGTGAACACAGGCACACACACATTCCCCCACACAAGGACAGGTGAACGCAGGCACACACAAACATACCCCCCACACAAGGACAAGTGAACACAGGTACACACATACTCCCCACACAAGGACAGGTGAACACAGGCACACACACACATTCCCCCACACAAGTGACAAAAAAGTTTCAAACACACACACACACACAAACTTACCACCCTTACCACATATTGATACTTCTATATACCACTTCATTTTTATAAAAACAGGATTATAATAGTCTAGAACTTTGCATTGTGAAGGAAGCTCAAAAAATCATAACCACGAAAGAATAGAAATAAGCACTAGAGATGGAGGAAGATCAGGTCACCAAAGTTGGGGAAACTGATTGAGGTGAGTGAAAAAAAGAGCTTGAACTTTTATTCATATTAATTTATTATTTCAATGTCAAATTATGTGTCCTTTAAAATAATGTATATATTAGAACTTCACATGCATATAATTTATAAACATATAACTAAACGTAGTCCAGAAAACTATGCTTAATTTTTTTTTTCTTCAGAAGCTCTGTGATCAAAAAGTTTGGAGAACATGGATTTGGATTATGGGTGCAGGAAGAGTTGAGAGTAAAAGACATTTCTGGGAATATGTCATTAACAAAGTTCCCCAGAAAATAATATAATCTGATATGGGCCTTAAAAGATGGGTACTCTCTGGCCAGACATATGTTAAAAGATGTCATGTAGCAGTTTTGTATTCAGAGGATCAGGTTGCAGGAGCAGAGGGGTCTTTGGAGGATCCCAAGAGAGGTGGGAATCAGATATTAAATTAAAACAAACAACATAGGAAAATAAGTGAGATGGATCAGCCAGTCTCCCTTCCTTTTGAAGACACTAGGGCTAGGGATGTTTTCTGAAGCTCCTCTGTTACTGATGCCTTAGAAGCTGTGATGGATGGCTTCCATGGACTCCTCCAGATTTATTCCCCACTCATACACACCTGCTTAATGGCCCAGGAGGCTGGTCTATGGCTGCATGCAAGGCTTTCCTTGCCCTCTCTCTTTCATTTGGACTCTCACTGGGGTAAGGTGTAGGCATCAAGAGATCAAAGCACCCCATGAGTCTTTCCCTGCCAGCAAGACTGTGTCTCTCCAAAAGGCTATGAGTCATTTCAGGCTCTGCCGTGCTCCTCAGGTCTGGGCTGCGGAAGCCACTCTATTTTTTTTTTTTTTTTTTTTTTGAGACAGAGTCTCGCTCTGTTGCCCAATCTGGAGTGCAGTCACGGGATCTCGACTCACTGCAAGCTCCACCTCCCAGGTTCATGCCATTCTTCTGCCTCAGCCTCCTGAGTAGCTGGGACTACAGGCACCCGCCACCACGCCCGGCTAATTTTTTTTTGTATTTTTAGTAGAGACGGGGTTTCACTGTGTTAGCCAGGATGGTCTCGATCTCCTGACCTCATGATCTGCCCACCTCGGCCTCCCAAAGTATTGGGATTACAGGTGTAAGCCACCTCGCCCGGCCAGAAGTCACTGTATTCTTTGCCCCTTTCATAGCAGGATGGTATGAGTTCTCCTCCACTGCTAGCCCAGGGATAATACATGATTTTTCTATTGATTTCCCTAAATTCTGTTCAGACCTCTAAAACAAACAAACAAAAGATTTCTATTAAAAATTATCCTCAAAATGTGAATGTGCTGTCTATTTCTTGCTGGAACCCTGACTGATATAGATGCAAAATAGGTGGGATTGGATGTCTAGAAGGTGGAATGTGGCACAACTGTGGTCTGAGCACTTGGAGAAAAAGCCAGCACACAAAGAGAGGTAGATGTTAGGTGGGAATGCCAATAAGAGGTTTATCAGGCCGTTTCCAGATATACTCTTACGCAGAAGGGGCCTGAGGAAGCAAGTGCATCCTGAGGTTTCACATCCCAGCCCAAGAAGAGAACAATGAAAGGGAAGTACACTCAGGGGATTTCTTAGGTTCTGCAAATGGTCAATACCTTAATCTGGCAGTCAAGGTACAGATATTCATTTTATTGTTTACTCTTGTGATTATACACAAAGATTTTATACACTCTTCTGTACTTAAGATGTATTTCAAAATAAAATGAATGGGGAAGGGGAAGAGTGAATGATGGTAGGCATGGTGAACAATGTCACACGGGATTCTGTCAATACAGTGTTCAATATGTTTTACATACTATTTCATCTCTTATTTAATTTCATATTAGGATTGTGAGGCAGAACTCATCATCTTTTGTTTCAGATATTTGCAGGGATGTAGGAAAGTGGTACACGCTAGCTGTCAATATTTTATGGGACAATTTAATCAGAACAAAAGTTGTGAAAGACTGCCCAGATTATTGAGCCTCATTTTGCAAAAAAATCCTTGCTTGCCATCTCAAATCAATTTGTGAACCAAGAGTGGTTTTAATGAGTAATTATTATCTTCTAAAAAGAGTCTTTAATCACTTACAGGAAATGTTAAAGTGCAGTTGATGCAACATCAAAACTCTTGCCAGCTTGGGAAACAACCTTAAAATCTAGCTTTAAAATATTTACCATATTTTTGTCATTCTGGCTTTCAAAAGCAAAGAAAAAATTCAGTTTATCTCAGTTATCACAACAACGTGGGATGCTTATAAAAACCAAAGCAGGATGAAGTTTGGCGTTATATCTGGTTTCTAAACAGAAACTTCCCTAGTACATATGTGCACAGAGTCCCCTTGAGATTGACCTAGCAATGGAGATTAGTTTCAGGGATAAAGACAGAAAAGTGTTTGTGATACTCATTCCCTACTGAGAAAATAAGTAAGTAAAGACATTATTATTAAACAGCTTTTGAATTAGATTTTTTTTTCCTCCAACAACTCACATTATTGTGGTTAGTTTCATTTTAAAGTCAATGTAAATTCAGATGCGAGGAAGGAAATGCTTTATTCATATGAAATTTCTGTCGTGATTTATACACGAAAGCTTCAGGCAAAAAGTAAGATGAAATCAGTTTACTCCCTATTTAGATTTATTTTCTACAGCTTTTAAGTAAAATTCCTTCTTACTGGTTAATGAGTTTAAAGCCACCCCAAGCCCTGAAAAAATCATGAGAGAGATGTTCTCTACTTGGACTAAGTCCCATCCTATTATCAAAGATGCTTAGGCAAAAGGTTCTAGAGTCTCAGCAGCAAAGATATAAGAAACTAGCCAAGATGAGTCTACAAAAACACACAGAGTATATAGTCTGACTTGATTTCTGCGGTGGGCTACTAAGTTAAAAAGTAGAAGCAATTGGACAGGGTTGGATATTTGACAGCCTTGAAAACTACAATGAAAACTTAGCAGTTTTCACTTACCAATAGTAAATCATTATATGTTCTTGAGAAATAGAATAATTCAATACAGGTAGTATTTCAAGAGAATTAGTCTGACTGCAGTGTACCAGTTGAATCTTATGCAGAGAGGACAAACTTTTGGAGTAACCCACAACTGCAGCATTGTTCTGAAAATGTTCAATACCTTAATCTGGAAGTCAATTCACTGGTGTTCATTTTGTTGTTTACTCTTGTAATTAGACACATGAATTTTATACTCTCTTTTGTACACATGCTGTATTTCAAAATTACAGACCTGTGACCTGAAAGGAGAGATGGACAGGGAGGTCGCTTGAATGGTAATTTCAAAGAAAGAGGAAGATTTTGAGGGAAATACAGACATATAAAAGAAGGAGCTGGAAAAATAAAATATAATCATAAAGGTTCTGTCCTTCAAGATTGAGAAGATGGTAGTCAGAGCAAGACCACTGGGAATGAATTTGTAATCTGCATATGGGTTCGGGTGAGCAGACCAGTTTGATTTAGGCATGTTAAGTTTCTGATGACATGCAACATTCAGCTAGATGTATTTGATGGGTAGTATGAGTGGAATGGTACAATCTATGTAAAAATATTTATATATTGATAGTGGCTAATTCTCCAAGGGAATTAGAAAGAAAAAGAAGAGCAGAGGGGATTATGAAGACCTGCAGTGAAAGAGAAAAATCTGTCATGAAGGCAAAGTGAAGGAAAAGGAAGAGAAATAGGAGGAGAAACAGGATGATGCAATGTTATGGAAACAAGTAGAAGAGCTTCAAGAAGTTGATGGATACCAGGGTCAAACATTTCACTGATGTCAAAGATGGATGTGGAATTTGAGAATAAGCCCCCTCGGATGGAGCAGCTGAATTTAATGGGGTGGTCAGGGTGAAAGTCAGAGCATAGCAGCTGAAAGTAGATTGAAGACAGGCAGCTAAATGAAGATGTTGAATGCAGGTCACAGTGAGAAATGAGCAGAGGCAAGGAGAAACTGGGGGGCTGAAAATGTGATTACAGTTATAGAGCTAGCAGTGTCAACTAAAAAGTGGGTTTTTTGTTCTTATTTATTTATTTGGCGGGAGGGGGCTTGAGATTGTTGTGGCATGGGAAGACTTTTGGACCTGAGGTCAGGAGGCTAAGTATTTCCAAATAGAGTATTATCATGTCTTAAGGTGTTGTGATGAGCCTGGATAAAGAGTCCAGTGCCAAGGGTTGGTCTGGGGTTTTATACTTGTGGCTTGAAATGTGAGTTTCAAAGACCAGCTTTCATTAATAAAAAGGAGAAAGAAAAAATGCTAAAATGCTTTTATGTACTCAATCTATAAAAGACAACCTCACAGCCCCCTCCTTAGTGGTCAGAAACCAGTATCTTCAGAACCCACTTTCTTCCTGCTCCAACTGTGAGGATAGACTAGAACCAGATGTGTCTTGACCTTCTCAAAACCTACACACAGGCAGGAGGCCATAACATACTGTTCAAATACAGCCCACGTGTGGCTAATACAGGACCTCATTTTCCATGATGTACCCAACAGGCGGGGGCATAGCCAGCTGCAAAGGCCCGAGGCTAGAATCTGGCAAAGAACGCATTCCACTGGGAGGAAAGGCTGTGCTGTGCCCAGATTAGTCCCAGAGTGGCCACTCCTCTACACGGAGATGCTTCACTTTAGGCTTAAGCCACGTAGGAGAAATCCGACATATAATTTTGACCCTTTTCAGTATCCTTATAACGAATGGAAGAAATGAAGATGGGTTTTTGAAAGGTCAACTTTCAGAAACTGGGAAAGTTTTAGTTTTGTTTTTGTTTTTCCAAAACTCAAGCAATAGTTTGAGTTTTGGAAACTCTTGCTTACTTCCCATGCGGTTCAGTTCCACCATCCACATTATCTCTCGTTGGGAATTTTATCTTTTTAATTCAGCTTTGACATTTTACTTAATTTTTTTTCCATTGCTCCTTTTAGGCCACCCTGAACAAATTTTTCTTTTATTTTTCAAGCTCTCTCTCTCTCTCTCTCTCTCTCTCTCTCACACACACACACACACACACACACACGCACACACACACACGACTCTTTTTATCTCTGTCTCTCTCTTTGTTCTTACAGGACTTAGGTAATGTTTTATTTTCACCTTCAAGTTTCAGTTCAACAAATGTGTACTGAATATCAACTGTGCACTAAGCAGTCATTTGTTCTCGTTTTATTTTGAAAATAGCTATATTGCTTTTGGGAAAAAAAATCATAAAGGGTTTCTGTTGACATATATAAAGAAGAAAAATTCAAGAAAATATTTCCAATCCCACCATCCAAATGCCATTCAATATTAACCATAGGTTAGTTATTCATTATCCCTTCTTGCATATTTATAAAAATGGATATATATATATGTTTATAATTTTTCCAAATAGAATCATGTACCTGTTTTATGAACAGCTTCTTTTACTCAATATGCCATGAATATTTTCCTGGTCAAAAATGTATCATTACATCCTCATTTTTAATACAATCATCCATCACATAATGATGTTTTGGTCAATGACAGATTACATTTATGAAGGTGGTCCCATAAGATTACAGTAGAGCTGTAAACATTTCTGTCACATACTTACCACGTAGCTGTTATAAGGTTGTAGAGCAACGCATTACTCATGTGTTTGTGGTGATGCTTGTACTGCCAGTTGTATAAAACTCCAGCACATATAATCATGTACAGTGCGTAATGTTTGGTAATGATAATAAATGACTATGTTACTGGCTTATGTATTTACTGTTCTATACATTTTATTGTTATGTTAGAGCACACTCCTTCCATGTGCAAAAAAGTTTACTGTAAAACAGCCTGAGGCAAGTCCTTCAAAAAGGATTTCAGAAAAAGGCATTGCTATTGCAGGAGATGACAGCTTCATGTGTGTTATTGCCCCTAAAGACCTTCCCGTGGGACAAGGTGTGGAGGTGGAAGACAGTGATATTGATGATCCTGACCTTGTGTAGGCCTAGGCTAATGTGTGTGTTTGTATCTTAGTTTTTAACAAAAATGTTTAACAAGTAAAAAATCAAAATAAAAAATTAAAATAGAAAGCTTATAAAATAAGGATATAAAGAAAGAAAACATTTTTGTACAGCTCTGCAATGTGTTTATGTTTTAAGCTCAGTGTTATTACAAAATTTAAATGAAATTTCAAAGTTCATGAAGTAAAAATGTAAGGTAAGGTTAATTTATTATTATTATTACTTAAATTTTTTTTTTTGCCCATGACACAGCCCCAGGAGGCCCTGAGAATATGTGCCGATAGTTAACTTATCATTGAGGAAATAAAATTTTAAAAATAATTTAGTGTAGCCGAAGCACAGGTGTTTGTAACATCTATGGTAGGGTGCTGGAATGTCCCAGACCTTCACATTCACTCACTCACTCGCTCACTCACTCACCCAGAGCAACTTCCAGTCCTGCAAGTTCCATTCATAGTAAGTGTCCTATACATAGACAATTTGTGTATTTTAGATAAACAAATACTTACCATTGTATTACAATTACCTATAGTATTAAGTAAAGAAACATGCCGTACAGGTTTGTAGCTTGGGAACAATAGGCTATACCTTATAACCAAGGTGTGTAGTAGGCCATACTATGCAGGTTTGCGTAAGTACACTCATGTTTGCACAAGGATAAAATCACCCAATAATACATTTCTCAGAACATAGCCCTATTGTTGGGCAACATGTGACTGTAGTTGCATCACATCACATGATAAACATACATGGTAATTTTCTTAACCAATCTCCCAGTGATGGTCATCTAAGTTATTGTGATTTTTTTCTATTCAAACTTCTATAAGTAACCTTATGCACATATAGTTTTTCATTTGTTCCCCTAAGTGCTTACTGTTTGTTGGTAGGTCAAGAGGTCTTTTCCCCAGTTGCTTCATCTGCCTACTCCAGGTTGACTGCGGGCTTGAGAGTGATCTTTAAATACATGAAGAGCTTTCAAAGAAGCCACATTTTTTTTTGTGCTCCTCCCAGAAAATGAGATCAAAGGATGGAACACTCACATGTTGGCAGATTTGGGCTCAACACACAGAAGTAAATAAGTAATATAGATGAAAAAGTGCGCTGAGAGTTGCATAGTGAAATAATTGTTAAACAAATACCATTATTATTGTGTAATTATGGAAGAAATTGCTTCATCACTTGGTGAATTTCTAGGTCTTTACTCTGCTTGTCTGAAGCTGGGTGAATAACTTTTAGCAATTACAAAGTATTTTTGTCCTAGGTGGAACTTTCAACAGATTGACCTCTTATTTATTAGGCTCCTAAAAGTTTCTATCCATGACGGGGCTAAAATCGACTTGGGTTTTAACCTCAACATCATCTCCCCAAATCCTCCATAAATGCCCCAAACTATTTATGCCTTAATAAGAGACTTATGAAAGCCTTAATTTTGGCAGATTCTTGACAGGTAGGCAGAAAGAGATATTTGGGGTCAGAGAGCCTTTCAGGGCCCCCATTTAAATCACAACTTTTATAATTATCTATTTATAAGAGAAGCTTCCAACTCAAAGGTCATGTGTCTCAAATAAGACAACTCCCCCTACCCCCTTCTCTTGCCCACATCCAGAGTTTCAGCCTATATCATTTGCTAGGTTTGGGGTCACTGCATGGATGAAAAAGAAATAGCAATAAGAAGAAACATGAACATCCCTGTAGTGCCTTATATCCCCAGTTGTAAATCATGAAAAGATATCATATGCTAGACATCAAAGCAACGTAAATCAAGGTTGTCAATCAAAAGCACAGGCAACATAGACACCCTGTTTTGAGAGTTAATTCCTCCCAACAGCCTCAAGAACATCCACCCTTCCAAGGAACCATCCCTGTCCCGCTCCCAGAAGCTGGGCCCAGCCAACATACAGGAAAAGTCTCAATTGCAATGTTCTTAGCCAGATTCATACAAGTAAATTAAGGGAAAGTAGTAGTATCTCACCAAATAAGAAAGGCCTCATTGTTGCAGAGTGATCTGTACCTGAAAATTTATTATTTAACAAGATGGAATCATTCTCAAATAAACTTTTGATTTTTTAATAAAGAAACAGTGGTCTCAAGGAGCAAAATGCATATATTTTTCCAGGTGGGGAAATACATTCCCCAGTGTAGCCCTTTATTGGCCTCTGATCCATTCTTGGAAGAATATGCTGAAATAAAAATGAAATAATGTATGTGCCAATGATTTGAAGAGGTAAAGATTGTCCATGTTTAGCAATGATTGTTGTATGTGCCAATGATTTGAAGAGGTAAAGATTGCCCATGTTTAGCAATGACTGTGGTGATCTTCACCTCTGTCCTGTGTAGGGAAACCTTAAGAAAAGGAAAGATCCCCAAGAACAGAATAGGTTGGCATTTGTCTGCAGCTCTTGTTTCCTTTTTAAAGTGTGCCTGGCCTGGTGCAGTGGCTCACACTTGTAATCCCAGCAATTTGGGAGACCAAGTTGGGCAGATTGCTTAAGCCTAGGAGTTAGAGACCAGCCTGGGCAACATGGCAAAACCTAGTTCTTCCAAAAACAAAAAATACAAAAATTAGCCCAGCATGGTGGCTTGCCCCTACTAGTGCCAGCTACTTGGGAGGCTAAGATGGGAAGATTGCTTAAGCCTGGGAGGTTGAGGTTGCAGTGAGCCAAGATCGTGCCACTGCACTTCAGCCTGGATGACAGGAGTGAGATATTTTCTCAAAAAAAAAAATATATCTTACCTTCAGCTAGTGTAAGAGTCTCTTTTCAAAATATTTATAGTGGTTTTCTGTAGCCTAAGGCTGGTGCTTTTTATTTGGAATGCTCTTACCTCAAGGATTCTTAGAAATGGGGGGGGGGTACTTAAAGCTCTAATTAAAGCTCTAAGAAAAGACATATCCTACATGTTGGATTTTTCTGGAAGTTTTGATAAAAGAAAATCATAATTATTATAGAACAACCAAAATAAATAAGATGCAGTAGAATGCAACATTCATGGACATTATTTTAGCTTTAAAAATAATCCACTATACATTGTTAGATAAAACTTTAAAATTTTTGCAGTCAAATGAGACAATATTCCTATCACCCTTAGGGAAATTTTTGAGAAGCATTAACCTAAAAGCAGAGCACAGACTCCCAGCCTGGTATTTAAAATCCCTCATAATGTGGTCTCAATATTCCTCTTTGAACTTTTTCCACAAGCCTCTTATCTGAAATCTGAATTCCCCCTGGCATGTCCTCAACCTCTTGATCCTCCAGGTGTCCCACAAAATGCCTCGTTCAGTTTTCCCTCCTATAATGTTTCTTCCTCTCCTTCTTCTTCTCCCTCGCTTCTGATTTCCAAAGTTCAGCTCAGGCAAACTCTTCCAGAATCCCCAAATATCTTAGTGATCATTGTTTCCTCTCTACCACATTTACAGTTTCTCTTATGTTATTTGCCATTCACAGCAAAATACATTCCTTGGTTTAAAAAAAAAATACAATGTATTGTTTTAATTGTATTGTTTATCTTTCCAACTTAGACCGAATATTCCCAGAAAGGGGGAATTTTAATATTCTTTGTAACTCCTGACAAGTGTCAAGCTCATGGCAACAGATTATAATATGTAGACAGCATTTTAGAGGTCATGGAATTTTGATTTCTAATTTCGTGGATAGAAAAATTGATCAGTGGAAAAACAAATAGGAAAAAAGAAAGAAAACCTGGAGGAAATGACAAAACAGTAAGTTACACTGGGTCATTCTCCTTTTTACTTTTGTGAAGGTCAATTTACATACAGGTTTTGGGAAATTAATTGAGAAAGAGGGACGGGGAAGAGAGAAGGAGATATTTTCACTCTAGCCTGTAGCACATAGATTAGGTCAGAAATAAGGAATTCTGTCTGATGGAAAGGACAGATCTGGCCCCTGATCTTTCGTGTTGATCTGAAGGAGGTCAGCATTTCCCGAAGCAGGAGAAACAGCATTTTTGTGATCTTCCTCATCTACACCAAGCACTAGCTTGGTCTTCATGTTAGCATGGGTTCATTTTAGCATTCACCGATTCACATGCAACACCATAAACCCCATGCCAATCTTCTGAAAAGTTATTTACACTCTTTTTCAGCATTTTTACATCACCACTGAATTGGTGTGTTTGAGTGTGCCAAGCCTCTTTCTTTATTGTGATGTCATTGGAGGGGTCTGGTGAAGGCTGAGCTTTGAAAAAAAATGCAAATGGTGGAGCTAACAAATGAGACTTGTGGTTCCTAGTGCATAATTCGAGAGGGCAGGTGAGATAGGGCTTCTGTATTTATATTCTCTTAAGAGCATACATTTATATTATTATATGAATTGATATATGCACCGTACATTTATTAACTCATTTTATTCTCATATCAACCCTAGGTGATAAGTATCATTGTAATCAGAAACTGGGGACAGAAAGTTTACAGCTCACCCAAGTAATCCAGCTTACTAGGTGTCAGTACCAGTATTTGAAAACAGAAATTCCAGATTCAGAGTCTGTGTTTTCATCTACTACACTACAGTGCCTCTCAAGGGAGACATTTAAGTTAGAAGTAAAATTAATTTAGAAATAATTTTAATATATAAAAGAAGTTTAAGGCAGTGAAATTTACAATGGTGGACTCATACCCCACATGACTTAAATTATTTCTAGGATCTGGATTGATCATGATTATATATGCAACTTTAGAAAACTTACAGAGAAAAAGTGCAGTTGTCAAAGCAACGAACAGTTCAAACATTTACCTAACTCAAAATGTGAACACTCCTTGCTAGCCCAAGAAGCCAATGTGATGAAGACTGTATGGAAAGATATGACATTCATCAGTGAGAGACCTCAGATACTCATCTACAGGTGAAGCCCTGCCTATGTTGAAACATCAAACATAAAAATCACTCCTAAGTGACTCAGGCTGACACATGTTTATCTTTACGTTTCCTGTAAGAGAGGTTCTTGAGAAAGGAGGGTGAGTAACGTGGTGAAAGTTATGTTTGCAGAATATTTGGTATACAGAAAGGATAGGAGATAAGTGAAGGCAAAGACCGGGAAAAGGAGAAACCCATTAGGAGACTACACCAGTAATTCAGGGAAGGCGTGTCAGTCTCACAAAATGCAGTAAGAATGCCGTGAAACACTCATTGGAAATCTATGACTGAGTAGAAACGAAAGGTGAAAGATGGGCAAATAGCAAAGGACTGAACGGTTTGCAGTCAGGGAGGTAGAGATAATGGAAGTGTCAGTGAGAGGTATAAGCTGAGGGGGGCTGTAGTGGAATGGGAGATTTATGAGGGCAGGGAGTACCCCCAGTGCTTGACACCTAATAAATCCACAACAGATGCTGAGTAAGAGTTTGCAATTTTAGTCTCGGGAAAGAGGAATTACTCTTAGAGGAAGGTGATGGGCTGACTCAGTTTTGTAAAATGACTTTGAGTCCAGGATGCTGTATTTGTTTGCTGGGCTGCCACGACAAACTACCATAGTTTGGATGGTTTGAACAACATCAACTCATGTTCTCACAATTGTGGAGTGTAGTTCAAGACCAACGTGGTGCCAGGTTTGATTTCTTCTGCCCTCTCTCTCCTCAGCTTGCAGGTGGCCATCTTCTCCCTTTGTCCTCACTTAACCTTCTCTCTATGTGTGTCTATGTCCTCATCTCTTTTTATAAAGATATGCATCTTACTGGATTAGGTCTCACCCATACGATCTCATTTTACCTTAATGACAACTTAAAAGACAGAATCTCCAAATAGATTCTGAGGTACAGGTGTATAGTACTTCAATATATGAATTTTGGAGAGACACAATTCCACCCGTAACAGATGGTATTCACATGCATATCCTGTAAGCAACTGGAAATACAGGATTATAGCATGGAAAACAGGCCCAAGCTAATGAGAGGGACTTGAGGAATTTAGTGTAGATGATGCAGTCATGAGACATACTGTGTTTTGCATAGCAACTTGCCCTGAATAGAAAAAAATAAAAAGAACAAATATGGGAGTTTCTCAGATAAGAACTGGGGAATGACTGAATCTAGGTGGGACCAGGAAATAATAAAAAGAATAGAGCTAAGTCATGACTATAATCACAAATCCAACAGTGCTAATCTAGAGGAGCTCCCAACTCCCATCCCCACTGAGTGCGGTTTAGGGCAATTGCTCAACTGAGCCACATCATTTTGTGTCTCAGGCAAACCCTCACATGGTAAACTGATTTGGTGAGTCCCCAGAGTATAAAAGATATTTTAGGTTTGTGATTGTCACCCTAATTCTTTTTTTTTTTTTTTTTTTTTTTGAGACAGAGTTTCACTCTTATTGCCCAGGCTGGAGTGCAGTGGTGCAATCTTGGCTCACTGCAACCTCCGCCTCCCGGGTTCAAGCGATTCTCGTGCCTCAGCCCCTCAAGTAGCTGGGATTACAGGCACATGCCACCAAGCCTGGCTAATTTCTTTTTTGCATTTTTAGTAGAGATGGGGTTTCACCATGTTGGTCAGGCTGGTCTCAAACTCCTGACCTCAAGTGATCCACCCGCTTCGGCCTCCAAAAGTGCTGGGATTACAGGCGTGAACCACTGTGCCCAGCCCCCTAATTCTTGCTAGGCCAAGTTTGGCATTACATGCTCCAAAGAGAAATGTGTATTCACAGCTGAATTTTCTACATTTTAGACAAAGGAAGCTCACTGTCTCTTCAATTCCCACTTTCCTCTCTACTCTCACTTTCATCTCTACTTTAATACTACATTGGTGCGGTTGTATCCACAGGGTAGATGTTACCAGTAGTGTTCTCCTAACTCTAGGATTTGTCCTAAATCATAGCTATTATGGTGCTGATGTTATAAAGGTAAATCAATGGAGTGATACATTGGCTTCACAAAGAGGAAGAAAAAAGTCAACTGTAGCTGCACTTTACTACCAGGAAATGTCATAACAATTTTCAAAATAGGATGATGTGAGTCAGAATGCAGTGTGGAAATTAAATATAAAAACTCTATAAAGGCTTCTCCTTACACTTAAATAGAGACCTTCAAACATGGCTTACCAAGTTTTGCATAATCTGGCCATGCTGAACTCTCTAGCCCAGTTTCTCAGCACTTCATAGTCATTCTCTTTTTATCATGCAAATCCTCACCCCCACCCATCCCACCTCACTGACTTCTACCATTTGCAAGACCTCAGCTCAAATATGATGCCACAATTGAAGTTCACACCAGGTTGGGTCCTGATAGATCCTTTTATTATTTTGATTATATCCTCATATTATTTTTTCTTCGTAATACTTATTAAATATGACTAATTGATATCTATCCACTTCCCAAGACTGGAAGCTCTATAAGGTGCCGACATCACATCCTCTTTATTTGCACTCTACATTTAGTGTCTAGAATAGTGCTGGATCAAAGCAGTCATGAAATCAGTATTCATTTAATTAGTGCATGTATTTATTAGTAGGTATTTGACTGGTCTTTTCAGCACCTCGAGTTTGTTTGTATGTTTGTTTGTTTTAATAGCAAGTAATATGGTATGATAGAAAGATCGCAGGTTGTAGAATTAGACACATCCGAGTTTAAATGGAGTTGTCATATTTTATTTGTCTAGAGTCAGATGAAAGAGCTATCAGTTACTAATGTTGAGTTCTCATCTTCTTTGATCTTTGAATTGAACACTCACTTTTACTTGAAAATGTTCCCTTCACTTTGTGGTACCACTTTCTCATAATTCTCTTTCTAACCCTCTGAACACTTCCTCATTTTTTTTTTCCCTTTGTCCCCAGAGTACTATTCTCTATCTTTTCCTCATTGTTGCACACTTTTTAAAAAATATGGCTCTTATTTCCTCTCATGATTTCAACAGTCCAAACCTGTTTTTTTCAGCTATCTCATTAATATCTCACCTCTTTAATCCCAAGCAGTTTGGGAGGCTTAGGAGGGAGGATCATTTAAGGCCAGGAGTTCAAGACCAGCCTGTACAACATAGTGAGATCCCATCTCTACAAAAATATTTAAAATTATCTGAGTGCAATGGCATGCACCTATAATCCCAGCTATTCAGGAGGCTGAGGTGGGAGGATCACTCAAGCCCAGGAGTTCAAGGCTGCAGTGAGCTATGATTGTGCCACTGTATTCCAGCCTGGGTGACAGAGCGAGATCCTGTCTCCAAGAAAAAAAAAAAAATTATATATATATATATATATGTATTTGAATAAGAACTTATTCTGTGAATGTGCAATCTATAATATACAACTGCATATACCTCCTATTGCAAGAACAACTTATGTTTCACTGAATGACCTCAGAGATCAGAGATTCCTTCTAGTCCATTCACAGGACTCTGAATTTAAATACAGTATTCTTCAATTAGAGATTCAGAAAAATGAAATCCATAGAAAGGGAAATCTGCACCCTAAAAATAACTCCAAAACAAAGTGCAGATATTGGGGTACAAAATATGTCATCCAGACATATTTCTGGGCTGATGAAGGCATATCCGCACTGAATAAAACAATCTAAAATGGCATAATCTTCCTTAAGAGGGAGGATAAAGATTTGACTGAGAAGGATCCAGTGAAAATCAAACCTGCCATTCATCAAAGAGAAATAGTTTTTCTTTGTCTTTAAATAGACTCTGCTAAGTCAAGATATTTTCTTTGATAAAATTTATTAGCTACATTTTGAGAATCATATTAAGAGCTTTTAAGAGTGATCCACAGATTATGCAGAAATATGTTTTTAGGTTACTCTGCAGCCCAAGAATACAAGAAATATAAAAACCAATCAGTCCATAATTGTGGAAGGTACAATTGGCCATCGAGGCTTACTCTTCAAGATACTTTTGCATGACAACTTTCTCATGTCATCTCTGAAATCAGTTGCTGCTTAGCTACCTGGAGACTAGTTGAGTAAAAATAGTTTTTTCACAGATCGTCTAAACACTAGCATCTAACAGTTATAACGTGGCCACATGTTAGGAAAACAATTGTCTTCAGAGTTAAATTTTAACTTTTTTTTCCCTAGATACAGAAAGAAAAAAAAAGAGAAGCACTGAAAATATTTTGTATACAAACATTGCCTTAAATCACGTACCAGTTGTCCAGCAGTCTTAAATATCCAAAACTTAAAAGCCAAGTCTCTAAGTGACTGCGAAGTTGGTGCCTGCAGTGAGACTGATCCACCTGACCTGCAGACAAACTCTTTAGGTATTTATTCAAGCCCATTTACAGTTATTTTATACTATTTTCAATAGGTTTTCATAGTTGATAGCTGAGCCCACATCAGTTTAAAATATCGGAATTAGAATATAGAAACAGGCAGTCCTCACTTTCTGCACTGATACAAAGCATTTGAACCTGTTTGGCAAAAGAAAGAAAAACTAAACAAATCAGAAATATCACAAAGAATGCAGAACATTTGATTTTGAGGGAGGGGTGAGGAATCTTACACAACAAAATAGGCCTTGAGGAAATAATGTATTATAAACAGAGAAACAAACAAAAAAGACACCAGCTGATCCTTGGTAAGACACCAAGAAAAAAAATGGATATGAGTTTTGTGGCCGGGCATGGTGGCTCACGCCTGTAATCCCAGCATTTTGGGAGGCTGAGGCGGGCGGATCACCTGAGGTCAGGAGTTCAAGACCAGCCTGGCCAACCCTGTCTCTACTAAAAATACAAAAAATAGCTGGCATGGTGGCACCCACCTGTAATCCCAGCTACTCGGGAGGCTGAGGTAGGAGAATCGCTTGAACCTGGGAGGCAAAGGTTGCAGTAAGCCGAGATCGCGCCACTGCACTCCTGACTGGGCAACACAGTGAGACCCTGTCTCTAACATAAACAGAATAGAATAGAATAAAATATAAAATAAAAATGAGTTTTGGTGTTTAAAGAAGCCTTTGGCTATTCATAAAGTTTGATGGTGTTAGTGATGTTCTACTTTCTCTCATCTCCAAGTCCACCCTCTGTTGCCTGCTATGTGATTCTGGGGCTGGAGACTCCCTTGCCATTTTGCTTCTGATTCGTGCCTGGCAAGGGGAGGCACCAGGAGGCAGGAAGGAGGAAGGCAAGCCGTCCTGTTTTGCGTCGCCCATTATTTCTCCAGCAGAGACACACAGATTGTTCTAGCCTACAGGTTCTCTCAGCTCTCTCCTCACCTGCCTCAGCTGAACTCTCCTTGAATTTCCAATCCACAAAACAGTGAGCAAAATAAAATGGCTGTCGTTTTGTACTATGAAGCTTTGGGACAACTTCTGACGCAGCAATAGGAGCCAGAATCATGGACTTCTTTGACTTGTCCTCATACTAGGTGCTCAAATCATATTTACTGTATAAAAAATAAATGCAGAGAAACCAGGTGGGGGAAGGTGGTGGTGGTCTACGAAAGGTAAATCTATTTGCGCTCTAAATTTACATCAAATTGGACTGAGTATGCAGAAACAATCCAGAGACAGTTCAGAAAATAAATCTTCCTATACAAAGTAGTTTTATTTCCCTTTCTCTAAAGAGGAAGATTGTTTTTACCTTATAATTGAAGAAGCCTGCTTGTTGACACAATATTGACATAAAACAGTAATTTTCACATTTCTCCTACTGCCACCTCAAATTACGTTTTATCCTCATCCACTTCCAGAGATTAGATTTTCTTCATGCTATTTTAAGAATTCTAAGAATTGATGTTGACAAAGTACTCAGACTATCTCATAATCCCAGAATTGGTAGGCATGTGGACAGTGATTAATAAATAAGTTGCCATTTTTAATGAATCAACATAGAAATTTCAGAGGAAACTCAGATTTTAAAGGTTTACATGAACATCACAGTAGCAACAAGCACACTGATCTTGGTTTCTATTATCATTCTTCAATCAAAGGAGCCAGGTTCCTTAAAGAAATGGCAGATCCTTGGATTGGGGCAGGAAATATACAAGATGGGCTTGGATCATCTTGCAGTGCCAGAAAGTAAGGAAGTTCTCCAACAATAAAAAACCCACATTGGGCCGGGCATGGTCGCTCACACCTGTAATCCCAGCACTTTTGGGAGCTGAGGCGGGCGGATCACGAGGTCAGGAAATCGAGACCATCCTGGCTAACACAGTGAAACCCCGTCTCTACTAAAAATACAAAAACAAAATTAGCCGGGCGTGGTAGCGGGCACCTGTAGTCCCAGCTACTCGGGAGGCTGAGGCAGGAGAATTGCTTGAACCCGAGAGGCGGAGCTTGCAGTGAGCCAAGATCGCGCCACCACGCTCCAGCCTGGGCGACAGAGACTCCATCTCAAAAAAAAAAAAAAAAAGCCCACATTGATGGAGGCTTGCCAAAAGAATGTGGGAGCCAAATGAAAGAACTCCCAATGGTCAAGGCTAGACCAATGTGAGCAAAAAATAAATAAATAAAGTAGTATTGGATTATAGCCCAAAATATAAACTAAATATCCTTGAATCCACACTTACATAGATAAATGATTAAATAAATAGATAAATGGGGAGAATAGATACATTTCCCATGTGGAAGAATTCAAAATAACGTATGTAGGTACTCCGCTCTTAAGAAGGTGAACTGAACTCTCCACTTTGTGAATGTGAGCTGCATATAGTGACCTCTTTCCAAGGAGTGAGTACGGTATAGAAAGGAAAATACAATCTCGAGGCCCCACACTCACTATGCCAAGGGAAAAGTTAAGTTTGCTGAGTCAGGCAAAACTGCCTCTCATTTTCTTCCTAAATAGGTAACTGCAAAGACAGAAGCCACATACCTCCCCAGGAGCCTTCCCTCACAATGTCCTCACAAGGATATTCTTTCTGGGCCCCAAGATCTTTACCCTAAAACGGAATTCTGTTGAATTTCATCCCGACAATGTAAATTAACAGCTTCTTTTCACAGGTAAAAGACAGGACAGATACAGGACCAGAAGTCATCCCTCTGCTCACCGGAGACTGAAGCATATTTGACTGCTTCCTCTACTCTATGTTTACTTTCTCTCATGCAAAAATGCAGATTCACTGAGCAGACCAATGCCTCTGCCTGCTCCTTTCTTTTTGTTTTTTTGTTTTTTTTGTTTGTTCTTGGTTTTGTTTGGTTTTGTTTTGTTTGTTTGTTTGTTTTGATGGACTCTTGCTCTGTTGCCCAGGCTGGAGTGCAGTGGCAAGATCTCGGCTCATTGCAAGCTCCACCTCCCGGGTCCAAGCGATCCTCCTGCCTCAGCCTCCTGAGTAGCTGAGATTACAGGTGCCTGCCACCACGCCCGGCTAATATTTGTATTTTTAGTAGAGACGGGGTTTCACCGTGTTGGTCAGGCTGGTCTTGAACTCCTGACCTCCTGATCCGCCCACCTCGGCCCCCCAAAGTGCTGGGATTACAAGCGTGAGCCACCACACCTGGCCTCTGCCCACTCCTTTCACATGTACAAGGTAGATTCAGTGAATGCTGATGAAAACCTCAAGAGAATGCAACCACTTGCTTCTTTTGTCTACACTGTTCTGTTTTGGTTCCTCCTTTCCCCTTCTACCTACTTTTTCCTCTTTTAAATACTGAAGGCCTCAAAATCATCTTTGGAAAAAGTATGGGCCGCAGATTCTACTGCAGCCTGTGTCTCTTTTTCCTGGGCGCATCCTCAATCTTGGCAAAAATAAGCCTCCAATTGACGGAGACTGTCAGTCATTTCCTTTGGTTTCACAGCAGGGAGGGAGTTGAAAGAACAGCTTTACAGGAGAGAAACTGACAAACACTACCTCGATCCCAGTGATCAAGATGAGCATCAAAGTCATAAGTCATGCGACAGCAGGCACCCTCGATGAGACATGATGAGAGGGAATTCTGTGGGCTTGCTTACCTCTGTTGTCTGTCTTTCCAAAATACATTATCCCAGGCTTGCCTCCCCGACTTAGAGTCTTCTTGCCTCTGCTTCGAGTTGTCCCGCCTTTTCAGACCAAAACAGTGTACTTTTTACATATATTGATTGATGTATCTTTTCTCCCTAAAATGTATGAAATCAAGCTGTGCCCCAACCCCCTTGGGCACGTGTCATCAGGACCTCCTGAGGCTGTGTCACTGTCGGGCATCCTCAACCTTGGCAAAATCAACTTTCTAAATTAACTGAGACCTGTCTCAAATTTTCAGGGTTCACATAGCCTAATCATGAAAAAGACACCAGACAAATTCCAATTGAAGGACATTCTAGAGAATACCTGACCAGAACTCCTTAAACCTGTCAAGATGATCAAAAACAAGGAAAATCACAGACACTGTCATGACCAAAAGGAGCCTATGGAGACATGGTTACTAAATATAATGTGGTTTCCTGGATGGGATCCTGGAAAGGTAAAAAGACACAAGGGGGAAACTGAGATAGTCTGATTTAAGTATTGATTTTACTTAATAATGATGTATCAATATTGGTTCATTAATTAGGGCAAATGTGTCATACTAATATAAAATCTTAATCATCAAAGAAACGGGGTTAGAGTATGTGAAAATTCTCTTTACTAACTTCACAATAATTCTGTAAATCTAAAACTGTTGTAAACAGGTTTATTTTTTTTAAATGTTCACACATGCCTCTGTTGGCAAAAGTCGACAGATGCCCCGCTGTGTGCACAAATGTCCTGTTGATGCTGCAGTCTCAATGACCAGCCTCACAGTACAACTCAAACCTGTTATACTTGTGACTCCTCCTAAAAGGCAAAGATTACAGTCCTGCTGAGTTTGGTGATTAATAGTCAGTATGCTTCCATGGTAAGGCTGTTCCGAGAATTTAGAAAAAGCATTTTAATCATCTGCCCACTCTCTCCATTAAATGTGATTTATGGACTATGGATTTCAGTGTAGTAAAATCTTGAAAACAACAGCAAATTGTTCCTTCGACATGAGGCATCATGGAGGGTGAGGCCCACAGTTCTCAGAAACAAAGGGGAGCTACGATTATTGGAAGAGAAGAATGGTATCGTGTTGTTAGGATGGTCCTAGAACATAATTACTACCCCAAACTTTGTCCCCAGCCCTTCCCACTTACCCCAGTCCGAAAGAATCCAAAGAATTCATGAGAAATGTTGTCTTAAACTTTCCTTTTTTTTTTTTTGAGATGGAGTCTCGCTCTGTCCCCCAGGCTGGAGTGCAATGGTGCCATCTCAGTTCACTGCAACCGCCACATCCCGGGGCTCAAGCAATTCTCCTGCCTCAGCCTCCTGAATAGCTGGGATTACAGGTGCATGCCGCCATTCCCAGCAATTTTTTTGTATTTTTAGTAGAGACGGGGTTTCGCCATGTTGGCCAGGCTGGTCTTGAACTCCTGACCTCAGGTGATTTGCCTCCTCAGCCTGCCACAGTGCTGGGATTACAGGCATGAGCCACTACGCCCAGCCATTCTTAAACTTTCTGAAACAATTAAAAGCACTGTTTCAAAGAAAAAAAAGTTAAAGAAGAAATACACCTCAATCTTATTCATGTATTTGTAAGAATTGATTTTTCACTTTTAATATTTAAAACAAACCCTGGCCAGGGGCATTGGCTCACGCCTATAATCCCGGCACTTTGGGAGGCTGGGGTGGGTGGATCATGAGGTCAGGAGATCGAGACCATCCTGGCCAACATGGTGAAACCCTGTCTCTACTAAAATACAAAAAATTAGCCAGGCGTGGTGGTGCACACCTGTAATCCCAGCTATGTGGGAGGCTGAGGCAGAAGAATTACTTGAACTCAGGAGGCGGAGGTTGCAGTGAGCCAAGATCGTGCCACTGCACTCCAGCCTGGCAATGCAGCAAGACTCCATCAAAAAAAAAAAAACAAAAAACAAAAAACAAACCTATAAAGTGTAGTACTGATGAAAAAAGTCCATGCAACCCTTCTTGAAGAGACTTTGAAAATGACCTCTGTGTCACTTGGGCGATATGTCTATCTTAAAGGATAGAGGAACAAAATAAGTCAAGGCCTTATAACTGACCACAGGGAGGTTAAGGCCATCATCCCAAGTGGAGAAGATATTTTAACTGTGGAGCTTTAAGGCTTTTCACTGGTTCCCGATTGATTTGCTTTAAAACCAGGAACCTGCAAATGAATCCAACTGAATGATCAATTTATTCCATTATTGAATTTAATCAATTATTAAATGGCTGAAGTGCTTCTCAAACTCTTTTTTTCATGTATAACTCTTGCCCCTTCCCCCTCCCACTCTTGCAGCAGTTCTGCTCTTACATTTGTTTCTACCCCAGCCTACATTATTTTTAAATGAAAATATTTGGGCTTTCCTATAAATGCTAGCATAGAAAGTGCTGAGACATATGGTGTCAGATGCTGCGTAAGTGTAACATTTGTGCCGGGTGGAGTGGCTCACACCTGTAATCCCAGCACTTTGGGAGGCCGAGGAGGGCAGATCACCTGAGGTCAGGAGTTCGAGACCAGACTGGCCAACATGGTGAAACCCCATCTCTACTAAAAATACAAGAATTAGCCAGGCCTGGTGGTGGGTGCCTGTAATTCCAGCTATTTGGGAGGCTGAGACAGGAGAACCACTTGAACCTGGGAGGCGGAGGTTGCCATAGCCCAGATTGTACCACTGCACTCTTGCCTGGATGACAGAGGGAGACCCTGTCTCAAAATAAAATAAAATAAAATAAAATGTCCCTTGAATCCTGGAAGCGGAAGTTGCAGTGAGCCAAGATCGCGCCATTGCACTCCAGCCTGGGCCTCACAGGGAGACTTTATCTCAATAACAACAACCAAAAAAAGTGTAACATTTGTGATAACCTCTGGGGCTAAAGCAGGTACAGAGTGCAGGGCAGTGGTAGGACTCACACCCACGACAATAGAGACTAAAAAGCAAAAATGGAAATGCTATCCATTTACATGTAAAACGGCAATGATAGGAATAAGGAGGGGTATAAGATACAAGTGCTGGATAGAGGCTGAAGCAAAATTAAAAGTGAGAAATAATCAGTAATTTGGCAAATGGAATTCACTTTAAAATTGATCTATTAGCAAAATAGCCTTTCGCAAACTGACCTGCTTCTCTTTTGATAACACCATACTCTCTTCTTGTGAGACCAAGTTAGATTGTTCTGAGCTTTACCAAGAATACATAACAAATTAATTGGGCATTAAACTTTTAAATAGCCATGCACATGATCCTATCTCTCATTTTCCCTACCAGTTTCCTGTGTGTCTTGAGTAAGAGCCCAGGACTGCTTGAGTTTAAATGTTCTGTCTATTTAGGGGAGAAGAGAAAGAGAAGGCAGGAGAGAGGAGCTCCTTGCTTTTTCTACCTTCTGAATGAAATCAACTTACCAATAGTTAGGTCTGCTATCTTGCTTCAAACGACCCCCTTCTGACACCAGGAACCTCTTTAAAAGATTACCGTGATCTTTCAGTTATAAAATCATAGAGGAACTAGTAAAAATGAATGGAAGGTATGCTAGTGATCTGGGGCAACATCACCCTTACATTCTGTAGGCTAAATTCCATGATACTCAGAATAATAATATAAAGTCCTGAATAATATCATTGCATTCTACCCAGCAATGTGTTGAAAGGGAAGGAGAGAGCGAGAGAGAAAGGGAAGAAGAGAGGGGAGGATTTTGCGTTCAACTCTTGATATGGCCAACATAGAGCCTACCATTGTGGAGATGACAAGATACAATTTTCCCACCTTCTCTCGCTGGCCTTTCCTAATGATACAGCTCCGGTGAGTGGAGGAACACCGGGGCTCTTGTCTCACGTCGAATTGTATAAAACGACACGGACACACATGGAGTGGTTTTAAGGAGTGGAGCGTTTAATAGGCAAGAAAGAAGGGAGAAGAAAGAAGGAAGAAGCTCCCCTGTACAGAGACAGAGTGGGGCGGGGTCTCCAAAGCTGAGAGAGGGAATCCCCAGGGCGGCTGATACCAGCCAGTTATATGAAGAGGCTGGAGGAGGTGATGTCTGATTTGCATAGGGCTCAGGAGATTCATTTGACCAGGCATGTCATTCATGTAGCCCTCGAAAAAAACTGGCCCTCCCACCCTAGCCTTTTAATATGCAAATACAGGGTGCCAGGATGTTCTATACACGTGGGGAGATGTGGGAGTGGCCATGTTGCCAGGCACATGAGGGAGCAAAAGCAAGAAGAAGAGGGCGGAATCGCCATGTTTGGGTGGACCAGTTTCTAATGGTCTGCATTTGCATGTCGAAGGTTGCCTGCCCACCTCTAAGAGCTGGGGCTTTCCTGATAGACAAGAAACGTTTCTGGAGCTGCTTTAAAAGAAACAACTTTCCAAGGACCCCTTTTCCTCTCTATCTGCCTAAAATTATTTCTTAATGTCTCCTATAACACTAGGAACAATCTCACCCCTGCTCTCTGAACATGCTGTACTTAGCCAGACCTTCTCACTGTTGATTACCCTTCCTGCTACCTGTGTCTGACTCTCCAAGTCTCAACTACTTGTCAGGATCCAGTTTAGTGTCTTTTTTTTCTGCCTTTCCAAACCACTCCGTTCTCTTTTCATCTCTCCCTTCCACGAATGCACAGTCACTTTAGGAAAGAAACTCATCTGAACTTTGACCTCTTAGTTTGCATAAATAACTTTGAGTAACAAATGAACAGGATATTAGGCCCCTCACATACAATGTCTTGCATTTCTTTTTTTTCCCCTTCAACGTTTCTAGCAGTGCTGGATCTATTGCAAGTGCTCTGTAAATGACTGATTGAGGAACATATGGATTAATGAATAAGTGAGCCAGGGAATGAATGCACTGACATGACAGTTTCAGACATAGATGGGGGAGCATGCGGAAGAGCCAAGCAACAGAGCAAAGCATCACGTCAAAGCAATTTCAGTGGGTTAGCCCTCACTCTTTCTCACAGAGCTCTCAGCTTCCTTTTGAGATTGAAACTCCATTGTTTTGAAATAGTTAAGGCAAAGAAAGTGAGAGAGGACTTTTAAAAAATGGATGCTTTCAGAAACATGGATTCTTACACTAGCAGCCATTCATGGACAATAAAAAGTCAGGAAGCAAACCTAATAAAAGCTTTCTTTCCCAGAGCCCAAGGGAAACATAGCCATGGGACATCTTTCTTCAATGAAGTCTACATTTACAGCAACCAAGCGCACACAACTCCATTTCCTGTTTATGTAAGACTTCTTGCTACTGGATGTGGGGAAAAAATATCCCTCTTATTGGCTTTCCCATAAAGGTATCTCCCACTCACCAATGCCCTATTCTTTTCAGGTAAGAGTCATTCACATGATGACTGATTACCAAAAGAATGTATTGGGGCAAATCTCATGTTTTTTGTGTCTTGTCATTCTATATGGAGGGAAATGTCTCTTGCCTAATACTTCACTTTGTTCCATGCCCACTGTGTTCCATAGTTTGGGAAAGCATACTTTAAATCCAGGATGGGATCTGTTTGAGTGATCCCTGGATTTGTATTGGTTTTGTTTTCTGAAGTAGGTTTGTCTTAGTGGGTGCCCTTTAGAGATCACTTTTGTTATAAAATGAGCCAAGATTAATAGCCATCTCCATGTCATGTGTTTGCCTGTCTTCAGCTGATGGATTTCAAATGACCTTCTTGTTCTGCCAACACATTGTGGAGATAACATCACTGAAAGCTGGCCCTTGCTACTGCTGACTCTGTCATATGGGGAAGGGGACGGCATGTAATTCTGCCTCTGGTAATCTGCTTGTGGCAGCGATTTTATAGCCTGCAAACTTTTGTTTATTGTACCCAGATGTTGTATGATACTTTGCCAAAAATACATCTTTTAAAGAATCTGTCTTAACTCTTTGTTTTGAGATAATTTTATGCTTACAATATGTGTCTCATCATGTTCTCTCTCTGTCTCTGTATGTAAACATTTTTGAACCATTTGAGAGTAAGCTGCAAAGAAAATACCCCATTACCTTAGTGTACAATTTCTAAAAATAACGGTATTTTCTTACAAAACCAGAGTACAATTTTCAAAATCAGGACATTTATGTAAATGTAGTTCTATTATCTAATACATAGACTTTAGTCAAGTTTTGTAATTTTTTACTGGCCCAGGATCAATCTGGTATTCATGTTGCCCTTGGTTTTCTTGTCTCATTATTCTCCATTAATTACAAATAACTCTTTCTTTCTTTGTCTTCCACGATTCATTTTTTTGAAGAGTAGTGGCCATGTGTCTTTTACAGAATAGCACTCAGTTTGGGATTGTCTGAAGCCTCTATATGTTCAGATTCACACAATGCATTTTTGGCAGGAACACCACAGAAGCCATGTTGATACAGGGACATTGTATCTATTTGTCTCATTAATGGTGATGTTAACTTTGTTCACTTCATTAATGTTTCCCATCAAAGTTTTACCCATTGATGATTCTTGCCTAAAACAATTATTACTACAGCGGTTGTCAAATGGTGATTTTCTGAACATATCATGCCATCCGTATTTATTACTGCCTTCCTACTGCAAAGAAAAACTTTCCCCTTTTCTTATTTGTTTGTTTATTTATGTATTATTCCATATTCATCTTCAATGTGGATTTGTGGATTTTACTTTATGGGTTAAAAACAGTTATTATTTATTGCGATATCCAAATTACTTCACATTTGGCCAGTATATCCCGTTGGCATGTCTCTTCATTCTTTGAGAGCTTCCTTGATTTCTGACATAAAAATATAGTCTAGGATTATCTTGTGCATCTCCAGCCCCAGCTTGGGAACTGGTGGTTGATTTCTACAAAAGGCCCTAATTCCTTTTATTGGAAAGTAGTGCTTAGAATCCAAGATCTGGGACTAGGTGTACCAGTTCCTATTAACAATGTCAGTGTTCCAAGAAACTCTCACTGGACACAGTAAAGAAAAATGTGTGTACGTGTGTGTGCATGTGTACGCCCGTGCGCGCACGCACATGTGTATATGTGCACATATATACGTACAGAAATTTACATTTATATTTATTTGAGGTTTTATTATATATCCTCAGTTCCAATCCAAGATTTGAGTTCTCAAAATTAAATGGCTATAAAACCTCCTGCAAAATAAATATTTTTGGACAATTAATTAACAATTGAATGAAATCTGTATTACTGGTTTGAGCAGATGACATCCCAGTTTTGGCCCATATAACATTTTTTGGTAGCCAAGTAGATGAGGCTATAATGTAACAAAGGTACCACCTTTTATGCACATGTGCACATAAACAATTAGTTCTTTCCCACCTATTGATCCCATCACTTAAAAATGCCATAACTGGACCTATTCTCCAAGTCCAGTGGCTTAATTTGTAAGCTCATTATCTCTTGCTTGGACTATTGCCAAAGCTTGCTGATTGGACTACAAATCCTCTTCATCTTCACACTGCAATCCATCTCCACGTAGACCTCTGACTGTAATGTAGATTATGCTACTTTCCCATTTAAAAAAAAAGAAATCTTAGGCTTCAGTTAGAACAGAATGAAATTCAACTCCTTAGCAAGCAAAAGGTACCCTCATCTGAGTAAATTTAAGCCCAGTGAAATTTTAACTCATTCTTTGCTAAGCACTAAGATACCTGTAACACTTAGTTTATTGTTTTGTCCTCAACATGACATAAATGTGCATGAACTGTTTCACTGGATACACAATTGCTAAAGCAAAGGCCTATCTATCTGCCTAAAAAAGACTTAACATATAACAGAATATAATGTCACTTAACTACTAAGGTTTATTAAGTGTCTGCTATGTTCCAGGCACTGTGCCATACGTATTCTTGTATTTAATTGTTACAGTCTTCTGAGACAAGTGTGATTAGGGCAGTGAGGAAACTGAGGTTTAGAAATAAAAATAAACTCTTATACGTTCAGACAGTTAATAAACTTGACAGCTCAAGTGGACCTGTCTGACTCCAAAATTCATTAACTTTGCTACGGCCTTGGACCAAATTCAACTGTCCCTCTCAAGTGCCCTTCCTGGCACCTGGAGGCGAAGTTAGGATCGAACAGTTTTGTCCAAAATTTTCATACAGAGCTTAATATACTGTAGTTATTTGTGACACATCTCTCTCTTTCAGTAGACTGAGTTCTTGTATGTTAGAAAACATATCGTATTCAACTTGGAATTTTCCTTTTGAACATCAGTGTTGAGTTAGACAAGAAAACTTAAATGTTTGGGAAAACACAGGTGGGGATGGTGTGAGAGCAAAAGGCCTGTGTTTACAGTGGAGAAAGAGGGGGGACTATGGATAATTTCAAAACAAAAATGAGTAAGTACTGTAACATTCTATTAGTGTGAAGATAATGTTTTTTACGGATACTGTTTGTATTCTTAAAGGATGGAAGAAAACGATTTATATTAGAAGTGACTACAAGGCAGGAAGTTATAGAGTTGGTGAGGACAGAAATAATTGGGTGGTTTTTTATTTGATTTTTTGTTTTTTGAGACAGAGTCTTGCTCTGTCGCCCAGGCTGGAGTGCAATGGCATCATCTTGGCTCACTGCAACTTCCGCCTCCTAGGTTCGAGCGTTTCTTCTGCCTCAGCCTCCCAAGTGGCTGGGATTACAGGCACATGCCACCACGTCCAGCTAATTTTTGTATTTTTAGTAGAGACGGGGTTTCACCATGTTGGGCAGGCTGGTCTTGAACTCCTGACCTCAGGTGATCAGCCCTCCTCAGCCTCCCAAAGTGCTGGGATTACAGGTGTGAGCCACTGCGCCCTGCCCTACTTGATTTGTTTTTATAAATAGATCTCTGCAAATATCATAGACATCAGGGTTGCCACTGTAAAACAGTGGTGGTCTAGGTGGCCCTGCATTCATATGTTTATCACAGCACATTCACAATAGCAAAAATGTGGAACCAGCCTGTGTCCATCAACATATGATTAGATCAAGAAAATATGGTGTATATACACAATGGAATACTATTCAGCCATAAAAATTAATGAAATCATGTCTTTTACAGCAACATGGATGGAACTGGGAGCCATTATCTTAAGTTAAATGACTCAGAAGCAGAAAGTTAAATATCACAAATAAGTGGGAGCTAAATAATGGAATAATAGTCCTTGAAGGCTTGGAAGGTGGGAGAGTGAGTAATGAAAAGTTACTTAATGGGTATGAAGTCCACT
This sequence comes from Pongo pygmaeus, assembly GCF_028885625.2. NCBI lineage: Eukaryota > Metazoa > Chordata > Mammalia > Primates > Hominidae > Pongo > Pongo pygmaeus. Next base: position 40,433,674 of record NC_072380.2, on the reverse strand, counting down.
ATTCAGGTGATGGCTACACAAAAAGCCCAAACTTCACCACTACGCAACATGTCAATGTAACAAGATTGCATTTACATCCTTTACATTTATGCAAATAAAAAAATATACAAAATACATTTAAGCAAAAGAGATTGCCCATTCAATGAGCCAAATAAAGTTAAATTCAAATTAAGAACTTGCAGAGGGAAATTATAATATATTGGCATTCACAAAGATCATTTGGATAAGAATATTAATCAAGAGGGCAATTCAAAGTTTAGGATGATACTAGATGCCTCTCAGACATTTTAGAATGTTGACTAAGCAATATTTTCATAACTGAAAAAGACTCTCAAACATCTAGGAATTAGGCCAAATAAGATATTGATTAATATTAATGGACTTCATAGAAGAGCAGAAAAGTACCAAAGCAAACCTGATTTTTAGAGCTAGGGCAGAAGTGCCTTCTACGTAATTTATTGAAAAACAACAGCAACATCGGCAATACAGCCTGAATCACCTGGCGCATCCACAGAACCTGATTGTAGCAAATGAGCCAAAGATAGTAGAAAAATTGGGAACTTTCTTGAATCTAGATTCCAAGTGTCTCAACCCAGTTCCATTTCAAATAATCATGAATATAAAAGCAAAAGAATAGAAGCAGGCTGTGTTTTCTGCAATCTGGCTTCAGGGACTAGAGAATGCCCTGAGGACAGCAAATGGAAGCCCCATTAGGAGGAAAACGGCTGCGAGTGATGGGAACAATTTTAGTCAGAAGCAGGAGGCTGTGCTTGAAATGGAAATTTCTCATTGTGGAATTCTAAACAGAGGGAAAGGGCATCCAAGGTTAGCCAAAGCTAGCAGAGGAGAGACATTAGCAAAGCGTGTGAATAGAGAGTGAAATGCTTTCAGAGTAAACAAATACCCAAGCCGTTCCTAGGAAGCTGTTCTTAAGCCAGTTTGCACGAACTTTCTCATCTGTTTTGCTACAAAAAAAGAGTGAAATTGAAGCCCCCAGCCTTCTTTTACTCACATTATACCCAGGAAATCAATTTTGTATCAAAGGAACACCTGTTAGGCATTTTCTGAATTAATATGGCTTAATTTGGTTTATTACGGTTTAATACCAGATTGTAAATGGCTCAACCTACAGCTATTTACTGAGGACCTGCAATGTACAAAGCAATATATGCCCCAGATGATAACCAGAGTTTAATATAAATGTCTCAGAATGGATTGTTTCAGGTCATTTTATCACATTAGTGTTTATTTGGAAGAAGAAAACCGAGAAAGCAGAAGTTGTAAGTGACTTTATCTAGTTCTCAAGCTCCTGCAGCTTCATTAAAATACACAGAAACTTATGTCTTAAAAACGTTCTATTCTGTCTTCCTTTTCTCCAACTTCTTCCTTAAAAATACATACTTTGCATCTGCTTTATAAAAATACAAACATTTAAGAAATAAATATATAAAAAAAGAAAGAGGCACACAAGTATCCACCAATCAGATAAAACAAATAGCATCTTTTCCATACTTGTCACGGATCAATTCAAAGAAGAAAATATCAAAGAAAGACTTAAATCTCCCTCCCCATCCCATTCATCCCTCTTGCTTCTAAGACAGCACCATCATTTCCAGCCTGTTGTATGACATTTCTTGTTTATGTTTATAATTTTACTAAATATCTGTGTAGAATTTTCTTTTTCTAACTTAAAATGTCCTAAAATTATTTCCTGGGCTTTTCAGAGTTGTTTTTCACTGTGATGATCTTGCATTTCGTTTGCATTGCAATGCTGTAGTGTGTGTTTCAGAGCCAGCGCTCTGCCGCCACACTGCCCATATACAAAGCACGGTTCTTCTACTTACTAGTTATGAGACTGTGAGCAAGTTCTGCCTCTTTCAAGACTCAATTTATTCATCTGTAAAATATCCCATTGGCAGGTGGAGAGGATTAAATGATTTAACACATAAAGCATTTATTCACTCGACCAATTCTTCACATGTCATGAGTACTCAGTAAATGTTAGTTATTATTGGTATTGCTATTGCTGGCATTATTATCATATGAGATCCAAACTTAATTTAATTTATTATAAATGGATAATCACTCCAACAATATGTATGATGCAGCCATAAGCTACCTCATGTAACAAGCCTCTACATATTCAAGTGTCTGTTCTGGTCTCTCTCTGCATCCATACCACACTACTGTCCTAATTAATAGCCCTATAATAAATGCTGTTTCTGGAGTGGTTAGTCCACCTTCTGTTCTCCCTCTTTAGAGTAGTTTTGGCAATTCTTGGCCCTGTATTCTTTCATACTAATTTTCGTATGCATTTGTTAAATTCCTTTCAAAATAACAAACAATCCACTGTGGGGTAATGGTTAGAATTATATTGAAGATATTTCATCTTCTCATACATGAACATGTATTATATCACTTTTATATTTTATATTTTGTCCCTTTAAAGATATCATCTTATATTTTTCCATAAAGTTTATTCTCTACTATTCTAAATTATATTCCCTGGCCAGGTGCAGGGGGTCATGCCTGTAATCCCGGCACTTTGGGAGGCTGAAGCAGCGGATCACCTGAGGTCAGGAGTTGGAGACCAGCCTGGCAAACATGGTGAAACCCCATATCTACTAAAAATACAAAAATTAGCTGGGCGTGGTGGCAGGTGCCTGTAATCCCAGCTACTCAGGAGGCTGAGGCAGGAGAATTGCTTGAACCCAAGAGGTAGAGGTTGGTGAACCAAGATCACACCATTGCACTCCAGCCTGGACAACAAGAAAGAAACTCTGTCTCAAGAATAAATAATAAATAAATAAATAAATAAATTTCCATATGCTCTTTTTGCTATCATGGAAAAGATTTGCTAAATCATATTTTTAAAATATTTTCAACTTTTTACAGTCATCATAAAATGTTATTGTTATATCCAGTAACGTTGATACACTTTTATTAATTGCAATAGTTTGTGCATTTTCTTTCTTTTCGATGAAGATAGCCATGTCGTCTTTGAATGATGTTCATTTTGTTTCTTCCAAATTGCACTTTTTTACATTTTCCTGTCTTATTGGGCTGGCTGAGACTGTAGGTACAATCGTGAAGAAAGTGCTGATAGCAGACATCCTTATCTTTTTCTCTACATTAGAGGGACTACTTTACTAATTGGCCACTAAGTATAATGTTCAATATTCAATTTAGGATTTTGCTTAATAAGCTTTACTAAGATTTTATGCCTAGTTTAAGAGTTTTTTTTTAAAGTCATGAATATTTCATTTTAACATACCTTTTTGTATTTTTAAAAGTAATCACATTTTTTCTCCTTTAATCATTAAATTTTAAGTGCTGAATTGTAGTTGCAGATTTTCTAATGTTAAACTATTTATAAATTACTGGGATGTATCCTACTTGTTCACTGAAAAAAAAAAGTGCTGGATTCAATAGAGTTTACTAATTTTTGTTTAGAATTATTTTATTTTTGTACCTTTATAAGATTGCCTACAATTTTTTCTTTTTGATACGTTCTTGGTCAAATTTTAGAATTGAGATTACACTAGCTTCATAGAGTGAGTTGGGGAGTTTCTTCTCTTGGCCCATTTCCTGAAGTACATTGTGTTAAGGTTGTCTTTACTCACCTTCTAGTTAGAATATTATTTTTAAGAGGGTGGAGAGAAGAAATAAGTAGATATTTGACAATCAATTGAACCTTTAATGAGGTAATTTCTAATCAAGTTCTCTATTTCTCCTTGTCATTTTTGTTTATTTATATTTTCCTAAAAAATGGTCCATGTTTCCAAGTTTTCAAATGTATTGGCATGTTTTTCTTAACAATCACTCATGTTTTTTTTCTAAAACTATTTGCTCCATCATCTGTCTTTCTATTGTCTTTCTGCCTCTTTTTCTCTGCCTGTCTGCCTGTCTGTCTCTCTCGCTGGGATTTACCTACACTTTTTATCTTTTCAAAGAATCAGCTTTGAGTTTGGTTGATCCTCTTTTGTTTTTCTTGCGCTTGTTTTTCTTCTCTATTTCCCTTTCCTTTCTTGGAGTTTACCCTCTGAGTCTTCTCCTACTTCACAAGTTGAACAAACAGATCCCTTATTTTTTATTGTGTCTTGTTCATGTGTGCATTTCAGGCTCCCAGACTCTGGAAGCGTTATTTCCATTGCATCTCTTGAGTTTCAATATGTAGTTTTTCAGTTCTCTGTATATTTTTCAGTTCTCTAATATCCATTCTGAATTTGTCTTTGACTTATGAAATACCCAAATAATCAAATTTTAAAATTTTAATACAAGTTGTTTAGTGTTTTGGGAGGTATTTTTGTAATGTGCTTTTGAGGTGTTTGCTATTTTTTTTAATTTTTTCTATTTCAATGCTGTATGGGTACAAGTGATTTTTTTATTACATGGGTGAATTGTAGAGTGGTGAAGTCTGGGATATTAGTGTATGTGTCACCTGAGTAGTGCACCCCAGTAGGTAGTTTTTTAAATGTTGTCTGTACCAGGTTAAATTCTGGTACATCTTTAGACATGGTCGATGGTTATCAAAATTCTATGTCTGCTAGAAAGTAATGAGTACCTTAATTGTTGTGTACTGGGCTTTGTATGAAAATTTGAGCACATTTGTTAATTGTGCTTTTTGATGTTTTTACTTTTTTCATTTTTCCACTTTTCTGTTTCTGACGGGTGAGCTAGAATCTTCTGTTATGATTTTAGTTGAACAATTTTCCCTATTTTTTTTTGCTTTATACATTTTGAGGTTACACTGTTAGAGGAGGATGGATTTAGTATTATTTGATTTTCTAGATAATTTTATAATAATTTCCATGATTATCTTTATCATTAATATTTCTTTATATCTTTAAATGTAATTGAATGACATTAGTATTGCTACATCATTTAACAGCTTTACTCAGAGTAGCATTTGCCTAATATACCTTTTCCCATTTTTTATTAATATTCTTTCTGTGTAATGCCTAAACATTACATATAACTTGCTTTTTTGTTTATCCAACTTTTTTATTTATTGAGATTAAGGATATATTTGGAATTATTTACATGACTTTTTTTTGTTTTCATGCTATTTCTTAATTATTTTTCTCCTCTTTTTCTCAATTTCTTTCCGCTTTGTTTCCTTCCACCCAATTAAAAGATGTTTTATTTTGTCTGATCTAATGTTAAAATGCATACCTGAATTAGCAAGCTTTTCTCATGGCCAATGAAGAATTGTAGAATGTCTACATATTCCATATTATTGTTGTGTAGTATTTTAGTTACATCTGTTTTACTCCCCACCCATTTGGCATTATTTTAGTTATTATTAATTTTTATAATAATTTTATTTAGATTTACTCACATTTTTCTGATTTATTTTGTAACCACTCATTTTTGCTTTCTATTTCTTCCTTCTTAGGTTCAATTTTTATCTTTATGAAACACATCTCATGTATTCCATTTCTTGTCCTGCATGCATTCACTTTACACACACATAGACACACACAACACTTATCTGGACATATGTTTACTTAAAAATAGCTATTAAATAACAGCTGTAACAAAAGAAAATAAAAATAAATAACAGTTGTGTCTTTCAGCAAGATATATGAGTGGCAAAGTTAGCATTTGTATGAAAATATACTTGACTTTTGAGGGTTTAACTGGGCATAGAAGTCTAAGTTCACATTATGTTTCTTAGCAACTTCAAAATACTAATCAATTTTCTCTATTTTCTGTATGCTGATAGAACATCCAATTGACAATCTGTTCCTTTATTTGTACATAATCTTTTTCTACCTGATTGCTTCTAAGAGTTATGCTGTTTCTCCTTTTTCCTGCAGTTTCACTATGATGCATCTCATTAATTTTTATTTTTATTTATCCAGCTCGGGAATTGGTATCATTCCTTATTGTAAAGATTAACAGTTGTTCATCAGCTCTGAAAATTCCTAGTCATTTATCATTTTGTATATTTTTTCACCCAACTTTTCCCTATTCTCTTCCTCCACAGCTCCTATTAGACATGTTAGTTATTTTTATTCTACTCACCATGGCTCAATCTTTCCTTTACATTTTCCGTTGCTTTATCTCACTGAATTATTACTTCTTGTAGCAATTTCAGCAGACTACTCTTCCGTTCTCTAATTTTTTTATTTAGTTGGGCTCACAATTCTTTATTCAGTTGTGTGCAACATGATGTTTAACTCACTGAGTATTTAGTTTCAATGAGTGTATTTTCATTTTTAATGTTCTTTTTGTTTTTCTTTTAAAATATTATTTCTAAAATGTTGTCTATTATAATTTTATTTCATGGTTTTATTTGTGAACAATTTTCAGCACAGTTTATGATTGTTGTGTTGAGTTCTTGAGACCGTATGCCTAGGGTTTATTGTTAATCAGATTCTCCCTCATGACATTATTTTCTCATGTGGTTTGTAATTTTGCATGTGCTCTTTTATTCAGCAGGAGTGTGTGTGTGTGTGTGTATGTGCGCACACACACTGGGTAAAAAATACTCCCATAAAAAAATTTTCTGTTTGCTTAATAAGTCGGGACACAAGACCATCTTCATTTGGGAATACATATTGATGTCAACTTTTCCTCCTCATTTGGCTGCAGAATAGGTTGGGGCTTCCATTTTTCTTTTTCTCTCTTTCTTTCTTTTTTTTTTTTTTTTTTTGAGACGAAGTTTCACTCTTGTCGCCCAGGCTGGAGTACAATGACATGATCTCGGCACACTGCAACCTCCGCCTCCTGGGTTCAAGTGATTCTCTTGCCTCAGCCTCCTGAGTAGCTGGGATTACAGGCACCCGCCACCCCGCCCGGCTAATTTTTGTATTTTTAGTAGAGACAGGGCTTCACCATGTTGTCCATGCTGGTCTCGAACTCCTGACCTCATGACCCGCCTGCCTTGGCCTCCCAAAGTGCTGGAATTACGGGCATGAGCCACCGCACTCGGCCCAATATTGCCTTTTTGAATGTACCTCTTGTCACCTCTTCGCAGGCGTCATCACCCCATCCCTGGCAATTAAGACCCGTATCAGGATTCAATTCCTTCCTGGGCCACCATGGCATCACTCCTCGAAGTTTTCTTCTGTTGTCTCTGGCATCTAGGAATTTTACCTTCTTTCTTTTTAGCTCAATTATATATTAAACTATTTGTATTACATATTACCAAGCATATTTGTAGCAGAAAGATACTCACATATTTCAGCATGCCTTGAAAGAACCAAATATCTGATTTACTCTTCAGAAAACAGCTATTGTGAAATAAATACATTTACTAAAAAATGCTATGTGTGTGCATGTATATGTGCACTTGTGTGTAAAGGGAATGCCTGCAGGTCAAGAAATGGAACATTATTGCCAAGACCCTGAATTCCTATGTTCCTATCCCAGTAATAACATTCATCTTCTTCCTGAGTAATAATTACAGTCTGACTTTTATGATAGGCACCTTCTTTCTTTTTATTGTAGTTTTACCACTTACATTAATTATGAAACAAAAGAACTTAGTTTTCCTTGAGTTTGAACTTTCTACGGCTGAAATAATTCTGTATTCATTCTTAGGTCTTATTTCTTTTGATCAAAAGTATGTTTTTGACATTTGTCTGTGTCAGAGCTGGCAAACCTTTTCTTTAGGAACCAAACAGTAAATATTTTAGTCTTTACAGGCTACCTACGTTTTCTAACACATACTTTTTTTTGCTTGTCTGTTTGTTTTTCAAGCTATAAAAATGTAAAAACATTCTTAGCTTGTGGGCCATGCGAAAATAGGTCACAGCAGGTTTGTTTGGCCCAGAGGATCATAGTTTGATGACTCTTGATCAAATATCACTACAGGGAGCTTTAGTTATTTATTTGTATTGCTATTCAGCAAGGTACATTTATTCATCCTAATGCAAATGTACACTTTGAGTTTTTTCAGTGTAACACTAATGGTATTTTTTTAAGAAACATATGAGTACACATTTTCTGGTAAATACATGTGTAAGTTTCTACTTAAGGATGCCATTGCTTGGTATGCATATATTTGACTTTTGAAGATATCGTCAAAAATTTTCTCAAGTGCTGGTACTAATTTATATTCCCACCAAATAGTATGACATTTTCTTTTGTTATGTATCCTTGCCCGCATTAGCAGTAACAGAATGTTTGGGTTTAGCCGATCTTGTTGATATGTAGTAATATCTCATTGTTGTTTTTCATCAACATTTTCTTGATTATTAGTGAGGTGGAACACATTTTCAAATGTTTATTGGCCATTTTGATCTTGATTTTTGTGAGGTGCCTGCTTTTATTTATTTATTTATTTATTTAGAGACAGGGTTTCACTCCCATCGCCCAGGCTGGAGTGCAGTGATGTGATCTAGGCTCACCGCCACCCCCACCTCCTGGGTTCAAGCCATTCTTCTGCCTCAGCCTCCCGAGTAGCTGGGACTGTAGGTGCACCCCACCACACCTAGTTAATTTTGTATTTTTTGTAGAGACGGGGTCTTGCCATGTTGCCCAGGCTGGTCAAGTGATCCACCCACCTCTGCCTCCCAAACTGCTGGAGTTACAGACATGAGCTGCTGCACCCGACATGCTCTCATTTTTCAATCATTTTTTAAAATGGGGGCATCTGCATTTTTCTTATAATTCTTGTAGGAGTTGTTTGTATACTTTGCATAATAATTATTGACCAATTAGTTATGTGTCACAAATATTTTCTTATGTTCTGTGGCTTGCATTTTCTTTCTGTAAATGCTGTCTTCCGATTAATGTAAATACTTAATTTCCAATTAGCTCAATTTGTCAACCAGTCCCTTTTTTTGACTCTCATTTAATAAATATTTCCCTATTACTAAGTCACATTCTTTTATATCAATAAGATGTTTATACTTTGTCTTTTATATTTAGGTTGTTGACCCACCTAGAGTTGATGTTTTGTGCATGGTTTGTAGCAAGAAGCAAATTTCTTTTGTCCAAATGGAAATCCAATTGTTCTAAGATTCTATACTTAAAAAGTATAATTCCGTCATATATTGAATAATCACATATTTATGGCCAAGTACCAACGTTCTCTCTTCAGTTCCATTGTACTCTCCCAGTGCAAATGAAAAGCAGTTTTTGTTATTGTAGTTTTGTAATAAGACTTGAAATCAAGTAGAGCAAGTTATCCTGAATAGATTCTCTTCTTTAAGCATGTCTTCACTTTACTTGGCAATTGCATTTCCATATTATTCTTACAGTAAGCTCATGATATCCTAAAATAAAGCAACAACAATAACAATAGCTACTGGGTTTTCCAGGCCATCAATAGGTTATATTCCTTCCTCTATTTAGATTTTCCTCCTTGATATCTCTCAGAAACATTTAATGACTCACAATTTTTCCATAGAAGTCTTGCACACATTTGAAAGGTTTTTCCTACTTGGTCATATTATTTGATGTTACATGTAAATAGTATCTTTTAAAATTTACTTTGTATAAATGTTATTAGTCTTAATTTTTTTTTTTTTTTTGAGACGGAGTCTCACTCTGTTGCCCAAGCTGGAGTGCAGTGGCGCGATCTCGGCTCACTGCACCCTCCACCTCCCAGGTTCAAGTGATTATCCTGCCTCAGCCTCCTGAGTAGCTGGGACTTCAGGCGCGTGCCACGACACCTAGCTAATTTTTTGTATTTTTAGTAGAGATGGGGTTTCACCGTGTTAGCTAGGATGGTCTCAATCTCCTGACCTCGTGATCCACCTGCCTCAGCCTCCCAAAGCGCTGGGATTACAGGCGTTAGCCACCATGCCAGGCCTAAAATTTGCATTGTATAAATGCTATCACTCTTAATTTCTAAATTTGTATTTGTTGCTATAATAAATACAATTTGTTGCTCTATATTGCTTCAACGGTTAACTATCTGTTATAAACAAACCCTCATTAATTCTAATAATTTATGTATGACTTTTTAGATATTATACATATAAAATCATATTTTATTTCTGTGCAATTGCTCTTCACTTTCTTTCCCAACAATCCTCATGTTTAATTCATTATCTTCTTCTCCCAATATAATACTGACTAGAAATAGTGACAACACATATACTTTCTTTGTTTCAGCTTATGATGTTGCTATTGGTTTCATGTCAATTTCTCTGAGATGAAGGAGTTTTACTTCTAGTTTAAGAATTCTATCATAAACGAAGGTTGGATTTCACAAAAAAAAAAGTTTAATGTCTTGAGAAAATCACATAAGGTTTCTTTTTGAATTTGCTGATACTGTGAATAAGGTCGAATTTGGGGCTAAAAGTTTAGTATGCATTAGTATGCAAATTATTCTTAAAGTCAAAGCAATTCATAAGCTCATATACGGAAGAGTGCAGAGACAGAGGAGAAAAAGTCAAAGACCAAGCCCTGAGGAAATTCAGGGTTTTGTAAACTAGAGGGAGCTGGCAAACAATACTGAGAATGCATATTTTACAAGAAATACCAGAGAGATAAGCAATCTAATAAAATATCTACTGGTTGGCAACATGAAGGTTTTTGCTGTTTTTTTGTTTATTCATTTGTTTGTTTTTTGAAATGGAGTCTCATTGTGTCACCCAGGCTGGTGTGCAACCTTACAGCAACCTCTGCCTCCCGGGTTCAAACAATTCTCGTGCCTCAGCCTCCTGAGTAGCTGGAATTACAGGCGCCCACCACCAGGCCCAGCTAATTTTTGTATTTTTAATAGAGACAGGGTTTTACCATGTTGGCCAGGCTGGTCTCAAACTCCTGACCTCAGTCCATCCACCCACCTTGGCCTCCCAAAGTGCTGGGATTACAGATGTGACCCACTGTGCCCGGCCAACATGCAGGGCTTTAGTGATTTTTGCAATAATCATCTTAACTGAGTTGGTAAGGGATTGGAGGGTGGAGATAGAGAAGCCAAATTAGAAAGAATTTAAATTAGATAGTGAAAAAAAAGTTACTGAGATGAGTGCTCCCAATAAAATAAGGTACAATCTAGAATAAAGTATTTTCAAAATCTTTTGTAAATGTATTAAGGAATACCAAATAGTGCAAATTTCCTGAACAAGTCCTGGAGGAAAACTGGAACCCAGAGACTTAAGCAGAATATGAGGGTAGCCAAATCAATTTTCTGTAAGAGGATTTTGAGTGTAGAATCAAGCACAAAAATGCCATCTGAGAATTGCTTTTTCATGGGACTAGTATGGTTCTTAGACCTGAGCAGGAAAGATTTCTACCCTGAAACCCATGCTTCAGAGTACCCCTCATAACACAAATCCAACACCAGTGGTAACAGCAACACTGCTACATTTCTTAACACCTCTCTCTGGGCACCTCTCTGGGATCTCATACTCACTACAGCCCCATAACAGCACTTGAAATTGCTGACATCTGCTCTCTGATGAATGCCACTGAAGGAAACACTTCGGCGTGTCTTGCTAGGTACTTCAGAAAGGAAAGGCAATTCTGTTCAGAGTCCATAAAGGTTTGAAAGCTGTGCCACCGCTGACATCACTGTGTTGAATTGCAGGATGGGTTTCAGTGGATTAAGTGCTTAGCTAAGAGGAAAGAAGCATTATAATCTGTCAAATCCTACCTCTTCACATTAATACAATAGATGTTCATATTTCTCAGAGATGTCTAGTGCCCAATTTTTGGTTTTTCTTGTATTTCAGTTGTGGTTCTGGAGATATGTACAACCTAACAAGAAACAGGATACTAGCAAGAACTCCCAATAGTGTCTGAGGAACATTCTGAATACTAAACAATTCATTTTACTCTTGAATTTAAATACATGTTAGTTGTAAAATGCATGAAGAGTGATACCCATTATTTACCCTTGCAATGAGATGAATAGCAAATGCTAGAACTCCGAATAGTTTTAATTTCACAAAATTATTTAATAGGTTTACTTGCATTTGAAAGAAACCATTACGTTTTCATTTTTATTTAAGTGATTTGCATTTATAAACTTTAATATTTAGGCATATGGCATGTGGGCCTCCTTTTATACTCTTGGCCTGGGCCCTGAGAATATTAGAGGCAGAAGACTTCGTGAGTTAGAGCCACAGGACCTTGTAGTTATGGTAGCACAGGTTTGTTTTCATCTTCATGTGATAAGAAACCATTAGAGCATGTTAAAGTAGAAGAGTGATGTCAGCTGAATTTGGATTTAAAGGAATGATTCTCAACATTATGCGGACCTTGTTTTTACTTTAAAATATCTAATTATTAAATAAAGACTGGATACATCCAAGATGTACAACATGATGGCTAGATATATGTATATATTGTTCAGTGATTATCACAGTCAAATTAATTAACACATTCATCACCACCCATGCTGTATGTTAGATCCCAAGAGTTTGTTCAGCTTATAACTCAAAGTTCATACCCTTTGACCAGCATCCTCCCATTTCCTCCATTCACCAGCCTCTAGCAATCACCATTTTACTTTACTCTTAGCTTCTGAGAGTTTGGCATTTTCAGGTTCTACATATAAGTGCAACCACACAGGGTTTGTCTTTGTATGTATGGCTTATTTCGCTTAGCATAATGTTCTCCAGGTTTATCCATGTTGTTGCAAATGGCAGAATTTTCTTCTATTCTATGACTGAATAATATTCCTTTTGTATATGTACCACAATTTCTTTATCCATTCATCTACAGATGGGTGCTTAGGTTGATTTCATATGTTGACTATTGTGAAAAATGCTGCAATGAACATGAAGATACAGATATCTTATTGAGATACTAATTTCATTTCTTTTGGATATATTCCCGGAGTAGGATCTCTGGATCATATGGTAGTTCTATTTTTAATTTTTTGATGAACCTTCATACTGTTTTTCATGAGAGCTGTACCAATTTATACTCCCACCAACAGTGTACAAGGGTTGAGGTTCTCTTTTCTCCGCAGCCTCACCAACATTTGTTGTCTCATACCTTTTTGATAGAAAATTTCCTGTAGAGGGAAAAGAATAAATGCAAGAGACTAAATTAGGAGATTCTTAGGGCAATCTGGGCAGTATAGAGTGGTGGCTACCATCATAGCCTCTAGAACCAGGCTTCTCAAGTTTGAGATCACTTCTTAGGTACATGCTATCTCTATGATACGATGAAAATGACAACCTCTGTACTTTTTCCTCCTTATTAGTAAAATGAAGGCAAAAATCACCTAGTTCATTCATATTTTGTAAATATTAAGCAAGTTACGCAAAGCACTTGCAACTGTACCTAGCACTCAGTAAGTACTATCTGAGGGTTAAGCATTATTGGTGAGTATGGCATGGGAAAGGAATTGAGGGTGATCTTATTGATTTTAGTTCAAGCAATAGGACCAATACAATAGCACAATTTTTTTTATTATACTTTAAGTTCTAGGGTACATGTGCACAGCGTGCAGGTTTGATACATAAGTATACATGTGCCATGTTGGTTTGTTGTACCCGTCAACTCATAATTTACATTAGGTATTTCTCCTAATGCTATCCCTCCCCCAGCCTCCCGGCCCCCACCCCCTGACAGGCCCCAGTGTGTGATGTTCCCCACCTTATGTCCAAGTGATCTCATTGTTCAATTCCCGCCTATGAGTGAGAACATGTGGTGTTTGGTTTTGTGTTCTTGTGATGGTTTGCTGAAAATGATGGTTTCCATGTCCCTGAAAAGGATATGAACTCATCCTGTTTAATGGCTGCATAGTATTCCATGATGTATATGTGCCACATTTTTTTAATCCAGTCTATCATTGATGGACATTTGGGTTGGTTCCAAGTCTTTGCTACAATAGCGCAATTTAATGAGGTGAGAAACACTGGGAGAGGAGTGGGTTTTGGTGGAGAGGATGGAATCAAGAATTCAGCTTTTGACTTAGTGAATTTGTGATTTCTGTTAAATATCTAAGTGAAGGTGTTGAATGTTGAGTAGGAAGTTGAAAAAAAGAAGAGTCTGTAGCAGGAAGAAACAGTTAATTGATGTAAATTTGGGAACAAACATTGTACTGCTTGAGCTTACCTAAGGAGTGAGTAAAGATTTAGAAGAAAAGGAGTTCCGTGGAAGAGCATTGGGTCACTCCAACACATGTTTATTGGGAAAAGAAAGAAACACAGCAAATGAAAAGGAAAAGAAAGTCAGTATGGGAGAAGGAGAGCCAAAAGAGTATGGAAGTCATGTAAAATAACGTCTGTTAGGAATGTGTGGGAAGTCATTGGTGAAATAAACTCTTAAGAGGGCAGGTAAAAGAATTGAGTATTAGGGTTGATCATGTAGAAGTCATTGTTGACCTTGATTACAATGGTTTCAAAGGAATGGTGAAGATGTGAATATACACATCTTCAAAAGAGAAAGGGCATAGAGAAAGTTGAGACTATGAATATAAATACACATTTGTGGTGGTGTCTGCCACCATTTTCCACCATGAATTTACCTTTTTCCATCATGAATTTACACTTTTCCTGTTTGAAGTAAATAAGCGAGTTGTGGGAAGTTACTCTGATGTTATGTAAACATCCCATTTCACATCAAACATTCAATTTATTTATTTATATCACAATTAAACTCATGGCTTTCTGTTTTAGTCGGTGGTTTATAATCTGTTACTATCATTATTTCTTTTGAGAGCCAATCCGTGATTCGGCCAACGGAACCCCCTTCAAGCTGGGTGCCAAGACCGACTAATGTGCACCCGTTCTTTACCCTGCTTGTCTTTGACCTCTCAGGCCAGGCTGACTTCCTGCATGGAGGCCCTCCTTACTCCTCTTGGGATGCAAATCCTTTGTTCTTCCACTCCCATTTTCTTGTCATACACACTGTCTTTACCCTGCTGGCTCTAACATGATGCTCTGAACTACCAGGGCCTTTCCACCCTGGCTCAGACACTTACCTTGTTTGACCCACTTAATAACTTGTGGATTTTTTAATTGTTCCAGAAGGGAAGAAAATGGATGTGAAAGACTAAAAAGGGGAAGGGATATAAATAAAAGAAAGAAAAGGAAACTAACTGGAAGGAAAGGGATGGGGAAGGGAAGGGGAAAGACCTAAAGGAAGGAGAAGAGAAGGGGAAGGAAAAGGAAGAAGAGAAGGGGAAGGAAAACGAAGAACAGAAGGGGAAGGAAAAGGAAGAGGAGAAGGGGAAGGAAAATGAAGAACAGAAGGGGAAGGAAAATGAAGAAGAGAGAAGGGGAAGGAAAAAGAAGAGTGACAATAACCCCTTAGTAGTCCTTTCCATGTGCACTTGTGTCCCCTTCCCATCCCTGACCCACAGAACATCGGGAGTGAGATTTTTTAGTACTAAATCAAATTATGTCAATGTTTTGCTTATTGAAACTCTGTAACATGACCTAAATGGCCCTGATTTATTTTCTTCTACTGACTTCTCCTTCTTCGTCTGTTCCACTCTCTCCTTGATTTCTTGTAATGCTGTCATGCCAATGTCACTCTGATCTTCTCTCAGGTTCTCACACAGCCAATCTTTTTCTTTCCTCAAGGACCTCAGCGTGTGGCTTCCTGTGTCTGGAAAGCTTTTTTTCTTTCCCTTTGCCTGGCTAACTCCTGTGCATGCCTCTGATCTCAGGTTTAATAGACCTTCCTCAAAGATGCTGACTCTCACCTGCTGAGCTATAAAACACTTCCTGTCTTATTTTTTCACTGCACTGTGTATCCTCCCCCAACCTCACTGCACTTAACACAATGGATACTTACGTATATGTTTTATTTTAAAATGTTCAGTCTCATTCATTAGGGATAAATTCTACTTTGTTCATCATTATACATGCAGTGCCTAACATACATTAGGTATTTAATAAATACTTAATAAGCAGATGAATGTTAAAATAGATTAGTAAATAAAGGTGGCTGACTTCAAAGCCAGGCGAAGCCCTTAAACTGCTGATTGCATACCTCTCCCTTCCTTGGAATCACTTTTTTCTCCTACCATGAGTTCTTTTGACTCAGTTAACTTGACACTTTATGATGGTCTGAGATGTGTAAAACCAAAATAATTCTTATTCTTGTTGTTCTGATGTCATACTTTATCCTAGAGCCAGCCCCTAGGGGAGGTTCTTGGACAATTTCTTGACTCTGAGACAGTACAGCTGACAAGATATGAATCACATCAGAAAACTGAGAAGATCTCTTCAGAGCAAGATCACACTGAACAATATATAATTTTATGTTTTTATTTGCATAAATTTAAGGAGTACAAGTGCAGTTTTATTACATGGTTATACTGCATAATGTCTAAGCCTTTAGTGCAACTATCACCCAAATAATACACATTGTATGCATTAAGGAATTTCTTATCCCTCAAGCCCCTCCTAGTCTTCCACCATTTGGGGTCTCCAGTGTCTATTATTCCAGTCTGTTTGTCCATGTGCACACATTATTTAGCTCCCACTTTTAAGTGAGAACATGCAGTATTGAATTTCTGCTTCTGAGTTATTTCACTTAAGATGATGGCCTCCAGTTAAATCTATGTTGCTGCAAAAGACATGATTTCACTCTTATTTATGGGTGAATAGTATTCCATTTTATATGTACAACATTTTTTTCCTACTTATCTGCAGATGCAAGCTTAGGTTAATTTCATATCTTTGCTATTATGAATAGTGCTGTGATAAACATATGAGTGCAGGTTTCTTTTGACACAATCATTTATTTTCCTTTGGGTAGATATCCAATAATGGGAGTGCTGGTTAAATGGTTTGTTTGGACAGTGTGGTCATCTTAATGATATTGATTCATCCAATCTTTGAGCATGGGATATTTTATTTGTTTGTGTCAGCTATGATTTCTTTAATCAGTGTATTATAGTTCTTGCAGATATATTTAATATCCTCGGTTAGATGTATTCTTAGATATTTTATTTTTGTCTGTGGCTATTGTAAATGTGATTGTGTTCTGGGTTGTGTTTTCATCTTGATTGTTATTGGAGTATAAAAATGCTGCCAATTTTTGTATGTTGATTTGTATTTTGAAACTTTACTGAAATCATTTATTAAATCTAGGTATGTTTTAGAGAAGTGTTTAGAGTTTTCCAGGTATAAGATCACATCATCAGCTCATAGAGATAATTTGACTTCCTGTTTTTGTACGCCTTTTATTTCTTTATCTTGCCTATTGCTCTGGCTAGGACTTCCAGTACTATGATGAAGAGAAGCAATGAAACTGGTCATCCTTGTTTTGTTACAGTTCTTAAGGGAAATACTTTCTATTTTTCCCCTTTCTGTAGAAGAAAACCCAGAGAAAACTCTTCAGTATGATGTTGCTGTGGGTTTGTCATATATGGCTTTTATCATCATATTTATCTTTATACTAAATAATAATAGATTTAGTATTTATTATTTTGAGGTATATTTCTTCTGTGCTTTAGTTTTTTGTGGTTTTTTTTTTATCATGAAGAGATGTTGAATTTTATCAAATGCTTTTTCTGCATCCATTAAGATAATCCCCCAGTTTTTACTTTAAATTTTGTTTATGTGATGAATTACGTTTATTGATTTGCATATACTGAACCATCCTTGCATTCCTGGAAAAAAAACAATGTTATTATGGTGTACTTTCTTTATGATGTGTTGTTGGATTTGGTTTGCTGGTGGGTTTTTTTTTTGTTCTTGTTGTTGCTGTTTTGTTTTGTTTTGTTTTGAGGATTTTTGCATCTATGTTCACCAGAGATATTGGTCTGTAGTTTTCTGACTTTGATATCAGAGTGATACTGCCTTCATGGAATGATTTAAGGAAGATTCCCTCCTTGGTTTTCTTGGAAGAATTTCAGGAGGATTGGCATCAGTTCTTCTTTGTACATTTGGTAGAATTCAGCTGTGAATACATCTGGTTCTGGACATTTTGTTGGTTGGGAGACTTTTTTTATTATTGTTTCAATCTCACTACTTGCTATTGGTCTGTCCAGGATTTCTATTTCTTCCTGGTTCAATAGTGAGAGGTTATATATTTCCAAAAATTTATCCATTTCCTCTAGGTTCCCTAGCTTATAATCATATAGCTATTCATAGTAGTCTCTGCTGATCTTTTGTATGTCTGTGTTCTCAGTTTTAATGTCCCCTTTTTTATTTCTGATTATGTTTATTTGGATCTTCTCTCTACTTGGTTAGTCTAGCTAGCAGTCTATCTATTTTGTTTTATTTTCTGAAAGAACCAACTTTTCATTCCACAGATCCTTTGCATTGTGCTTTTGTTGTCAATTTTATTTAGTCCTGCTTTGATCTGCTTGTTATTTGTTTATTTTTTTGCTAGCTTTGGGTTTAGTTTGTTCTTTTTATTCCTAGTCCCTTGAGGTATGCAACATTAGGTTGTTAATTTGTGGTTTTTCATTTCTTTTGGTGTAGGCATCGTACACCAGAAACTTCTTTCTTGGAATTGCTTTTGCTGTACCCCAGATGGTTTTGGTATATTGTGTATATTTTTATTTATTTTAATTTTTAAAATTTCTGTCTTAATTTTGTCATTGGCACAAATATCATTTCTGAGTATGTTGTTTAATTCCCATGTATTTGTATGGTTTTGAGTGTTCCTCTTGGAATTCATTTACAGTTTTATTCCACTGTGGTATGAGAAGATACCTAGTATCATTAAAACTTGTTTTTTAAAATTATTGAGACATGTTTGGTGGCCTAACACACGTCCTATCTTGGAGAATGTTCCATGCACTGATATGAAGAATGTATATCCTGTTCTTGGGAAGGATAAATAAATATATTTACAGTGCACCCAGTGTTGGGTGATTGTTATATCCTCTTGTTGAATAGATTCCTTTATCATTATATAATGGCCTTCTTTGTCTTTCTTATTGTTGTTGATTTAAAGTTTATCTGATATAAGTATAGGTACTCCTACTTGCTTTTGACTTCTGTTTGTGTGGAATATTTTTTCCACCTCTTTACCTTCAGTCTATTTGTCTTTACCAGGAAGGTGAGTTTCTTGTAAGCAGCATAGAGTTCATTCTTTTTTTTTCCTTAATCCATTCCACCAATCTATATTTTTGAAGTGGAGCATTTAACCCATTTATGTTCAGGATTAAAATTGATATTGAGGATTTTTTCCTGTCATAATGTTAATTGTTATCTAGTTGCTTTGTAGACTCCTTGTTTCTTTTTATTTTCTGTTTGACTTAGCAGTTTGATGGAGTTCTCTCGTGCTACCATTTGATTTTTTTTTTTTTTTTTTTTTTTTTTTTGAGACAGAATCTCGCTGTGTTGCCCAGGCTGGAAGGCAGTGGCTGCATAAATGTCTTCTTTTGGCATTTTGAGGAACTCCTTTTGATTAGGATCTGTTGCTGCACAGTTGTTGTGATCCTTTGGCAGTGTCACATTTCCTTGCTTTTTCATATTTTCTGTGTCCGTCCATGGATATCTGTGCATATGGTATAGCAGTTACTTCTTTCTATTTAGTTTTGTTTGTTTTGAGACAGAGTTTCACTCTGTTGCCTAGGCTGGAGTGCTGTGGTGTGATCTCAGCTCACTGCAACCTCTGCCTCCTGAGTTCAAGCAATTCTCCTGCCTCAGCCTCCTGAGTATCTGGGATTACAAGCATGTGCCACCATGCCCAGCGAATTCTTGTATTTTTAGTAGAGACAAGCTTTCACCATGTTGGAAAGGCTGGTCTTGAACTACTGACCTCAGGTGATTTGCCCCCCTCGGCCTATATATACATGTTGTAGGTTCAGTGGGATGCTTTGGCTTTGATTTTGAGTGCTTGTTATAGTGTAAACCCCGTATGATTTCTTTGGCAGTACACAGGGTCAGTGATATGTATGATTTTTTTGGTGGCTTAGGGTAGAGTTATTAGTTGAGGCTGTGGTGCAGTTTTGCTGGGGACTAGGATGCCAGGTAAGCTGGTCTTCAGGCCCTGGTAGTGGCAGCAGTAAGCTGAATGTGCCTGTTCTTAAGTCTCAGGGCAGCTTATCCTGGCACCAGTGTTGGTGGGAGTTAGGAGGTCAATTCTTGGGCCTCCAGGTGGATTGTTAAGATGCTGGTAGTGGGAGTGGTGGGCTGGCATGTAGCCCAGGTTCTCAGCTGATCTGGTGTGAATGATGGCAGTGGCTGTGGAGTTGCAACCCACACAGTCCACGCTAGTGTTGGAGGTGGCTGCAATTGGTTGGGCGGGTGTCAACTGTGGTGGTGTCAGTAGATTGAGTCAGCACAACTTCAGCCCTGGCAGGGGTGATCAGGTGCCAACAGTGGTGGACAGGGCTGCCCCAGCAGGGGTGATCAGGTGCCAACAGTGGTGGACAGGGCTGCCCCAGCAGGGGTGATCAAGTGCCAACAGTGGTGGACGGGACTGGGAAATTTCTGGGCCCTGGGTGACGTGAATGGCTCTGGGTCAGAAGACTTATCTTCAGGCCTCCTGGTAGGGTCTTTGGGTGCTGGCTGTGACAGGCAGAGGTGGAGTGGTCCCCAGGCCACTGGCAGAATGCTCAGGTGTGAGCTGTGGTTGCTGTGCTGTGGGCCTGCCACCAGGGAGGGTGGGGCCCCTCTCAGATAGAGCAGTATGGATACGAAGCTATGGGAATTGCAGACTGCTCATGCCTCAGTCCCGGGGCGAGGATAGCAGAGTGGTAGGAATTGTCTTAAGGGTGCATGGAGTGCCTGATCTGCCTTCTCCCTCCATAGCATGGAGATAGTTGCAGCAATGTTAGTCCATGCCTGGTCTGAGGGTGGGGTACAGCCCAGCACTGCACTGGAAACAGCACCAGCTGTGGGCCCACAACCAGAGAGGTTGGGGCACCTCTCCGACAACCAGCTTGGACCAAACACTGTAGAGAGTGTGGTCTGCTTGAGTTTTGGTCTCTCAGCAACCTGCAGCAGGGAGGGAGGAATTGTCCCAGGGTTTGAAGGAGTATCCGGCCTCTCCCTCCCTCCTGGGCTGGGCTGTGTTTGTAGTAACGTCAGTCAGAGCTCAGCCCAAGGGCAGGGTATAGTCCAGTGTTCACTTCTCAGAATGGCACTGGCTATGTCCATGACCAGAGTACGTGAGGTCCCTCTCAGGTGAGCTGTCTGGGTAAGAAGGTGTGCGGAGCATGGTCCACTCACAACTCTCACAGTGGCCCATAGCAGGATGGTGGGCATTGTCCTAGATGTGCACAGGAGAGCCTGGCGTCCCTCTCCCTCCTTAGTTGAGCCACAGATGCAGTAGTATCAGCATGAATTCAGTCCAAGAGCAGGGTGCAACCCAGCGATAAACTCTCAAAACGGTGCTGGCCGTGGGCTTGTGCCCGGAAAGGGTGGGCCCGCTGTCAGGAGAACAGCATGGGCAAGTGATGGGGAGTGTGGCCCACCCACATCTCAGTCTCACGGCGGCCTGCAGTAGGGCAATGGATGGGGACCTTCCCATGGGTGCGTGGGAGCAGGTGATCTCCGCTTTCCTCCTTGGAGGAGTGCAGCAGCAGTACTGTGTCTGCAGATCCCCAGTAACTAGGCTCTCAGAATGGCACCAAGTTGAAGCTGCTCTAGGCTCAGAGCCTGTGAGATTCTGTGGGTTCCCTTTCTGAAGCAACATCTTTGTGCTATCTCTGCGCAACTCCCTCTGTTAAGCCCAAGGCCCACATGGGTCAAGGGATTCTCCAGTAGCCAGGATTGTAAAATCTCATTTTGTAGCACAGACTCCCTTATGAGTCTCTGTTTTTCTTTCCCTGTCCTGGAGCCTCTCCAGCTCCGAACCAATCCCCAGCTGGGCACACTGCCTCGAACCATCTCGTTACTTACTTTTGGTGCTTCTTGTCACTTTGCTGATGAGCCTTAATGCTTGCTCTTAGGGAACACTTACATGATCTGTTAGAAATGTGAGTATCTACTTATTATTGTGGTTTCTTTTCATGGAGAAGGCACACACTGCCTGCATCTAGACAGCCCATCTAGAGCCATCTCCTGAACCATACTTTGGCTCAGCCAGTCCACATAAGCTGTGCTGCCACTACTATGCTACTGATCATGATAATAATAATAATAATAATAATACTGGTGTTTTCATGTATTGACTACTTACTATATGTTGGTCATTTTACATAGCATTTCTTTCATTTTATTTCATTTATTTTCTCTATGAGTTAAGCAGTAGAGTAGATATATATTGTTCTCAATGTCAATATCTGAAAAATTAGTAGAATCATATTCTGTCTCCAGATAAGATAACTGAGTATTAGAACATGGTGAGATCTAAACCCAGAGTAATCTGTCTCAAAAACTCATAACTCTTGACCTTAGGGCATTCTCTGCTGTTCTGTTTCCCATCCCTGCTCCCGAAGCCCACATCTCGACACAATGAACACACACAAAGAGCATCTTACAAAGGCTAATGCAGAAAAAGAAGGCAGGAGCTCTATGTCCCATGATGTGCCACATCCGCTGCCAAAAGAGTACTATCTGGAATTGTGGGGAGGGAAGGATAATCTAACATCTTTTATTCTTCTTCACTTTTCCCTTTCTCAGCTGAAAATGCATTACTTTACTGCAGCTACACCTCTTAAAGCAACACACTGATGTGTTCTCAAAAAAGGGAATCTCGACAGAATGGATGTTTGTCTATTTGGGAGTACTGAGGAAGATACCTGATATTTATTTTCTCCTTTTAAGTGCCTGTACTGATGTCTGAGAATAAAAATTACAAGTCTCTGAACTGATGTCACAGAACCGGCCCTTCCTGAAGCCAAAGGGACTTTAGGGTGAGGAGTCACCAGGCTGAGTCACTGATTAGTACTTTCTAAAAGGAAGTGTTTGGTAGACAAGTGCCTTTAGACGCAGGATCCATTGGTGTTTGTTTTGGAGACTGTTTACCACAGAAACTTTGAAGAAAGTACGCCCAGGACTAAACAGTCTCTAATGACCTGTTACAGTTCCTGGTAGACTCACTTCTGGAGTTGGGGGCTGTGATTCTGATTTCTTCCTTAATGTTAAAATCTAAGTGACAAAGTGGTCAAAATGTTTCTGTCCTGTGAAGTGATTTCTTATGAGTGGTGCCATGACACCCCTCTACTTGTTTGTTGCCTTAGAGACTGAGGGTTGATAACTTCGCAAGAAATTTCATCACCCACCAGTTGTTTGTAGTAGCACTGGGTTTGTAGGGTGCACATCTCCAGTCACGTAATATATTTTATGTTTTGCCATCTGCATATGATGGTAAGTACTAGTGTTTATTTTGTGCCTTATTCTGCACAAGACTTGAGGCAGCTTGCAGAATTGTAAGAAAAATTTTTGATTGGAATATAAGATGGAGATTGTGGGGGGACTTAGAAAACAGCTGGTGCGTGATGGGGCTAGGGTCCATGTCTTGGCTCAGAAAAACCTGGACTGAACAGAAGCAAGACAACTCCAGACAGGGGAAACACCCTCCCCAGGTTCTGCTGGTTGTGTCAGGACAATGGGAAGGCTTTACCTTTTGTAACTCTTTCTCTCTGCCCTAGTTCTATGCCCAGGTCTAATGATGACTCTGGTGGCCTGTGTGGAAATGCACCATGGCATCCTGAGCCATCCTGGGGTAAGGCTGCAGTACAGTGGGTGGGAGATGGCATCCAGCAGCATTTTATCTCCCTCGGGTCTGGGGAACACAGCCAAGATGCCTTCAACTGGCTGCTTTTTCCAGCAACTCCACTTACTCCCTCACTGGCTCATACATTTGTAAAATCAAAGTGCTTAGTAATGGTCTGTAAGATTCACACTCACCATTTTTTTTTTTTTTTTGAGATGGAGTTTCGCTCTTGTCACCCAGGCTGGAGTGCAATGGTGTGATCTCGGCTCACTGCAACCTCCGCCTCCTGGGTTCAAGTGATTCTCCTGCCTCAGCCTCCCAAGTAGCTGGGATTACAGGCATGCCTCATGATGCCCAGCTAATTTTTGTATTATTAATAGAGATGGGATTTCACCATGTTGGCCAGGCTAGTGTCGAACTCCTGATCTCAGGTGATCCACCTGCCTTGGCTTCCCAAAGTGCTGGGATTACAAGCATGAGCCATGGCACCTGGCCCACACTCACCATTTTTTAAAGATAACTTTTTACATTTTGAGTTGCTAAAACACTTTGGTTATGCAACACATTATACAAGGATTTACTGTATATAATCATCTGCAAGATGAGTTCTATTCGTTCCATTTTAGAGAAGAGTGAGTTGAGCTTTAAAGTAGTAAAACGACTTGCTTAATTTTACACAGTTAATAAACAGAAGTGTTAGAATTGGAATCCATGTTGAGTTCCAGAGCCTATACTCTTCCCATTTCTCTACACTGCCTGGTAGGAAAACAGCATTGACAAGGCTTTGACGAACATCTCCAAAAGGCACAGGCCTAAGGTTCTCCATACTCTCTGATAAAGAAGAAAAGATGTGCATATGTGAAACTGATCAGACATACAGATAGCAATAGAGCAAAAGTTTCAGAATTGAAAACAGGGACTCAAAGAGATATTTGTGCATCCGCATCCATAGCAGCATTATTCTCATGGCCAAGAGGCAGAAGCAGCCCAAGTCTACATGGGCAGATGATTGGATGAACAAATATGGCATATGCTTAGACTAAAATAGTATTCAGCTTTGATAAGGAAGGACATTCTGAAGTGTGCTACAACATGCATGAAACGTGAGGACATTATGTTAAGGGAAATAAGTCAATCACAAAAGACTAAGTACTGTATTATTCCACTTACATGAGATAACTAATGTAGTCAAATATTGTAGGGATAGAAAGAAGATAGGTGGTTTCCAAGGAATGAGAGGTGGCGGAATGGGAATTAGCATTTAATGGGTACAGAATTTCATGTTTGCAAAATAAGAAAAGTTCTACGGCTGGGTGGTGGTGATGGTTGCATGACAGTGTAAATGTACTCAATACAACAGAACTGTCTACTTAAAAATGATTGGCCGGGCACGGTGGCTCACGCCTGTAATCCCAGCACTTTGGGAGGCCAAGACGGGTGGATCACGAGGTCAGGAGATCGAGACCATCCTGGCTAACACGGTGAAACCCCATCTCTACTAAAAAGAAAAAAAAAATTAGCCGGGCGTGGTGGCGGGCGCCTGTAGTCCCAGCTACTCGGGAGACTGAGGCACGAGAATGGCATGAACCCAGGATGCAGAGCTTGCAGTGAGCTGAGATCTCGCCATTGCACTCCAGCCTGGGCAACAGAGCGAGACTCTGCCTCAAAAAAAAAATGATCAAGGTCGGCCAGGCACAGTGACTCGTGCCTGTAATCTCAGCACTTTGGGAGGACGAGGTGGGCGGATCACCTGAGGTCAGGGGTTTGAGACCAGCCTGATCAACATGGAGAAACCCCATCTCTACTAAAGATACAAAATTAGCTGAGCCTGGTGGCACATGCCTGTGATCCCAGCTATTCGGGAGGCTGAGGCAGGAGAATTGCTTGACCCTGGGAGGTGGAGGTTGCAGTGAGCCGAGATTGCACCATTGCACTCCAGCCTGGGCAACAAGAGCAAAACTCCGTCTCAAAAAAAAAAATGATCAAGGTCAACTGTATGTCACATGCATTTTACCACACTTTTTTTTTTTGAGACGGAGTCTCACTCCATCACCAGGCTGGAGTGCAGTGGCGTGATCTCGGCTCACTGCAACCTCTGCTTCCCAGGTTCAAGCAATTCTCCTGCCTCAGCCTCCCGAGTAGCTGGGATTACAGGCACGTGCCACCACGCCCAGCTAATTTTTCTATTTTTAGTAGAGACGGGGTTTCACCATATTGGTCAGGCTGGTCTTATTCTCGTGACCTCGTGATCCACCCACCTCAACCTCCCAAAGTGCTGGGATTACAGGCATGAGCCACCGTGCCCGGCCCACACTTTTTTTTTTAAGTGAATCCTTTATGTCTCAACTTAGACATGGTCTCCTTCAGGAAGCTGTTCTCAAGCCTCTGCTCATCTAGATACTGTGTTCCTATTCATGTTCCTAAGTACCATGTATTTCCTTCATTCTAGCACTTATTACAGTTTATTAAACTTGCCTGTTTGTGTGTTATTTGTTTGTTTGTCTGTATCCCACAAAAGACTACAAGTTCAGTGAG
Organism: Pongo pygmaeus; assembly: GCF_028885625.2. NCBI lineage: Eukaryota > Metazoa > Chordata > Mammalia > Primates > Hominidae > Pongo > Pongo pygmaeus. The sequence goes on along the minus strand of NC_072380.2, from coordinate 40,407,700 downwards.
ATCAAGGACTTTGTTGTTCTCAGTGACTGGCCTCTTAGCACAATGCCTCACACACAGTAGGCAGGCATTCAGTAATATGGGTTGAATAAATAAATCAGTGTATAAGAATTTTTAGTTTTATGCAAATATCTATGCAGCATTTTCTCACTTGTCCTTTTGAAAATTCTGTGAGGGAGATTGAATCGATCTTAAGGCTCCTATTTCACCAATGTGGAAGTTGAGGTCTCAAAAAGTTAAGGAAATGATGTAGGGCCATGCAGATGGAAAGTGGTAGAGCCATCTCTTGGTACAGCTTTTATTCATACCACAATATCCCAGATCTTAGCTTCTTATTTCACACAGCGAACTCTTTTTGCTAGGTGTCTTCTTCTTCGTGCCTAAGTGAAAATTGTGTGTGTGCTACGGTTTTCTTCTGTGGGCAGTAGTAGACCCTATTGGCAACCCACCTCCATATTCCACAGCCCACCTCCACGTTCACCTGTGACTGTGTAGGCAGTTTCCAGAAGTTTGAGAACTTCTCACCCCGAGCACCTACATTTCTTTTCCTCCTCTGCCTGAGGTTTTCTTCAGTACCATTTTCTTCAGGAACTCCCTTTCTACCTAGTGGTACAGCCCAAAAGTGTATAGGGAGGGGGCTAATGCCTTAGGGAGAAATCCCCAATTAATGGGGATGAGAATTGCTAGGTTAAGTAAGGCAGCCTCCACACCCTCTGCTGGGACAATTCAGAGGTATGCTTCTTCCTTCAGGTTTCCTGGAGGGTCTACACTGGGATTGAAACCCAGGGGCCTGCAGAGCTCAACCCACACAGTAATACTCCCTTTCACGGCTTTTCTCCTGCCCTGAATCATTGCCATCACTGTCTTATTTATGCTTCCAGGGACTATTTCACAAATAAACTACCTGCATGCAAGCCTTATCTTGAGGTCTTCTTTTGGAAAATAAACAAACTAACCAATCCACAATAAGTAGGAAGGACAGAAGCAAAGAACGGAGTTTCCTCCCCACAGCTGATAAGTGTCCTTGGAGAATATTCCCAGCCACGTGGCTCATCCAGCTCCTCAGCAGGTGACCTCTCGAGGCCCCTTTCCTCTCTGAGAGGTCCCTCATTCTACTCCAGGGTACACTTGTTCATCTAACGCCATGCATGACGATGACTGCTCACCCCAATGCGGTCTACCTACAGCCACACTGTCACTCTCTGGGCACTGGCCTGTGGCAGGCTGGAACTGGCACCGAGCAGGCAATTTCCAACCTCTGTGCCAGTTCTTTTTGTCCTTTGTTTATCAGAACTGGCTGGAATTACTGACTGGAACCCCTAAGGGGAGGACAGAAGTTGCAAACAACCATAGCTGTCTACATTCCATTAGCTGAGGCAGACAGAGTCAGCAGCACAATACGGCATTAACTTCCAGACATGCACATTTAGTTTCAGACGGTCCACAAGAAGGGTGGGGGGAGCAAGGCAGAAATCGTACTCATGCAGCAAAATGCAAACGAGTAGCACACCGGATGCCCTTTGTTAACTATTGCTCAACAGGCTTCTGAAACCAGTTTTCCCAGAGTTGATGAAATGTTTGTTTATTCAAGGAGCTTGTCTCTAAAATCCAAAGGTCAATTTCATTGATTGATGTCTGTGCCACCTGCACCGAAAAGAGCAACCTTCTAACCTGTGTCCTCCTTTCACCTCTCCCTGGGGACAAAAGCCACTACCTTATGGGCCACCTGAGCACCAAGGTACTGTTTCTTTCACCCCCAACTACTTTGACCTGCTGCCTGCTCCATCACATACGCCACCCTACCAGGAAAGACTCACAGGTGCAGAGGGGTAAATGTGTTGTATTGGCAGTGGGATCAAACTCTAGACACCGCCGTGAATTTTGTCTTATTTATTTTCACATCCCATTCCTAAGTAGAGTGTCTGGCACTTAGCGGATGTTCATTAAATATTTGTTAAATCCTTGGATGCATGCATGAATGAATTAATGAGTTTATGCATAATTCTTCCCAGCTTGAAGGGTTGAGATTTATGCTATGAATATATTTCCTGAGTAATTAGCTCTGTGCATAGCGGGTGCCCAGTAAATATGAATTAATGGATCAATAATGTGCCTGAACGGGGTTTGCAGAGGAAAAATCACTAGGAAGACCTGTAGGTGTGCCCCACTTGGTCATTGGTGGAATTGTGTGACATACCCCCTGAGTGATTAGAGTCTCATATAACTGATTCTTGTGATAGTTGGCACTACTGAGATTGGTAAGAAATCATTTTAGACGGGCTTTCCATTTCTGCATATGCCCTTTCTTCACATCCTGTTTTGTATTAGTTTTTTTTGAGGCATCTAGGCAGAGCTAGACAGTGGGGAATGATCAGGGCTATAAGTTATTTCCAGATAGATCCCTTAAATGAGTAAGAGTCTGCCTGTGGTCTTAAGTGTAGGTAAATAGTCCCTAAGGGGAGGTACTAGCTGTATTATCTATAGTACACTGTGGGCATGCAATACGTTCAATAAAGCCGTAATAGAGTAATAGGTACAATCATTCATTATTATCTTTCTCCATTTAAAGCTGTTTCAGAGTGACATATCAAATACCTTAAAATGAAGAAGTTTCCTTTCTTCATTTTAAAATGATATTGTAGAATTGCAGCATTTTGGTTTTTTCTCTCATACATATTGAATTATTTCTGGAATGTTTATAAATAATATACCTTGGGTCAACATTTCTTATATTTAATAATAATGATAGTGATAATAGTAATGATAACAGTGTAACAGTGTTTTGTTTTTTGTTTTTTTTTTTTTTAGATGGAGTTTTGCTCTTGTTGCCCAGATTGGCATGCAATGGCGTGATCTTGGCTCACTACAACCTCTGCCTCCTGGGTTCAAATGATTCTCCTGCCTCAGCCTCCCAAGTAGCTGGGATTATAGGCACACGCCACCACATCCAGATAATTTTTGTATTTTTAGCAGAGATGGGGTTTTGCCATGTTGACCAGGCTCTTCTCGAATTCCTGACCCCAGGTAATCCACCTGCCTCAGCCTCCCAAAGTGCTGGGATTACAGGTATGAGACACCACACCCAGCCAATCTACTTATTTTAAGCAATCTTTCTGGAGATTCCATACAATGTTTTTATTTACATCTCATTTAGTTACAGGGCTGTACTTAGATGTAATGATAGCTAGGAAGTGTGAGGATTTCGCTAGATGATTTAATACCCTGAATAAAATCATCATTCTGTTCCATAGAATTCTTACCAACAGTCTGCCACTGCAAAGGGACATCTTAATAGTCAAGTAGACGGGCTTGCTTTGGGATGTTGGTAAGTTCCCTTACTGGTCATCCCAGAATTTGCTTAATGAACTCATGAACAAGGTAGCCCTGGTGGCAGAAATGGGAACTGTGCATCTGCTCAGCCACAAGCATGTCCCTCACCAAGGCTGACTTGTAACTGACCACTGCTGAATACCCAATAGGCTACTATTGCTAAGCATCCAGTATAGGTTAAAATTTTGGATCACTATTTGTTAATAAAGGAATCCAGCATCACAGTAGTGAATTGTTCACATTAGGCCCCTCCTATTATGATGAGGACAGAGATTTGATTTTACTGACAGAGATACTTTTTCCAGATTTGTATTTTCTTTCTCTGTCTGTCATGGCTTTGCCAGAACTATAATCCACGAGCTTGTAGAACTCCGTACACACCATCATGACATCTCATGATTGGGGACTCTACCTCACTGTCAGGGGAGTAAGGCTATGATGCCACGCTGAGGGCATTCACTGGTCTGATTCTGTGTCCCATTATTCTGAAGCAACAACTGTGCCACAGCTGGAAACAAAGCCTTGCCAGCTTGTGCAGCCATCCTGAGGAGTAAAGTGAATGCTATGAAGTACTGATCCAACATATGATGGTGTTTTACTCACAGCTAGAAGATATGGTTCACAGAATTGAAAGATGGAAATAGATTTGGTGCTTTGCTAGGTTACACACCTGCTTGCCATCTGTTGTCAGTTCTTCTCAGGTCTTGGAGAGCTGAGAATTTTAATACTAATTTACTTGGGAACTTGGGGTTTCCTATTTTATTAGATGAATTAGGTCAAAAAACATGTTATGATTTTAGCTATGGTAGAAGTTGGATTATTCATATACATTAGAGCAGGAGATATATGAATAAAATCTAACTTATTCCCTCTATGGTTTCTTTGTAAAACTAGGCATGGTAGTAAATATTAACAGAAGTCCTTAGTAGAAGGACTGTTAAGGTCTCAGATCTGTGAGGATGGCAAAGGTTTTTGTCACCATATTAAATATCCTTTGATAAACTGGTTGTTGGAAGATGACGAGAGGAATAGAGCACGTGGGAAAGAAGGCGGAAAAAAGATTAGTGGGCCGGGTGCCACGGCTCATGCTTGTAATCCCAGCTTTCTGGGAGGCTGAGGCGGGTGGGTCACGAGGTCAGGAGTTCAAGACCAGCCTGAACAACATGGTGAAACCCCATTTCTACTAAAAATACAAAAATTATCCAGGTGTGTTGGCAGGTACCTGTAATCCCAGCTACTTGGGAGGCTGAGACAGGAGAATTGTTTGAAAGCCTATGGGGCAGAGGTTGCAGTGAGCTGGGATCATGCCACTGCACAGCAGCCTGTGCAACAGAGCGAGACTCTGTCTCAAAAAAAAAAAAAAAAAGAAAGAAAAAAAAAGATTAGTTATGGCCTTGTGATCAGTTACAGAAATTAGATCTATAGTATCACTCCGTAGTGATGTGGCCCCCCCTCACCATGCTCCTCTCAACCAGACAGTACCAGCAGAGGTCTAGTATTGATACTAAACTACCATCCCAGTAATAAAGAGTAACTCCACCCCTCTTGGATATCAGCGGAGGCCTGATAGGGATCTTGGACTTCTACCCAACCTGGCAGGAATGAGGAGATACTGCTCTTCTCTTGCTGACGTGGTGTCAAGGAAGTCCTGCTACACTAGAAGCTCTAAATGAAATCCAGAATCTCTTACTATGATATTCAAAAGGTCCAGGTTTCAATCACAATTTACTTGTCATATGAGAACCAAAAAAAAAAACCACAATTTGAATGCTGAATGATGATCAACAGACACAAACGAGAAGATGACAAATATACTAGAATTATCTGACAAAGATTTTAAAGCAGTCTTCATAAAAAGGATGCTTTAGGCCAGGCACGGTGGCTCACACCTATAATTCCAGCACTTTGGGAGGCCAAGGCAGGCAGATCACGAGGTCAGGAGATCGAGACCATCCTCACTAACACAGGGAAACCCCATCTCTATTAAAAATACAAAAAATTAGCCCGGCATGGTGACAGGCACCTGTAGTCCCAGCTACTCAGGAGGCTGAGGCAGGAGAATGGCGTGAACCCAGGAGGTGGAGCTTGCAATGAGCAGAGATCGTGCCACTGCTCTCCAGCCTGGGCAACAGAGCGAGACTCTGTCAAAAAAAAAAAAAAAAAAAAAAAAAGATGCTTTAACATAAATTATAAACACACTTGAAACAAATAAAATTAAAAAGTGTCAATAAAGAAATAGAAAATGTAAAGAAGAACCAATTAGAAATTTTAAACTTGAAAAATAGAAAAGAACACTAAAAGAACCAAATAACAGAGCTCAATTGATAGCCTCATTAGCAGGAAAGAGAAAAGACTAAGTGAAATTGAAGACAGGATAATAGAAATTCCCCAATTTAAATAAAACAGAGAGGAAATAGACTAAAAAAATAAAGAAACAGAGCTTTGGATATCTGTGAGATGTTTTTAAAAGATTTAATATTTGTATTATTAGCATTATGGACAGAGAGGAGAAAGAGGTTGAGGCTGAGAAGGTACTCAAAGAAATAATGGCTGAAAATGTTCCAAATTTGTGAAAAGACAAATATTTACACATTCAATAACCTGAGCCAACCCCAACCATGATACAAAAGTCCACATCAAGGCAAATCATAATCAAAATCCTGAAAGTTAAAGACAGAGAAAATTATTGTACACAGCAAGAACTGACACATAAGGGAAAAAGTTTTAAAGACGGCAGCTTTATGGCCAGGCGCAGTGGCTCACACCTGTAATCCCAGCACTTTTCGAGGCTGAGGAAGGCAGATCACTTGAGGCCAGGAGTTCGAGACCAGCCTGGCCAACACGGTGAAACCTCTTCTCCACAAAAAATACAAAAATCAGCCAGGCATGGTGGTGGGCACCTGTAATCCCACCTACTCAAGAGGCTGAGGCACAAGACTCTCTTGAACACGGGAGGCAGAGGTTGCAGTGAGCAGGGATCATGCCACTGCACTCCAGCCTGGGCAACAGAGCAAGACTTTGTCTCAAAAAGAAAAATAAAAATAAAAAATAAATAAAGACAGCAGATTTATTAATAGAATCTACAAAGGCCAGAAGGAAGTGGCGCACCATTTTTCAAATGCTGAAAAAAAGGAAACATCAAACATTCTTCCGAAATGGAAAGGAAATTAAGACTTTGTGAGATGAAGGAAAGCTAAGCAAATTTATCAGCAGCTGATCGACACTAAAAGAATGGCTAATGAAGATTTCTTAAACAAAAGAGAAAGGATAAAATTAGATCTTGGAACATCAGTGTGTTAGGCCATTCCTGTATTGCTATTAAGAAATACCTGAGACTGGGTAATTTATAAGAAAAATGTTTAATTAGCTCACGGTTCTGCAGGTTTCACAGGAACCATAGTGGCCAGGATCTGCTTTTGGGGAGGCCTCAGGGAGCTTTTACTCATGGCAAAAGCTGAAGCAAGGGAGTGGGGAGTGAGAGGTGCCACACACTTTTAAACGTCCAGATTTCCTGTGAACTCAGAGTGAGTGCTCACTTACCACTAAGGGGATGGCCCAAGCCACTCATGAGGGATCTTCCCCCATGATGTAATCACCTCCCACCACACCCCACCTCCAATACTGGGGATTATAATTCAACACGAGATTTGGATGGGGACAAACATGCAAACTATATCAACCAGAAAGAAAGAAAGAGCCATGAAAAATGTATATTGAGGCATGTAACAAAATGTAGGTAAATACAAGAGACTTTCCAACTACTCTTGAGTTTTCCAAATTGTGTATGACATTTGTAACAAAAACGTTAACACTGTCAGATATGGTTCTCAAAATATGTAGAAGAAATAGTTAAAACAATTATATTATAAATGCAGGAGGTTTAAAGCATGTAAAATAAGGTGAGGTTTCCATACTTCACTCGAACTGGTAGAACATGTGTGCCTGTAGTCTGTGCAAAGCTGCACATATATAAAATATGGCACTAAGAGAAATTAATGAAAATATTATAGAAAGATATACTCAGAAACACTATGTATAAATAAAAATGTTCACATAACCCACAGAGAGACAGAAAAATAAAATGGAGAAAAACGCCAGGTGTTGTGGTACATGCCTGAATCCCATCATTTTTGGAGGCCAAGGTGGCGGATGGCTTGAGCCCAGGAGTTTGAGAACAGCTTGGGCAACATGGTGAAACCCTATCTCTACAAAAATTAGCATGGTGCCCATAGTCCCAGCCCAGCTACTTGGGAGGCTGAGGTGGGAGGATCTCTTGAGCCCTGGAGGTTGAGGCTATAGTGAGCTGTGATAGTGCCACTGCATTTCAGCCTGGGTGACACAGTAAGACACTGTCTCAAAACAAACAAACAAAGAAACAAAAAACAATTAAAAAAAACAAGAAAAAACCCAAACAAACAAAAATAGAGAAAAAAAGAGAGAAAACAAAAATTAAATATAGACATTAGCCCCAACCTATCAATAATTACATTGAACCTAAATGTTCTAAATATAATAATTTAAAAAACAGAAATGAACAAAGTTGATTAGAAGACCGAACATGAGGCTGGGCACAGTGGCTCATGCCTGTAATCCTAGCACTTTGGGAGACTGAGCAGGTGGATTTTGAGTTCAGAAGTTCAAGACCAATCTGACCAAAATGGTGAGAACCCGTCTCTACTAAAAGTATAAAAAGTAGCCAGGTATGGTGGTGCATGCCTATAAACCCGGCTACTTGGGAGACTGAGGCAGGAGAATCATTTGAACCCAGGAAGCAGAAGTTGCAGTGAGCTGAGATGGTGCCATTGCACTCCAACCTGGGCAACTAGAGCGAAACTCCATCTCAAAAAAAAAAAAGAGAAAAGCAAACATGATCTAACTATATCTTCTCTTCAAGAAACTCACTTCAAATATAACAATATAAATAGGCTAAAAGTGAAAGGATAGAAAAGATACACCATGAAAACATTAATCAATCAAACCAGGATTTGCTGTATAAAATCAAACATTTGTTTTTTTCCATAGGCTATTGGGGAACAAGTGGTATTTGGTTACATGAGTAAGTTCTTTAGTGGTGATTTGTGAGATTTTGGTGCACCCATCACCTGAACAGTATACACTGCACCATATTTATAGCCTTTTTTCCCTCCCCCTGCTCCCACTCTTGCCCCAAGTCCCCAGAGTCCATACTAGCATTCTTATGCCTTTGTGTTCTCATAGCTTAGATCCCACATCAGTGAGAATATAGGATGTTTGTTTTTCCATTCCTGAGTTACTTCACTTAGAATAATAGTCTCCAATCTCACCCAGATCACTGCAAATGCTGTTAATTCATTCCTTTTTATGGCTGCATAGTATTCCATCATATATGTATACCACAGTTTCTTTATCCACTCATTGATTGATGGGTGCTTGGGTTGTTTCCATGATTTTGCAATTGTGAATTGTATCTTTTTCAAACAATTACTTCTTTTCCTCTGGGTAGATAACCAATGGTGGGATTGCTGGATCAAATGGTAATTCTACTTTTAGTTGTTTAAGGAATCTCCACACTGTTTTCCATAGTGGCTGTACTAGTTCACATTCCCACCAGTAGTGTAGAATTGTTCTCTGTTCACCACATCCACACCAACATCTACTGCTTTTTGATTTTTTGATTATGGCCATTCTTGCAGGAGTAAGGTGGTATTGCATCATGGTTTTGATTTGCATTTCACTGATAATTAGTGATGTTGAGCATTTTTTCATATGTTTGTTGGCCATTTGTATATCTTCTTTTGAAAATTGTCTGTTCATGTCCTTAGCCCACTTATTGTTGGGATTGTTTTTTCCTTACTGATTTGATTGAGTACATGGTAGATTCTGGCTGGATATTAGTCCTTTGTCAGATGCACAGATTGTGAAGATTTTCTCCCATTCTGTGGGGTTGTCTGTTTACTCTGCTGATTGTTCCTTTTGCCATGCAAAAGCTCTTTAGTTTAATTAGATCCCAGCTATTTATCTTTGTTTTTATTGCATTTGCTTCTGGGTTCTTGGCCACGAAATCCTTGCCTAAGCCAATGTTTTTCTAATGTTATCTTCTAGAATTTTTATAGTTTCAGGTCTTAGGTTTAAGTCCTTAATCCATCTTGAGTTGATTTTTGTACAAAGTGAGAGATGAGGATCCAGTTTCATTCTCGTACATGTGGCTAGCCAATTATCCCAGCACCATTTATTGAGAAGGTGTCCTTTCCCCACTTTATGCTTTTGTTTGCTTTGTCAAAGATCAGTTGGCTGTAAATATTTGGGTTTATTTCTGGGTTCTCTATTCTGTTCCATTGGTCTGTGTGTCTTTTTATAACAGTACCACACTGTTTTGGTGACTAAAGCTTTATAGTATAGTTTGAAGAATACTTCAAACTATACTATAGTATAGCATACTATAGTGTGATGCTTCCAGATTTGTTCTTTTTGCTTAGTCTTGCTTTGGCTATGCAGGCTTTTTTTTGGTTTCATATGAATTTTAGAATTGTTTTCTCTAATTCTGGGAAGAATGATGGTGGTATGTATTTTGATGGGGATTGCATTGAATTTGTAGATTGCTTTTGGCAGTATAATCACTTTCACAATGTTGATTCTACTCATCCATGACAATTTTTTGAACCCAGGAGGCAGAGGTTGCAGTGAGCCAAGATCATGCCATTCACTTCAGCCTGGGCAATAAGAGCAAAACTCTGTCTCAAAAAAAAAAAAAAAGAAATTGGTTCATTTCTTTTTTTCTTTTTCTTTTTTTTTTTTTGAGATGGCATCTCGCTCTGCCACCCAGGCTGGAGTGCAATGGCATGATCACTGCTCACTGCAACCTCTGCCTCCTGGGCTCAAGCAATTCTCCTGCCTCAGCCACCTAAGTAGCTGGGATTACAGGTGCCCACCACCACGTCTGGCTAATTTTTGTATTTTTAGTACAGACAGTGTTTCACCATATTGGCCAGGCTGGTCTCGAACTTCTGACCTCAGGTGATCCACCCATCTCGGCCCCCAAGTGCTGGGATTACAGGCGTGAGCCACTGCGCCTGGCTGAAATGGACCAATTTCTTGAAAAGCATAAACTACCACAACTCACCTAATATAGAAAAGATAGTTGAATATTCTTATAACTATTAAGGAAATTGAATTGTCATCTAGGGGCCAAGGGGAATCTTTCCTTCTTCTCTAAAGATTTACTAGAAATGAACCTATAATAAGGCAGATTAATAGGAGAAAAAGGCATAAAAATATATTTAATGTACATAAGCACTGCAGAATTTCAGGACAATTACCCAATAACCCAATGAGGTACAGATACTTATATATCCATCTTGACAGGGGAAGGAGATATGGGAGAAATGTGGCCATCTTGAGAGGTTAGTAGATGATATTTTTAGGGGGAATAAATAGGCCCTATGTTCAGACAGTGGTTAGTAAACAATTCTCTTTGAAAACTGAATGGGACTTAAGAACAGATGATAGCTCTCCCTCTCCCTCTCCCCTCTCCCCTCTCCCCTCTCCCCTCTCCCCTCTCCCCTCTCTTCGGTCTCCCTCTCCTTCTTTTTTCGGTCTCCCTCTGTTGCCGAAGCTGGACTGTACTGCCGTGATCTCGGCTCGCTGCAACCTCCCTGCCTCTAGCTCCTGTGACTCTCCTGCCTCGGCCGGCTGAGTGCCTGGGATTGCAGGCGCGCGCCGCCATGCCTGAATGGTTTTTGTATTTTTGCTGGAGACGGGGTTTCGCCGTGTTGACTGGGCTGGTATCCAGCTCCTGGCCTCGAGTGATCTGCCCGCCTCGGCCTCCCGAGGTGCTGGGATTGCAGACGGAGTCTCGCTCACTCAATGCTCAATGGTGCTCAGGCTGGAGTGCAGTGGCGTGATCTTGGCTCACTACAACCTCCACCTACCACCCTCCTGCCTTGGCCTCTTAAAGTGCTAAGATTACAGCCTCTGCCCCGCCGCCACCCCGTCTAGGAAGTGAGGAGCGTCTCTGCCTGGCCGCCCATCGTCTGGGATGTGAGGAGCCCCTCTGCCCGGCCGCCCCATCTGGGAAGTGAGGAGTGCCTCTGCCCCGCCGCCATCCCGTATAGGAAGTGAGGAACGTCTCTGCCCGGCCGCCCATCCTCTGGGATGTGAGGAGCGCCTCTGCCTGGCTGCCACCTCGTCTGGGAGGAAGTGAGGAGCGCCTCTGCCCGGCCGCCCCGTCTGGGAAGTGAGGAGCGCCTCTGCCCGGCCGCCCCGTCTGGGAAGTGAGGAGCGCCTCTGCCCGGCCGCCCTGTCTGGGAGGTGAGGAGCACCTCTGCCCAGCGGCCCCGTCTGGGAGGTGAGGAGCGCCTCTGCCCCGCCGCCCTGTCTGGGAGGTGTACCCAACAGCTCCGAAGAGACAGCGACCATCGAGAGCGGGCCATGAGGACGATGGCGGTTTTGTTGAAGAGAAGGGGGGAAGTGTGGGGAAAGGAAGGAGAGATCAGATTGTTGCTGCGTCTGTGTAGAAAGAGGTGGGCATAGGAGACTCCATTCTGTTCTGACTAGGAAAAATTCTTCTGCCTTGGGATGCTGTTGATCTATGGCCTTTCCCCCAGCCCCATGCTCTCTGAAACATGTGCTGTGTCAACTCAGGGTTAAATGGATTAAGGGCGGTGCAAGATGTGCTTTGTTAAACAGATGCTTGAAGGCAGCATGCTCTTTAAGAGTCATCGCCACTCCCTAATCTCAAGTACCCAGGGGCACAAACACTGCAGAAGGCCGCAGGGTCCTCTGCCTAGAAAACCGGAGACCTTTGTTCATGTGTTTATCTCCTGACCTTCTCTCCACTATTATCCTATGACCATGCCACATCCCCCTCTCCGAGAAACACCCAAGAATGATCAATAAATACTTCATAAATTAAAAAAAAAAAAAAAAAAAGAATCTTCTCAGACCACCAAAAAAAAAAAGAACAGATGATAATGTGTGACAAAGTTTGTCTGAGCTCCAAGTATGGGGTTTAATTTTCAGTTTCTTTCTCTGTGATTTGAGTTTTCATCTTCTTTGGTTAAGGAAATTTCAGGGAATGGACTAAAGGCAATTGTATTTCTCTCTGGCAGGCCCAGTTCCTAGGCAGATAAGGGAACTTTAAAGAACAGCCTCATCCTGTGCTTCCCGGAAGACAGGGGATTGAAAGATAGGAGGACGGGGGAAAGGTCACCAAAACCTTGAGGCTTTTTCCACAGTTCATCATGTCCTGCTGCCATATTTTGGGGTGCTGTTTTCTGAGCCCTAAAAGTTATACAAAAAAAGAAAAACCTCCCAAATAGAAATCTCTAGGCTTAGATGGTGTTACTAAAAATTCTACCAAATATTTACAGAATAATTAATCCAAATTCTATACAACCTCTTCCAGAAAATATAAAACATTACTCAATTATATAATTATTTTATAAATCTTACATTAATCTGAAACCAAAACCAGACAAGACAGTACCAAAAAAGAAGCAAATACAAACCCCCAAAACTACCGACCAATATCCTTTATAGACATAGATGCAAAAATCCTTAACAAAATATTAGCAAAAAGAATTTACCAATATATAGAAAGAATTATATACCTTGACCACACAGTGATGCAAGGTTGGTTCAATGTTTGAAAATCTATGTAATTCACCATATTAATAGGTGAAAGATGAAAAATCACAAAGCTATGTAAATTGTTGCACAGAAAGATTTGACAAAATTCAACACTTGTTCATGATTACAGCTCTCAGAAAGGTAAGAATAATAGGCAACTTCCTCGACTTTATAAAAACATTGACAAAACCTATATCAAACATTATACCTAATGGTGAAAGTTGGTGATGATTAATTTCATGCATCAACTTGATTGGCCAGGAGATGCCCGGATTTAACCTTATTTCTGGGGATGTCCATGTGGGTGTTTCGGGGCAAGGTTAGCATTTGAATTGGTAGATTTCATAAAGTAGATTGCTCTTCCCTGATGTGGGTGGACATCATCCAGTCCACTGAGGTCTTAAATGAAGCAAAATGTAGAGAATGGCAGAATTCACCCTTTTTGTTTCTTACCTGCCTGTGACTTTTCCTAGCAGCTTTATTTGTAATAGCCCAAAACTGGGAACAGGAAACATGCCCCACAATAGCTGGGTGATTAAACAAATTGTGCTACATCAATATCATGGAATATTACTCAGCAATCAAAACAAATTTACTATCAATACTTCAATAGCTTTGGTGGATCTCAAGGGCATTATGTTGAGTAACAAAAGCCAATTTCCAAATGTCACATACCAGGTGATTCTATTTGGTCAGTTGTCAGAGTCAGAGAGTCACTTAGCTAGGTAAAACACTGGGATCAGAGTTGGGAAATATTTTATTTCTTTTATGTTAGATTGCTTTAGGAAATGGACTTTGCATGGATATTCAAAATCAAATCTTCAAAAATTTCAAATCTTCAAAATCTTCCATGTGGTTTTTCATGGACCATGGACTTTCTTTGTAGTTTTGTCTTGTTCCTCCTTCAGTGTGGGTCAAATACTGAACAATGCAGGTGCTTCTGTCTGTCTTTTCTGCTTTCATCTGGTTGACCCTGTATCCCAAGAGGACTAGGTCATGCAGTTCAAAACATGGCCCATTGGACAGCGAGACTATAGATAGAGCAGATTTTCTTAGAAAGGAATGTGAGCAGGGCAGGAAATGATGGATGTGGCCTTGCTTTAAAAACGCTAAGAAAGGCCGGGCACGGTGGCTCACGCCTGTAATCCCAGCACTTTGGGAGGCCGAGGGAGGCGGATCACAAGGTCAGGAGATCGAGACCATCTCGGCTAACACGGTGAAACCCTGTCTCTACTAAAAATACAAAAAATTAGCCAGGCATGGTGGCGGGCGCCTGCAGTCCCAGCTACTCGGGAGGTTGAGGCAGGAGAATGGCATGAACCCAGGAGGCGGAGCTTGCAGTGAGCCGAGATCACACCACTGCACTCCAGCTTGGGCAACAGAGCAAGACTCCATCTCAAAAAAAAAAAAAAAATGCTAAGAAGGCTTCTAAGCCTTATGACCCACCACACTGCTTGAAATATCATCTGTATTCCTTTTAGTTAACACGTCTTCAGTTTCAAAATGCAGAGAAAAAGCTGAAGTACTAACAAGGATATACTCCTTTGGGGAAGGTATTTTCTTTTCAAGAGCTACTTTATATTGTGAATGGGTATTTAATCTCAGCTGTGTATGTAGGTAGAGTTGCTGTGTGCTTTCAGGCCAAGTGGGGACTAGCAAAGAAAACCAGGAGTTTGGCTGGGCACGTGTGGCTCACGCCTGTAATCCCAGCACTTTGGGAGGCTGAGGCAGGTGGATCGCCTGAGGTCAGGAGTTCGAGACCAGCCTGGCCAACAGAGTGAAACCCCATCTCTACTAAAAATACAAAAAATTAGCTGGGTGTCGTGGCAGGTGCCTATAATCCCAGCTACTCGGGAGGCTGAGGCAGAAGAAACACTTGAACCCAGAAGGCGGAGGTTGCAGTGAGCCGAGATCACGCCATTGCACTCCAGCCTGGGCAACAGGAGTGAAAATCTGTCTCAAAAAAAAAGAAAGAAAACCAGGAGTTGGATGTGATAGAATGAAAATAGGGTGGTGGGCTTAAATGGCCTGGAATAGCTGCAAAGTCAGGAGTGACGCTCTCAAACATATTTGCTTTTTGCTTTGTTTTGTGGGTTTTGTTGTTGTTGTTGTTGGTTTGTTTGCTTTTGTTTCTGAGATGGGGTCTCACTCTGTCACCCAGGCTGGAATGCAGTGGTGCCACCATAGCTCACATCAGCCTCTGCCTCCTGGGCTGAAGTGATCCTCCTGCCTCCCATGTAGTTGGGACTACAGACGTGTGCCACCACATCTGCTAATTTTTGCATTTCTTGGTAGAGACAGGGTTTCACTATGTTGCCCAGGCTGTCTCGAACTCCTGGGCTCAGGTGATCTCCCCACCTCAACCTCCCAAAGTGCTGGGATTACAGGCGGGACCCACTGCTCCCAGCCTTTCTAACATATTTATAAAGCAAAATCAGAACCAGAGGGATGAGCAACATGAGAAAACTACTTAGCACCGGGGGGTTACAAAACCTCATCCAGGAATCTATGAGCATCAAAGTGTGTAAATAACTTTGAGGTCACATCTGACAGAGTTAAATAAGGAAACAAGGTACAGATGCCAAGTCAGGTAAATACTGAAGACAAATCGTTGTGGATAGTGGTTCATTGTGTCTAGGTTATTCTTTTTTTAAAAAAAAAAATTAATCTATTGGTTTAGGCAGCTGAAATGTCCAGTTGAATAGAGCTGGTTTCAATCACGTGTTCTTTCTATAATCAACTTCAAATCTACATTTTCCTGAACCTCTTTCAGCACTCAGATATCCAAAATCAGAGAGGAGTATAATGGGCCTGTTCAGGTCACACACTGGCCCTGCTTAAGTCACCAGCTAGCCCTGCAAAGTTCACTGTGGCATGGGTGTTCAAAGGTGATAAGGTCAGATGTCCACACCTGAGGGCAGGAGAATCAGAACTGGTCTCACTGGTCATACATAAAATGGAACAAAGCCATGCTCACATTGATTTTAGCATGCAGACAGGAGTGGAGATTGCTTTCACAGGTGAGACAGACCCTGGCAGGTGGACATTTAGGAGTTGAGTGTAAACACATGAGAATGTTTGAGAGAAGTGATAAAAGAAAACAAAAGGTGGGGAGTGCTATAGACAACCCCATTTCAGCATATTGTCATAAAAGCTGTGTGTGGGGAGGCCCCACAGGAATTATTTTGACATACAGATAGCAAATAACGATAGTTACACCAAAGGTCAGAGCAGAAAATATAAACCACGCTGTTCCTCTGTTCCTCTGTGCCTTGGACAGTAAATCAAGCCCTTCCCCATCTTTAGACAAAAGAACAATTCAGATGTATAAATAGAAAGTTTCATTAGGGTCTCAGACATGGGCTCTGAAGAAGCACAAAATCAAATCCTTTTCTTCCTTCTCTACCCGGGGAGGTCCTGTTGAAAGCCCGGCAGGATCTTTCCAGTTCTATACCTGTGGAATTTCTTCACCACTGCTACAATAAAGGTTTATGGTAAGTCCTGTCTCCGGGCTAATCTAAGAGATAGCAGGACAGATTGCAAATGCCCTTTGCAGCACCCACCTCTCGTCTTCAAGGAGCCTTAGAGGTGACAGCCAGGGTGGGGAAGGAGGAGATGGTGCTACATTCATAGTGATTTCTCTTGAGAAGGAAAAGGGATAAAAGCTTTGTTTTTCCACTCTCCTTTCTCTCTGTGAGGGAACTTCTTGCAATTGCTGTGGCCATTGCCCCTGGCTTTTAAATTAAAGACATCTGAGTGAATGAAACTGTTTATAAAATATGAATTAAAGATTAGAGTTAAGTGGTTTGACTCACTGGCAATTGGAGGGTGATTCACCATAGAGAAATCTCTGTCCAAAGCCATTAGTGTAGAGTTGGCAATTAGGGACATCAGTTTAGATGTCTCTGGGTTCTTGCTCCCAGAGCCGCACAGAAACTCAGAGATGAAATGTGGGGACAGGAGTAAAGCAACCACGAGCTGGGGTTGTAGAACCGAGTTCTCGATGAAGCCATTTGGAAGGACTGAGAAAGGCTGACTTGCAACATACTCCCTCTCTCTTCCCACCAGACATGTGTCTGGTTTTTGAAGCTGCTTCTTCTTTGAAATTTGTGTCTGAAAGAATACAGAGACCATTGAACCTGGAACAAAAAAATCCAGGTGGATTTCTAGTCCACCATTTACTGTGCACCTGAACTTGGGCAGGTCCCCTACATTCCTTGAGCTGCCCTTTCTCCACCAGCCAAACTCACATAATAATACCCATGTTACCAGGCTGGGGTAAAAATGATAAAACAATGATATGTGAACACATTTCATTCATTTTCTACCCTTGTTCTCCTTACTATATACACTGAACATCTTTAAGCCATTCCTGATGCTTATGATCTAGGTGTCAGTGTTCAAAACTTCTCTTGATATAAATTTAATAACATTTTGCTAGTATCAAAATGTGTTGATGGAAAGACCTACAAAGTCATTTGGCCCAGGATGCAGATTCTTTAGAGCTAAGTAGACTCTTGTTGCCTGGTAAAGCGGTTCTTTTCCCCACACCAGAAGTTTGAACTGTGTTTACACTCTTGTTCTCTGCTTTGAAGGGGCAATCTCCACGCATCCTCTCAGCTTATTCATTCCTCCAGTTGTTCCAAGAATTTTTAGTAAGTGTGGCCTATGTGAGACATAGGAGATTCCAAGGCGACTTCGCGGAACTCACAGTTAAGTGGAGGAAGCAGTTATATAAACAGATCATTATAATTCTGTGAACTAAATACAGCGACAGAGGCCAGCCCAAGGGTTAGGCAACACGTAGGCTGGGGTGGCCAGGGGTGGCAGCGGGGAGGGCTTCCCAGAGCTCACAGCTGAATTGAGTCTTCCGGGATTTGGAGGAGCTTGCCAGGAAACAACAGAGGAAAGAGCGCGGCGAGCATTTCAGACTCTCCGCATATGTAACGGATTTATTTAGTTAACTATCATAAATTGTAAGAAATTATAACACACTTGAGATCAGCAGTTTGAGACCAGCCTGGCCAACATGGTGAAACCCTGTCTCTACTAAAAATACAAAAATTAGCTGGGTGTGTGGTGGCATGCACCTGTAATCCCAGTTAATCGGTAGGCTGAGGCAGGAGAATCGCTAGAACCCAGAAGGCAGAGGTTGCAGTGAGCCAACATGGTGCCACTGTACTCCAGCCTGGGCGACAGAGCGAGACTTCATCTCAAAAAAAAGAAGAAAAAAATTATGATAACATGATTAAAAATAACAATCGCCACTTCAAATATTCTGTGACATTGTTTGGAAAAGGCAGAAGATCATGTACAATGAGGGCTTGTTCAGTGGAGCTGGTGGTCATGGGATGAAGGTTTCAAGTAAGAGAGGCGTGTTTCTTTAGTAAATTTCTGTTAAAACATGATTAATTGTTTTATTTTTATCATTCTATTTGTCATGAACGCTCTCTATGTTTCAAAGAAAAAGGCAGCGTTAACCCTAAATGGCAGTGAACTGACTAGGACTTAGAAGCACCGCCGGGTGATGTTACAAATAGAATCAGCCCGCTGTGCACTCGCACAAGAACGTCCCTTGCACACTCATTAGTGAAGCAGTGAATGTTAGAAGAGGGACAGTCCTTAGAGTTTGTCCAGTCGAGCACACTCATGTCACAGATGAAGAGACTGAGGCTCACCGAGGTGGGGCAGCGTGCCTAAGATGGATAGGCCAATTTATATTTATTTGCAGAAGAATCCAGATTTGTATTAAGCATTTTCCAGCTCTATTCTCACTCTGTTTTGAAGGGGATATTGTATCCATTAATTTTAGCATCACTTCATAAATACACCAAACTACTTTCGATTTAGGTCCCAGAATCATTCTTCCTTATGATAAGATCATAGTCATTAAGCAGTGGAGGTGCGATGTTTCCATTTTGAGAAAGTCATTCATCTTCCCTCCTGTATCTTTTGACCCAAGCTGTCTTGAATTTTTACTATGCCCTTCATTTACTGGTAGTTTTCTGAAATTCAGATTTGTTCTCTGTGTCTGAAATATAATGTTGAAATGTAATGGTGCCAGAGAATGATCAGAATGGAATATTTCAATATAATATATGCATTTATAACATTTTTCTGTATGTTTTTGGAGGGAGACAGGTATGTGGGCCATCAGAACACACTAGGCACTTGATGTTTCATATTAGGATGGTTATAAAGAACTTAAGCTTTTTCTCTTCAGAAAGTAAAATTCTCTTTCATTAAATGTGAGATGAATTATGGGTAATGACTCACGGTGCCCTTGTTAACAAGGAAAAGAGGAACACACCATAAACCAGTGTTCTCAAACTTGAGCTTGTAATGACATCACCTGGGAACTTGTTAGAAAAGCAAATTCTCAGGTTGAACTCAAAATTTACTAAATAAGAAACTCTCAATCTGTATTTTATCCAGTTGTCCAGGCAATTCTGATGTACGGCTAAGTTTGAGAGCTACTGCTTTTAATTTAGAGACTGCAATCCATTTAGAGAATTGACTCTTGACTCTGAGAACGCATAGAATTTCTTCCAGTCTGAGAGCAGCTATTTCATGTAAGCAGGACTCTTTTTGTATCAATGGAGCTGTAAGTTGAAGATAACGTTACAACTTTTAATGCAAACTGACTGGCCTAAGGCAAAAGCTGTGTTGTGTATGTGCTGTGATTTTACACTGTTCCTATCAAATGTTGCCTTTACTCCCTTCTCTTCCTTTTCTCTCCCTTGAAATCTTACTAGTAAAATGTAATAACTGTATTCAGTCTTTAAGCCCATTAAGATGCAAATTCCTTAGGTAGTGCTAATACTTTTATCCTTTATCAATCTCTTACACAATGGAGTGAGTTTTAGATTCCTTTCTGAGAAAAAGTGTTGAGGAACAGGAAGGGCGCTGATAAAATTTGACTAT
This sequence comes from Pongo pygmaeus, assembly GCF_028885625.2. NCBI lineage: Eukaryota > Metazoa > Chordata > Mammalia > Primates > Hominidae > Pongo > Pongo pygmaeus. The sequence continues at coordinate 40,387,843 of NC_072380.2, read as the reverse complement.
TTAAGAAAGATAAATGGATTTTGTTGCCTACATCAACATGCATTCACCCCCTTCTCTCCTTTTTTGAACAGAATCCCAATTTTTGTGGGTGCAAGGCTATACTGTTAAGGAATTGAATTTACCAGTATCCACTGTAGCTAGGAAGACTATGAGATTAAGTTACAGTCAATTGAAAGAAAACTATATCCAGGGGGCTTCCTGGAAGCCTCTTCAAAGGGAGAAGGTTGTTTTCTTTCCCCTATTTTTTTTCCAGTGACCTGGAAGGCAGATGTAAAGGCTGGAGCTTCAGTAGCCATGTTAAGTCATGGGATAGAAGAACCCTCCTGAGGATATCAGAACAGAGAGATAGCAACTTGAGTCGTTAATGACACTATGGAGCCACCATTCCACTCCTGGATATGTGTTGTTGTTGTTGTTGTTGTTTGAGACAGAGTCTCGCTCAGTCACCCAGGCTGGAGTGCAGTGGCAGGATCTCAACTCACTGCATCCTCTGCCTCCCGGGTTCAAGTGATTATCCTGCCTCAGCCTCCCAAGTAGCTGGGATTACAGGCACATGCCACCGCAGCCAGCTAATTTTTGTTTTTGTTTGTTTGTTTGTTTTTAGAGATGGAGTCTTGCTCTGTTGCCCAGGCTGGAGTGCAGTGGTGTGATCTTGGCTCATTGCAGCCTCCACCTCCCAGGTTCAAGCGATTCTCCTGCCTCAGCCTCCTGAATAGCTGGGACTACAGGTGCACACAACCACACCCGGCTAATTTTTTTGTATTTTAGTAGAGATGGGGCTTCACCGTGTTGCCCACGCTGGTCTTGAACTCCTGAGCTCAGGCAATCCGCCTGTCTCAGCCTCCCAAAGTGCTAGGATTATAGGCGTGAGCCACTGTGCCCGGCCAATTTTTGTATTTTTAGTAGAGATGGGGTTAAACCGTATTGGCCAGGCTAGTCTCGAACTCCTGACCTCAGGTGATCCACCCATCTCAGCCTCCCAAAGTGCTGCGATTACAGGCATGAGCCAATACACCCAAGCTCACTCCTGGATATTAAAACACTGGAGAGAAACAAACTTCTATCCTTGAGATTTGTAACATTTTGATTCTATAAAATACAACATTGCTCTAATAGAAGAGACGTCACCAAGTTGTGGGCTTGGCGACACAGCGAGAGCCAAACTCCTCGTACTTTACAGGTTACCCAATCCTGTCAGGCGGTGGGGTATCACATTTCCTCACCCAGAAAACTAGCTCCACCCTGCCAAGAGTCTCATGAACTTTTAGCTCTGTAAATTCCAGTTCTAATTTGTCCAAATTCTATAGTATCTCCAGTTCTCTCAAAGAGTTTTGCAATGTCCCACAACAAAACAGACATCATTTTAGCTTTATTTGAAAAGCAGATATTTTATATCATTTGGAATTTAAGAGTGGGATTGGAAAAGGTCTTCTGTAGGGAACATGATAGTAATCAAACAATGGTAGAAAAATACTTCCTTGAGGCCGGGCACATTGGCTCATGCCTATAATCCCAGCACTTTGGGAGGCTGAGGCAGTCAGATCACCTGAGGTTAGGAGTTCGAGACTAGCCTGACCAACGTGGTGAAACCCCGTCTCTACAAAAAAATACAAAAATTAGCTGGGCGTGGTGGCGGGCATCTGTAGTCATAGCTACTGGGGAGGCTGAGACAGGAGAATCGCTTGAACCAAGGAGGCAGAGGTTGCAGTGAACCGAGATCGCTCCATTGTATTCTAGCCTGGGTGACAAGAGTGAAACTCTGTCTCAAAGAAAAGAAAAGAAAAATGTTGTCTTGAAAAGATAAGAATGCAATACCATTTCTTACTTTTTCCAAAGGCCTTCCTTTGAGGTTCTTGGATCATAAACTTCCCTGCCAGGTGAAGCCTGGAGGACAAAAATGAGTGAAATGTTTCAATGAATGACTCTGTATCCTGGATTTAAGAAAGCAAGTTTTCTTCCACACTGTTTGACAGTGTGTCTAAAAATTCCTAGCAATTAATCATAGCAACAACAATAGCAGCAACCTGTTACATGTTTGCTTTATATACAGACACTAATCTAAATGCTTTACATTCATCAACTCATATTCATACTCTATTGTGTGGATATTGTTATTACACTAAAATTTACACACAGAGATGTTACAAATGTGTCCATTGGAAGAACTGGAATTTGTACCCAGCAAGTGTCATGGAAAGGAAGGCTGTTGTGAGCAGACTTGTGTGGAAAATACTCTGTACTTTAATCACTAATCCAAATGCATGTTTATCATGAGGTCTATAGGGGATTGAGCAATGTATAGTCTAGATTTATTGTTTTCATTTGTTTCAAATGAGAACTTTTAATGCTCTGATCAGCATCCTTATTTTTTATTATTATTTATTTTATTTTATTTTATTCTTTTGGAGATGGAGTTTTGCTCTTGTAGCCCAAGCTGGAGTTGCAATGGCACGATCTCAGCTCACTGCAACCTCCGCCTCCTGAGTTCAAGCAATTCTCCTGCCTCAGCCTCCCAAGTAGCTGGGATTACGGGCTTGCTACACCATGAGCTATTTTTTTTTTTGTACTATTAGTAGAGACGGGGTGTCACCATGTTGGTCAGGCTGGTCTCGAACTCCTGACCTGAGGTGATCCACCTGCCTAGGCCTCCCAAAGTTCTGGGATTACAGGCGCAAGCCACCACACCTGGCCTCAGCATCCCTATTAATCAATGGATATGAATGGATAAGAGAAATGATAAATAACTCTTGAAGTTTGATTTCTTTCATGCTTGATTTGTATTTTAAAAGGTCAGACTAGGTGAAGATGAGCAGATTAGGTAGATATCATATTGTGGTGCCTCAGTCCCATCCAAATTTCCCCTCCAAAGTTGCAATATAATTTCAGTGATCGCCTAACTAGGACATGTTTCAGTGGACTGTCTATTTGCATGAACCTGATATACTCCTGGTCTTACAATTGCAGGTATTCCTCAGGAGTCACACGTGGCCAAGTGTGGTGCAGTGGGGGTGGGTTGGGGGCATTGAGGAGAGAGAGATTTAATTCCAACAATATTTATCTTTTCTTGTAGACAAAAACCCAACTAATCTCTTTCAAGGCCCAAGGCAGTGATTTGGCTTTTCCTGTTCGACTATTTATGTGATCTTTCTTTGCAATTCTTAGTCCTGTCACTAATCTTCTTTTCACAATTTGGCTCCATTTCAGCTTCTTTGACAGCAAAGATCCTCAGATAACACTGATCACAGAGTAGGATAAAGAATTCCTCTCCAACTTTAAAAGAAAGTAACATTGATGAGCATTTCTATTTTTAAATAAGAAATATATAAAAAGAAAAATATCCATAGGTCTACCATTTACAATACTCCTATTAACTTTTAGAAATAAACAAAATTCCACTTATTTTTGAACCAGGGAGATCCATCAGGATCTATTTAATGTGGGTCTTTCTGGAGGCAGGATCTTGGGTGAGAAAACTATATACACACACACAGATGTATATATATTTATATATACATATATATAACCGCTTTATTTAGATATAATTTACATATTATACAATTCACCTATTTAAAGTGTACAATCCAATGGCTCCCAGTACGTTCACAGAGCTGTGCAACCATCACGACAATCAATTTAAAACATTTTCATCACATAAAAATGAAACTTCATCACAGTATTTCTAAAACATAGGAAAATTCTTTGGCCCAGGAAATCAGTGGAGAATCCACACCTTGCTTGGAGCTTGGCATTCGTTGTGCAGGTTGCTATTGCCCCCTCGTGGTAAATTACTAGATCTACAAGCAAAGATTAAACCTTTCAAACGAAAGACTCATAACTAACCAGTCCCCGGCCATAATGTTTGCAAGGGCCTGGGGTAAAATGGACATCAACATAGCATCTTTACACATATTTGAAGACGATAAATCAATCTAGCAAATTATTGAAAAAAAGATACTTTATCATCTTACCTTCATAATGAACTGGAAGCCCATATGCAGATTAAAATTCGCAGACTCCTTGGAATTCCATTGTCAGACACGAAGACATGGAGCTAGTGAGTCTCAGGTCCAGCTTTACTCTTCCCAAGCCTGGTCTGTTGCACATGTCCAGGGGCTGCTCCATCCTGCATGTAGACATCCCAGTCCACCTGGCCAAGATCCATCTCCACACCTCCAAAGAGGCCCCTCCTCCCCACAAACTCACTGGCGAATAAATACCAATGGCACAGTCAAGAGCAAATCCACTGAGCTCGCTGCAGCCTAGAACTCCTGGGCTCAAGCGATCCTCCTGCTTCAGCCTCCCAAGTAGCTAGGACTACAGACACACGCCACTGTGCCTAGGCTAATTTTTTAATTTTTTAATTTTTTGTAGAGATGGGTTCTTACTATGTTGTTCAAGTTGGTTTTGAACTCCTGGCCTCAAGTGATCCTCCCACCTTGGCTGCTATTTTTAAATAAAAGCATTTATATAATAGAAATTAAGTATTGCAGAGTATAATTTCAAATAGATAGTTATATTTGTATTTTAATAATATGACTGGGCGCGGTGACTCACACCTGTAATCCCAGCACTTTGGGAGGCTGAAGTGGGTGAATCACTTGAGGTCAGGAGTTCGAGACCAGCCCGGACAACATGGTGAAACCCCCGCCCCCATCTCTACTAAATTACAAAAATTACCTGAGCTTGGTGGCATGTGGCTGTAATTCCAGATACTTGGGAAGTGGAGGTGGGAGAATCACTTGAACCCGGGAGGTGGAGGCTGCAGTGAGCCAAAATTGCACCACTGCACTCCAGCCTAGGCAACAGAATGAGACTCCATCTCAAAAAATGCAAAAACAAAATTAGCCGGGTGAGGTGGTGGGCACCTGTAGTCCCAGCTACTCATGAGCCTGAGGCAGGAGAACGGCGTGAACCTGGGAAGCGGAGCTTGCAGTAAGCTGAGATCGCGCCACCGCACTCCAGTCTGGGCGACAGAGCAAGACTCGATCTCAAAAATATACATATCTATATATAATAATAAAGTACATGAACATTTGCGTAATTATATCATTATATTATGTCATGGCTGTGTGCTCAAGTTGGTTCTCAAAAAGCCTAGTCATTCTAAGGGCAAGTCCCATTAGCCCCAGGACTCTTGGCTTTGTGAAGAGAGATACGACCTTTGAATGGCCAGCGCAGGGTCCCATGGCCCACTGCAAATGATTTCTGACACAGAATATAGGTAAAATCTCTTAATGGTGCTGTTAGGAAGGAAGAAAGGTGCTCACGGACAATTAAAGACAAATGCGTAATAGAGTCTGGTCCGATACCTGTACAGCTGTCACAGAAGCATGTGGTCCAAAAGATTTGTGAGTTTACAAAGGAAGTTACTTTGCAAAACAAAAGCATTTAGTTTTGATGATGCTTACACTCAAGAACTCAGTTTTTTAATGTTACTGTGAAGCAGATGCTAAACTGCAAAAATTAACTAGCAATTGCATTTCAGAAAGCAATAATATCCAACTCCTTTATTAAGTTTACTGTTAAGTGAACAAAGAAAAAGAAGAGTATTTCTTCCATTAGCAAAGCAAATAGGACATCTGTGCACAAGTCAAAATTTGGTGGGTGAAATTCATTGCTGTGGAAGCAATGAATGACTTGTAGGTACAAATTTTTGTTTTCCAGATCTTGAATAGGATCTCACCATTTTTAAGAATTTCTTTCCTTCTCTTTTTTATTCTTTGTACTCTTACTTCCTTTCTTTTCTTTGTTTCTTTCTTTTTCCTTTTTTTCTTTCTCTTTCTTTCATCTTTCCCTCTCCCCTCCCTCCCTCCTTTCCTCCCCCATCCCTTCCTCCCTCCCCCCTCCCTTCCTCCCTCCCCCCTCCCTTCCTCCCTCCCCCCTCCCTTCCTCCCTCCCTCCCTCCCTTCCTCCCTCCCTCCCTTCCTCCCTTCCTCCCTCCCTTCCTTCTTTTCTTCCTTCCTTCCTCCTTTCTTTCCTTCCTTCCTTCCTCCCTCCCTTCCTTCTTTTCTTCCTTCCTTCCTCCTTTCTTTCCTTCCTTCCTTCCTCTCTCTCTTTCTCTTCCTTTCATTTTCCTCCTTCCTTTCTCCTTTTTGATTAATTTTATTTCACTTAACCCTGTTTTGGAGACACCAAAATGCAAAAACAAAGAATGAATTTCAAAGTAACAGTAAGGGAAGAAGAACTCGATCTATAAGCCTCACTGTCTTGGCTTTCTGCTCTGTAAACTGTGAGATATTTGGGTTCCAGTTTGAGAGGTCCCATCACCTAAAGTCAGCCCAGGGATCAGGACAGTATCAAGCCTGAGAGCACCACAGGGTGAGCATTACATGTTATCGAGCTGTTATTTCTGTAGTGTTTTTGTTTGCTTGCCTTTAAAATCACCCCGAGTTTTTATTAAATTCTCCTTAGAATTACTACAGAAATCAGCCTGGCATGGTGGCTCATCGCTGTATTCCCAGCACTTTGAGAGGCCAAGGCGGGCAGATCACTTGAGCTCAGGAGTTTGAGACCAGCCTGGCCAACATGGTGAAATCCCGTCTCTACTAAAAATACAAAAATTAGCCAGTCATGGTGGCTCATGTCTGTAATCCCAGCTACTCAGGAGGCTGAGGCAGGAGAATCACTTGAACCCGGGAGACAGAGGTTGCAGTGAGCTGAGATCGTGCCACTGCACTCCAGCCTGGGCAACAGAGCAAGACTCTGTCTCAAAAAAAAAAAAAAAAAAAAAAATTACTACAGGGATCCTAGCTGGACTCAGGCATAACATTAAAGGGAATCAGTGTCCCCTTGTCTTCAGCAGTGGTGAGTGGTGGCAGCAGCCAAGGTGAAGGTGTCTCGTGTACTAGCTTTAGGAATATAAGGCCTGGTCACCTCTTCCTAGTTAGAGAGTCACCCTACATTCCGTACCTCAGAGCATTGAGTTTTACTTTTTTTTTTTTTTTGAGACAGAGACTTGCTTAGTCACCCAGGCTGGAGTGCAGTGGCATGATCTCGGCTCCCTGCAACCTCCGCCTCCCAGGTTCAAGCAATTCTCCTGCCTCAGCTTCCTGAGTAGCTGGGATTACAGGCGCCTGCCACCATGCCCGGCTAATTTTTGTATTTTTAGTAGAGACAGGGTTTCACCATATTGTCCAGGCTGGTCTTGAACTCTTGACCTCGTGATCCACCCGACTTGGCCTCCCAAAATGCTGGGATTACAGGCATGAGCCACCACGCTCAGCCTGAGTTTTAGTTTTTATTATGAGAAGCAATGGTTTTGTTCCACAGGCATTACCCAGTTTAGAAAACCTTTAGTTGTAAACTAAGTAAGGTTCGTCTGCGTGGAGTTCCCCACTTCTCTCTCAGAAGCTTCTATCCAATCCTTTTTGCTGCCTCCCTTCTGGGTGTCTCTTAGGGGACAGCTACACTCTACACCATTTTTGACCTCCTCTCCATCGTTATGAAAGGAGGACTCTTTTTCTTTGGGAGAGGCTGTAGGGAGAGTGTGTCAGATGCCATAGCTTATCCTAATTCAGGTTCTTCTTAAGGACCCCAGTGATGATTAATTTTATGTCAACTTGGCTGAGTCACGGTGCCCAGGTATTTGGTCAAACATTACTCAGGATGTTTCTATGGGGACTTTTTTCTTAAAGGAGATTAACATTTAAACTGATGGACCTTGAGTAAATCAAATGGCTCTCCATAATGTGGGTGGGCCTCTTCTAATCAGTTGAAGGCCTGATAGACCAAAGACTGACCTTCTCTGAGCAAGAAGGAATTAGCAATTGTTTTCTATATGCCAACAGTGAACAATGTGAAAAAGAAATTTTAAAAAGTAATCCCATTTACAATAGCCATACCTAAAAATAAATACTTAGGAATCAACTTAAGCGAAGAAGTAAAAGATCACTATAATAAAAGTTATAAGACACTGAGGAAAGAAATTAAGAGGACACCAAAAAAATGGAAAAATATTTCATGGCCATGGATTGGAATAATCAATATTGTTAAGATGTCCATATTACCCAAAGAAACCTACAGATTCAATGCAATCCCTATCAAAATACCAATGACATTCTTCACAGAAATCGGAAAACAATCACAAAATGTATATGGAACCACAAAAGACCCCAAATGGCCAAAGCAATGTTGCACAAAAAGAACAAAACTGGAGGAATCACATTACCTGGCTTCAAATTATACTATAAATGTTATACTACAGGGCTACAGTAACCAAAACAGCATGGTACTGGCATAAAAACAGACATAAAGATCAATGGAACAGAATAAAGAACCTGAAAACAAATCCGCACACCTACTGTGAACTCATTTTTGACAAAGGTGCCAAAGGTACACTGAGGAAAACACAAACTCTTCAATAAATGGTGCTGAGAAAACTGAATATCCATATGCAGAAAAATGAAACTAGACTCCTATCTATCAACATATACAAAAATCAAATCAAAATGAATTACATACTTAAATCTAAGACCTCAAAAATGAAACTACTACAAGAAAACATTGGGGGGAAATCTTCAGAATATTGGTCTGGGCAAAATCTTTTTGAGTAATATCCCACAAGCACAGGCAACCAAAGCGAAAATAGATAAATGGGATCACATTAAGTTTAAAAGCTTCTGCACAGCAAAGAAAACAATCAATGAAGTGAAGAGACAACCCACAGAATGGGAGAAAATATTTGCAAACTACACGTTCACAAAAGATGAATAACCAGAATATATAAGGAGCTCAGACAACTCAATAGGAAAAAAAATCTAATCCAGAAAAATGGGTAAAAGATCTGAATAGAGATTTTTCAAAAGAAGATATACAGATGGCAAACAGGCATGTGAAAAGGTGCTCAACATCCATTGGTCATCAAAGAAATGTTAATCAAAACTACAGTGAGATATCATCGCATCCCAGTTAAAGTGGCTTATATCCAAAAGACAGGCAATGACAAATGCTGTCAAGGATGTGGAAAAAAGGGAATACTTATACACTCTTGATGGGAATGTATATTAGTCCAAAACCACTACGGAGAACAGTTGGAGATTCCTTAAAAATCTAAAACTAAAAATTAAGTTAGCATATGATTCAGCAATCACACTGCTGGGTATACACCCAAAAGAAAGGAAATCAGTCTATCAAAGAAATTTCTGCACTTCTATGTTTGTTGCGGCACTGTTTACGAAAGCTAAGATTTGGAAGCAAACTAAGTTTCCATTAGCATATGAATGGATAATGAAAATGTGTTATATATCTAGAATGGAGTACTATTCAGCCACAAAAAGAATGAGATCCTGTGATTTGCAACAACATAGATGGAACTGGAGATCATTATGTTAAGTGAAATAAGCCAGGCAGAGAAAGACAAACACTGCATGTTCTCACTTATTTGTGAGATCTAAAAATTAAAACAATTGAACTTATGACACGGAGAGTAGGATGATGGTTACCAGAGGCTGGGAAGGGTGTTTGTGGGCTGGGGGCAGGTGGAGATGGTTAATGGGTACAAAAAAATAGAAAGAGTGAATAAAAGCTACTATTTGATAGCACAACAGGGTGACTACAGTCAAAAATAATTTAATTGTAATTTTTTTTTTGAGACGGAATCTTGCTCTGTCACCAGGCTGGAGTGCAGTGGCGTGGTCTCGGCTCACTGCAACCTGTGCCTCCTGGGTTCAAGCGATTCCCCTGCCTCAGCCTCCCAAGTAGCTGGGACTACAGGAGCATGCCACCACGCCCGACTAATTTTTTGTATTTTAGTAGAGACGGGGTTTTACCATGTTGGCCTGGATGGTCTCAATCTCCTGACCTCATGATCTGCCCGCCTCGGCCTCCCAAAGTGCTGGGATTACAGGCATGAGCCACTGCTCTTGGCCTGTAAATTTTAAATTTTAAAATAAAGAGTGTAATTGGATTGTTTGTAACTCAAAGGATAAATGCTTGAGGAGATGGCAGCCCCATTCTCCATTATGTGCTGTTTTCACATTTCATGCCTGTATCAAAACATTTCATGTACCTCCTAGATGTATATACCTACTATGTACCCACAAAAATTAAAAATAAAAAAATTAAGACAAAGAATTAGGAATTCTGCTTGCAGATGGTCTTCAGACATAGCCTGCAACAAAGCTATTCCCTGGGTCTCCAGCTTGTCAACCAATCCTGTAGCTTTTGGAATTTCTAGCCTCCATTCTCTCTCTCACTCTCTCTCTCTATCTACACACACATGCACACGCACACACACACACACACACACAGAGAGTTGGACCCCCCAATATCTGTGGGTTTCATGTCTGACATCTGCAGATTTAACCAACCACAGATGAACACTTCAGAAAAATGAAACAATTAAAAATAATAATATGACAATAGAAATGATACAAATTGAAAAACACACCTTAACTATTTACATGGGATTATTAGTAACTACTTACATAGGTATTATTAGTAATCTGGAGGTGATTTAAAGTATGCAGAACAGTATGTGTAGGTTACATGCAAATATTACAGTTTTGTATATAAAGGACTTGAGCATCCACTGATTTTGGTATCTGCAGAGGTCCTGGAACCAATCTTCTACTGATACCAAAGGACCAGACACACACACACACACACACACACATATATATACTATATATATGTGTGTGTGTGTGTGTGTATATATATATACTATATATATATATATAGTGTTCTGTTTCTCTGGAGAACCCTGATGTAAGGCTTTAATTAAGGAATCTCAAATATTTATCAGGTTACTGAAGGAGAGATCTATAAGTCAGCATAAATTTGGCAAAGCTTCCCATTGAACACATGAATGGTACCTACTCCATCCATTTGCGGGACTGACTTAAAATAATTGAAGATGCAGGCTCCTTAAGAAAGAAGAAAACAAGCATTTTTCTCACCTCCACTGGGCCCCTGGCAATAAGGATGAGTATCCCAAAGAAAACCATCTTTGAGGGCAAGAGCTTGTAGACCTCTCCTCTATTCCATTCAATCTTGGTATGGATTTATTCTACAATTGTTGAGAAACCACGATGTGTTAGACACTACAATTGGTTTTTATTTTATCAGGTTGAACCTAAAGTATAATCTCACGGCACTGTCCTTCTTGTGCTTATTGCGAAACAAACTTACAGGCCAGGGGCGGTGGCTTACGCCTGTAATCCCAGCACTTTAGGAGGTCGAGGCGGGCGGATCCCTTGAAGTCAGGAGTTCCAGACCAGCCTGGCCAACATGCTGAAACCCCATCTCTAGTAAAAATACAAAAACATTAGCTGGGTGACAGGTGTAGTGGCACACGCCTGTAATTCCAGCTACTCCGGAGGCTGAGGCAGAAGAATCACTTGAACCCAAGAGGTGGAGGTTGCAGTGAGCCAAGAATGCACCACTGTACTCCCCTGGGCGACAAGAGTAAAACTCCGTCTCAAACAAAACAAAACAAAAACCAAAACAAAAAACCAAAAAACACTTACAAGTCCCAGACCAGAGTGTGTCTGTCCCGGGATCTGAACCTGGGCCAGTTTTTCAGTCTCTTTATCCTTAGTCATAATTCGCTTCTTACCTCCATGTACATGCACACACGACTCCACAGATGCTCCAAGGGTTTCTGCAACACTTCTTCTTCTTCTTCTTTTTTTTTTTTTTTTTTTTTTGAGACAGAGTCTCACTCTGTCGCCCAGGCTGGAGTGCAGTGCCACGATCTTGACTCACTGTAACCTCCACCTCCCCGGTTGAAGTGCTTTTCGTTCCTCAGCTTCCCAAGCAGCTGGGATTACAGGCATGAGCCACCACGCCCAGCTAATTTTTGTATTTTTTGTAGAGACGGGGTTTCGCCATGTTGGACAGGCTGGTCTCGAACTCCTGATCTCAGGTGATCTGCCCGCCTCAGCCTCCCAAGTGCTGGGATTACAGGTGTGAGCCACCGTGCTTGGCCTCTGCAGCACTTCTCGACTTCATGTTTTCCTCTCTCTTCTCCACTCGCCTCAGAACTCACAGGGTGGGAGAGCACACACTTCCTACTCCTACTGCTTCTTCTTCCCTAGACATGTCTTCTTATCCAGACCAGGAGGATCTTCAGGGAACGTGCAGCATCATCACAGTACAACCATTCACTCAGGACCTACTCTCTAACAATATACATGAGCTTGACTTTTCGCAAAAACACTGCAAAGTAGCTATGATCTTCATGTAAAATGTGACTATTATGACTCAAAAATGTTAAACAGGCCAGGCACGGTGGTTGACGGTAATCCCAGCACTTTGGGAGGCTGAGGTGGGCGGATCACCTGAGTTTGGGAGTCCCACAACAGCCTGACCAACATGGAGAAACCCTATCTCTACTAAAAATACAAAATTAGCCAAGCATGGTGGCTCATGCCTGTAGTACCAGCTACTGTGGAGGCTGAGGCAGGAGAATCACTTGAACCCAGGAGGCAGAGGTTCCAGTGAATCGAGATCTCGCCGTTGCACTCCAGCCTGGGCAACAAGAGCTAAACTCTGTCTCAAAAAAAAAAAAAAAGTTAAGCAAGGTAAACAGCTTATACATCTTGTATTATAAGTAAACGTCTACATTTGGTTTGAACACCAGCTCTGCCATTTCTTCAAGCTCAACAGTCACACCCCTACATCGTCCTAATATTTCTACATTAGATAGTCATTTTTTCACTGGTGTGCATACCTTCATCCCTAGGAATCTTGAGAAAACTGTGTTCTCTTCTGTAATGGAAGCTTTACCTTGACCATTATACATCAAGCTGAAAATGGAACTCCTTGCTCTAGAAAATCATACCCGACATATGAACTAGGTTAATTGGTTCATTGTTGTTCATTAGCAAAGAAAATAAAAACATTTGCTTTTATTTCATCCTCATGTATAAGGCTTAATGATAACAAGCAAACACAACATATTCTGAAGGCTTTCAGAGATAAAATTTTGTACACTTCTCTTCCTACCCTGCATTTAATTTATCCAGTTTTCCATTTATTCAATATTTATTGAAAATTCTGTGTCAAGTTTTGTGGTCTTTTTGAGTGCACTTGAATCCTTTAAAAGTAAACCAATTAAGATGATTACTTGTTAAGGCTGTAACACTAAGGCACAAAATAGGTCCCCATTTAGTACAGGTCTAGGTTTAAAAGCTAAAGTGACCATGGCATCCTTTCTTAAATTCTCAAAGGTCCTTGTCATCACTCACTACATGTCTACATGATTTCAAGACAAATCCAGACCCCATCTCCCTTTGCTTGCTTGATTGGGTGTCATATTATCCCATTTCTTCACCAACTAGACACCAGTTCCAATTTCTGTTCTGGTTCTTAGGAACCCCTAGGCATGATTCGCTCTGGTTCAAGGATCAAACGGGGAATGGTAATGTGATAACCACCATTTAGCTCCATACAGTAATTATGAAATCACCTTTTTTATAAATGAGTAAACTGTGGCTCTGAAAGTTTAGAAAACATGTCTGTCAGTGACAAAGCTGGAATACAAACCCAGATTTTTCAGCTCTTTTTTTTTTTTTGAGATGGAGTTTCACTCTTGTTGCCCAGGCTGGAGTGCAATGGCACGATCTCGGCTCACCTCCACCTCCACTTCCCAGGTTCAAGCGATTCTCCTGCCTCGGCCTCCCGACTGGCTGGGATTACAGGCATGCCCCACCGTGCCTGGCTAATTTTGTATTTTTAGTAGACACGGGGTTTCTCCATGTTGGTCAGGCTGGTCTCGAACGCCCAACCTTAGGTGATCCGCCCACTTCGGCCTCCCAAAGTGCTGGGATTACAGGCATGAGCCACCACACCTGGCCTGGTTTTTCAGCTCTTGAAGCCCGTAGTTTTGTCAGTTTCTACCTCCCCACATATCCAAATGAGAAACAGTCATTTTATTGCTACGGATTCAAGAAGCTGGAAGAATATAATGTTCTCTCTTGACTGACATCTACACAACCTATGCTCTGAGCCCCACCTCATAATCAAATAAACTTTTGTTGACATTTTCCCTTCGTGCCAGGCATTATCACTTCTGTTATTTGTATCTACCTTGAGACCCATGTGATCATCTTGATTTTATAAGAAATAGGAATCTGAGAATTAGTGACTTTCTGAAATTGGTCAAAAAACTTATTGTTTTAAAAACAGGAAAGTCAGAATTCAAAGATAGGTCTTATTCCAAAGGTCATGTGCTTTATACCTGAGAGTGACAGTGGGGAAGAATAATGTTTTGGATTATTCACCAATGTGCTTCTGTCCTCTCCTACCACCTGTCCACATCCCTGGACCATGGCACACACTCAGCCCAGGCAGTTAAGACAGTCTGAGTTTACTGATCCCAGAGCAAATCAAAGAACAATAAATATATTCATGCTCACTTTTTGAGGTTCAAAATAGACTTTTCAAACACAAAGACAGCATGTGCAGAGAAAAGGCGTTCTGAGTTATGGCAGCCTAAGGCTTTGAACTGAGACTGTGACCTGAACAACAGGCAGAGAGGACACTATCAGGGCCAGGTGTTTTCCTTGGCCCATCCAGACTAGAAAAAGATTCCCTTTATGGGTTAGAAAAGAGAGGGCAGTGTCAGTAGTAGAGAAGAGCATCCATAAGTGTCTCTGAGAAGAAGCTCTTGGTCTTTCCTGCCTACCTCATCTTTGCCAGACCAAGCTCTGTGGAGATAGGACAGGAAGGGCCCTCCCCGTGCCCCAGGTGGAAGACACCAGTTCATGGCTTCCTACCAAGGGCCTCCGAGAGTTCACAAGGCTGCAAAATTCTCTTTCCCCAATGGCACTGGAGAGAGGAGATGGTTGTTGTGGTTATAACAGTCTCCAAATATTTCTAGGGCATGTGGGAAGTAGTCAGATATTTTTCCAGGTATTGTGATAGGACCTTGAGGGCTGAAGAATGTGAAGGGCTTTGAGACATGATGACACAGGCCACAGGTTCCACTTGACCAGTGTCCCCGTGAGGAGAGGGACTTCTTAGCACATGTGAACTTGGGCAGAGGCTGCTCAGTGATCAAGATACTAGATAGGTCCCCTGGAATTTAGAAACTATTCCAGGTATATGTGTGGACACAGCGTGGAGTGTGAGGTGCAACCTTCAATTAACGGAATTTATTTTATTCTAAATTGGTCTGATTAGCCAGATGCAATGGCTCATGCCTGTAATCCCAGCATTTTGGGAGGCCATGGTGGGTGGATCACTTGAGGTTTGGAGTTCAAGACCAGCCTGGCCAACATGGTGAAACCCATCTCTACTAAAAATGCAAAAAAAAAAAAAAAATTACTCGGGCATGGTGGTGGGCACCTGTAATCCCACCTACTCAGGAGGCTGAGGCAGGAGAATCACTTGAACCCAGGAGGTAGTCATTCTCTGTCCAGCTTTGCTCCATTGCTGGCGAGGAGCTGCGTTCCTTTGGAGGAGAAGAGGCACTCTGACTTTCAGAATTTTCAGCTTTTCTCGTCTGGTTTCTCCCCATCTTTGTGGTTTTACTGCACTTCAGCCTAGGTGACAGAGCAAGACTCTGTCTCAAAAATAAATAAATAAACAAATAAATAAATAATAAATAAATTGGCCTGATTAAAATTTTCTGATTTTCTGCTGCCAGGTAGAATGAGCTCTTGAGATAGAAACCAAGTCAATAGGGAGGTTCCAAGACGGCCGAATAGGAACAGCTCCATTCTATAGCTCCCAGCGTGAGCAATGCAGAAGAAGGGTGATTTCTGCATTTTCAACTGAGGAACAGGGTTCATCTCACTGGGGCTTGTCGGACAGTGTGTGCAGGACAGTGGGTGCAGCCCACCGAGTGTGAGCCAAAGCAGGGCAAGGCATCATCTGACGTGGGAAATGCAAGGGGTCAGGGAATTCCCTTTCCTAGCCAAGGGAAGCTGTGACAGACAGCACCTGGAAAATAGGGTCATTCCCACCCTAATACTGCACTTTTCCAACAGTCTTAGCAAACGGCACACCAGGAGATTATATCCTGCACCTGGCTTGGAGGGTCCCACGCCCACAGAGCTTCTCTCATTGCTAGCACAGCAGTCTGAGATTGAACTGCAAGGTGGCAGCGAGTCTGGGGGAGGGGTGCCCACCATTGCTGAGGCTTGAGTAGGTAAACAAAGCGGCCAGGAAGCTCAAACTGGGTGGAGCCCACCACAACTCAAGGAGGCCTGCCTGCCTGCCTCTGTAGACTCCACCTCTGGGGGCAGGGCATAGCTGAACAAAAGGCAGCAGAAACCTCTGCAGACTTAAATGTCCCTGTCTGACAGCTTTGAAGAGAGTAGTGGTTCTCCCAGCATGGAGTTTGAGATCTGAAAACAGACAGACTGCCTCCTCAAGTGGCTCCCTGACCCCTGAGTAGCTTAACTGGGAGGCACCCCCCAGTAGGGGCAGACTGACACCTCACACGGCCAGGTACCCCTCTGAGATGAAGCTTCCAGAGGAACGATCAGGCAGCAACATTTGCTGTTCAGCAATATTCACTGTTCTGCAGCCTCCACTGGTGATACCCAGGCAAGCAGGGTCTGGATTGAACCTCCAGCAAACTCCAACAGATCTGCAGCTGAGGGTCCTGACTGTTAGAAGGAAAACTAACAAACAGAAAGGACATCCACACCAAAACCCCATCTGTATGTCACCATCATCAAAGACCAAATGTAGATAAAACAACAAAGATGGGGAGAAACCAGAGCAGAAACGATGAAAATTCTAGAAATCAGAGCGCCTCTTCTCCTCCAAAGGAATGCAGCTCCTCGCCAGCAACGGAACAAAGCTGGATGGAGAATGATTTTGATGATTTGAGAGAAAAAGGCTTCAGACAATCAAACTTCTCCGAGCTAAAGGAGGATGTTCAAACCCATTGCAAAGAAGCTAAAAACCTTGAAAAAAATTAGACGAATGGCTAACTAGAATAATCAGTGTAGAGAAGTCCTTAAATGACCTGATGGAGCTGAAAACAATGGCACGAGAACTACATGGCACATGCACAAGCTTCAGTAGCTGACTTGATCAATTGGAAGAAAGGGTATCAGTGATTGAAGATCAAATGAATGAAATGAAGTGAGAAGAGAAGTTTAGAGAAAAAAGAGTAAAAAGAAACAAACAAAGCCTCCAAGAAATATGGGACTACGTGAAAAGACCAAATCTATATCTGATTGGTGTACCTGAAAGTGATGGGGAGAATGGAACCAAGTTGGAAAACACTCTGCAGGTTATTATCCAGGAGAACTTCCCCAACCTAGAAGGGCAGGCCAACATTCACATTCAGGAAATACAGAGAACGTCACAAAGATATTCCTCAAGAAGAGCAACTCCAAGACACATAATGGTCAGATTCACCAAGGTTTAAATGAAGGAAAGAATGTTAAGGCAGCCAGAGAGAAAGGTCAGGTTACCCACAAAGGGAAGCCCATCAGACTAACAGCGGATCTCTCGGCAGAAACTCTACAAGCCAGAAGAGAGTGGGGGCCAATATTCAACATTATTAAAGAAAAGAATTTACAACCCAGAATTTCATATCCAGCCAAACTAAGCTTCATAAGTGAAGGAGAAATAAAATACTTTACAGACAAGCAAATGCTGAGAGATTGTGTAACCACCAGGCCTGCCTTACAAGAGCTCCTGAAGGAAGCACTAAATATGGAAAGGAAAAATTGGGTACCAGCCCCTGCAAAAACCGCTCAACTACATGGAAACTGAACAACCTGCTCCTGAATGACTACTGGGCACATAACGAAATGAAGGCAGAAATAAAGATGTTCTTTGAAACCAATGAGAACAAAGACACAACATACCAGAATTTCTGGGACACATTTAAAGCAGTGTGTAGAGGGAAATTTATAGCACTAAATGCTCACAAGAGAAAGCAGGAAAAATCTAAAATTGACACCCTAATATCACAATTAAAAGAACTAGAGAAGGAAGAGCAAACACATTCAAAAGCTAGCAGAAGGCAAGAAATAACTAAGATCAGAGCAGAACTGAAGGAGATAGAGACACAAAAAACCCTTCAAAAAATCAGTGAATCCAGGAGGTGGTTTTTTGAAAAGATCAACAAAATTGATAGACCACTAGCAAGACTAATACAGAAGAAAAGAAAGAATCAAATAGACGCAATAAAAAATGATAAAGGGGATATCACCACCGATCCCACAGAAATAGAAACTACCATCAGAGAATACTATAAACACCTCTACACAAATAAACTAGAAAAGCTAGAAGAAATGGATAAATTCCTGGACACATACACCCGCCCAAGACTAAACCAGGATAAAGTTGAATCCCTGAATACACCAATAACAGGCTCTGAAATTGAGGCAATAATTAATAGCCTACCAACCAAAAAAAGTCCAGGACCAGAAGGATTCACAGCAGAATTCTACCAGAGGTACAAGGAGGAGCTGGTACCATTCCTTCTGAAACTATTGCAGTCAATGGAAAAACAGGGAATCCTCCCTAACTCATTTTATGAGGCCAGCATCATCCTGATACCAAAGCCTGGCAGAGACACAACAAAAAAAAGGGAATTTTAGACCAATATCCCTGATGAATATTGATGCAAAAATCCTCAATAAAATACTGGCAAACCGAATCCAGTAGCACATCAAAAAGCTTATCCACCATGATCAAGTGGGCTTCATCCCAGGGATGCAAGGCTGGTTCAACATATGCAAATCAATAAATGTAATCCATCATATAAACAGAACCAAAGACAAAAACCATACAATTATCTCAATACATGCAGAAAAGGTCTTTGACAAAATTCAACAGCACTTCATGCTAAAAACTCTCAATAAACTAGGTATTGATGGGACATATCTCAAAATAATAAGAGCTATTTATGACAAACCCACAGCCAATCATACTGAATGGGCAAAAACTGGAAGCATTCTCTTTGAAAACTGCCACAAGACAGGGATGCCCTCTCTCACCACTCCTATTCAACATAGTGTTGGAAGTTCTGGCCAGGGCAATCAGGCAGGAGAAAGAAATAAAAGGTATTCAATTAGGAAAAGAGGAAGTCAAATTGTCCCTGTTGGCAGATGACATGATTGTATATCTAGAAAACCCCATTGTCTCAGCCCAAAATCTCCATAAGCTGATAAGCAACTTCAGCAAAGTCTCAGGATATAAAATCAATGTGCAAAAATCACAAGCATTCCTATACATCAATAACAGACAAACAGAGAGCCAAATCATGAGTGAACTCCCATTCACAACTGCTTTGAAGAGAATAAAATACCTAGGAATCCAACTTACAAGGGATGTCAAGGACCTCTTCAAGGAGAACTACAAACCACTGCTCAATGAAATAAAAGAGGACACAAACAAATGGAAGAACATTCCGTGCTCATGGATAGGAAGAATCAATATCATGAAAATGGCCATACTGCCCCCAAGGTAATTTATAGATTCAATGCCATCCCCATCAAGCTACCAATGACTTTCTTCACAGAATTGGAAAAAACTACTTTAAAGTTCATATGGAACCAAAAACAGCCTGCATAGCCGAGACAATCCTAAGCAAAAAGAACAAAGCTGGAGGCATCACACTACCTGACTTCAAACTATACTACAAGGCTACAGTAACCAAAACAGCATGGTACTGGTACCAAAACAGAGATATGGACCAATGGAACAGAACAGAGCCCTCCGAAATAATACCAAACACCTATAACCATCTGATCTTTGACAAACCTGACAAAAACAAGCAATGGGGAAAGGATTCCCTTTTTAATAAATGGTGCTGGGAAAACTGGCTAGCCATATGTAGAAAGCTGAAACTGGATCCCTTCCTTACACCTTATACAAAAATTAATTCAAGTTGGATTAAATACTTAAATTTTAGACCTAAAACCATAAAAGCCCTAGAAGAAAACCTAGGCAATACCATTCAGGACATAGGCATGGGCAAGAACTTCATGTCTAAAACACCAAAAGCAATGGCAACAAAAGCCAAAATTGACAAATGGGATCCAATTAAAGAGCTTCTGCACAAAAAAAGAGACTACCATCAGAGTGAACAGGCAACCTACAGAATGGGAGAAAATTTTTGCAATCTACTCATCTGACAAAGGCCTAATATCCAGAATCTACAAAGAACTTAAACAAATTTACAAGAAAAAAACAAACAACCCCATCAACAAGTGGGCAAAGGATATGAACAGACATTTCTCAAGAGAAGACATTTATGCAGCCAACAGACACATGAAAAAATGCTCATCATCACTGGCCATCAGAGAAATGCAAATCAAAACCACAATGAGATACCATCTCACACCAGTTAGAATGGCGATCATTAAAAAGTCAGGAAACAACAGGTGCTGGAGAGGATGTGGAGAAATAGGAACACTTTTACACTGTTGGTGGGACTGTAAACTAGTTCATCCATTGTGGAAGACAGTGTGGCCATTCCTCAAGGGTCTAGAACTAGAAATACCATTTGACCCAGCCATCCCATTACTGGGTATATATCCAAAGGATTATAAATCATGCTGCTATAAAGACACATGCATATGTATGTTTATTGCGGCACTATTCACAATAGCAAAGACTTGGGACCAACACAAATGCCCATCAGTGATAGACTGGATTAAGAAAATATGGGACATATACACCATGGAATACTATGCAGCCATAAAAAAGGATGAGTTCATGTCCCTTGTAGGGACATGGATGAAGCTGGAAACCATCATTCTCAGCAAACTATTGCAAGGACAAAAAACCAAACACCACATGTTCTCACTCATAGGTGGGAACTGAACAATGAGAACACATGGACACAAGAAGGGGAACATCATACACCAGGGCCTGTGGTGGGGTGGGGGGAGGGGGGAGGGATAGCATTAGGAGACATACCTAATGTAAATGACGAGTTAATGGGTGCAGCACACCATCATGGCACATGTATACATATGTAACAAACCTGCACGTTGTGCACATGTACCCTAGAACTTAAAGCATATATATAAAAAAAGAAACCAAGTCAATAAAAGTATTTACATTTATTTGCACACTAAACACATCGATTTACTACTTATTCCCAGTTTTCTTATTTACTTATATAGGATCCATTCATTCATTTTACAAATACAGATTTTCAGAGTAAGAAGAGAGAATAATTCTTCTAAAAATAAAGGCATTACAATAGAATTTGCAAATCTGGGTACCATGTGGAAAGTCTCATCCATTCCCGTATCATTAACTGCTCATTTTCAAACTAGTGACTTCCAAGTCCCTATTGTCAGCATCCTCTACTTCCCATCTCCACTGGAGCATTTCCAACCTCCTGCCACCAACTCAACACATTCAGGGAGAAGAGGGCTGGTCTGGGACCACAGAAATCCTTATTCTAATCTTGGAGGCAGTGCTCAGTATGAACTTAATGAATTGTTAAGTGAATTTGTTTTTTTAAGAAAATCAACAAGTAATGTATCCCCGGGCAATTTTATCTGATTTTTGAAATTTAGATTGGTTTTCCATTACTTGGCAAAGAGAATGGCGTACAGTCAGTCCTCTGGGGGTTCTGCATGAGGAAGTATCCATTATACTTGCTGTTAAGCAGTGATCAGGTAGGGAAGGAAAGGCTTGGCCACATCAACTGTCCTTGGTGAAGTCAACAGCTCTCAACAAGGAGAATATAGTGCTCTGTAGAGCAGAAACATGAACAGGGCTGAGATCCTTCCTGGATGATCCCAGGCAGAACCCTGACCCTCATTCTCCAGGCCCACCGGCCCTCCATGGGGGCTCTGCATTGCTGGGGAGAGGGCAGCCTCCTAACCACGTGGGTGAAGGATTGACTCCAAGGTCTTATCCCTGACACTCTTAAGGAAGCTCATAACTGCGGTTCCACCTGTGCCCCTGTCTTTTAAAGCCTGAGGAGGCCCTGGGAGATGGTTTGGCTTCCTATGCTTTGCCTTGGCTGCAGCTGTGATGAGGTATTTGGTGACCATGGTGATGTGATAGCTCCGCAGCTCTGCCAGGGCCTGCACACACTGGTTATAAGCTGTCAGCAAGTGGTCCTGTCCAGAGGACAGGACATAGTCCCTCAGGGAAGGTGCTGAGTGGATGTCTTCTATGAAGGCCTTATGGGAAGGAGGCATGTAATCCCTCATTCTGTACAGAAAGTCAGCTGAAAGAAACAATACAGCATAATGTCATAGCTCCACATGGAAATATAGCAGAGCTCGTCTGCTTCTTCTTCTTTTTTATTTTATTTTTCTCTAGACAGGATCTTGCTCTGTTGCCCAGGCTGGAGTGCAGTGGCATGATCTCAGCTTATTGCCACCTCTGCCCATGAGTTCAAGTGATCCTCCCACCTCAGTCTTCTGAGTAGCTGAAACTACAGGTGTGCGCCACCACACCCAGCTAATATTTTTTTGTATTCCTCTTAGTAGAGACAGGTTCTTGCTATGTTGCCCAGGCTTGTCTTGAACTCCTGGGCTCAAGCGATCCACCTGCTTCAGACTTCCAAAATGTTGGGATTACAGGCATGACCCATGGTACGCAATCTTCTCTGCTTTTTCAGACAAGAAGGCACCAGAAACTGTTGCTGGTGTTCTAACTCAAATCTACCTTGGCCCTTTTGTTTGCAGACTTCATGTACTCAAATGTATATTTCTAACTGTTGACAGGAGATGGAGAAGAGGAAACGAAGTAAGAACATCTCAGATGACAGAGTTGGAACTAGATTTGTTTGCCAATGTATAAATATTTACTACATAACAAATGTAAACAAAGTATCCCGTTGGTAGCTGCTATAAGGAATATCTTCAAATGTAGGACACAAACCCTTGAAATGACTAGCTGAATACTCTGGTGAATTTTGTTTCCTCAGTGCTTTGTTTTGGAGGGAGCACAAGAAAAGGTAAAAGTTATATAAAGCCCGTGAAGGCAAAAAAGATAAAGAATGAGTCACTGTTTTAGTAATAGCCTCTTGAAGCCAAGTGGTTTAAAAATCAAATCAATAGATATTTATAGGAAATTCGTTATGGGTTTAATATTATGCATGGTAAGTAAATCAACCATTAACGTCACCAAATGCCAAAATCCATGAAAAATTATGACAGTTTTAGAGAACTGACTTGAATCTATGACACTAAGTTCTGGTGATTCTTTTTCTTCTAATCCAACTTGAAAACTCCATAGTATGAAGTGTCTTTTTTGCAACTGTTAAAAACTTAACTTGATCCTGGCAGGTAAGAAAATGAGCAATTTCAAGCTTCCAGGTTGATAGATCCCTCTGCTGGTATAAATAGATTTGGCTAGAGGTTGCACCATTTTGTGGGGAAGGACTTTCTTGGAAGAGCCCAGACCTGTTTCTGGCTGGCCCAGACTCATAGCCTTCAAACTCCACATCTCTCCCCCATTTCAGAAAAAGGAAGCTAGTGTCTAAAGATCCAAACCAAAGTGATAGTGAACAGTTGGAAACAGCAACATTTTAAGATTTGGAAGTAAAACCCAAGATCAAGCTGAGATCTGATATTCCAGTATTAATTGACTTGACACAAAAACATTGGCAGTCATGCAGTTTCTTGGCTGACTTAGAGAAGTATAAACTTCATGACATTTTAATTTATATTTGGTTTTATCAATTGGTTAAAAAAAAAAAAAACCACCTCTCCTCTTCCTCCCTCTCCTCTCAAGGGAAAACAAAATGTCTGACTTACCACTTTCCTTGCTATGATTAATGCCTAAGAACTCATCAAAGGCATGAAGCACTGTGCTCTGAGCTGCACTCCCGCCAGAGTATTTCAGGGGCTCTTGGGAAACTCCTTCATATCTCAGCCCTGCAGGCATTGCTGGGTTGTCTTTCCATCTAAACAAGAGAAAAGTGAGAGAGATGAAAGGGGTGCAGGGAGGTAACGGTATATTTTCTGACATGGAAACTGAGAGTGAATGAGAAAGGGAACATGATTTCAATGGTAATTTTAGGGTGAGGGATTGGGGATATCTTTGTAGGGTAAGTACTGAAGCATCATCTTCACTCCAGCTTCATAACAAGCTATAAAATCACAGCCCTTTTCTTCCTCATCTAAAGGGTTATTCCAGAGAGGTAAAGGCTATTTAGAGAGGAATTTGTGGCACGGGTTCCATGACATATTTATTGCAAATACTCGGTTATAAAGATGTCCTCAGTGTTGATCACCAGCAACATTTTAGGGGCTCTGGAAAAATCTTCTTCACTTCCTTTGCTAATCTCAACCTTGATGACCAGATACTTTTCAACTCCGCCAAGTAAAGAGCCTCACAAATATACACAAACACCCACAATTACATACACAGATACACACAAATGAACACATACACACACACACACACCCCTTTGCCCTTCCCTGAAACAGTGATAGTTGTTAAATAGTCATCACATTAAACTACCAATTCTGGATATTACTCAACTTTGTAATCTATGATGTGCAGATGTTACCTGACTTCGAGGATGCCTTTATCAAGTACTTTGTTGACCACAGGTATCGATAATAAGGATGGATGAGAAGAGTAACAGCAGGAAGCACAGAGCAAGCCTGTGCCTCACCAGAGGCTGAAGTCAGGGACATGCAGAAAGCCTGGGACTGGGCTGCCAGCCATGCTCCATGAAGCAGCTGTTCTCCTCTCCTCCCTTCCCTTCCCCTCTTCCTCTCCTCTCCTCCCCACCTTTCCTCTCCTTCTTTGTCTCCCTGATTCCTGTTCTTCACTGTTTTCTCTGAGATCCCCCTCTTTATGCCTCCATCTGTTTTACTCATTTTCCTGTGTCTGACTTTGCATAGTCTTGAACAATCACAGAGTGTGTGGGGGTGACTTTATAATGAGTCCAAAACAAGAACAAGTTCATGTCACATTTGCACCTACCATGCTATATAGTGTATAAAGCATCTTCACATTCATTTTCTCTTTTGACTTCTTGTGTGTAGATCAGGACAGGTTTTTGGAGTTTTTTTAATACTTCATTTCATAGATAAAGTAACAAAGACTCAAAGCAATTAAGGTTCCAGGGTCATACTGTTAAAGGATGATAGAACCAGAACTTGATCCCCATACTTGCAATTTTCTATCTTCATTTTTACAAGAACCCCATATGTGGATTTCCATTTTTACTGAGGAATATCGTCTTTTCCTCCTATAGCCAGAAACAAACTACTTTCTCTGTTATGAGTTTAAACAGCAGATTGACATTGATGTTGCACGTTTTTTTCTATAATTATAAAAGTCATTTTGCTCAAGAGAAGGGACATACACACACACCATATACACATACAAAAGCCACAGACAGACTGCCGTGTTTGCTGTTCATGATATTTTTCAAATACTGCTCTGAGGCTGGAAGTCTGTAAGCAGCCAGGTTGTTTTCATTGGGGGTGCTTTGGGTTGGCTGTGCTATGGCTTTCACTGGATAAACAACACAGTGGCCTCTGCAATTGGGGCAACATCATTCTGAAAAGAGATGTGGTACAGAAAGCAGTGCAGGGGAATGGTGGGAAGATGAAAGGAGAGGTTACTACTGCCAGGTCCTGACAGGCTGCAGCTGTTAGGAGCAAGGCCTCTACCTCAAGCAGATATGGAATTTAATTTTACCTTTGCTATTTATTAACAGTGAGCCTTGGCTTAGTTCGTTAACCTCTCTAAGCCTCAGCTTTCTCATCTGAGTAAATTAGTATCTCCCTTATTGGATTATTGTGAGAACTAATTAAAATAATACCTGCCCAGGGCCTGGAACATGTTAAGCATTCAGTGAATACTAACCATTTTATCATATTCTTTAGAGTGAGTGGGATTCCCGGCTCCCCTTTCATTACTGTGTAACTTTGTACAAATCTTTCTGAGCCTTAGATTTCCAATTTGTATTTGCTTCCTACAGCTGTTAAAAAATAAAATAAGCTCCAGAGAGGTTTTGTGACTCGTCCAATGTTAAGACACTGGTCCAATAAAGTTGATGAACAACATTTTATGGGGAAGAAACATGAAAGACATAACCGCTGTTGGGTGATATATGGGCACAATTATTCGGGTTTTTCTTTGTAATCTGGTTGATGGTCTTATGTAGTCATTTGGGGCTTTTTCACTAGCTCCTTCCCATCTTGAGTACTGCTAAATATTGCACTCTCAAAGGGTCAGTCCGTGGACTGCTCACTGCTCTCAATTCCCAAATGGTTTTATCTAGCCTCATAGATTTAGAAAACAACTATATCCCAGCTGGATGGGGTGGCTCATGCCTGTAATCCCAGCACTTTGGGAGGCCCAGGAGGGGAGATCGATTGAGGTCAGGAGTTTGACACCAGCCTGGTCAACATGGTGAAACCCCATTTCCACTAAAAACGCAAAAATTAGCCTGGTATGGTGGCACACACCTGTAGTCCCAGCTACTCGGGAGGCTGAGGCAGGAGTATCACTTGAACCCAGAGGCAGAGGTTGCAGTGAGCCGAGACTGTGCCACTGCACTCCAGCCTGGGCGAAAGAGCAAGACTCTGTCTCAAAAAAAGAAAAAGAAAAAGAAAAGCCTATATCCTGACTATTTACAAATGTAAAAAGCTATTTACACCTATAGCTGGACCTCTCCCCTATATTCCAGACTCATACATCCAACTGCCTACTTGATATGACTGGGTCCCCAAACTGATCTCCTGATTTCCTTTCTTCTTTGCTAAACCTGTTCCTCCTATAGTCTTCCTCACTGGAGTAAATGATGTCTCTATTCTTTCAGTGAATCAGGCCCCCAAAACCTGCAAATTATCTTTGACTCATATCTTTCCATCAACTTTGATTTCAGTATATATCCAGAATCTGACCATTTCTCAACACCTTTAGCCCTTGTGCCCTAGTACAAGCCACCACCCTGGATTGTAGTGATAGCTTCTTAAATATTTTCCCTGTTTCCATCTTTATTCTTGGAGTTTATTTCCTACTCAGTCAATACAGAGATGATTTGCAACTGAAGGCAGATCACATTGTTATTCTTTTCAAAACGTGTCAATGTTGTCCATCTCACTCAGAAAAGAAGCTGACAAAGCTCTACATGATCCGGTCTCTACTGTCACCTCACTCTTTCTCATTCTCCCCTGAGTGTTGCGGCCCTGCTGGCTTCCTGCAGCTCTCTTCCACCATGACCAACACGCTTCCACCTCAGGGTCATTGCACTTGCCATTCCTTCTTGGTGGCTCACTCCCTCACTTCCTCCAGGTATCTGCTCAAATGTCATAGAGGGCTGTGGCACTCTTGGACCACAATAAACAAGAAAATTTGGCCACAACATTCAACAGTCCTTAATACTCTCTATCCTGCTTTCCATTTCTTCATTGTGCTTACCATTGTAATGTATATTGTATGATGCTTTTATCAGATTTGCTTGTGTATTCATTGTCCATCCCCCCCTCCCCACACTGCATTGAAATGTAAGCTCCAGAGGGGCCAAGTTGAGGGTTGGTTTTACTGCTCTATTCCCGGCACCTAGAACTGACATGGGGTAGGCACTCACTAAATATGTGATAAACGAATGATTTAAAAATAGCATACTACAAGTATGTATTATATATCCAGAATATGTAGACCCAAGCACAGTTCTTGAAAGAATGCAGCCAACTTAAAAGAGCCATCCAATGTCTCAAATGGCCAAGAGACATTAATCAATCTGCTTTCAGTGCCTCACCCTGAAGAGGATTTCACATTGAAGGTGACAGAGAAAACACCAACATACAAGTCCAAAAAGATAAAAGAAGCACATCTACTTTCAAAACTCATGTTCTCTAGGTTGGTAATTCTAGTCTGAGGAAGGGAAATTGTGTTTCTTTGAGCAGCCCAAATATTGTTCCCATACATTCTCAGGTCCAAGCTGCTACTGTGAAAAAAGAGGAACTATTTTACTTTCAAATATCTGTAGGCACGATTATTTTTAGCCTTTCTCATAGCAACTTTCTAGCAACCCCAAGAAAACGGGAAGTTTTAGTGGGAAAAAAAAATGAGATGACTTTTTTTTTTTTTTTGCAAGGGCTAACTTCCTGAAGAAATTGAATGTGAGTGGGAACTAAAGGGAATGAATATGCGTCATCTACACATGAAATATCTCCATTCTCCTAAATAAGAATGTTTTTTAAAAAGTAAGCAAAGAGGCCAGGTGTGGTGGCTCATGCCTGTAATCCCAGCACTTTGGGAGGCCAAGGTGGGCGGATCATCTGAGGTCAGGAGTTTGAGAACAGCCTGGCCCACATGGTAAAACCCTGTCTCTACTGACAATACAAAAATTAGCTGGGCACTGTGGCAGGTGCCTGTAGTCCCAGCTACTTGGGAGGCTGAGGCAGGAGGATCGCTTGAACCTGGGAGGCAGAGGTTGCAGTGAGCCAAGATTGCGCCATTGCACTCCAGCCTGGGCGACAGAGCGAGACCTCCATCTAAAAATAAATAAATAAATAAATATAAATAATAAATCAAAAATAGGATAAATCAAGAACAAAAAAGCAAATTTATATTTTTCAAGACAATGCTAATGGGAATTCTCAGTAATCCAGATATTTTTGTCCATCTACACTTATTAATGCATGTAGGATTTAGTACTGGTCACTTAGCTACATGGGAAATATTTTGAGGGTAAGAAACAGAGGGGAGGCATTTATGTAAATCAAAGACAAAATGTGTCAATGACTCCGAATTTATTTTAATGAAAGTAAAATTACATTCTAGTACCCATCTAATCATGGCAATTTCAGAATATATAGTTCATCCTCATCAGATGCTTCTGACGTAAGGAAGAAGTAGCATCAATTTATCCCTTGAAGGATACTGTGGTAGGTATAATTCTAAAAATGGTTCTCCAAGATTCTTATCATAATTCTTAGAACTATTAGTATTATGCTATAGCATGTCTGTCAGTATGATATATTATGGCAAACGGGACTTTGCAGGTGTAATTAAGATTATTAATCAGTTGACCTTGACATAGGGAGTTATCCTGAATTACCTAGGTCAGCTGAATCTAATCACATAAGACCTTTAAAATCAGAGAGTTTTCTCTGGATAGAGGCAGAAGGAGAGGTGAGAGAGAATCAAAGTGCTAGAAGGATTAGAATTGTCAGTGCTGGCTGGGCATGATGGCTCATGCCTGTAATCTCAGCACTTTGGGAGGCCGAAGTGGGAGGATCACTTGAGGTCAGGAGTTTGAGACCAGCCTGGCCAACATGGTGAGACCACATCTCTATGAAAAATACAAAAATCAGCCGGGCTGGTGGCAGGTGCCTGTAATCCCAGCTACTCGGGAGGCTGAGGCAGGAGAATCACTTGAACCCAGGAGATGGAGGTTGTGGTGAGTCGAGATCGTGCCACCGCACTCCAGCCTGGGTGACAAAGCAAGACTCTGTCTCAAAAAAAAAAAAAAAAAAAAGAAGTGCCAATGCTGAGAAGGAAAAAAAAAACACATGACAAGGAATACTGGATGCCTCAAGAAGCTGAGAGCAGCTCCTGTCTGACAGCCAGCAAGATCTCAGTTCTAGAACCACAAAACACTGAATTCTGACAACAACCTAAATGAGTTTTGAAGGGAATTCTTCCCCAGATCTTCAGTTAAGAGCCCCGCTCAACAGATAAATTGACTTTGGCTTTTTGTGACCCCAAATGGAAAAGTCAGTTGAGCTTGCCTATGATTCTGACTTACAGAATTGTGAAACAATGAATGCATATTGTTTTAAGCTGCTAAATTTGTGGTAAATTGTTACATAATGAGGGAAAACACATAGATTTCGAGAGCAATGTGAAGCACAAAGGGATTTTCCAGAATTGGGGTGCTTCCTAAATCCCAGTCTGTTTCTGCATCTATAGTATAAGCCTGCTATGTGGTAGCATGAAATTTTTAAAAATGGTCCATTTTTCTTTTTCTAATCCTATCAAAGGTATACAGAGAAAGCCTAAATACTAAGACACACTCCCAGCTCCATTTCTGCACCCTTCTTTTTGTTTTCCCTTTCCCCCATAAACCATACACCCATTACTCTCAATCTTGGAAACCTTCTTGCTTCCACTCTGTACCCTCTACAAGGAGGATTCCATCCTCACTCCCTCCCAGGCTGGACTCTGTTTGAAGTGCTTCACACATCAAACTCACCCAATCTGGAGAAAATACTTAGTATATGTTGCACCAATGTAATACAGTAGATTGCACCAATGTAATATAGTAGATTTTTAGCATTTGCATGTCTGTCCTTGCACCAATGTAATATAGTAGATTTTTAGCATTTGCATGTCTCTTGCTGTATCCAGACACAGCTTCAGATTATTTCTATTGATAGCACTTCAGGTATCTCCTAGTTAATAAGATGGCCCACTAGATGATATCTATTTGACATATTCAACTCATCCAGCCATTGCCTCCACCTTTCATTTTTCACTGTTTAAAAATTAAACAAAAACAAACCAGAAACTCTTAATTTCCAAAGTTAATAGGAAGGCAATCTGATTAAAACATGTGAAGGAAGGAATGGCTAATTTGTTTAAGCAAAGCGAGTATCTAAAAGTAGAGTTATCGGCCAGGCGTGGTGGCTCAAGCCTGTAATCCCAAAATTTTGGGAGGCCAAGGTGGGCAGATCACCTGAGGTCAGGAGTTCGAGACCAGCCTGACTAACATGGCAATACCCCGGCTCTACTAAAAATACAAAAATTAGCCAGGCTTGATGGCAGCCACCTGTAATCCCAGCTACTCGGGAGGCTGAGGCAGGAGAGTTGTTTGAATCCAGGAGGCAGAGGTTGCTATGAGCCAAGATGGCACCACTGCACTCCAGCCTGGGTGAAAAGAGCAAGACTCTGTCTCAAAAATAAAATAAAATAAAATAAAATAATAGTAGAGTTCTCTGTGTGAAGAAATTTCAAGCCATGTGACAAAAGAAGAGTACTCAGAAAATATGAAAAAAATGGTTTGGGGTAGTGTCTTAGTTTGTTCCTGTTGCTACAACAAAATACATTAGACTGGGTAATTTGTAAATATAAATGTTCCTTAACTCACAGTGGGTTATGTCCTGATAAACCCATTATAAGTTGAAAATATTATAAGACAAAAAATGCATTTAATACATCTGACCTACCAAACACCTTAGCTTAGCCTAGCTGCCCTTAAATGTGCTCAGAACACTTACATTAGCCCACAGTTGGGCAAAATCACCTAACACAAAGCTTATTTATGTCAACATGTTGAATATGTTATGGAATTTGTTAAATACTGTACCGAATGTGAAAAACAGAATGGTTGTATGGGTACTCAAAGTAGTTTCTACTGAATTATGCTTTTGCATCAACATAAAGTCAAAAAATGGTAAGTCAAACCATATTGAGTTGCGGACTACCCATAACAGAAATGTATTTCTCACAGTTCTGGAGGCTGGGAAGTCCAAGATTAAGGTACTGGCAAGTTCAGTGTCTGGTGAGGGCCTGGTCTCCACGTCCAAGGTAATGCCCCAACTCCTGTGTCCTCACATAGTGGAAGGGACAAGGAATGGAAGAAAAAAGGAGCAAAAAGGGCCAAGTGAGCTCCCTCCAGCCCCTTTATAAGGGCATTAGTTCCACTCATGGGGATTGTTTTCTCCTCTCAGAGGAGACATAGTCACCTCCCAAAGGCCCCACCTTCGAATACCTCACCATCACAATTAGTTTTTAACATATGAATTTTGGAGGGACACATTCATTCAAACCATAGCGTAGCTCTTCCAGGAACTTTAGAAGAAAGCTTCGATGCTATCCAACCCTATACTACACTCCCCACCCTTCTACCTGCCTTAATAACAAGAAGAAAAAGTAGATGTAAGTGATAGAACTGTGTGAGTGACATACTGTGTTTTTCTCCTTCTGTCTTTGAGCTAGAATTCTAAGAAAAGTGAATATAAACGGATCTGAATTGCCTAGGAGCAAACACTCTTAACTGAAATATTTAGCCCTCAGTGTTATTTGTTGTGCAGATGGTATCCCACTTCTTTTACCTGAGAGTGGATCCCTAGCAAGAGTCACTTGATATGTTTCTTGTGCTAGGAAGCTTCTGTCTCTTTCTCCCATTATACATTCAGTCAATGCTACAGAGACTTCACACAGGAAAACAACTGAACTATACTTACCCAGAGAGAAAGATCCGGATGACTGCATAAAATATGTCTGGATCTACATAATCTGGAGAAGCAATCAAAATGTGAACTTTACTACAGGCAAAGAAAGCAATTGGTTACATGTGCATGGGCCCTGCTGCTCTCCTGGAGCTCCTTCCCTATCTGATATGCACGGAGACCTGGAATGAAAGCTGCAGCAATGGGGGATAGAATGTTCTCTTCAGCAGTTGCCCTCATGGGTGCTCCCAGAACTTCTAAACTATTCCATATGTTGCCCTTTGCTATTTGTGGTTCTTCCTTTCTCTGTACTTAATAATAACAACAAAGAGAACAAGGCCATCTTTTAAAATTTTGTATTTTAAACAGGCAGTGTTTGAGAAAATGAAGGAAGGGAAAAGAAGAAAAGCAGAGAGAATTACTCTCTCAGGGTTTTCACGAGAGATGAAAACTAAATTCACCGATGCTCAACTGAAGGTCTGAATATTCAGTGAAGGATACAAGAGTGGAGCAAGTGTCCTTTGCCCAGGGATTGCCACACTAGGTCAGAGACAGGTTCACTTAGCTTCATGTTTAGCTACCTTCATTAATATAAACAACTATTTTTGATCTATACCAATGTTTGACGATAACTGATTCTTCCAGTTTACTAACTTGTATGTAAGGAAGCCTGCCCTCTTATTTGTACTAAATTTCTTTTCATCAACTTTTGAAGGTTGTTCTATTGTTTTCACGTAGTGGGACTCCTCTGAATTCTGTCACCTGGCATATGCCTATCTTACTGAGATCACTGTCTGTGTCTCTGTTTCTGAGATTATCTATCTATCTATCTATCTATCTATCTACCTATCTATCCACCTATTTATCTGCATCTTTTATGTGAGACCTAAATAATAACATCTCCATACAATCAACTTCCTTTTCCAACCATCACACATAGTCTTTGATCCTATTTCTTCTTCCAGCTCCCTAATTTCTCTGAAGCGTCCATGAGCCTGGGTGACTCATGTCTTCCTTCAGCCTCCAGCCCTTCAGATGCTCCTTGGTGGTGCCACATTCTGTCTGCTTACACGTGACAATGCCCCATGTGCTAGATTTTTACTGGGTCCTACTCCTATGTCTTTTTTATTTGATGCTCTCTTTTCACCAAAACTGCTAAGAAACTACTACTTTTTGCTGAAGCAGAATGACAGGCAATACTTTAATATTTTGCCCAACTTAACATATTAAAGAAGGAAAAGTGAAATGACCATTTCAGTAGGTGTGAAATATCTTCTACGTAAAATGATTTCAATCGATGTAAAAGAAATCCATTCATGATTAAAACAAACATGCAGAAAACTTCAGCTAATTAGGAATAAGAGATGTTCTTAAATGGATAAAAGGAATCCACAGAAAGCCTATGGTGCATATTATACTTAACAGTGAAACAGTAAAAGCAATCTTTTTTTAAATGTGAAACTAAACAAAGATCAGCACTTCCACTCAATACTGTGTTAGAGGTCCTAGCCAGGAGAATAAGAAAAAAATTATTAAAAAGAAATAAAAGTTGTAAATTTTATAAATGAAGAAGCAAAGCATGCTACTCAAACAATATGATTCATAAATAGAAAACACATATAATCTACTGATAATTATTAGAATGAATAATAGTGTTTACCAAGGTGCTAGATTTAAGGTTAATATTCAAATATCAACATCATTTTTGAAACTGGCAATGAACAGGTAAGAGGCAGTTAAATAGAAAAACACCATATTTATTAGAAACAAAAATATCAAGTAACTGTGAATAAAGCAGAAGATAGGTAAGCCCTTTAGCTTGAAAGAAATTGAAGAAAAACTAGTAAATGAAAGGATATAGTCTCTTTTTCTCATTTGTTTTATTTTATTTATTTATTTTTTGAGATGGAATCTCGCTCTGTCACCCAGGCTGGAGTGCAATGGCATGATCTTGGCTCATTGCAACCTCCGCCTCCTGGGTTCAAGCAATTCTCCTGCCTCAGCATCCTGAGTAGCTGGGACTACAGGCATGTGTCACCACACCTGGCTAATTCTTGGGTTTTTAGTAGAGATGGGATTTTGCCATGTTGGCCAGGCTGGTCTCGAACTCCTGACCTCAGGTGATCCACCCGCCTTGGCCTCCCAAAGGGATATACTCTCTTATACCATGTTCATGGACAGGAAAACTCAATATGAATACCTAAAAGAAGAAATGTATTGAAGAGAAGAGTTCTCTGTCTGGATATATTTCAGGCCATGTGACAAAAGAATATTGAGCAATATGAAGAAATGATCTGAGGTGGTTTACCCAGGAATTTTAGTTATTTTATGCTATTCTCTGCCTCTCTTTTGGCCTTATTCATAATACAGAAATATTGAATAGATAATCAAAATCAAGTCATTTTTCTCCAAATTAATGTAGACATTTAATAAAATTTGAACAAAATTTCCAACGTGGATATTTTATTTTATTTATTTATTTATTTTTGGAGATGGAGCCTCACTCTGTCACCTAGGCTGGAGTACAGTGGCATGATCACGGCTCACTGTATCCCCCACCTGCCAGGTTCAAGAGATTCTCCTGCCTCAGCCTCCTGAGTAGCTAGAATTCAAGTGCCTAATGTCCAGCTAATTTTTGTATTTTTAGTAGAGACGGGGTTTCATCAGGCTGGTCTCCAACTCCTGACCTCAAGTGATCCGCCCTCCTTGGCCTCCCAAAGTACTGGGATTACAGGTGTGAGCCACTGCACCCAGCTCCAACATAGATTTTTAAAATGGAACTTGGCTAGATGATTCTAACAGTCTATATGAAGGTCTTAGTCCAGGATAGCACAAGCGATGCTGGAGGAGAAAAGCAAGGTGACAGGATTTGCTCTACTTGAAAATGAGGAATACCACAAGGCTAGAGTTTTTAAGGCAGATGATATCGTTGCAGGAAAAGACAGATAATGAAACAGAACAGAGAGCCTAGAAAACACATCCATTCATTTTAGAAAATCTGACACAAGACTGTGCTAATACTGCAGGTTTGTGCTTATCCATAGGAGGGAAATATAATTTATTTCTTATCTCATACTACTTACAGATAATTATAAGTAGCAAGTAGTAATTATATGTGAATTAAAAACTAAAAAGTGAAAGACAAAACAGCTTTAGAAGAAAATACATAAAAATGTATTTATGGGCCAGGCATAGTGGTTCACACCTATAATCCCAGCACTTTGGGAGGCTGAGGCAGGTGGATCACTTGAAGTCAGGAGTTTGAGACCAGCCTGGCCAACATGATGAAACCCTGTCTCCACTAAAAATACAAAAATTCGACTGATGTGGTGGCACATGCTTATTATCACAGCTACTTGGGAGGCTGAGGCAGGAGAATTGCTGAACCCAGGAGGCAGAGGTTGCAGTGAGCTGAGATCGAGCCACTGCACTCCAGCCTGGACAACAAAGCGAGATTCTGTCTCAACAACAACAAAAAAGTATTTATGACTTATGATGATGGGATAATTTCTTATTCAAGACCTCTTAAACCACAGACTTTCACAAATGATTTACAGGTTGGCTATATTTAAATTAAGAACTTTTACTTTCAAAAGGCGTAAGACAAACCATAAAAAATGCAACACATACAATAAACAAAAATCAGCCTTCAGAGTGTACAAAAAACATTGAAAAAAACAAGTAAGATAAAAGCCTAATTACTGGGCGCAGTGGCTCACTCCTGTAATCCCAGCACTTTGGGAGGCCGAGGCAGGCAGATCAAAAGGTCAAGAGTTTGAGACCAGTCTGGCCAACATAGTGAAACCCAATCTCTATTAAAAATACAAAAATTAGCTGGGCATGGTGGTGCACGCCTGTAGTCCCAGCTACTCTGAAGGCTGAGGCAGGAGAATTGCTTGAACCCGGGAAGTGGAGGTTGTGGTAAGCCAAGATCGCACCACTGCACTCTAGCCTGCAACAGAGCGAGAC
Source organism: Pongo pygmaeus (assembly GCF_028885625.2). Taxonomy (NCBI): domain Eukaryota; kingdom Metazoa; phylum Chordata; class Mammalia; order Primates; family Hominidae; genus Pongo; species Pongo pygmaeus. The sequence continues at coordinate 40,351,835 of NC_072380.2, read as the reverse complement.
TCTGCCTCAAAAAAAATGAGGAAAGACACATATTTTACAGAAAATAGGCATGAATGGTGAGTACCTGTATACACAGAGAGAGAGAGAGAGAGAAAGAGGAGATTGTTAACTCATCAGAAATCAGGGAAATCAGCTGGCCACAGTGGCACACGCCTACAATCAATCTCAGTACTTCGAAAGGCCAAGGTGGGAGGATCATTTGAAGCCAGGAGTTCAAGACCAGCCTGGGCCATGTAGCGAGACCTTGTTTCTACATAAAAATAATTTTTAAAAAATTTAAAAAGGAAATCAGAGAAATGCAAAGTAAAACCATGATGAAGCACCATTATACACCTATCAGACTGGCAATAAACAAATAAAAGACTGAATGAATGAATTAGTGAATGAAGAAATGAAGTTGACAACACTAAATGTGATGGGGAGGTGGAATTTCAACTTAGTTCAAACATTGTGAAGAACAATTTGGTGTTGGCCAATAAAATTAAAGATGCATGTACAGTCCTGTTGAACAATTCAACTCCCTGGTGTCCACCCTACAGAAAACCTGAACCACGTAAACTTGTAGCTATGGGCATGAATATATGTAATGACATCGCTTTTCATAGCAAAACAAACAAACTCAAAACAAACAAACAGAAATAAGTGCAGAATAAGTAAATTGTAGTCTATTTGTACAAAATGATGCTATATCGCGGTGAAAATGTGCTATGTCTATATGACCAATGTGAATGACCCTTAGTGAAACAGCAAAATTGCAGGAAGAAATTCATACATTTTAATTCTTTTTAGACAAGGTTCAAAACAATACAAGACAAAATAATAGATCATGATAATATGTTGTTTAGGAATACTTTTTTTTTTTAAGACGGAGTCTCCCTCTGTTGCCAGGCTGGAGTGCAGTGGCGCGATCTCGGCTCACTGCAACCTCCACCTCCCGGGTTCAAGAGATTCTCCTGCCTCAGCCTCTTGAGTAACCGGGACTATAGGCATGCCACTATGCCCAGCTAATTTTTGTATTTTTAGGAGAGACACGGTTTCACCATATTGGCCAGGATGGTCTCAATCTCTTGACCTCATGATCCGCCCGCCTCGGCCTCCCAGAGTCCTGGGATTACAGGTGTGACCCACCAAGCCCGGACAGGAATACTTACTTTTTTAATAGTGAAAGTATACTGGATGTTTTATAATCACCTTAAATTAAATGTCTTTAAAAAATTATCTTTGATTATTTTTAAAGAAATTATTTAATTTATGAAGTCTAGGTAAGACATGCATTTGGCACACAATTTACAAAGTTCAACAAGGTAGCTAATGAGAAGTATGCTTTCCTCCCACTTCTGACTCCAACAATCAATTCCTCTCACCAAAAGCAACCCATGGTCACTGGCTGCCTCTGGTGAATGTTTATGGAGAATATTCTCAGATTGGCTATTGGGCAAGACTTCTAAAGCTTACAATTGACCTTTCTTCTCATCCTCTTGAGGAAGAAAATAAAAAGTTTAACAATTTTGGCCAGGTGTGGTGGCTCATGCCTGTAATCCTAGCACTTTGGGAGACCAAGGCAGTGGATCACCTGAGGTCAAGAGTTTGAGACCAGCCTGGCCAACGTGGTAAAATCCTGTTTCTACTAAAAATACAAAAATTAGTTGGGCATGTTGGCAGGAGCCTGTAAAAATAAAAATTGTGGCCGGGCATGGTGGCTCAGGCCTGTAATCTTAGCATTTTGGGAGACCAAGGTGGGTGGATCACCTGAGGTCAAGAGTTTGAGACCAGCCTGGCCAACATGGTGAAATCCTATTTCTACTAAAAGTACAAAACTTAGTCTGGTGTGTTGGCAGGTGCCTGTAATCCCAGCTACTCGGTAGGCTGAGGCAGGAGAATCACTTGAACCGAGAGGCAGAGGTTGCATTGAGCCAAGATTGCACCACTGCACTCCAGCCTGGGCAACACAGCAAGACTCCGTCTCAAAAAAAAAAAAAAAAGAAGAAGAAGCAGAATGAAGCCCAAGACCAATAAATTGAGCAACCCAAAAAGTAGACAGATACAGAGAAAGAGGTACACGTAGTCAGGGGAGAAAGATAAACCGACAGCTAACATCTCAATAGCAACCATGGAAGCCAGAAGCTTTTGTACTGATATATTCAACATCCAAAAGAATATAGCTGCTAGCAAAAATATCCTTCAGGAATTGAGGAGAAATAAGGCAACTTTTAGAGGGGAGAGTTTACCACCAGCAGACACTCACTAGAGGAAGTCTTAAAGGATGTTCTGAAGGAATTTCTAAAGGAGTGAGGACAAACTTTAGAAGCATTAACATGCGGCTGGGCATGGTGGCTCACTCCTGTAATCCTAGCACTTTGGGAGGCTGAGGAAGGTGGATTTCCTGAGCTCAGGAGTTTGACACCAACTTTGGCAACATGGCAAAACCCCATCTCTACTAAAAATACAAAAAAATTAGTGGGGTGTGGTGGTGCGCACCTATAATCTCAGCTACTCGGGAGGTTGAGGCACGACAATTGCTTGAACCGGGGAGGCAGAGGTTGCAGTGAGCCGAGATCATACCATTGCACTCCAGCCTGGGTGACAGAAAGAGACTCTCTCAAAAAAAAAAAAAAAAAAAAAAAAAAAAAACAGAAGAAGAAGAAAAAAAGCATTAACATGGGATGGAGGGGAGTCTGAGTCCTGGAAACAGAGCTCCACACTGGAACTGGTTCTCTTGCAGTCATTTTCTGTCCAACCAAACAGCTGATCAGACATGGGAGCCAGCCAGAGCTGCACTGGAGATGAATGGGGACCGCTGTATGACACGTGCTTCTGCACTGGGAATTTCCGAAGACTGCACTGGAGGAGTCATTATGTTATACAGCCTCATGATGACAGTGACGACAGCATGAATGGTCACGAAGATACAAAAAATGTATATTTTGTTCAAAAATATATTTTTCAAAAGAAAGTTGCAGAGAACAAAACATACATTTTTTGATTGCACATGTCACTAGGATAATGAAACATGCCATATCTCAAATGGGAAATGCCCAAGAAAGTGTTAAAGAATGTGTACGTGTGTTCATCAGCTTTATAACCCCCGAGGCAAGTGAAAGATGCCTCCAAGAGAAATGGAAATGGCCAGTGGAGAGGATCTTCTCTTTGCCATGTCTACCATAGGCTTTGACAGTTATGTGGAACCTCTAAAATTATCCCTCAGAAACTCAGAAAGTCTGTGAAAGGAGAGAAGGGAATTGGTGGAGAAGTCAGAGCCACAGATGGGCTAAGTGAAGAGCTTACAGAATAGGCATTTGCTAGCCAGTCACCAGCCGGCTTCATACCTGCTGCTGGGTAACAACAAATGTTATGACTTATGTACCACCATAGCAAGAGATTTCTGGTGTTCAACAAATTCTCTTTCCATGCTCTGAAGAAATGATGGGATGGGGAGTGTAGGGAAGTGAGACTGTGTGATTCTGGAATAGAAATATCAGAAGACAATGACTGGTGAAAAAGTGTCCCTTTGTATATTAAGCAGCTGTAATGTAACTTCCTGATGTTTGGCTAGTTGAGGTGTTAATTCTGACTAAAGAATCTTTTTCATAAATGATATTTATTTATTTATTTATTTATTTATTTATTTATTGAGACAGGGTCTCACTCTGTCCCCAGGGTTCAGTGAAATGGTGTGACCTTGGCTCATTGCAGCCTTGAGGTGCATCCTCGAGGTGCATCCTCCCACCTCAGCCTCCTGGGCAGCTGGAACCACAGGCACTCACCACCATTCCCATCTAATTTTTGTATTTTTTTGTAGAGATGGGGTTTTGCTATGTTGCCCAGGCTGGTCTCAAACTCCTGGGTTCAAGCGATCCTGCCTCGGCCTCCCAAAGTGCTTGGATTACAGGCATGAGCCACCGCATCTGGCAATGATTTTTTTTTTTACTTTGGATTTTAAAAGTACAAAATATTTTTATTTCCTACGAGAGTTTATTCTTCTGTAAGACTCCTGCATATATTGTATATTACAATTTATTACTGTCAGAAATTTGTAGACAGTTTCTTATTTTCATATTGAGTCATGCCACTTTTGTAATTCAGGAAGCAGCTGGGTTAATTCATAAAGTCTGCCCTTTTAATAAAATATAATGGTAGAGTTCATTTTGAATGCAAGTTGCTTGTGTTACAAATTTGTATTTGTCTTGGTTATATATCTTGCATGATAGTTTAGCTAGAGTTTTAGCATTTACTGTATTTATTAAAATGATTTCTTTTGTAAAGCATTCATAGCTTGAGCAGCACCATTTTTCAACAGTGTAACTGAGTAAGTGTGAATGCAGAAGCAAATATTGTCTGCCCTATTAAACTTAGTGCCGATTAGCAGTGTTTACAATGTTCATTGTGCCTGTTAATGTAGTTTTAGTTATTGGAGCTTTTGTTAACACTAGACTTGTTTTTGAGTTACATTATTAAGAGTGTTGGAATTCATTTAAGTTTAACGTAGTTCTAGTGCTTATAAAATGGTGCCCTTTCATTTAGCATAATTTTTTTTCAAACCATATCTTCAAGTACTACAGTATTATCCTTCAGAAGAATTTTAGGCTGGATGCGGTGGCTCATGCCTGTAATTCCCAGCTCTAAGGGCCAGCCCTACAGGGTCTGTGGGTTTTTCTCCTCGTGTGCGGAGATGAGAGATGGTAGAAATAAAGACACAAGACAAACAGATAGAATAAAAGACAGCTGGGCCCGGGGGACCACTACCACCAAGATGCGGAGACCGGTAGTGGCCCCGAATGCCAGATTGCGCTGTTATTTATCAGATACAAGGCAAGGGGCAGGGTAAGGAGTGTGAGTCGTCTCCAATGACAGGTAAAGTCACGCAAGTCACGTGTCCACTGGACAGGGGACCCCCTTCCCTGTTCGGCAGCTGAAGCGGAGAGAGAGAGGCGACAGCTTACACCATTACTTCTGCATTTCAAAGACTTTTAGTACTTTCACTAATTCTGCTACTGCTATCTAAAAGGCGGAGTCAGGTGTTCAGGGTGGAACATGAAAACAGACTGGGAGCGTGACCGCTGAAGCACAGCATCACAGGGAGACGGTTAGGCCTCCAGATGACTGCAGGCAGGCCTGACTCATGTCAGGCCCTCCACAAGAGGTGGTGGAGCATAGTCTTCTCTAACTCCCCGGGGAAAAGGGAGACTCCCTTTCCCGGTCTGCTAAGTAAAGAGTGCCTTTTCTTTTCTTTTCTTTTCTTTTTTTTACTCTTATGTATAAAGTTTATTGAGATTTTTATATAGCAAAGAAAATAAGCATGACATATCTCAGATCTATAGGAAATCAGGGAAGATTAAACAAAAATAAAAAGTATATTTAAAACGAGTGCCTTTTCTAGGCACTGACGCTACCACTAGACCATGGTCCGCTAGGCGACGGGCATCTTCCCAGACGCTGGCGTTACCGCTAGACCAAGGAGCCCTCTAGTGGCCCTGTCCGGGCATAACAGAAGGCTCACACTCTTGTCTTCTGGTCACTTCTCACCCTGTCCCTTTAGCTCCTATGTCTGTATGGCCTGGTTTTTCCTAGGTTATAATTGTAGAGCAAAGATTATTATAATACTGGAATAAAGAGTAGTGCTACAAACTAATGAAGAATGATATTCATATGTAATCATATCTATAATCTATTTCTAGTATAACTGTTCTTATTCTATATATTTTCTTCATTATACTGGAACAGCTCGTGCCCTCTGCCTCTTGCCTTGGCACCTGGGTGGCTTGCCGCCCACACTCAGCACTTTGGGAGGCCGAGGCAGGTGGATCACTTGAGGTCAGGAGTTAGAGACCAGCCTGGCCAACATGGTGAAACCCCATCCCTAGTAAAAATACAAAAATTAGCCAGGCGTGGTGGCATGCACCTGTAATCCCACTTACTTGGGAGGCTGAGGCAGGAGAATCGCTTGAATCTGGGAGGCAGAGGTTGCAGTGAGTGGAGATCACGCCACTGCACTCCAGCCTGGGCAACAGAGCAAGACTCCATCTCAAAAAAAAAAGAAGAAGAAGAAGAAAAAGAATTTTATAGGCTGATGGTAAATGTCCTCATTTTGCCTTTTAATTGAAATGTTAAGATTCCTATTATACCATCAGGCATCATTGTGTGTACAGACCTTTTGCATGGGTGAGTGAATGGCTGGAGAAGCGAGTGAGGGCTATGAACAGTGTGAATAGAGGCCGTCAACTACTAGTGTGCTCTTGATCTTTGCAGTAAACCAAGCTTAGATAATATAACATCATATAATCTTTTAGTATTTACTTTGGTTGTTTCTTTTTTAAAGTGAGGATTTGTATTTTCTCAATTATTCTTTTGGTGTTAATTAATCTGAAGGTTTTTTTTAAATGGTTAATATCAAAAATTGCTATTATGCAGTCTGCCTAAAAGGAAGTTTAAGTGAATGTCATTTCTGAAGGATACTCCAGTTTATAAGGTAGGAACAATTTCCCAGATTCAGGCTGAACAGAGACATTTACTCTGCCAGAAGGACCCTCTAGGGGCATATTTGGGCTAATCGGAGTTTAGTAACTTCCTCACTTTCTAACCCTATTTAAAAAATAATCAGGCCAGGCGCGGTGGTTCATGCCTGTAATCCCAGCACTTTGGGAGGCCGAGGTGGGCACATCACCTAAGGTCAGGAGTTCGAGACCAGCCTGACCAACATGGAGAAACCCCGTCTCTACTAAAAATACAAAAAATTAGCCGGATGTGGTGGCACATGCCTATATTCCCAGCTACTCAGGAGGCTGAGGCAGAAGAATCACTGAAACCTGGGAGGCAGAGGTTGTGGTGAGCCGAGATGGCGCCATTGCACCCCAGCCTGGGCAACAAGAGCGAGACTCCATCTCAAAAAAAAAAAAAAAGAAAGAAAAAGAAACAATCTTCATTATAGAAAATTCAAATTGAAAAGAAGGAGGGAAGAAGTTAAGCAAAATCAACTATCATCCTCTGTGTTGAAATAATCAACGTAAATATTTTAATAAATATCATTTGTCCTTTTATATTGCTAAATATGTATATTTTTATTAAAATGCACTCATATTATGCAAGTTATGTAGCCTGCTTTTTTCACTTAACAATATATTGTGAACATCTTTTATTTATTTATTTTTTTGGGGACAGAGTCTCACTCTATCGCCCAGGCTGGAGTGCAGTGGCAGGATCTAGGCTCACTGCAACCTCCACCTACCAGGTTCAAGTGATTCTCCTGCCTCAGCCTCCTGAGTAGCTGGGATTACAGGCATGTGCCACCATGCCCAGCTAATTTTTGTGTTTTTACTAGAGATGGGGTTTCACTATGTTGGCTACCCTGCCCTCGAACTCCTGACCTCATGTGATCCACCCGCCTCTTCCTCTCAGTGTGCTGCGATTACAGGCTTGAGCCACCATGTCTGACCTGTGAACATCTTTTCTAGGTCAAAAAGAAAAATAAAGAAATGTTTGTATGATTTCATTATCATATAGAATTTATTAAAGAAGAATCTCAGTGTTAATTACTTTCCAATTGAGTTAGACAAAATAAGTTCACAGGCTAAGATGGAAAATTCCTTCCATGAAATCAAGTGAACTAATGAGAAAGGAACAGTAGCAGAAGTTCACACTACAGCTTAGCCCCAATTTACTCAAAAAGAAACCTGATTTAAATGCATACACTAAATTGTTAGGAAGAAACCCTTCGACTCCTCATTACTGCTAAAAGAAAAAATTCTTAACAGTGCCAATGCGCCAATGGGTCAAGCAAAAGCTGGAAATTCTGTTAATTTGGAAGTAAATAAAGGCAAACATTTCCATGGCTTTTTGGGGAGAAAAATATCCTTCACCTTTTCAGAGAAGAACATTACTTCCTAGAGAACAGGGGCGATCAGTAAGCATGCCAAAAAAAGAAGAAGAAAAAAAAAGAACATGTCTTAATAATCTCAACACTTGAAAGTCTGAAAATAGTTTAACCTTCCAATGAGTCAGAAGGCTCAGACCTGGCTGAGTCGCTGGAAACCAACTCCAAAGAAGGACTGGATGCAGCTCCTGCAGACACGCACAGTTGACAGGCAGCAGGCAGTGGCAGGCTGACATAGATATGGTTGTTTCTAGTACCGTATGGACTTCTGCCTTATGGGGGCAGATTATGAAAATAGACTGGGCTGGTTCTGTCTTCCACTCAGAAGTGAACACTGTACAAAACTGAGAAAAGCTGGGCAAAGGACTAGTGACTCAGGTACCAGGAGGGTGGCTCTCCAAAACGCCACTGCAGTCTGCAACAGGCATTTTCTACTCAGCCCTGAGTGAGAAGGGGTCTACGTGCCTGGAAAGGAAGTATTTATGGATGAAGGGATTAGAGCTCATGACTCTTGCTAAAGCTTGTTTGGTATGCTCCATTTTCGGGAATGGAAGCAGAGGGAAAAAGTCCAGCCAAGCTCTATTTATCATGCAGAAGAAAGTTTATCATTACAAACCAGAGACAATAACTGGAGCGTTCATGTGATTCCTTAAATCTTGCAGTTTCTAGTGTTTGTTACTATTTTTATAACTTTATTTCTTGTGGTTACTATTGCTGCATAGAAACCACTCCAAACGTAGCGGTGTGAAACAACCACTATATTCTGCTGATGGGGAATCTGGGCAGGACAAGGTGGCAACAGCTTGTCTCTGCTCCACAGTGGCTGGTGCCTCAGTTGGGAAGACTTCAAGACAGGACATAAGTTGGGATGGAAGCCTAGAACCATCTGAAGGCCCTTCACTCCTGGGCAGAAGCCAACTGGGGAACCCACACATGGCTCTTTGATGTGGTTTGCCTGTGTCGTTTGCCCAGCAGAGTGGTCTCAGGGTAGGTGGACTTTTTACCTAGTGGCTCAGGACACAAGGTTGAACCTGCATCACCTTTTCTAGTCTTGCCTCAGAAGTCTGTGCTATCCCCTGTACTACATTCTATTGGCGACACATACATCACAAGTAGGGGCACAGAGTCCACCCCTGGTTGAAAGAAATGCCCAGGCCACGCTGTGGAGGAGCGTGCAGGATGGCATGGGGCCATCTTTAGAAAACACAGTCCAATCCATTCAGCTATTTCTCCACATAGATGAATGTGACTAGGAGTAAAACACTGAAACGAAATTATGTCTGTGTGGGAAAATGTGCCTTTTGAGAAAACAAGGGCGGTAGCCCTGGGACCTCCTCAGACGATGAGACCTCCTGCAGAGGCTGAGCAGGAGAGCACAGCATGTTGGCCTGGGCCTAAGAAGTGAGTCTGGGCTGGGCGCAGTGGCTCACGGCTGTAATCCCAGCACTTTGGGAGGCCGAGGTGGGCAGATCACCTGAGGTCAGGACTTCGAGACCAGCCTGGCCAACATGGCGAAACCCATCTCTACTAAAAATACAAAAATTAGCCGGGTGTGGTGGTGCATGCCTATAATCCCAGCTACTAGGGAGACTGAGGCAAGAGAATCGCTTGAAACTGGGAGGTAGAGGTTGCAGTGAGCCAAGATCGCGCCACTGCACTCCAGCCTGGGTGATAGAATGAGATTCCATCTCACAAAAAAAAAAAAAAAAAAGTGAGTCTGAAAGTGAGCCCTAGGAAAGTCTGTGACAGTTAGACACTGCATGCACCATCTTACTGCTACATGCAGTGGGACCTGGTGGAAGGTTTCTCGTACTCTTCCAAAATTACTTCCTTTTGCTCATCCATGTGATCTGAAGACACCTGTACTATCTCTCTAATAGCCTTGATATCCTAAGTGATGGGTTCAGGCTTTCTCGGCAAAGCTAAAACACATCTCATCTCATTTCAGCTTGGCAAAGTCACCATACTACTTAAGGGAGTTGTTTGGCAGAAGACCTACTGATGCGATCATGAGGGCTTTAAAATTAAAATTCAAGGAAATAGAGAAAATACAAATATAAAATATAAAACCAGGAAGTGGATAACCTAATCCTATGATTTCAGATAGATTTTTGCTAGTGCTGAGAGGCTGGGATGACATATTATATTTACTTATTTAATACAAGATAATAAAGCTTGGCAGTACCTAGCGTCTTCCTCCCTCCCTCCTGTCCTGCCTCTTGTAAACACTCTCTTTTCCCAGAATCTTTCTTTCCTACAGGGAAGCAAGATTCAGTGAAAATGATACTTAGACTCTGATTTTCTCTTGTTAAGAAACCACGCTCCTCTCTCACATCCTCCTAAACACATACATTCTTCAGATTCCTCTGAGAAAAGAATTTGAAGAGCCTCCCAGATGTTGGAAACTGAATGCAGTAACCAGAATAAGATGTAACCGGTCCAGGAAGGTTGGGCCCCGTAACTGACCATGCCTGTGTTAACCAGATTAACAGGGAGAGGCTCCCTAATGGAAACCGATATTTATTCTGGAATAGGGCATTGCAATGGGAATACGTGTGCCATAATAAACCATATGGGTATTCAGAGAGATAAAGGAAGACAAAGGTTTTTAAAGGAAAAATGAAGACAATTACGTAACTGTTTTGAGATCATTAACCTTGGCTATGAGCACCAATAAAAAGGGTGGCACAAGGCCAATGTTGGAAAGGCAGTTGCTGGGCAGATGTTGTTGTGTAAGTATTTTTTTGTGTGTGTAAGGTTGTGATGGCCTTTGTGCAAGGTGGTGATTTTTTCAGTCCTTTGGAAAAGATTTTGTTATCAGGCATTTACACATGGGAGCTCTCTCTTTGTAGCCTTGCCCAGCTCTATTTGTCAAGGTTTAAAAATTTTTCTTCAACACAAGTGACTCCATTTTGATTCTGACAAGTTTCCTACCTTTGACAACTCAGCCTGCCCTAGCTACAGAAAGGGAGCACAGGCCATCCTTTAGACAAGGCTTAAAACCAAGGTCAGACATCTCAGGAACCAACAGAGGGGGTTGGAATAAAAGGGGCATTACAGAGTGTAGACAACCTGCTCTGCAGTACCTAACACTGCAGGATGGGGCACGTGCGACCAACATTACTGTGCATCCCATCCCCTCCTCTCAAGACTTCAGGCAAGACCTCAACATGCCTAAGAAATATCTGGCCACTGCAGAAGGGAAACCATCTTAATCATGGGAGAATATAAAGGAGAGGGAGAATACAAAGCTGTGACAATAGCTCTCCAAGATAATATGTGTTTAACCTAAAACAAAGATAGTCCACCAGCATCATCTGGTGGATGAATGTATTATCACCCCTTTCAGGACATGCCTGGTCTCCAGGCCCTCTTCCCCCAAGCAGAGTCCAGGACCCCTGGGGGATCCTTCAGGAGCTTCGGAAGCATCTTACCGTGCATCTGTCCTAAGGTTTTGGTGATGTCCTGAATAGACAGTCTCAGTTGCTGCAGGGCTTGGAGCAGGGCCTCCTGGTTGGGCTGCAAGATAGCATTCGTGGCCTGAACAAGAGCCTGGGGATGAGATTCATGTACACAACTTATTAGCACTCCCTTGAAGTCCATGCAGGCAGAATAAGCCTCATACTATGGGAACCTAGGGAAGGACTGGACAGCTTGTCAGAGCTTCCTGGGAACATCCTAAGCTAGATCCACTGTGGGGTCGGCCTGACAGCCAGAAGCTCCCTGGGGACCTCCCAGACAGACCCCTAGGTAAGTGTTTCTGGAATTTCGTCTGGCTGTTACTTCTTATACCTCCCAAGGGCCTGAGTACTATTATTTTACTCTTTTCTTCTCTCGGATTTGTCACATGTTATGATCAGTTCTACTTCTGCATCTCCAACTGGGGCATTCTTGCTCCGAAGCTCTCATATAAAGTCAGATTTAAATGGTTTGGCTCTGTGTCCCCACCCAAATCTCATCTTGGATTGTAATCCCCACACGCTGATGGAGGGACCTGGTGGGAGGTGATTGAATTACAGGGGTGGGCTCTCCCATACTGTTCTCATGATACGAGGGAGAGTTTTCACAAAATCTGATGGTATAAAAGTGTTTGGCAGCTCCACCCTTTGCTCTCTCTCTCCTGCTGCCTTGTGAAGAGGTTCTTGCTTCCCCTTCACTTTCCTCCATGGTTGTAAGTTTCCTGAGGCCTCCCCATCCATGCAGAACTATGAGTCAATTAAATTTCTTTCCTTTATAAATTACCCAGTCTCAGGTAGTATGTTTATAGCAGTGTGAAAATGGACTAATACACAGACAGATTCTACAGAGTCCCCAGCTCTAGAATCCCCTCTGCTGGGAAGACCTCCTTGTCTTCCTTGAGTCTCTACTTCATCTGAACTACACTTGGAAGGCCGATATTTGATTCCGTATCTTCCAATGGACTAAACACATGGATGAGAACTAAAGTAACCATGGAGTTTAACTACTGAGAGAGAAAGAAAGCGCTATAATATACCAGCAATGGGTCACCCTACACAGTAGGTGCTCAATATATGCTTATCAAGGGAGGTAGTGTTGTCTGGGCAGGGTGGCTCACACCTGTAATCCCAGCACTTTGGGAGGCTGAGGCAAGCGGATCATGAGGTCAGGAGTTCGAGGCCAGCCTGACCAACATGGTGAAACCCTGTCTCTACTAAAAATACAAAAATTAGCCAGGTGTGGTGGCGTGCGCTACTTGGGAGGCTGAGGGAGGAGAATCACTTGAACCCGGGAGGTGGAGGTTGCAGTGAGCTAAAACCACGCCATTGCACTCTGGCCTGAGTAACAGAGCGAAGGCAGAAATCTAACTGAAATATTTTTAGGCAGGGTATTAATGCTGTAGCTGATCACAGGCTGCATCACTGTTGTCTTCTATTCAGCCTTCCTGGTACCTGTCTGACTCCTGAAGAATTTCCAGTTTGAGGCCCGGTGCAGTGGCTCACACCTATAATCCACGTTAATCCATCTTCATCCACTGTATCCATCATAAGCTTCTGTCAGGGCTGGGAAAATGTCTGTCTCATTCGATCCAATTTCCCATTGCCCAAAACAATGCCTGTTTGTTGAATGGACAAAAGGTCCATTCCAAGTTTTATAGGAATTGAGAAAAGGGAGCAAATCTGGTGGCCTAGAGCTTAGATCTCTTCTCTCAGACTTGAACTAAGCAGGACAAGGTCTATGTTCATTTGTATTGAGAAGTCCACTGCAGGAAAGGCACTGAGTGGGAAGTAAAGCTCAAGCTCATTTAAAAAGAAAAGGTGCTATCAAGTGAGAAGATACCTTTATCCCAGGCACTGCTGCTTTCTCCACCAAAGCAGTCACCAGTATAAAACCATGCAGGCTCTCTCCCCCAGGAAATGAGATGATGGTCTCCAGGTTCCTTGGGAAGGAGAGGAGCACATGGTTAGAGGTGTGGAGACTGTACCGTGAGTACTCACTGCCCAGAGGTCCCTGCCGAGTTAGATAACTGCAGTGTGGAATCACTGCACAACTATTTCCTCTCCATAAGACAGCCCTGAGGATGGGCATCTACCTTCAGCAACATTCAGGGAGGAAAGAGAACAGATAAGTTCAATCTCATGTTCACCTGACAGGCAGCCTCCCAATGTCTAGCATGGCCCTGATGGTCCTGGACCATCTCCACGGTGGAATAACTGGCTGAATGAGAAGTTCCTAGTAAGAGATGTAGCTGATTCTCCACAGGGCTAGACAGACCCAGGCAACAGCTAAGTCCATGCCCTTTTTTTACAGGTATGAAACTATGGCCCAGAGAAGCAAAGCAGCTTGTCCAAGGTCATATAGCCAGCTAATCACAGGACCAGGCTGGGAAGAGTTTCACAACTCAGGCCAGTGCTGCTTCTAATCCGTTTATATGTGTATTAGTTCATTCTCACACTGCTATAAAGAACTACCTGAGACTGGGTAATTTATAAAGAAACGAGGTGTAATTGACTCAGAGATCCTTAGGCTTACCAGGAAGCATGGCTAGGAGGCCTCATGAAACTTTTCAATCATGGTGGAAGGGTAAGCAAGCATCTTACATGGCGGCAGGAGGTGGGGGGAAGTGCCACACTTTTAAACCATCAGATCTTGTGAGAACTGGCCAGGTGCAGTGGCTCACACCTGTAATTCCAGTACTTTGGGAGAGCGAGGTAGGCAGATTACCTGAGGTCAGGAGTTCGAGATCAGCCTGGCCAACATGGTGAAACTCCGTCTCTACTAAAAATACAAAAATTAGCTGGGCGTGGCGGGGCATGCCTGTAATCCCAGCTATACAGGAGACTGAGGCAAGAGGTTGCAGTGAGCTGAGATGATGCCACTGCACTCCAGCCTGGGTGATAGAGTGAGACTCTGTTGCAATAATAATAATAATAATGAGATATTGTGAGAACTCACTCACTATCATGAGAATAGCATTGGGGAAATCCACCCCCATGATCCTGTCACCTCCCACTGGGTCCCTCTCCTGACATGTGGGGGTTACAATTTGACATGAGATATGGGTGGGAACACAGAGCCAAATTCCATCTATCTATCTATCTATCTATCTATCTATCTATCTATCTATCTATCTATCTATCTCAATGCTGTACAATCGAATGGGATCTGGAAGGCTGTTACAGAGGAATCATTTCTAAGTGATCTGCTGTCATTTAAATGGAGTAAAACATCTACAAAACCTAAAACCTTAACTCTATGGATCATATTTGCCCTTCACATTTTAAGCATGAGACAAAGATGAAAAACAAACCAATGTCAAACCAAACCAAACCAAGACAAAGTCAAGACTTACATTGTTCCAGCAGCAACATTAGCTTGGGAAATGATGTCTTCACTTTCTGTGCCCCCATCTGCCCAGTTTTTCTACTGGACACTCTTATTTGATAGGTTTGGTGATAGAAGCTGAGGTTTGGTGATGGGAGAGGCAACACTGGATCAGAGGCTATTTTTGTTTTCCAGGAGAAGCGGAGCCTAAGGATGTGTGGACCAGACCTGCCCCATGAGCTCCAGTCTATGTAATAACAAGGTCTTTTGAAGGGATTTTTCTGTAGCCAATCTGCAATCTGGCCTCCCATAGAAGATATAGTGAGATGAGAAATATTTTTTTCAAACCATTAAACTTCAACTGGGTGGAGTGGCTCACGCCTGCAATCCCAGCACTTTGGGAGGCCGAGGCGGGTCAATCACCTGAGGTCAGGAGTTCAAGACCTGCCTGGCCAACATAGTGAAACGCTGTCTCAACTAAAAATACAAAAATTAGCCAGGTGTGGTGGTGGGTGCCTGTAATCTCAGGTACTCAAGAGGCTGAGGCAGGAGAATCCCTTGAACCCAGAGGCAGAGGTTGCAGTGAGCCGAGATCATGCCACTGCACTCCAACCTGGGCAACAGAATAAGACTAAGTCTCAAAAAAAAAAATTAAACTTCAAAGAGTTACTGAAATTTGATAAAGTCTCATTTTGTTTTGTTTGCATTTCACGTTACTTGTTTTATTATGTACAGACTGGAAAACACAGTAAAAAAAATTCCCTTATCTATACAAGGAAGAGTCAATCACTGTTAATTTTTAGACTGTGAATTTTAGACACATTTCCTTCTAGTATATTTTTTATGCATTTTATATGGTTGATATTATACTATACATATAATTTAGCATGCTTTGTTCTTTGTTTTATTGTAAGATTTTAAATTTGGCCTGGATTCTAAAGTGTGTAAATGATTTCTGAGAACTTACCCAATTTCCAGGAATCTAGCCCAATTTCAGTTATTGATGACCACCAAGAGAGAAAAAAAAGAAAAGAACAATTCAGTTTGTAAATCAGATATATTAATAACTTCTAGGGTCACATGTCCACAGGCATGCACACTTGTTTGCAAGGCACTGCAGACACACACACATCCACACTTACTTTGAATTCTGCAGGTTGTGGCTGGACTATGGGATGCTGTGTGATAAAGGGTGAGCGACATTTCCACTCACATTCCAGCCCCAGAATATTTGGCCTGTGGCCATCTTAATATATTATTAGGCCGGGCGCAGTGGCTCATGCCTGTAATCCTAGCACTTTGGAAGGCTGAGGCAGGCGGATTATGAGGTCGGGGATTCGATATCAGCTTGGCCAACGTGGTGAAACCCCATCTCTCTAAAAATACAAAAATTAGTCGGGTGTGGTGGTAGGTGCCTGCAATCCCAGCTACTCAGGAGGCTGAGGCAGGAGAACTGCTCGAACCCAGGAGGCAGAGGTTGCAGTGAGCCGAGATCATGCCACTGCACTCCAGCCTGGGAGACAGAGTGAGACCCCGTCTCTGAAAATAAATAAATAAATAAATAAATAAATAAATAAATAAATAAACAAACAAGTTATTTCACTCGTCTTACATTTTTGTATTTACCACAACCCCACATTTTATTCTAGCTAGTTGATTCCTACTCAACTTTTAGGATTTGCCTTATATCAAGTTCTGCCTCATCACCAAGATTTTTACTGACTTGTAAAGCCTGCATTGATGTCATTTCTCTGAAATTCTAAAGGACATATTGTTTGAGTCACTCTTTGACATTTGTCATATAGTGTCTTGTTATTTAACCACATGGGGAGTACTTTGCTTCTATTTCTTTCATTTCTTCATAGCACTGAGCTCTGCGCTAGGCATATTAAAAGGCTTCAAAAGATAATTACCAAGCAGAATAACTGGTGAGACCCAGGACTGTGTCCACATCTCTGGAATTAAACTAGCCCTTCACTCTTACTTCGTAGGAAACTATTAATAGCTTTTTTGTTATTGTTTTGTTTTGTTTTGTTTGTTTTTGAGATAGGATCTCACTCTGTCGCCCAGGCTGGAGTGCAGTGGTGCAGTCTCGGCTCACTGCAACCTCTGCCTCCCAGGTTCAAGTGATTCTCCTGCCTCAGCCTCCTGAGTAGCTGGGATTGCAGGCACCCACGGCCACACCTGGCTAATTTTTGTATTTTTAGTAGAGAGGGGGTTTGGCCATGTTGGCCAGGCTGGTCTCAAACTCCTGACCTCAGGTGACCTGCCCACCTGGGCCTCCCAAAGTGCTGGGATTATAGGCGTGAGCCACTGCACCTGCCTGTTGTTGCATTTTTGACTGCCATTCTAGTACAGTCATTTTTCCCTTCAACCTTCTCTTATTCTGTCTTTCTCTTTGAGTAATAAATCCAGCTTATTCAATATTCAGTACTGAACAGAATAAATTATGCACATTTTTTAATCCAAATTCTTACCCAGATTCAGCAGCTTTCAGTAGTCACCCATTTTATTATTAAAGCATAATTAATCAAGGATCTCAATTCATAATTGCAGAAAACATAAACGCCCAGGGCTCAGAGCTCCTGAGAGAGATGAGATGGCCCAATCTCACTTCTTCCAATGGAGCACATAATTTTTTTTTTTTTTGAGACAGAGTTTGTCACCCAGGCTGGAGTGCAATGGCATGATTTCGCCCACTGCAACCTCCACTTCCTTCGTTCAAGCGATTCTCCTGCCTCAGCCTCCCGAGTAGCTGGCATTACAGGCATCCGCCACCATGCCTGGCTAATTTTTTTGTATTTTTAGTAGAGACGGGGTTTCACTATGTTGGCCAGGCTGGTCTTGAACTCCTGACCTCAGGTGATCCATCTGCCTCAGCCTCCCAAAGTGCCGGGATCACAGGGCTGAGCAACTGCGCCCGGCTGGGGCACATAAATTAATCTTAAAATCTAGCCTGTCTACTGAATATGTAACCCTTTTAAGTAGATTCCCATCATCGCTTCTGGCAATCCCATGGCTGAGGAAGTTCTTCCTCATATCAAACCTCAGTAAATCTTCAGCTGTTGTAATCAGCCACAAAAGAAAGTGCTGTCTCTTTCATCTAGAGCTGAAATAAATTTGGCTGCAAAATTAAGGTGAAAGGAAAATTTAACATTTTAGATCATCTGTCCAATTCTGACTATTTGTTGAATTTCTTGTTCGTTAAAAACTCATGCTATTCCTTCTGTAGACAAATGCCCCTATTCCCAGCCCAGCTGTCAAAGGAATGATGTGACTTTGGTGGAATAGATGGAATTATTAATCAAATTCTCAATCCAACCCACCTGGAGCATCTGCTCTGAATTCATCCATAATCATTCTCTTCTGATCATTATATAATGATTACTTATCAAAGCCAACTGGTTTTAACCTGATATGAATAGAGGGCATCTTAGGGAATAAACAGTTTGAAGAGAAAGAACAAATAAAAGCTGATTTTGCAGGAGCCTGAAGATCAGGTTGAGAAATTCACACGTGATGTGGAAACAAACAAGACAAAATGGTCTGAGCCAATGTGTTCAGAATGGATTAAGAGGAAGCTTCTGGGGCCTGTGATATTTGAATTTTTGGTCAAGCTCACCCCTTCTTTGGAACCATAAAGCAAACCATAAATATGAACATCCCTAATGATAAAAAAAGCCTGGGCGTTTCCTGGGGGAAAAGTTGTGGAAATTCAAAGCATTCTCTTCCTTCCTTACCCATCTGGATCTTTTTTAGTCCAGTTCGTCAGCACCAAGTCTGAGTGGACCAGGATAGGAGGGAGCCCCAAGTTCCTGGAGACTTCGACAAATGGAAGGGCAAGATTCCTTGGCAGGACCTTTCAGATATAAATCCAGACAAATAGCATATTCTAGAAAGCTTGCCGCAGAGGAAATAACCATGGTTGTCTTTTATTCCAGCAATCCTGTGGTACAGAAATGACCTGGGAACCAAGCTTGAATTACCTGAGTGATGCGCGTTCATATGCCGCACACATATCTTTCTGTTAATGACCCAGTGAAAATACTGCTTATGAGTACACGGTGCAATATATGTGAAAATTACAATGCTGGACCACACATACATATAGAATATAAAATAACCTCTGCAAACTGGCTGTGCAAAGAAAGGCATTACCAAAACAATTAAACATAAACTGGGGCCCGAGAAGATTATCAATGGAAAACAATTTTGATAGACAGGTAAGTAGATAGGTGGATAGAAATATATATATATACGTATATATATATACACACATATATACGTATATACATGTGTGTATATATATATACGTATATATATACACATATATAGACAGAGAGATGATAGATACATAGATAGACGATAGAGAGATGATAGCTAGCTATATAGATAGATGATAGATCGATAGACAGATGATAGATAGATTTATTGATTGACCAACTGATAGAGATACAAAGCTAGATGCAGAAACCTGTGTGTGCACCTAGGTATGAGCCTGGGAGACCTCAGTGCCCCCAGAAAAGCATGAGGATAGACAGCATCAGCCTGTGGGGAAACTGACTCTGTCTCTCACTCTATAAGTCCAACCCAGTAATACCTTCAAGTAAGCCACCACAGGACAAACCCCCTTCGCCCTTTCTTATCCAAGGAACCCTCCATGGCGCTTTATCGGCCACAAGTCCAGAAAAGCTGCATGAGGTTCTCTATTGGAGGTAAAGGCTGAATGAGTCTAGATTCAAACCCCATCCTTGTGCCCCCTCTTCCATCTCCATTTTCATTTCTCCTTAAGATAAAATATCCATTAAGAACGCCCTGCTTTTGCCTTCATTTTTCCCTTGAACGTTTTCTTGGGTGGAAAACAATAAAGAGCTTTAAAGCGTTTTGCAGTGTGAACCTCGGGTAAACTTTCCTCAGAAGGCATTGGAAAGCTGGGTACTTTCTGAGCTGAAAAGTCAAGGGAGGAGAAACAAAGAAAGTGAAAGGTGATCTGAGGCAGGGTGGTGGGTGTGGGGAGCCTCCAGGTCTCCTGGAACTACCAGGGCACAGCTGGGAGGTGGAGACTTCCTTCCCCTATCACTCTTCTCTCCCGCAAACCCCAATTTAAGATAATGGTTTGCGGAGGGGATGGTATAAAGAGGACCCACTGGGACGTGCCTAGACTTCAAACTTTTCGGCATCAGACACACTGTTTTAAAAATGCAGGCCGGGCGCAGTGGCTCACGCCTGTAATCCCAGCACTTTGGGAGGCGGGCGGATCACGAGGTCAGGAGATTGAGACCATCCTGGCTAACATGGTAAAACCCCGTCTCTACTAAAAATACAAAAATTAGCCAGGCGTTGTGGTGGGCGCCTGTAGTCCCAGTTGCTTGGGAGGCTGAGACAGGAGACTGGCGTGAACCTGGGAGGCGGAGCTTGCAGTGAGCCAAGATCGTGCCACTGTATTCCAGCCTGGGCGACAGAGTGTGACTCCGTCTCAAAAAAAAAAAAAAATGCAATGCACTGACCGGGTGCTGGGGCCCATGCCTGTAATCGCAGCACTTTGGGAGGCTCAGGTGGGTGGATCACCTGAGGTCAAGAGTTCGAGATCAGCCTGGCCAACATGGTGAAACCTCGTCTCTACTAAAAATACAAAAAAAATTAGCTGGCCGTGGTGGCAGGTGTCTGTAATCCCAGCCACTCAGGAGGCTGAGGCAGGAGAATCCCTTGGACCCAGGAAGCCGAGGTTGCAGTGAGCGGAGATCACGCCACTGTACTCTAGCCTGGGTGACAAGAGTGAAACTCTGTATCAAAAAAAAAAAAAAGAAAAAGAAAAGAGATGCACTGACAAATAACAAGGCTGCAGTGACTCTACACTTTTCCTCTTCCCTGAGTCTCCTGTGTTTCCCTGAGAGACAAGAGGTAGGATCAATCAGGCGAACATGATGGGCACAGGCTGTTCTCTTCACCGTGGAGTTCTAGGACATGGGTAACTCCCTGATTTCTGGGGAAGGCACACTTTTAAAAATAACAGTAACTTTTAAAAAGTTACTTTTAAAAATAAAAGTAACTGACACTGTGGGTGGAAACTGTACAAAGTTATGCAATGATTCAGAAGAAATTTGGATGAATTATTAAAAGACAGACTAATAATTGGCTGGATAGAAAGCAGTATTAAAAAAAATAAAGATGAGTGTTGTAAATGTCAATGTGTCCCCTGGGGAAAGAAGGCTGCACTTGTAAAATCAGAAGACCTGGGTTCTGGCCTTGGCTTTTCCACTAATTTGCTGTCTGACCTTGATTAAGGAAATAAGTGTCTGTGCTTCTCAGTTGTAAAATGGGCCTGGTATGGCTCTCCTTACTTTATAGGATTATGAAGAGCAACCTAGATAACTTACATACATAAGAGTACAAAATGCTGTGAGGTTTTTATGAATTCTCAGAGTCTGTCTTCAGGCCCCGGCATGGTGGCTCACACCTGTAATCCCAGCACGGGAGGCAAAGGCAGGAGGATCACTTGAGGCCAGGAGTTTAAGACCAGCCTGGGCAAAACAGCAAGACCCTCATCTCTACAAAAAACTTTTTAACAATTAGCTGGGTGTGGCGGTACGTGCCGGTAGCCCCAGCTTCTCAGGAGGCTGAGGTGGGAGGGTCGCTTGAGCCCAGGAGGAGTTGAGGCTGCAGTGAGCTATGATTGCACCACTGCACTCCAGCCTGGGCAACAGGGTGCGACCCTGTTTTAAAGCTAAAAAGCAATCTGCCTTCAAATGCAACTCTTCAAACATTCTTGGAAGAGGATGCCAAAAAACAAACAAACAAACAAACAAAATTCAAAAGCTTATAAAAGAAAGAAATAGCTATCAGTTTAAAAAGTAAATTAGCTCTTAGTCAGAAAAATAAAAATAAAAAAATCCTTCATTTAAATGGCCCTTCAGGCTGAGCTCAGTGGCTCACCCCTATAATCCCAGCACTCTGGGAGGCCCAGGCAGGCAGATTACCTGAGGTCAAGAGTTTGAGACCAGCCTGGGCAACATGGTGAAACCCATCTCTATAAAAATACAAAAATTAGCCAGGTGTGGTGGTGGGTGCCTATAGTCCCAGCTACAAGAAAGGCTGAGGCAGGAGAATTGCTTGAACCTGGAAGGGGAGGTTGCAGTGAGCCAAGATCACCCCACTGCACTCCAGCCTGAGTGACAGAGTGAGACTGGCTCAAAATAAAATAAAAAAAAATAAAAAAAATAAAAAATAATAAATGAGCCCTTCATCGTTGCTTAAACTGATGCCCATCGAGAAGAAGAAAGTACCCATTTTCCAGGAAAACAGGGTAGAACCAAGCAGGGAGCCCATTACTCCGGGCGCAGCCAACCTGCCAGGTAACAGGAGAAGCTGCTCTCTGCCCTCACCTCTGCAGGCTGCGCCTCTCCTTCCTGCCAGACATAACCCATGGTGAGGAAGCTCAGGACCAGGTGGGCCAGGCGCTGCTCCCGGTGACCCTTCAGGAACTGGCAGCTCAGCAGGGGCATCTGTTCATGAAAGTCCAAATGCCGTCAGAGGAGGGATGGGAACGGGGACAGGAGAGGGAACAGGGGCCGGGGACCTGGGATGTGAAGGGACCTTTGGGTGGAAGGCAATGGGTTATATTTTAATGAAGGTACAAAGAGCCCGCACACACACCCATTTATCCCCAGACCCAGGACCCTGCAGTATAGGAAGTGGTCCACATGACTTTGCTCAGGAAGAACCTAACCGCCCACCAGAGCCCACAGTTTGTCCCCATGGCTGTGGCAGCCTCCCGTCTGTCTCCATGCCTGAAGCCACTGCTTGGCTGGAATGTTGTAGGACACTTAACTCCCAGGACTGAGCGGACTTATTTCCTAGGGGTCTTGCATGGCAACTTTTATAAGCCTGTCTTATCCAAACACTGTGGCCTGCTTGCTATCGCTGACCCTGCAACAGCCCTGTGCGGTGGGTGTTCCTCTCTCTATCAAACAGGAGCAGGAACACAACCCCTGACGCTGCCTGGGGCTTTTCACACCCCCTCCACCCCCGCCCTCCATGCCTATAGCCCTGTTGCCATAATGGGGAAGATACAGCATGATAAAGGCGGTATCATGGTTGAAAGCAACACTTCGTAAACAAGTATCAGCAGTTTCTCCGTGCTGCCCGGGGCTGCCCTGCCTGACAGCAGCGGCCTCTGAATTCGGCTTCCAGGCGCGTCCCCTCTGCTCGCCTCTTTCCCCCGCCCCAGCCCACTCCCTGGCTCTAGACACAGCCTGATCTGGATCTTCCCGGGTGGTCCCCTCCCGGGTCCGAAGCGCCAGAAAGGAGGGCGGCAGGAGGTGTTTTGGGTATCCTTTTAATCTCCAGGCACCGCCACGTGAGCGCGGAGCTGGGGCTCCTCCAGCGCAGGCCCGGGGTTGAGGCTGGGGTATCCTCAGGCTGGTCCTTCACCCACTGTCCTCCCCATAGCCAGACTGCGCACTTCTTCCTCCCAAAAATGAGCTCTCATTCACCATGCCCAAGGGTTCGAAAATACAGCTAGATAGAATGAATAAGAGCTGGTGTTTGATAGAACAACAGGAGGATACAATAACATCGTACATTTAAAAATAACTGAAAGTGTAATTGGATTGTTTGTAACACAGAGAAAGGATAAATGCTTGAGGTGACGAACACCCCGTTTACTCTGATGTGATTATTACATGTTGCATGCCTGTATCAAAATATCTCATGTACCCCATAAATGTATACACTGACTATGTGCCCACAAAAATTAAAAATAAAAATAAAATTGGCTTTCAGAATCACAACTAGAATGTGCCCTAGGCTTGCAGGGCAGGCACAGCTGGAAGGAGGGAGTACCGTTGAGATGTTACTTGTTTTGTTTCGTTTTGTTTTGTTTTAGAAACAGGATCTTGCTCTGTTACCCTGGCTGGAGTGCAGTACAGCAATCATAGCTCACTGCAGCTTTGAACTTCTGGGCTCAAGCAATCCTTCTGCCTCAGCCTCCTGAGTACCTGGGACTACAGGCACGTGCCACTGCATCTGGCTAATTTTAAAATTGTTTGTAGGGATGGGGTCTCACTATGTTGCCCAGGCTAGTCTCAAACTCAAACTTCTGAGTTGGAACAATCCTCCCGCCTTGGCCTCCCAAAGTGCTGGGGCTTACAGGCATAAGTCATCATGCCGGGCCTTGAGATGTTGCTTTTTAACAGGAACCAGGTGAGCATTATAACAGCAGTTATTTATGAAGTACATTTTAAAGTTATTGACACTCTTTTATCCGAAACCAGATAGTTCATTGTTTTCATTGGCATTTTTGGTTTATTCTTGAGATTGAGCATTTTTGCCTGTTTATCATCAATTCAAATATCTTTCACTGTCTTAACTACTTATATTATTTGCCCATCTTTCCCCATCAATCATTCATCTTACTGATTTCATAGAATACATTTTATATTATGGATCTTAATCTTTCATATAAATGTTCTAAAATTTTTTTTAGTTCATTGTTTAATAATTTATTTTGAGTGTTATATAATTATTTTTATTATGTCTAGACACATTTGAAAGATACACTGTTAGAAAATTATTAATACCTTTCTCACAAATAAATAAAAAATATTAATCACATTTTATTTCTAAGTCAATTTGTTGTGAATTGTAAATGACTTTGAGGACATGAGCACAAAATTATTTGTCCCTGATGACAGGTGTATTAAAAGTCTATGAATTAGTAGAAATAATGTCGGACTAAAAACAGAAATACTAATTTGTGGGTTTCCATCACAATGGAAAGGTACTCTACCTTCAATGCTTTTCTTAATGCTACTCAACTAACATTTTGACAGTCTCTGGCCTCAGTTTGGGAGGGCCAAATATGTGATTTTCCCTCTAAAAGCAAAAATGCAGTTTGAGGAGCTTCTTGGAACCATTGTGAACATTTCTTTAGAATCTGCAACATGATTCAGGGCAACATGTTTGCACTATTTTCTGCTGAACACTTTGAAATGCATCTTATAACTTCCTATTTATTAGAAGCATTTCATGAATTTATACACCATGAATATAAATTAAACACATGTAATATCTATTTACAACCTAAAGAGTAGACATAAGTAAACACTTATTTACTCATCACTCAGCTTAAGAAATAGAACTTGACCAAAATTTTTGCAACCCTCTGTGTAACTCTCATTGATTGTAATATCCTGCTTGCTCCTCAAGAGTATCTATTTGTTGAATTTTGTATTTGTTATTTCCTCGCTATTTATATATCCTTCAAAATTCATATATGTACGATCACTGAACAATATATTATTGGCCAGACATGGTGACTCACACCTGTAATCCCAGCATTTTGGGAGGCTGAGACGGGCAGATCACTTGAGGTCAGGAGTTTGAGACAAGCGGCCAACACGGTGAAACCCCATCTCTATAAAAATACAAAAATTAGCCAGGCGTGGCAGTGCGCACCTGTAGTCCCAGCTACTTGGGAGGCTGAGGCAGGGGAATAGCCTGAACCTGGGAGGTGGAGGTTGCAGTGAGCCAGGATGGTCCCACTGCACTCCATCCTGGGGGACAAAGTGAGGCACCATCTCAAAATATATTGACTATTTAGTTTGAATGCTTTTGAACTTAACATAATAGAATCATACTGAATACAGGATATTCTATGATTTCCTTTTCTCATCAACATTATGGCTTTGACATTCATCATTACTGGATGCATCTGCAGTTTATTTATTTTCACAGTTATTTTATGTTTTTCTGCTATGATAAACAATACTTTCATACCTTTCAGGGTACACAGGCCTAGGAAGCTCTAAGGTATTTATATACACAAGAAGGAAGTTCTTAATTAATAGGATGTATATCTTCAGCATTGCCGGATAATGACAAGCAGTTTTTGAGAGAGGTTGTACCCACAGTGAATAAAAGATTCAGGTGTTTTATATTCCTGCCAATACCTGTTCATGCCAGACTTCAAGCATTTTTCAGTTGTATGGTTATAAAATGCTATCCCATTATGATTTTAACTTTCATTTTCTTGACTATTAATGATAGTTTGCATTTTTCAGATGATATATTGGGAACTTGTGTCTTCTTTTCCACAAAATGTCTGTTGAACATTGTTTTTTATTTGGTTGTTTTTCCAATCAATTTACAGGATTTTATATATTCAGGATACAAATCTTCTTTTCATGTATATGTGTGACAGTATCTTCTCTCAGTTTGTGGCTTGGCTTTTCATTGTCTTTTGGTCTATTTTGATGAACAGAGGTCCTGTTTTAAGGATATCAAGTATGTCATAAAAATACTCCAATGTTGAATGGTGTGAACTCAGGAGGCGGAGCTTGCAGTGAGCCAAGATCGCGACAATGCACTCCAGCCTGGGCGACAGAGTGAGACTCTGTCGCACAAAAAAAAAAAAAAAAAAAAAAAAAAAAAAAAATACTCCAATGTTTTGCCTTATTAGAAAAATCTTTTTTTTTTTTTTTTTTTTTTGAGACGGAGTCTCTCTCCGTTTCCCAGGCTGGAGTGCAGTGGCACGATGGCACGATCTCGGCTCACTGCAACCTCTGCCTCCTGGGTTCAAGTGATTCTCCTGCCTCAGCCTCCTCAGTAGCTGAGATTACAGGCACACGCCACCACACCCAGCTAATTTTGTGGGGGTTTTTTTGTTTTGTTTTGTTTTTAGACGGAGTTTTGCTCTGTCACCAGGCTGGAGTGCAGTTGTGCAATCTCGGTTCATTGCAACCTCTGCCTCCCGGGTTCAAGCTATTCTCCTGCCTCAGCCTCCCAAGTAGATGGGACTACAGGTGCGTGCCAGCACACCCAGCTAATTTTTGTATTTTTTAGTAGAGACGAGTTTTCACCATATTGGCCAGGATGGTCTCAGTCTCTTGACTTTGTGATCGATCTGCCCACATGGGCCTCCCAAAGTACTGGGATTTCAGGCGTGATCCACGGCGCCCAGCCAATTCTGTGTATTTTCAGCAGAGATGCAGTTTCACCATGTTGGCCAGGATGATCTCAAACTCCTGATCTCAGGTGATCCACCCACCTTGGCCTCCCAAAGTGCTGGGATTACAGGCGTGAGCCACCATGCCTGGCCCTAGAAAATTCTTCCTTCATGCCAGTACATAAAGATATTCTCCTACATTTTCTTCCAACAGATGAAACATTTTTGATTTTGACATTTAAGTTTGTATCCATCTTGAGTGAATTTATTTTTGTTTGTGGTGAAAAGAGCAGAGCCAGTTAATCATTTTGCTATGTGCAAACTCTATGTACGGATTACTATTCATGTTACTACCATCGTGTTCCCAACATTTCACCCCTGTCATATGTTTAGTGTGTATTCCATACACACATAGGTCTGTATGTAGGTCCTCTATTAAGTTTTTGGTTCCCTTGTTTATTGCTGCCCTGATGCCATCTGGTCAGAATTTCTATGGTTTTATAACATGTCATGATAACTGATAGAACAAATCTTACTTTGCTATTAACTATATATTATTTTTCTGGTTAATTTGTTTTATAATCCGGCATAGCACACCAATACAAACATTATTTTGGCTGGGCACAGTGTCTCACACATGTAATCCCAGCACTTTGAGAGGCCAAGGCGGGTGGATCACTTGAGGTCAGGAGTTCAAGACCAGCCTGATTTTGGTGAAACCCAGTCTCTACCAAAAATATAAAAAATTAGCTGGGCGTGGTGGCAGGAGCCTGTAATACCAGCTACTCGGGAGGCTGAAGCAGGAGAATCGCTTGAACCCGGGAGGCAGAGGTTGCAGTGAGCTGAGATTGTGCCACTACACTCCAGCCTAGGAGACAGGGCGAGACTCCATCTCAGAAAAAAAAAAAAAAAAAATGAAAAACAAGAAAACCCATGATTTTCGTTTTACAACTCTCACTCCACTATGTCCCAAGTTTTGTTAAAAAGAAATATGGAGTTTAGCTGTATCATTTTAACACAACTTGGTCACAAGAATATATACCTACACACAATGCACAATTAGAATGCTATTGCAATATTTTATAAATTATTTTCTTATTTCACAGTCACATTATCAATGATTATAATGACCATAAAATTTACTGATTTCATTGTTTCACAGTGTTTCTTACATACTTATATTTTCCTTTCCTAAGGAAACGAAATTATCAGCTATTTCTTCAAGAAGACCAGGCTCCTGTTATTGGAGAAGGGTATTTATCTCGGCAGTGGGTTTGCTCATTGCTACTGGGATGTCACTAATTCTAGATCCTTGCAGTGGATAGATCTAGGAAACGTGTGTGTGTGTATATACATACATATAACTCATTATATAGGCATATGTAAGTAGTATTATACATTCTTATATATTTATAAATATTAAACAAAACATGAATTCATATTGATGTCTCCAACTCTAATCCAGTAGCACCTATTAATTCTAACTTTCCCTCCTACCCCTTGCTAATCTATAACTTCCCTCACTCACAGTGAAACATCATCCACCATCTATTTACTTATTGTTCAACCCAAGTGTGTACAGGCATACCTTGGAGATAGTCACGGCTCAATTCCAGATCACCACAATAAAGTGACTATCCCAATAAAGCAAATCACACACATTTCTTGGCTTCCCAGTGCATGTAAAAGTTATGTTCACACTATAAAGTGTGCAATAGCATTATGTCTAGAAAAACAATGTACATTATAAAGTACTTTATACCTTAACTATAAAGTACTTTATTGCTAAAATATGCTAATGATCATCTGAGCCTTCAGTGAGTCATAATCTCTTTGCTGGTGGAGAGCCCTGCTTTGATGCTGATGTCTCCTTACTGTTCAGGATGTTGGTTGCTGAAGGTTGGGGTGGCTTAAGATAACAAGGCGGTTTGCCACATCAATTGACTCTTTCTTTCACAAAAGATTTGTCCGTTGCATGCATGCAATCTGTTTGTTAGCATTTTTTCCCCAGTAGAACATTTTATTTTTTTTTTTGAGATGGAATCTTGCTCTGTTACCCAGGCTGGAATGCAGTGGTGAGATCCTGACTCACTGCAACCTCTGCCTCCCAGGTTAAAGCAGTTGTCGTGCTTCAGCCTCCCAAGTAGCTGGGATCACAGGAGCCTGCCACCATGCCCAACTAATTTTTGTATTTTTAGTAGAGGTAGTGGTGTTTCATCATGTTGGCCAGGCTGGTCTCAAACTCAACCTCAAGTGATCCACCTGCCTCAGCCTCCCAAAGTGCTGACGTGAGCCACCGCGCTCGGCTCCCAGTAGAACTTCTTTTAAAATTGCAGTTAATCCTCTCAAACCCTGCTGATGCTTTATCAACTATGTTTATGGAACATTCTTTTTTTTTTTATCATTTCAACAATGTTCAACAACATTTCAACAGCAGTTCAAACACGGTATTTTCACCACAAGTAAATTCTGTGTTGTGCAACTACTTTCTTTGCTCCATAAGAAGCAACTTATCTCTTAAAGTTCAATCATGCAGTCGGGGTGTTGGCTCACACTGTAATCCCAGCACTTTGGGAGGCCAAGGTGGGTGGATCACCTGAGGCCAGGAGTTTGAGACCAGCCTGACCAACATGGCAAAACCCCATCTCTACTAAAAATACAAAAAATTAGGTGGGTGTGGTGGCAGGCACCTATAATCCTAGGAACTCAGGCGGCTGAGGCAGGAGAATTGCTTGAACCTGGGATGCAGAGCCTGCAGTGAGCCAAGATTGCGCCACTGCACTCCAGCTTGGGCAATAAGAGCAAAACTCTGTCTCAAAAAAAAAAAAAAGAAAAGAAAAGTTCAATCATAAGATTACAGCAACACAGTTACAAAATCAGATTCCACTTCCAATTTTAGTTCTCATACTATTTCTACCACATCTGCAGTGACTTCCTCCACTGAAGTCTTGAACCCCTCAAAGTCATCCATGAGGGTTGACTTCTTGCAAACTCCTATTAATGTTTTTATTTTGACGTTCTCCATGAATCATGAATGCTTTTAATAGTATCTAGAATAGTGAATCCTTTCCAGGTTTCCATTTGACTTTGCCCAGATTCTTCAGAGGGATCACTATCTGTGTCAGGAATAGCCTTACAAAGCATAGTTCTTAAATAATAAGACTTGAAAGCCAAAATGACTCCTTGATCCATAGATTGCAGAACAAATGTGTTAGCAGACATGAAAACAACATTTATTTCCTGTACATCTCCATTAGAGCTCTTGGGTGACCAGAGGCATTGTTAATAAGCAGTAATATTTTGAAAGGAATATTTTTTTCTGAGCAGTAGGTCACAACAGTGAGCTTAAAGTATTCAGTAAAGCATGCTGTAAATAGATACGCCATCATCCAGGCTTTATTGTCCATTTACAGAGCACAGGCAGAGTAGATTTAGCATAACTGGTAAGGGCCCTAAAATTTTGGGAATGGTAAATGAGCACTGGCTTCAACTTAAAGTCACCAGCTGCACTAGCCCCTAGCAAGAGAGTCAGCCTGTGCTTTCAAGCTAGGCATTGACTTTTTTCTAACTATGAAAGTCCTGGGCCAGGTGCAGTGGCTCACGCCTGCAATCCCAGCACTTTGGGAGGCCAAGGAGGGTGGATCACGAGGTCAGAGATACAGACCATCCTGGCCAACTTGGTGAAACCCCATCTCTACCAAAACTGCAAAAATTAGCTGGGCACAGTGGCATGTGCCTGTAGTCCCAGCTACTCAGGAGGCTGAGGCAGGGGAGTCACTTGAACCTGGGAAGCAGAGGTTGCAGTGAGCTGAGATCGCACCACTGCACTCCAGCCTGGCGACAGAGTGAGACTCTGTCTCAAAAAAAAAAAAAAAAAAAAAAAGTCCTGGATGGAATCTTCTTCCAATAAAAGATGGTTTTCTCTGCATTGAACACCTATTTTTAAATGTAGCCACCGGCCAGGCATGGTGGCTCATGCCTTTAATCCCAGCTCTTCAAAACAATTATGATAGTAACATTAAAGATCACTGATCACAGATTACTGTAACAGATGTAATAGTAAAGAAAAAGTTTTAACTATTGTGAGACTTATCAAAATATGACACACAGACACCAAATGCGCACACACTATTGGAAAAATGGGATTGACAGACTTGCTTGATGCAAGGTTGCCACGAATCTTCAATTTGTAAAAATTGAAATATCTGCAAAATGCAAAGGTATGACTACATGTAAAGCAGTTTCACAACTGTTCACCCGCACCCCGTGAAAAACTGATTTACCAATTAGAGTATAGTGATCCTGTAAAGTTTCATTTACCATAGGCCTTATAGATTCTAGTCACAACACAACACTATTTTCTGGAGTAATTTAAGTCCATTCCTTTCCCTACTCCCCACTCTCTTCATCGAGGTTATATAGTGCATTTGTAGTCCAGTTAGGTTTTTTTTTCACTTTTTTAAAATTTTGCTTTAAGTTCTGGGATACATGTACAGAACGCGCAGGTTTGTTACATATGTATACATGTGCCATGGTGGTTTGCTGCACCTGTCAACCCGTCATCTAGGTTTTAAGCCCCTCATGCATTAGGTATTTGTCCTAATGCTCTCCCTCCCCTAGGCCCCCACCCCACAACAGGCCCCAGTGTGTGATGTTCCCTTCCCTGTGTCCATGTATTCTCATTGTTCAACTCCCACTTATAAGTAAGAACATGCGGTATTTGGTGTTCTGTTCCTGTGTTAGTTTGCTGAGAGTCCAGTTAGTTTTATTTGTCACAGTCTGCATTCCATCCTAGTATTCTCCCAATTTTCTGGTTTATTTTTTAAAATTTGCATACATGAAAGTCCATTCTTTGTGACATACAATTCTATGGGTTTTTCAGTGCTTAGAGCCATATATCCATCACCTGAGTGCCATATAAAACAGTTCGATCATGCTAAACATTCCCCTATATATTACCTTTGCAGTCAACTACCCACTCCTTGCCTGTCTCTAGTAACCATAAAGCTATATTTAATCCTTCTAGTTTTGCCTTTTCTAAAAAGTCATTTGAAAAGAATCATACAATATAGGCCTGACGTCTTTCATTTAGGTAAATGTATTTAAGGTTCATCCCTGTCATTGCACAAATTAATTGCTCATTTGTATCACTGAATACTATTCCACTATCT
Organism: Pongo pygmaeus; assembly: GCF_028885625.2. Classification (NCBI taxonomy): domain Eukaryota; kingdom Metazoa; phylum Chordata; class Mammalia; order Primates; family Hominidae; genus Pongo; species Pongo pygmaeus. The sequence goes on along the minus strand of NC_072380.2, from coordinate 40,320,070 downwards.
ATCCCACAATTTACAATTACTATAACTTGGTTTATTCATTCCCCGGTTGAGGGATATCCTGTTTTCTTCAAGTTTTTTTTTTTTTTTTTTGGTGATTATGAATAAAGCTGTTATAAACATTCACATATGGATTTTTTTTCTGGGAACATAAATTTTCCATTTACTTGGATAAATACTTAGGAATGCTGTTGCTGAGTTGTATGGTAAATCTATGTTTCATTTTGTAAGAATCTGCCAAGCTAGTTTTCAAACTGGCTGTACCATTTTGCATTTCAACCAGCAATGAATGAAAGTCTCTATTGCTATACATCCTCTTCAGTATTTTGATATGGCCAGATTAAAAAAAATTAGCCATACAAATAGGTATGAAATTGTCTTTTAGGCCAGCACGGTGGCTCATGCCTGTAATCCCAGCACTTTGGGAAACCGAGGCGGGTGGATCACCGGAGGTCAGGAGTTTGAGACCAGCCTGGCCAACATGGTGAAACCCCGTCTCTACTAAAAATACAAAAATTAGCTGGGTGTGGTGGCGGGCACCTGTAATCCCAGCTACTTGGGAAGCTGAGGCAGGACAGTTGCTTGAACCCGGAGGCAGAAGTTGCAGTGAGCCAATATCGCACCACTGCACTCCAGCCTGGGCGACAAGAGTGAAACTCTGTCTCAAAAAAAAGAAAAGAAACTGGTTTTTAATATTTAGCATTACAGGTAAACAGTTGTATGTATCTACTCTGTAAATAAACTATTTTTCGTTTTTGTTTTCTATGAATACGCAGATTTCTTTATCCTAGAAAATTTGCAATTTCATCTGAGTATTTACATGTGCCTCCCCAACCCTCACCCCAACACTATCTTTCTGATATAAAAAAACTCAAATATTTCTTAAGGTCTAAAAATTTTGTGCTTATATGTTGGAAGTTTTACTTTTCCTCCACCCATCTGCTTATGGGATTCCATTAAAAGGAATTTGGATCACCTGTATTTCTCTTTTTTATATATTTGTATTTTTCTGATGGTTTGCACTCTTTGATTTTTCTTTATGCTTTATGAAATTTATCAAGGAAGTCCCTAAGTCACTATATATATTTTTTGCAATCAATGTTTTACTGAATTTGTTGAGTTTATATTGAGGAGTTCTGGGATGTGTGTGGTTTTTTATTTCTAATAGTTCTTTTTATATATCAGCTTTCACTTAATTTATGAAGGCAATATACTGGATACACTAAATAGAATATTTCAAGCACTAATACCATCTTTTTTATTGGAGGCCATTGGTCCTGAATGCCAAGTGGGCTACCCTCTTCTTTTTGAGTTGCCCATTTTTTCCATATTATTTGGTAATTTTGTCTATTCAAATTCATGAATGAACATTAGTTTTGTTAAGGTTAGTGTGTAATATGGATTTTCTTATTGTATTTCCAGAGTTCTGCTGGATTTCTTCTTGCATAGCTCCCTCTGATCATGTCTTCCTAGGAAATGTGAGTGGATGGGTCTAAGCCAATTAATATATTTTGTTTCAAGATACAGATATGTATGTTGAGACATTCTAAGACAAGGTGGTTGGCTTAGGTGCACTGTGAGATCAAAGCTGTAAATTCACTTATTGTGTTGTCTGTAGCAAGTAAAGGATCCAGAGAACACATGTTTTTGTCTATAGCTCCATCTGTGGTTCTGGAAACTATTACATTTGCTTCTCACAGGAAATTCCTAACTGATTCAGTCTCTGGAAACTATTGTATTTGCTTCTCACAAACAATTCCTGTTTCAGTCTCAGCCTTTGGTGGTAAAGTCTAAAAACTGGGCTTGATTTGTTAGGTATTTTCCAGGCAACTAAGAGTAGGGATAGAGGCCGTGCATGGTGGCTCAGGCCTGTAATCCCAGCGCTTTGGGAGGCTGAGGCTAGTGGATCACAAGGTTAGGAGTTTGAGACCAGCCTGGCCAATATGGTGAAACCCCGTCTCTACTACAAATACAAAAATTATATGGGTGTGGTGGTGGGTGCCTGTAGTCCCAGCTACTCAGGAGGCTGAGGCAGGAGAATTGCTTGAACCTGGGAGCTGGAGGTTGCAGTGAGCCAAGATCGCACCACTGCACTCCAGCCTGGGAGACAGAGTGAGACTCTATCTCAAAAAAAAAAAAAAAAAAAAGAGTGATAGAGACCAAGAGTGTTGTGTTAGTTTTATGGGCTGCCATAACTAATGACCACAAACGGCATGACTTAAAATAGCAGAAATGTACTCTGCCACAGTTATGGAAGATAGAAGTCCCAAATTAAGGTATCAATAGGGTTGATTTCTTCTGGAGCCTCTGAGGGAGGATTTGTTCCATTCTGTTCCATGCCTCTCTCCTAACTCCTGGTGGCTGCCAGCAATCCTTGGCACATCTTGGCTTGTTGATACATCATTCCAATCCTACCTCCATCTTCACATGATGTTTTCCCTTGTGTCTATGTCCCTGTATTTAATTTTTCCTCTTCTTATAAGGACACTCATCATATACAATTTAATCCAGTATCACCTCAACTTAACTTGAATACATCTGCACACACCCTATTTCCAAATAAGACCACTTTCACAGATTATGCATGAACATGACTTCTAGGAAGACACTATTAAACCCAGTAAAAATTTGTATTTTTATATATATATACATATATTTGTTTGTTTGTTTTGTTTTGTTTTTTGAGACAGAGTCTTACTCTGTGGCCCAGGCTGGAGTTCAGTGGTGTGATCTCAGCTAACTGCAACCTCTGTCTCCTGGGTTCAAGCAATTCTTCTGCCTCAGCCTCCCAAATAGCTGGGACTACAGGCATGTGCCATCACACCCTGCTAATTTTTTGTATTTTTAGTAGAGACATGGTTTCACCATGTTGCTCAGGCTGGTCTCGAACTCCTGAGCTCAGGCAATCCGCCAGCCTTGGCCTCCCAAAGTGCTAGAATTACAGGCGTGAGCGACCGCACCCAGCCTAAACCCAGTACAAATGTTAGGTGATGGATTTCACACTCGATTTTAGCCAAAAGGCCAAGAAGGAATAGGGACTGGTTTCAATGCTGTGCTAGGAGGAGCCCCAATTTAACAAGTCCTTCTCTTCCTTTATGGCAGTTAAATCAAATAAAGCCTGGTAAATGCCTACAGCAGAGGACCTCCTAGTTCACAAACTGAATTCTAGCCTGCCCTCCTGCCAGCTGTTCCAGGCTTCCTTTGCTTCTCTTCTCTGCTATTCCGAGATGGGAAAAGGGGACTCATGGGGATCTCCCTCTGCTTTGGTTAAATCCTTGACATGGGTCCTATAAACTTATTTCTGGATTTTATACATGATTTGCTTAATACAGTCAAAAAAATCCTTTAAGTTTTTATTCCATCATTGGAACTTTTCTCTATTTTTCTGTGTTTACAGATAGTTTTTTTCTTATTTTTGGATTTCTTTGGTCATGTCAACACAACATTTTATCTATCAGGCAAAGAAATTACTCTGTTTAGTTTGCTATCTTCATAGACATTGAAGCCAGTCCCTTACTCATCTTTTACAAGGTTCTAGTGCTTTGCACGGAGCAAGCATTCAATGCGTATTTTAAAAAGAATTTGTAATTCTAGACATTAAATACTGTCCATCAGCAAAGGGAAATTTTGGAGAGCAGAAAACTTTTCATGGACTTCTGCAATTATGTGGTACTCCAAATTGATAGATTAAGACAGATGGAGAAGAGACTACAGAGAAGTAATGAATGTATACTGAATGCTACTATAGGACAAGAACTACAAAAGGGCCACTTTGAAAGTCATTTACTTCCCATAACAATACTGTGAGACCAGAGTTTCTCTCATTTTATAAATAAGGAAATGGGATTACAGAGTTGAGTAACTTTTTCAGGGTTACATAGCTATTAGGTTGGTACAAAAGCATTTGTGGTTTTTGTCATTAAAAGTAATGGCAAAAACTGCAATTACCTTTGTACCAGCCTAATCAACACTTTTGTGGAATTTACAGGCTTATTGGATGTTTTGTAGAACCCATGGCCAATTTTATAATTCAGAAATTCCCTCCATTTAACTATTCTATAACACCCAGGACAAAATCAAGTTAGACCCCCTCAGTAACAACAGAGACCTGAGCACGTACATGGAATGAGGAACCTGAGAATTTCCAAGTTGACTTTCTTAGGCCATACCTTGTCCATTAGTTAGTTTATCATTCCCACCCAGATTCTTCTTTAAACAAACATTTAGTGAGTTATTGGCATGTGTCAGGCATTGTTTTGTGCTGGCTCTGAAAACCTTAGGAAAACATATGTATCAGATTACGAAGGGGTCATTCTGTTTTTCAGGAAGGAGGAGATAGCTTTGCTGATAAGTTCAATGGTAATGAACAGTTTCCCGGGACAATTGACACACTTCCACAAGGCTAAGAAAGAAAAGTGGTATGATGATGAAAACAGAATGTGATGAGGGGGTGAAGAGAAGAATACCTTGTCCACATGAGCTCGAAGCTGGTGAGCACCAATCAATTGAGGAAGTTTGTTGGCAATTTCCATCCAAGGCCTATAATGATCTGGAAGTTCTTTCTGCATTTAAAATAGAAACATGTAAATATTTTAGACCTCTCTGGAAAGGGGCTTCCAAGAGTAGCTATTTTCACATTTCAGTCTTCAGGGGAATTCAAGTCAATGCAGTTGAACGAACATTGAGAATGCACCATATGCTAGGTAGGCCCTGTGCTCACCTCAGATACACAGATGACTAAGGAGCATATTGCCTAGTATGGGAGAAAAACATGTTAGTCAGATATATGCCAATGCAGTAAAATATGTTTAATAACTGATATCTATGTGAGCCAAATAACTTGAAAAGAAGAGGAAGTAGTTAATTCCATCAGCTGTTGTGAGGAATTAAAGGGAAATATTCATAAAAATATGACAGTTGATCCCAATTTTTGGAGGGGAAGTGACTTTTTTGGATAGAAATGTGAAGAAGGGAAGGTAGTAAAGGTAGAGGGGACAGCAGATAAACAGATGTACGTGCTTCCTGGGACAAAGATGACTCAGTGTTGCTAAAATATAAAACTCAAGAGAAAGTGATAGAGGCAGGAGGCAGACAGATGCCTAGGCAGATAGGGAAGGGTCCCTGTGAAACCCCACCTTCAAGCCTAAAACAGTCTGAAGGCTGAAAGACCAGACTCCTGGTCCCAGATGAAACCCATGACCCAGAGGCAGAACTTCCCCTATTGGCCCACCCTTTCCCGATTGATTCTTTCTGAATAATGCCTTTTAACCAATCAACTGTTGCCTTTTCTGATACTACCTATGGTTTGCTTGGGCACACCCACATGCATACTAGGAAAACTGGTGGAACCACCAGGAATTCATGCCTTATGCTGGGGAGGACCCTAGCCTTTTCAGCTTGTGTGTGGAAGTCCTGGTACTCCATTGTGAGGTGGGAGACTGCTGGTGAAACCCCTCTCTTTGCAGAGAGCTCCCCTTTTGCTTAATAAATTCCATCATCCTCACCCTTCACTATGTCCACCTGCCTAATTCTTCCTGGTCACAAGACAAGATACTGGATTTCGCTGAGCTAAGGAGCAGAAAATCCTGCATCAAAAGGATGATGAAAGATGAGCCCAGACAGTTACATGAAATGTGCTGTGTATAGAATATATGAATTTTCCCTTTCTGTAAGTTGGTGACATGGTTTGATTTGAATTTTAGGAAGATAAATTTGTAGGATTTTAAGATATAAAATCAGATAAGGAAGCCTTTAAAATACTGTTCAAGGACTAAACTTAGGTAATGACAGTGAATTTGGAAAGAAGAAGCCATATATTCAACATATACTTGGAAAATGAAATTAAAATGATGTGATTATTAAATTTGGGGCTGGGGGCTTAAGGCAAGAAAATCGCTAGCCCAATAGCTCCATTTATGGCCCACTCTAGGCCTGTGGTTTAGCCAAGTAAGACATAGTCTGAATTTCAGTGACCCCCAACTCTCACCCAAGGGACAGTAAACTACATTAATTTTTGTGAATTTTCATTGGCACCCAGCCTGTCTCATTTGTTTACATACTATCTATGGTTGCTTTTACATTACAGCAGTAGAGTTGGTAGTTGCAACATAAACCATATGGTAGGCAAGCTTAAAGCACTTAGTATTTGGCCCTTCAGAAAAAGTTCACCATTCTCTGATTTATCCCCCTAACCTGAGGCTCTTTTCTCAGTGTATAACCTGCACAACTGAATTTTTGGGCTAAGAAGAAGAGGAAGTGAGGATGATTTCCATGTTTATGAATTAGGTGAGCAAATGAATGGACGAAAACACGAACTGAGACAGAAATGCAGGTGAAAGTCGAAGAGTGGGGATAAAGGTGGTAAATTCATTTTTAAATATATTGACATTAAATTACCTGTGGAATCAAAAGATATGACTGTGCTGAGAAGTTGGATACACAGTTTAAAGTTCAGGAGAAAAGTCATTTTAGAAACATACAATTGGGGCTGGGCACGATGGCTCATGCCTGTAATTTCAGCACTTAGGAAGGCCGAGGAGGGCAGATCACCTAAGGTCAGGAGTTTGTGACCGGCTTGACGAACATGGTGAAACCTGTCTCTACTAAAAATAAAAAATTAGGCAGGCGTGGTGGCACATGCCTGTAATCCCAGCTACTCGGGAGGCTGATGTAGGAGAATCGCTTGAACCCGGGAGGCGAAAGTTGCAGTGAGCCAAGATCGTACCACTGCACTCTAGACTGGAGTAACAGAGTAAGACTCCATTTCAAAACAAAAAAAAGAAGTATACAATTTGAAAGCATAACTACAGTAAAAACCCTATATTGTGGTTAAAACCACAAGAGTGTATAAAGCCATGTGAGGAAATATGAAAAAAGAAAGGAGAAGAAAGCCTAGATTAGCACAATGGAGAATATTCACAAGGCAGATAGAGGAACTGATTCCAGCAATACAGATCAAAAACATAGTGACAGACGCTCAATGAGCTTGAATAGAATGACCCTCTAAAAGTCAAGACAGTAGGGCCGGGTGTGGTGGCTCACGCCTATAATCCCAACTCTTTGGGAGGCCGATGCGGGCAGATCACGAGGTCAGGAGATCGAGACCATCCTGGCTAACACGGTGAAACCCCGTCTCTACTAAAAATAAAAAAAAATTAGCTGGGCGTGTTGGCGGGCACCTGTAGTCCCAGCTACTTGGGAGGCTGAGGCAGGAGAATGGCATGAACCCGGGAGGTGGAGCTTGCAGTGAGCCGAGATCGCGCCACTGCACTCCAGCCTGGGCAACAGAGCGAGACTCCGTCTCAAAAATAAATAAATAAATAAAAAAGTCAAGACAGTAGAGAATTTCACAGAAGTAGAGAATTATCAGAAGGTCAACCGCATCATTACAGAGTTAAAGTAAGATTGACCTCTTTAAAAAACAAAACAATATTAGGAAGTCACAAATATATATTAGTTTATCTATGTACATTTAATAGAAATTTAGGTCAGGGTCATAGAAGCAGGGTTCAAACGTTAGTGTGTTGAGGAAGTAGAAAATAGAGAAAATGTAGATTACTTTTGAAGGAGAGCCATAAGGCAGTAGGGAATTTGCATTTGAGAGAGATCTTTTAAGAATGAGAAGCTTGAGCAGTTTATAGTTGGCTATTGCAAGAGGGAGAGATTGAAGACAAAGGAGAGAGGAGAGTAACAGAATGCAGAAGGAGCAAAGGACTGGAAGAAGCAAAGGAGGAGACAGAGAGCCAGAATGGAATGTCTGTCCTTGCAGCAGTAGGAGATCTGGAGTTTCCAGGAGTTCAATTTTTATGGACTCAATTTCTCAGCAGATGGGAGTGAAGATCAAGCTGTGTGAGTTGAGATAGGGGTGGGTGTGAAATTAATTACAGAGGAGAAAAGACCAGGGACCTCAACCTAAACATACAAATGACATGGAAGGTCCATGAGAACCCAGGGAAGTCTGAAAACTGTAAATTTGGAGTAGTATAGACCTATACATTACCCATAATTCACTTGGAAGTCTTCAGTCCCTGAGGATCTGAGACAAACCTGGGTTCAAGCTCCTAATTAATTCATAACTTGGGTACATCCAACATCCTATTCACAATCTCTGATTGACCGATTGATTGATTGAGACACAGTTTCACTCTATCGCTCAGGCTAAAGTGCAGTGGTACGATCTTGGCTCACTGCAACCTCTGTCTCCTGGGTTCAAGCTCCTAATTAATTCATAACTTGGGTACATCCAACATCCTATTCACAATCTCTGATTGACTGATTGATTGATTGATTGAGACACAGTTTCACTCTATCGCTCAGGCTAAAGTGCAGTGGTGCGATCTCGGCTCACTGCAACCTCTGTCTCCTGGGTTCAAGCTCCTAATTAATTCATAACTTGGGTATATCCAACATCCTATTCACAATCTCTGACTTATTCATTTATTTTATTTATTTATTTTGAGGCACAGTTTCACTCTATTGCTCAGGCTGGAGTTCAGTGGCATGATCTTGACTCCACCTCCTGAGTTCAAGAGATTCTCCTGCCTCAGCCTCCTGAGTAGCTGGGATTACAGGCGCATGTCACCATGCCTGACTAATTTTTTGTATCTTTAGTAGAGATGGGGTTTTGCCATGTTGGCCAGCCTTGTCTTGAACTCCTGACCTAAGGTGATCCACCTGCCTCAGCCTCTCAAAGTGCTGGGATTACAGGTGTGTCCCACTGTGCCCAGCCAAAGTTTATAGAGGTTTGAGAAAATAGTGTTGACATAAAATTGCTGGGTTAGACACACAATTAGTTAGTGTCCTATAGGGAATACAGTCATAAGCATTGGAGTTATATTTTCTACTCAACAGAAATATTTTGCTGCTTTTCTGTTCAAAAATCTACAAATTAACCGCCGGGCACAGTGGCTCACGCCTGTAATCCCAGCACTTTGGGCGGCCAAGGTAGGTGGATCACAAGGTCAGGAGATCAAGACCATCCTGGCTAACATGGTGAAACCCCATCTCTCCTAAAACAAATAGAAAAAATTAGCCAAGCGTGGTGGTAGGCACCTGTAGTCTTAGCTACTCAGGAGGCTGAGGCAGGAGAATGGCCTGAACCTGGGAGGCAGAGCTTGCAGTGAGCCAATCGCGCAACTGCACTCCAGCCTGGGCGACAGAGCAAGACTCTGCCTCAAAAAAAAAAAAAAAAACTACAAATTAACATGGAACTTCAGACTGAAGTAGCACAACAGTATTAATCAATACTAAGTAGCACAGAAAACAAAGGGAAAAGCCTCTAGATGTTTAAATCACCGTAAAGTGAGATGGTTGAGACAATGCTCCAGGATGATATTGAAAAGACGCACAGCCATCCTTTTGCTTCTGGATCATTTCTTTGGATAATTTTCTTAACAAATTTATAATTTAAAGAAAAACAGATTTGTAAAACTATATTTTATATGAACACTAAACTCTTTGTTAGATTAATGCTTGATTAGATTAAGTATAAATCTTGGCTAAGAAAGTAGTATAGGAAAATTAAAAATAAAAGCATGCACAAAAACAAACCAGGTGCCGGGCCTGGTGGCTCATACCTGTAATCCTAGCACTTTGGGAGGCTGAGATGGGCGGATCACTTGAGGTCAGAGGTTCAAGACGAGCCTGGCCATCATGGTGGAACCCCGTCTCTACTAAAAATACAAAAATTAGCCAGGCGTGGTGACACGCACCTATAATCTCAGCTACTAAAAATACAAAAATTAGTTTGATGTGGTGGCAGACATCTGTAATCCCAGCTACTTGGGAGGTTGAGGCAGTAGAATCGCTTGAACCCAGCAGGCGGAGGTTGCAGTGAGCTGAGATCACGCGAGTGCACTCCAGCCTGGGCGACAGAGTGAGACTGTCTCCAAAAAAAGAAAAAAATTGGCTGGGTGTGGTAGCAGGCACCTGTAATCCCAGCTGTTCGGGAGGCTGAGGCGGGAGAATCGCCTGAACCTGGGAGGCAGAGGTTGCAGTGAGCTGAGATAAAGCCACTACACTCCAGCCTGGGGAAGAGAGCAAGACTCCGTCTCAAAAAATAAAATAAAGGCCGGGCGCGGTGGCTCACGCCTGTAATCCCAGCACTTTGGGAGGCTGATGCGGGCAGATCACAAGGTCAGGAGAGGGAGACCATCCTGGCTAACACGGTGAAACCCCTTCTCTAGTAAAAATACAAAAAATGAGCCGGGCATGGTGGCGGGTGCCTGTAATCCCAGCTACTCGGGAGGCTGAGGCAGGAGAATGGCGTGAACCCGGGAGTTGGAGGTTGCAGTGAGCTGAGATCACACCACTGCACTCCAGCCTGGGCGACAGAGCGAGACTCCATCTCAAATAAATAAATAAAAATAAAAATAAAATAAACCAGGTAAATATGAACAGGAAACTTGGATGACAATATTAACATCAGAAAAATTAGAACCTAAACTATCAGAAAGATTAGAATTTGAAGCAGATGATTTTAAATGAAATAAAAGGTTTAAGTTTTGATGGAAAGAAGCTGCTCTGACATTGCATCAAAGTAAAGTGAAGGAGAAAGAGCTATTACATGCCCTTCTAGAGACAGGTGAGCATCACAGGGGCCCTGTAGGAAGAGTTTTAAAGAGCAGACTATCAAAGTTTTATTTTCATTTTACGTTTTTTAGAGACAAGATCTCACTCTGTCACCTACACTGGAGTGTAGTGGTACAAATATAGCCTATTGTAGCCTCAAACTCTCTGGGTCAAGCAATCTTCCCACCTCAGCCTCCCAAGTAGCTGGGAACACAGGCACATAGGATCATGCACAGCTAATTCTTTTTTATTTTTGTAGAGATGGGGTCTCGCTATATTGCCCAGGCTGGTCTCAAACTCCTGGCCTCATGAGATCCTCCTGCCTCAGCCTCCCAAAGTGCTGGGATTATAGGTGTGAACTACCACCTCTAGCTTGATTTTCATTTTTAAGCATCACTTGACTGCTATGCACAGAATATGTTACAGCTGAACAGGAATGGAAATAAGGAAACAAGGGGAGGAGACAATAGTCCTGGGGCTACGTGAAGGTGAATTGAAGTGGGGTGGAAATGGAGAAAATTGGTCACCTTGGAAATATATTTCAGTGATAGTGCTGAATTGTCAAATGGATCATTTGCAAATGGTGAAGACTATTGTGAGGATTATTTATTTTATTTATTGATCTCTTTTTTTTTTTTTTTTTTTGAGATGGAGTCTCACTCTGTCATCCAGGCTAGAGTACACTTGTGTGATCTCGGTTCACTGCAACCTCCACCACCTGGGTTCAAGCAATTCTCCTGACTCATCCTCCCGAATAGCTGGGACTACAGGTGCATGCCACCACACCTGGCTGATTTTTGTCTTTTTAGTAGAGACAGAGTGTCACCATGTTGGCCAGGCTGGTCTCGAACTCCTGACATCGTGATCCACCTGCCTCAGCCTCCCAAAGTGCTGGGATTACAGGCGTGAGCCACCGCGTCCATCCAAGACTACTGTGAGGCTTAGATTTAAAAAGTGTAGTTAAAGTTAACACAGGGCCTACTACAAAGTGAACACTTTCTGTATAGTTATTACTATTACTATATTTTATAAACAAACTTCAACAGGGAATAAGAAAAAATCAATTCTTAATGAAATGTAAGAGGCTGCTATGAATAAATTTTGCTAATACACTTGAAAATTTCAGTTGAGTTCGCATTTGGGAAATTGCAAAAACTCATATTTTTATTTAGAGATAAAAATCCTAACTAGAACAAGAAGCATAAAGGGAATAGAAAATATAATTCAAAACTTACAGCCTAAAATGTCTCTAGTCTAAAGAGCTATGCTGTACCAACGGATAGATGATCTGTTTCAGAACACAGAAAAGCATGAGAAGGCATCTAATTGGCTGAGTGTGGTGGCTCATGCCTGTAATCCCAGCACTTTGGGAGGCCAAGCCAGATGGATCACTTGAGGTCAGGAGTTGGAGATCAGCCTGGCCAACATGGGGAACTCCTGTCTTTACTAAAAAGGATACAAAAATTAGCCAGGCTTGGTGGTGCATGCCTGTAATCCCAGCTACTCAGGAGGCTGAGTCAAGAGACTCTCTTGAACCAGAAGGTGGAGACTGCAGTGAGCTGAGATTGCACCACTGCACTCCAGTCTGAGCAACAGAGCAAGACTCTGTCTCAAAAAAAAAAAAAAAGTCATCTAATTCATCTTATGAAGAAAACGTAACCTAAAGATTAATCCTTGAAATAATAACACTAACCAAGGCCACTATCCACTGTTGCTATTTATGAATACAAAAAGACAATTCTGAAGATGTCATAAAATTGAGTTCAACAATATATTTAAAGATCAAGTGAGTCGGAGCATTACTATGGTTATGTTTTAATGTTAGAACATTATTATTATACATTAAACAGTAAAATCTAGAAATATAGAAAAAGTTTGGGGACAGTATTTTGACAAGCTACTATAGTAGAGGACATGCCAAAATAGCAACAAAGTTTTGCTGAAATTACTTCTAAAAAGGGTGGGACCTGACATTGGGGGATTTCTTTTCTTCTTTTTTATTTCTTTGTTTTCTTCCTTGAGGAATGGGTAGACTTGAGTCTAAGCTTCAGAGCTATGGATCATGGCTATCGTCAGAGTATTCAACTTTCTCTGTCCCCTCCCCGCACCTGGCATGAGATCTCAGTCATTCCTCTTAAAAATTACCAGGCAACCTGTAATCCCAGCATTTTCGGATGCCGAGGCGGGTGGATCACCTGAGGTCAGAAGTTCGAGATCAGCTTGGCCAACATAGTGAAACCCCATCTCTACTAAAAATACAAAAAATAAGCCGGGTGTGATGGCCCACACCTGTAATCTCAACTACTTTGGAAGATGAGGCAGGAGAATCACTTGAACCCAGGAGGCAGAGGTTGCAGTGAGCCAAGATTGTGCCACTGTACTCCAGCCTAGGCAACAAGAGTGAAACTCTGTTTCAAAACAAAACAAAAAAAAAATCAGGCAAATATTAAAGAAATATTTGTTAATTGGTTAATATTGGTTAAGATTTGTTAATGAGTCCATCTAGCATGACAGAATATTTTTTTCTGGCCTTTTATTTTCTGCTATGTGCTAAATTGTGTCTCCTCCAAATTCCTATGCTGAAGCCCTACCCCTAGTACCTAAAAATATAACTATATTTGGAGATAGGCCCTTGAAGGAGGTACATTGAAATGAGGCCTTTAGGGTGGGTCCAATTTAATCAGATTGGTGTCCACAAAGAAGAGGAAATTTGGACACAGAGACAAGGGGAGACTGGGCACAGTAGCTTACGCCTGTAATTGTAGCACTTTGGGAGGCCGAGGTGGGCGGATCACTTGAGGCCAGGAGTTCAAGACCAACCTGACCAACATAGCGAAACCCTATCTCTACTAAAAATACAAAAAATTAGCTGGGCTTTGTGGCGCGCACCTGTAATCCCAGCTATCCAGGAGGCTGAGGCAGGAGAATCGCTTGGGAGGCAGAGGTTGCAGTGAGCCGAGATTGCACCACTGCACTCCAGCCTAGGTGACAGAGTGCAACTCTGTCTCAAAAAAAAAAAAAGAGAGACATGGGGAATTTGTGCATAGTGGAGAAAAGACCATGTAAGGACACAATAATAAGGAAGGGTGAGACGTCAGAAGAAACCAACTCCACGACATCTTGATCTTGGACTTCCTGCCTCAAGAACTGTGAGAAAATCAACTTCTGTGATTTAAGCCCTCCTGTTTGTGGTATTTTAAGCCCAACTGTTTGTGGCTGCTGTTACAGCAGCTCTGGCAAACCACTATACTATTAAATCTGACTTCACAATATTGAAGGTAAGTAAGGATCAGCACCCTGTCTGGGGCACCAGCAAAGGCACAGAGGCCTCCTTATGGGATTTGTGGGTTGAATAGGGGGTCCTCATCTCAGAGAAACATTAAACTCAGAGCATCTGCCCAAACCAAAAGCAAAAGTGCGTAGAATCACTGAGGACTTAAATGCCAGAAGATGAGGACTAGAATATAATGTCTAGGAGTGGAGAGTTTTTACACTGGTCTTTTTATCACGTCTGTATCCTAAGCAACTTCCTAAATGTGCTTAGGCATAGAAACCAGTGCATAAATTTTCACTAAATGAAAACAATAAAATGGCCAGAAAAATTTTGAAAGAATAGAAAATGCAGAAAGGGTTATTAAGTTGAAACTAGAGAGAACAAATGGTATTCGGTTAGATGGCAATCGATCTCAAAACTAGCTAGTGATTACAAATTATTTTTAAGGACAAGACAGGGAATTTTTGTACAAATGGTGTGATTTAAATTTAAACATCTTGGGTAGAAGAGAAAAGTTTTGTTATTGTTTTTGTTTTTGTTTTGAGACAGAGGGCCGAGGCGGGTGGATCACTTGAGGTCAGGGGTTCGAGACCAGCCTGGCCAACATGGCGAAACCCCATCTACTAAAAATACAAAAATTAGCTGGGTGTGGTTGGCGGTGGGCTCCTGTAATCCCAGCTACTCAGGAGGCTGAGGCAGGAGAATCGTTTGAACCCAGGAGGCAGAGGTTGCAGGGAGCCGAGATGGCGTCACTGCACTCTAGCCTGGGCGACAAAGCGAGACTGTCTCAAAAATAATAATAATAAAACAATCGGTAAAAATAAATGTGAAGTAAAAATTTAAACACTAGACTTTCAATTTATGGGACTCATTAACTGGAGATGATATAAAAGTGAAAGATTTCTATCAGTCATAGAGCCTAAAAAAGCAGTTGACTAACATTTATAATAATCATATTTCAAGTAATGAGGTCAATTATGCTAGAGATTCTGAATGAACTATTCTAGGTGGAGCTTCGGCATCAGTATTTTTTAAAACTCCCCAAGTACTTTTGCTGTATAGCCAGGAACAACAACTCTAAACCACCTTGCATGTAACATTCTTTGAGGAAAACTCTTCAAATATCAGATGCATCATGTCATTTACAGGATGTGTTAAATCTGAACTCCAGGCCGGGCCCAGTGGCTCACGCCTGTAATCCCAGCACTTCATGAGGCTGAGGTGGGCAGATCACGAGGTCAGGAGTTCAAGACCAGCCTGACCAACATGGTGAAACCCTGTCTCTACTAAAAATACAAAAATTAGGCCAGGCGCAGTGGTTCATGGCTGTAATCCTTGAACTTTGGGAAGCCAAGGAGGGTGGATCACCTGAGGTTGGGAGTTTGAGACCAGCCTGACCAACATGGAGAAACCCCATCTATACTAAAACTACAAAATTAGCCAGGCATGGTGGCTCATGCCTGTAATCCCAGCTACTCAGGAGGCTGAGGCAGGAGAATCGCTTGAACCCAGGAGGCGGAGGTTGCAGTGAGCTGAGATTTCGCCATTGCACTCCAACTTGGAGTACAAGATGCCATCTCAAAAAAAAAAAAAAAAAATCTGAACTCCAGAGCCTCACATCCAGGCTCTCTCAGTTCTCTTCACTCTTGTCTCCTGCTGTAACCTTCTTGATGCCAAGCTAATTTCCTCGTATTCTCCATGTCTAAAGAGAAATTAGCCCTCCCTCCAAAAACACCATCCATGCCCCCTCTACACACGTAGCGCACATGAAACGTTTATTTGTATGAGTTGGTGAGGCACACATTTTCCACAATAAATGTTGGAGCTTGGAAAGGTTTGAACATTGACAGAAACAATGGGATAGAATATTTGAAACTAAGTCAGACTCCTTCCCAAAACCAGAATTTTTTTTATTCACTGTCTTGACCATGTTTTCTTCAGACACGTTCAAGCAACTATCTATAGTGAGAAACCAAAAGAGATACTGAAGGAACTTCTAAAAGAGTTTCATCTAAAAGAGACACTGAAGGAACTTCTCTGAGGCCACTGGACATGAAGGTACAGCCTCCCGACTCTGACGCTTGCCTTTCAACTAAATAAAAGTAAGATCTGGTGTCCCCTTGAGCAGGGCAGCCGATTGTGATTCTCCATCTACTCTTGCAACACTCTGCATGGTGATTTTAGTGGCTGGGTCCCTCCTCATCTGTGAAGCAACCTGGGCAGATTTTGATGAAAATGTCCTTCTGCTACCTCTTCTCAGAAAGGGAGCAGTTGAAAATGGTCACACCAATGAAAGAAAATTAAAACTGAAACAAGGAAGTACATTTTGAGAACTATGGGGAAAATGACCATAACACAGTAAAACCACTTTCCCAAGGGACTTTTTTCTGCATAAGCTCAGGAATGGAAATTCCATTAACAAAACCATAGCATATCAGGCAGGGAGTGTCACAAGAACCTGATGCCGTAACTGTTTCTTATCTGTTTCCATAGTTATGAAAGAGGAAAGAACAAAGAGGGGAATTCTACAACTGTGGATCTACGTCATGTTTAGCTCATTTGTAATGCTGTTTTTCCTCAGCTCAGTGTACACATTTAATCCCAATAAGAGCAATTTGGTCTTTTCTTCCTTTGGAACTAGGCAGGATATTCCTGAATTGGGTTAGATGTATAGAGTGGAGTTTTTAACAAGCACTGGCTCAAGGTCAGAAAGCTGGCTTCTGGTCCTTACACTGGATTTATGAAAATGCTTTCACATTCATTCTCCATAGCAATCTAGTGGAGGTGGCACCAGATCTCCATCCAGTAAATGTGAAAATTGAGGGTCAGGGGATGTTTGTAATTCAGTCAGAGTCACAAGAGCTACTAAGTGCAACTCAGCGTGATCGACTCATCCGAATTGTTCCAGCACTTTCCTGATTTAGCACTGAGAGTCTTGCATGTCAGGTGTCCATCCAGTACCTAACAAATAGGGACACTTGGTCAACCTAGTGGCAGTGTCAGAGGAAACAGTCCAGTCCATTCTCATTTCTCACAGGGCCACTGCACTACAGCCTAGGCGACAGAAAGAGATTCTGTCTCAGAAAAAAAAAAAAAAAAATCTTGGGGTCCGATGTTGCAGTCATTGCAGTAATTTAGGAGAGGTTCCACGCCCACCCTCCAGCCTAATTTGCCATTTAACTATGATTAAAGAATAGTGTGGAATTCAATGGGCTTTTACTGAATACCTACCCTGAGGCTTGTCTACTTCTGAGTGTTACCGGAGTGATATAAATGAAGATAAGAACTCTGCTGCTTCCACGAGTAGAGAGCTGTTTTGTTTTGTTTTGTTTTGTTTTGTTTTGTTTTGTTGAGACGAGTTTCGTTCTTGTTGCCCAGGCTGGAGTGCAGTAGCACTGTGAGAAATGGGAAAGTTCTTCAAAGATTATAAAAAGTCACAATTTCTTACTATAAGATTGCTAGCCACTATTAGTGGCTGTCCAAATCAGGCAAGCCTGGACAGAACTAGAAAAGCCCCAGCCCATAGTGCATGCCATTCCTTATTTGGAGATGCTTCCTTAACTATCCCTGGGCAACTTGCTTTTCTTTCTTTGTTCTGTTCCCTTATCCAATTAAAAAAGTTTTAAACTAATAGCCAATTGGGTAAAGTGTAAAATGTGAGGTCCTATTCCAGCCAATGGAAGCTGGACACAGCAGTAGGGTAGATGCGTCAGGTTATAAATAACTCTGTCTCCTTTGTTTGGTGTGCTCTCGTGGCTGGACAGCTATTGAGTAGCACCCTTTCTGCAGAAAGTAAAGCTCCCTTTGCTGAGAGATCATTTGTTCTCATGTTCATTCTTTTTCTGTGACACCAAAAACTTCATTCCCAACAGCATGATCTCCGCTCATTGCAACCTCTGCTTCCTGGGTTCAAGGATTCTCCTGCCTCAGCCTCCCCAATAGCCGGAACTACAGGCATGTGCCACCACGCCTGGCCAATTTTTGTATTTCTAGTAGAGACGGGGTTTCACCATGTTGATCAACCTGGTCTCAAACTCTTGAACCTCAAGTGATCTGCCTGCCTTGGCCTCCCAAAGTGCTGGGATTATAGGCGTGAGCCACTGCACCTGGCCTGGACCCCAAGATTTTTAACTGAGTGGCCTTGGCCCTCATTTAGGATGTAATAACAATAATAATAATAATAACCAGAAGTCAAGAGTTATAAGCAGAACTAGTTCTGCTTTTGCCACTCATGACTTTGAGCAAGTCATTTCCTCTGTATTTCAGCTAGCTCAAATGTAGAAAGAGGGGGTTGACACCTAATGGTCTGTAAAAGCTTTGAAGTTTTAATGTTCTAGGTCTTGGACCATGCCAGATGAGAAAAACAGTGTTTATAAGGGCTAAATGATGAAAAAGATTTGCATTACAATTTGAGCCCTAAGTAGAATTAAGAAAGAGGTATTGTTTGTTAGCAAGGTTTCCTTTCCCTTCTCTGAAATTGCTGCAAAGATTTAATCCTTCCTACCAGCCCTGAAAGCACCCAAGTTTCCTCATGTTCTCTTTTTTTCTACCATTAGCAAGTCAAGATAAACTAATTTACATCAAAATGTCGTGGTAGTGACCCAGGACAGTTTATAAGTAAGCGCTCCTGGAGGGATCTGGATTACAAACACATAGTCATGCAAAGGGGAAAATCTTTAACAGAGAAATTCCAGGTATTCTGTTGAAGGGGCTTAAGTCTTGCTGTGACCTTAGCTCATGTACTTGGAAGTGCCATGTTCCAGGCGCTGAGGCTCTATATTTGTTCTTATAATTTCTCTCTATTTAAGTTCATTCTTTTTCTTGATAACTACAGGTTTGCTTATAATTTCTCTGGCCTGACAATCTAGTCCAAAGAAACTGAAACAAAAAATATTCCATTTGATCTGTTCTCTACGGTATCTGTCGTTTCTCTTTTGATGGTAATGATAATCTATGCTCTTTGTAGCATCTTTCTCAGGTAAACAACTTGATATTTATATTGGATGTCTCTTAATAATCACATACATTTTTTAAAAACAAACCAACCAACATCTCAAGAAACATATTCTGACCTATCCTTACCAAGGCTCTATCCTTACCAGAGAATCTGGAAGAAGAAAGCCACACTCTTCAGATATGTGATAGCTTTCCAAAGACAATGGCACTGCTGTCTTCACATTCGGTCTTTGGGGCTCCATTATTTTGTTTGAAGTATCTGCATGGAAAGTGTCACTGAAGAATCAACTGTTCCTAATATATTAAACACCCAGTTTCCATCCTTCAGTTCCAGTTAGTTGCGCAGTGTCTCAGGCACAGGAGAGAACTTTTCCCTGAGGTTGAATTCCAGATCATCGTGGACTTTCTCTGAGACAGGGCTGAGTAAATTATTTTAAAAATGCCGATTAAACAAACAGACAAACCAAACAAACGCAAAGAAATTCCCTCATTTTCTCTTACACACCAATATGAGAAAAGCGGTTTTAACCCCAGAGACAAATTTGTTCCACTTTGGAAAAGGAGAAATGAAATAGACCTGTGGTTGTGGTTTATCAAACCTGTACCCTAACAGGAACCTGCTCCATCGTGAATTTGACAAACGGGTCAGAGTTACTCCAAATGGAGTAAACTATCAAAATTGAAGTTACATGCAGACAATTATTTCAGTGATCTGTGGTGAGCAGGGAGGGGAGGAAGGGCCTGCCAGAAGCTCAGAGGGTGTTGTATGTAGTTTGAGCAACATAGTCTAGGATTATGATTGATTTAAGAAACAACACAATAACTTTTTATTCGATCATGTTAAAGAAGGATACATATTTTTTAGGTTTAGCAAATGAGATAATAAATACTAACAAACTTGGTAATAGCATTGTTTGAAATGTTTGTTCTTCCATGCCGTAAAGAAATAGCACTTGAGGCTGGGCGCAGTGGCTCATGCCTGTAATCCCAGCACTTTGAGAGGCCAAGGCAGGCGGATCACCTGAGGTCAGGAGTTCGAGACCAGTCTCAACATGGAGAAACCCCATCTCTACTAAAAATACAAAATTAGCCGAGCATGGTGGCGCATGCCTGTAATCCCAGCTACTCGGGAGGCTGAGGCAGGAGAATTGCTTGAACCTGGGAGGCGGAGGTTGCAGTGAGCCGAGATCACACCGTTGCACTCTAGCCTGGGCAACAAAAGTGAAACTCCATCTCAAAAAAAAAAAAAAAAAGAAGAAAAAAAAAGAAATAGCACTTGAACATAAATTTAATTTATTTAGTAAGGCCATTTTTACTTCCTGCAGAACAAGTACACTTGCCAGCAGTTTTGCCACTAGAGTACACCGAACAAAGGACACAGGGTCATTTATAATCTGACACATCCACCCTACTGCTGTGTCCAGTTTCCATTGGCTGGAATGGGACCTTACATTCTGTATTTGTCCTGATTGGCTAGCAACTTAGAACTTTTTAAAAGAGGCAAAGGTAGAGGAGAACAAAGGAAGGAGGAAGTAACTTGTGGAACGCTGAGAAAGGTAAAAACACTTTTAAATAAGGAAGAGGAACAGGCTATGACCTAATGCTTTCTTGGACCAGTATAAACATGCCAGGAAAAATATTTAGGCTAAATTGTGGGAGCTAAGAACATAAAGTACATTGATTTCCTTATTGTGGCTAGCAGATATTTAAGAATGTTAGCACAGTTCTTTGAATAAATTTTGCTTCTAAGAGAAGTTACTATTTATTCCTAATTAGACGGGGAGGAAAGTCTTTGAAGAGGAACCTCTACTTTTTACAGCATGAACGAACTGTTTAATTAAACACCCTTTTTTTTTTTTTTTTTTTTTTTTTTTTTTTTTTTTTTGTGATACCTTAGCTCTAGTCCTAAGCTCTAGTCCTAGAGTTTTGCTCCTGTTGCTCAGGCTTGAGTGCAGTGGCGCGATCTCTGCTTACTGCATCCTCTGCCTCCCAGGTTCAAGTGATTATCCTGCCTCAGTCTCCCAAGTAATTGGGATTGTAGGCACCCACCACCATGCCAATTTTTTGTATTTTTAGTAGAGATGGGGTTTCACCATGTTGACCAGGCTGGTCTCGAACCCCTGACCTCAGGAGATCCACCCACCTTGGCCTCCCAAAGTGCTGGGATTACAGGCATGAGCCACCTCGCCCAGCCTCAACCCTCTCCTTCTACCAAACAACTTTTGGGACCCTACCACTAAGATAAGTGATTTCACTTATGAAGTGGGTATTACTGTAACTGCCCAGTGAGGTCACCTTGCCCACTATCTAGACAGAGCCAATTTATCAAGACAGGGGATTTGCAATAGAGAAAGAGTAATTCATGCAGAGCAGGCTGTGCTGGAGACTGGAGTTTTATTATGATTCAAATCAGTCTCTGGGAGCATTCATTCAGGGAGGAGAGATTATTTATTTATTTTTTTTTTTGAGATGAAGTCTCGCTCCGTTGCCAGGCTGGAGTGCAGTGGCGCGACCTTGGCTCACTATAACCTCCGCCTCCCAGGTTCAAGTGATTCTCCTGCCTCAGCCTCCCGAGTAGCTGGGACTACAGGTGCGTGCCACCATGCCCAGCTAATTTTTTGTACTTTTAGTAGAGATGGGGTTTACCATGTTAGCCGGATGGTCTCAATCTCCTGACCTTGTGAGCCACCTGCCTTGGCCTCCCAAAGTGCTGGGATTACAGGCGTGAGCCACTGCCCAGTGGGAGCAGAGTTTTTAAGGACAACATGGTGGCCTGAGGGAGGCCAGTGAGCCAGGAGTGCTGACGGGTCAGAGATGAAATCATAGGGAGTCAAAGCTGTCTTCTTGTGCTGAGTCAGTTCTTGGGTGGGCGTCACAAGGTCAGATGAGCCACTTTATCAATCTGGGTGGTGCTGACTGATCCATCAAGTGCAGGGTCTGCAAAATATCTCAAGAACTGATCTTAAGTGCAGTTTAGGGAGAGTCAGAATCTTGTAGCCTCCAGCTGTATGACTCCTAAGCCACAATTTCTAATCTTGTGGCTAATGTTAGTCCTATAAAGGCAGTCTAGTCCCCAGGCAAGAAGGAGGTCTCCTTTGGGAAAGGGCTGTTACTATCTTTGTTTTAAACTAAAAACTATAAACTAAGTTTCTCCCAGAGTTAGTTCAGCCTATGCCCGGGAATGAATAAGGACGGCTTGGAGGTTAGAAGCAAGATGGAATCGATTAAGTTAGATCTCTTTCACTGTCTCAGTCATAATTTTGCAAAGGCGGTTTCACTACCAGCTTTTGGAGATTCGTGATGAGAGATATAAATGAAATCCTAAGCTCTTCAACCAACTGAATGGACCTCTTCTTGGCCAAGAGGGTCCCAGAGTTAACTTGAAAACTGAGTTCTAGTTCATGACTGGATGGAATGTCAGACACTCCTCATTATACCCTTGTAGTTAATTCTCTTTAGACATTCTTCCCTAAGGGCTAAACAGAAACCAGCCCTTTTGAAAGTCTCCTCTACCCCTGGTATCAAACAAGCACCTGACTGTTATCCCTCCCTTTTGCAGCTTCAACATAACAACCAGCCAGGTTCACCAAACATGCAGTGGTTCTGGCCCCTACAGAGAATGCACAGTGAGGGTTTTCTGTCCTCTCCTTCACTTTTGACCTCAGAGGGCTGAAAGATCCTCCCTCAGATCATGCTAAGGCTGCCATTTTTTGAACGTAGGTCCCATGAAGGGGCATGAAGCCAAATTGCACATGTGCACATTTCTCCTTTCATAAATATTCATAACTCCTCCTATAGCCTATTGAATATGTATATTTGGTCACCCCATTCAGCATAAATCTCTGTCTTATTCTTCTGACCCTGGAAGTGCCTGTTTCTGGCTTCCAGCCAGAGGCTATGCTTCCCAGACTGTAGCATGGCCACCCTGCAGGTTGCAACCCTATATAAGAAACCTCTCCTTTTCAAATTTATGAACTTTGTCACTCTTCAGTTAACAGTAAACTGAGGCACAAACATGTGAATAACCCTGTCCAGTTTCTTTCTATTAATTATTAGCAGAGCAAGGACTAGAGCTAAGGTATCTTAATTTCCAAGCCATTGTTCAGAATTTTATGCCAGGTGTTGAAAGGCCACATAGCTAATAGATGCTAGAACTGTTGTACCTGAGTGAGTTAGAAAAATGCCACACTTTGAGACGAATTAAGAGTCCTTTATTAGCCAGCGACCGAGAGATGGCTAACGCTCAAAATTCTCTCGGCCCCAAAGAAGGGACTAGATTTTCCTTTACACTTTGGTTTAGAAAGGGGAGGGGGGGTCTAGTTAAAACAATTTTACAGAAATAAAGTAGGCAAAAAGTTAAAAGGATAAATGGTTACAGGAAAGTAAACAGTTCCAGGTGCAGGGGCTTTAAGACTATTACAAGGTAATAGACTCGGAGCTTTGGGCGTTGTCAATCAGACGAATTCTGGGAATTGCGGATATAGCTTGCCACAGCATCTTACTAGTTAATTGCATTCTTGGATGTGCTGGGAGTCAGCTTGCACAAGCTAAGTCCTTGAGGAAGGGGCTGCCAGTGAAAGAGCCAAGATGGAGTCTGTCTGGCTCTCTTAGCTAAGGGAGAGTCAATTCAGGTGGAAACAAGGCTAAGTGATTAAAGGAAAATGAGGAGTCTAAAAACAGGGTTAGTAAAAACAAGGTTGGGCATTACATTCCCCACTTGTGTTTTTGGGGAATCAAATAATTGATTCCTCAGTTATAACAAGGGGGTTATATTGAGTCTTAAGATACATAAGTTTGACAGAAGCTATGCATCGTTTTACAAAATTAAGAAACCGATTTAATATACAAGGCCTAAAAATTAGACTTAATAGTAGGATGGGGAGGTGTCCGGCCAACCCAGTGATTAGAGTAGTTAGCCATGGGTTCCAGTTGAACATGCTTTGATACCAGGGGATGTTATTTTCTCATTCTTGTTGGTGCCTATCTAGATTTTCTTGCACCTTTTGGAGTGTATTTTTTTATGACTAAGAATGGTGGAGGAACAGTTAAATCAACTTTGTCAGGGTGTTTCTGGAACATAGGGTCACCTAGATCAGTTAAAGGCCCAATTGGCTTGGGTAGGCTCCGTGAGACCAGGATTTTTTTGGATGGTGAACATAGTCCCAACATTAAATCCTGGGATATAAAATCTTAATCCTCATGACATGCCATCATACTATTGAGTTGAATTATGCTCATGGACTGTTATAGTAAAAGGATTACAATTTTTTCAATACATAATTTAGGACGAGAAGCACGAGTTATGGAATGAAGATCTGGTTGATCCCCAGAGTAGGTGGCTAAAGTTACACATGTCTAATCAGGGCAGAAAAACTGATAAGTATCTCAACAGCTAGCGTCAGGGTGATTTCCAGGACAGAGGTAAAATTCAACATTTTGGAGTTCTTTTTTCTGCACCTTTGGAGCTTCCACATCCAGTTTGGCTCCCGGAGCATACAAATCCTGCTGCAAGGTCGGCACTTCCTGCTCCTGGGACTGGCAGATTGTGTTGCTCTTCATGGGTATGGGCTGGCTCTGGGAACAGTACACATAAATCAACTGCAAAGAAGACTTCCTTGGAGGTACCGGCCCTCCAAGTGGTGTTTGCCAATACATGTCCTGTTGTAAAAGAGGTGAGGAGAAAGGAGTAGCAAGGCGCAGAGGACATAACAGGCAAAAACAAACAAGTGAGGTAGATAAAAAGAATTAATCTAATGGCTTCACCAGACTTAGGTGCAGTTTTAAAGGGGCCTGACCCAGGCCCAGGGACCCATGTTTTTAGTTGGGCTCTGTTCGCCTTTTTGATGTGGGAGTGATGAATCTAAGCAGGAATGCCATCCACCTTCAGAGCCTTTGGCATTGTGAGGATGACAGTGTGAGGTCTTTTCTAAGTAGGAGTGAGTCCTTCTTTCTGGAACTTTTTGACAAACACTAGGTCTCCTGGCTGGAATGAATAGCAGGACCCCGTCTGGTCAGGAATTGGATTGGGATGGGCTCCTCGAACAAGTGGCAGGATGATATCTTGTACCTGTTGGGGAGACTGTAGGTACTGTAATAAATTAGCTTGTTATATTTCTGACAATTGGGCATCTCTTAGCTTAGGCAAGATAGGTAGCACCCTCCCAAACATGATTTTAAAAGGTGAGAACCTAGCCTAGTAAGGGGTGCATCTTACTCTAAGTAGGGCTAAAAGAAGGAGACTTACCCAATTTTCACCAGTTTTTAAGATTAACTTTGTAAGAGTGTTTTTTAGGGTGCGGTTTGTGTGTTCTACCTACCCAGAGCTCTGGGGTCAACAGGCACAATGGAGCTTCCATTGAATGTTTAACACCTTATTGACTGACTGAGCTATGGACGAGGTGAAGGCTGGTCCATTATCAGACCCTATGGCAGCAGGCAGCCCATGTCAAGGGATGATTTCATTGAGTAAATCTTAACTACTGTGCTGGCAGTTTCATTTTTGGTAGCAAATGCCTCAGTCCGTCCGGAGAAGGTGTCTACTAGTACTTAAAGGTATTTGTACCCAGCCCGGTATGGTTTTACTTCTGTAAAGTCAATTTCCCATTTATTTTCTGGAGAGTTTTCTCAGAGACAGTGGCCTGGGCTGGGTTTAGGACCTTGCTTGGCATTTACCTGGGTGCAGGTTGTGCACTGGAGAGCTGCTTGATATGTTAGGCTTTGAAGATGTGGGATTCTTTTTTGTTTTTGATAGCCTTTCCTGCTGAGGTGAGTAGCCCGCGCTCCTGGTAGATGGCTCCATGTACATGCACAGTAGCAAAGGCGTACCTGCTGTCAGAGTAAACATTAATACGTTTATCCTTACCCCATCAGAGAGCCTGAGTGAGGGCAATCAATTTAGCTTTTTGCGCTGAGGTGTTTGAAGCCTGAGTCCACAACACATCTGTCTCCATGGTAACAGCTGCACCAGCCTTTCATACTTCCTGCTCGAGAAAGCTGCTACCGTCTGTGAACACAGCAGCATCTGCCTTCTCTAGGGGCACATCTGGAAGATCAGGTTGGCCAGTTTTGGTAGTTTCTAACAGTTCCTGACAGTCATGGATAGTAGCTGGATTTAAACACCTTGTGGGAGAGAAAGTCAAACGAGGCTGATCTAACAGTAAACTCTGATACTGCAGGATGCAAGCATTTGACATCCATTCTCCAGAAGCACTTCGAAGTAAAGTCTCTACAGCATGAGGAGCTGTAAGGGTTAAATTTTGGCCCAGAGTCAACTTATCAGCCTCTTGGGCTAGGCTTGCTGTAGCTGCTACAGCTCGCAGACAACTTGGCCATCCAGAGGCCACAGGATCCAGTCTCTTAGATAAATAGGCCACTGGGCATCTCCAGGGTCCTAAAGTCTGGAGTCTCAAGCCCTTTTAGCAACTCCCTGGCTTTCATGGACAAATAGGTGAAACGGCTTTGAGATACTAGGTAGGGCTAAAGCAGAGGCTTCAGTTAATGCCTTTTTCAGGTTTCGAAAAGCCTGTTCTTCTGTGTCTGTCCAAATTAACGGGCCATTTTATCCTGTACCTCTTGGATAGCTGCCACTAAGATTTTTGTTTGTCTTTTGAATGCTTTATCAGCGGCTTTTT
Organism: Pongo pygmaeus; assembly: GCF_028885625.2. Lineage (NCBI taxonomy): Eukaryota > Metazoa > Chordata > Mammalia > Primates > Hominidae > Pongo > Pongo pygmaeus. The sequence goes on along the minus strand of NC_072380.2, from coordinate 40,293,643 downwards.
CAGCTGCCTGTGTTGCTTGTTTTTGTTTTTTAAACTCTCGATTGTCAGAAACCTTTTGGGCTATTTCTAAAAGCTGACTGATATTCATTCCAGCAAATCTCTCTAGTTTTTGGAGTTTTCTTTTAATATTCTGGGGCTGCCTGGGCCACAAATGCCAAATTAAGAGCACAGCTGTTTTCAGCGGCTGCTGGGTCAAAAGGGGTGTAAATCCGATAAGCCACCTGGAGGCACTCTAAAAACTCTCCTGGTGACTCATCGGGCCCCTGGACAACCTTGGTCGTCTTAGACAAGTTTATGGGTTTCCAAGTGGCTCCCTTAATACCTGCGAGGAGATACCTGTGAAAATCGTCCAAAGCTCTCCTTCCACTTGAGGAATTTGGGTCCCAGTTAGGCCAGGTAGAGGGAAAGACCTCCTCAAGGAGGTCTCTAGCTTCTTCCTCTGGTCTATTGGCTGATGTGAGGAAGTACTTTTTGGCCTCTCTTTGGATATGTTTCCTCTCTTCAGAGGCGAAAAAGGGTTAAAAGGAGCTGTTGGCAATCATTCCAGGTGGGCCGGTGAGTCCGGAGTACGGACTCCATCAGAGAGGTCAAAACCTGGGGCTTTTCAGAGAAGGGAGGATTATGGGTTTTCCAATTATACAAGTCAGAAGTAGAAAAAGGGACAGAAACCAAGAAAGGGGCTGAGCGCTCGTCACCCAGAGGGACTTGTGCCTCTCTCAATGGTAGTAGTAGAGGGGCTATTTCCTCCCGCGTGGCCTCAGTCAAGAGGCAACGAGTGGAGAGCCCACAGGGGATGTCGTCGAGGAGACATGGGACGACCCTAAGGGAGCAGGCTGGTTGTAAGGCAGTGGGACTGGGTGAGGGAGACTCTCCTCTTCTTCAGAGGGAGGCAGTACAGAGGGAGCCGAGCCGGCTGAGGGTCGAGGCGAAAACGCGGCCTGGCTCAGGAGGACTTTGGAGGTAGAATTATGAATGACGCATGAGCGGAGCCATGGAGGTGGGGCTTCTGACCAAACTCAACCATTGATCAGTGTAGGGAAAGTGATCAGGATGGCCAGGAGTTTCAGTAACAACCAGCCACACAGCTTGAACAATCGTAGGATTCAATGACCCTTCAGGGGGCCACCTAACTCCCAACTTTGGCCATTCTATCTCGCAGAGTGTCTGGAGCTTGCCTTTTTTAAGGCAGACTCCACAATTCTCTGAAAAACTGAGAGAAAAATTCTGTAGCATACATTGGAGAGGGCTCCAACCCTTACAAGGCCAGGAGGAAGTGTTTCCCATTTTTATTATTATTATTTTTTTTTTTTTAAAAGGGCAATTTAACAGAATTTGAGCAGAGATATCAGATCCAACATGGACAGAAAAACTCACTCCCTGGGGGGCTGGAGTATCGGAAAAACAGAATTAACATAACCAGAAAGAACAGAAAAACCACAACAGCTAATACCACTTGCCACATTACTGTAGCTTTAAGATTGAGGGAGGAGGACTACAGGCCAGCCCAAGATCTCCTGGGTCAGTTGGATCTAGGCGTTCTCCCTTCTCCTTTTTCCTCTAGACCTGTACTCTAAATACCTTTGATGTCTCCATGACTCAAAGGCAAATAGCTCAAATTCAGCTCTTTTTTTTTTTAAGGGTTCAAGGAGTGAGAGCAGAGCCAATTCCTGGAGACGCTGAACTTGCTGTCGCACTGCCAAATGAGACGTGTGGGGTAGGGGGCAGGGACAAGGAGGAAAAGGACCACTCGGATCATCCTTAAGATGAGAGAGCAGCCACAGAGGAACAGAGTAGGAATCTAAATGAAGTAAAGCAGCATGGGCGTAGGTTTCCCTACACAGTGTTCTATTTAAGGGCACAGGAAAAGTTACAGCATGACAAAAGAGGTGAGCAAGGAAATCTGCAGGGTGGCTGTTTTGAACCCACCACCGGTTTAGTTTAGAGGAGGTCCAATCACTTGGACGTGGGGTATGACAATCTAAATACCCACAACCTTCATGGTGCCAGAAATCCCAATCAGGCGAATGTTTTTCACATTCGTTCTCGTAACATCTGACTTGCCTCTGGCAGAAAAGACAGGACTGTGGTGGCCAGCCTAAATGATCGATGAGAAATTTACCCTCTTGTGACAAAAAATCAGCACTAAGGACCCTGAAGAAGTTTTTACCCAGATGTCTTGGGCAATACCGACGTCTTGACATGCAAAACCTTGACAACCACTAAACAAGACAATAGACACTGAACAAAACAATAAACATAAAAAAAAACAATTGACCCTAGGGCATGTAAACAGTTATAACAGTTTTCCTATTTATTTTTTATTAGACAGACAAGGGGAGGGGGTCCCATGATGGGATCATTCAGATGCCCGCCTGGCTGCTCCCCCGAGGGGACTTGGGCTCCTCTTAGCATTGGCAGGCCGGTATAAACCCCCGGCTTGGATCGAGCTATGTCTGATGCTGCCTTAAGCCTTATGAGGTCGCCACAGCACCGCAGGTGAGGGCCCACTCAAGCTCTGTAGCTTTCGCCGTGGAGCTACAAACTGGAGGATAAGCGCAAGCCCTTGTTCTCCTCCATCCACACACCATTCACACAGAATTTATAACAGTTTTTTTTTCTTCTTTCCCGGAGATTCTCCAAGAAACCTGAACAAAAGAAGGATGAGAGATAGAAAAAGGGAGAGAGAGAGAGAGAGACCGGTCTGCCAGAAACCAAGGCTCAGTTCCCCAGCATCCTGGGATGTGAACTAAGTCAAGGGAGGGCCCCCGTCAGGACCTCTTCCCACCCAAACCAAAACACAAAGGCGCCTACCAGAAAATCAAGGCTCAACCCTCTAGCATCCTAGAGTAACGGGCTGAGTCAAAAGAGGGATGCCCTCTTCAGGGCCACTTCCCTCTTACCAGAATCGAAGTCAAATCTGACCTACCTGACCCCGGAGTCAGAAGCTGAGGACTCAGATGTTGAATTTTAGGGCACCCACACGGTATTCGATCCACTCTCCTCTGCAAGACGGTCACTCTTCAGGGACCTGAAAATTCTTTTCTCAGGTGGCACACCCCCCTCCAAGCCAGCTGTCCTTCTGGGGGAGCCTGGAGCAAGACCGGCTCTCACCCAGTGGCGTTAATATCTCGCTGGGGCCTCTAAATGTTGTACCTGAGCGAGTTAGAAAAACACCACACTTTGAGATGAATTAAGAGTCCTTTATTAGCCGGCGACTGAGAGACGGCTAATGCTCAAAATTCTCTTGGCCCCAAAGAAGGGGCTAGTTTTTCTTTTATACTTTGGTTTAGAAAGGGGAGGGGGATCTAGTTAAAACAATTTTACAGAAATAAAGTAGGCAAAAAGTTAAAAGGATAAATGGTTACAGGAAAGTAAACAGTTCCAGGTGCAGGGGCTTTAAGACTATTACAAGGTGATAAGACTCGGGGCTTTGGGTGTTATCAATCAGATGAATTCCTGGGAATTGTGGATATAGCTTGCCACAGTATCTTATCAGTTAATTGCATTTTTGGATGTGCTGGGAGTCAGCTTGCACAAGTAAAGTCCTTGAGGAAGGGGCTACCAGTGAAAGAGCCAAGATGGAGTCTGTCTGGCTCACTTAGCTAAGGAAGAGTCAATTCAGGTGGAAACAAGGCTAGGTGATTAAAGGAAAATGGGGAGTCTAAAAACAGGGTTAGTAAAAACAAGGTTGGGCATTACAGAACAGAGACTCACATTGTGGTAGTCCTGAGTTAACAGCAGGAAAGTCCTGGGCTGGGTGTGGTGGTTCTTGCCTGTAATCCCAGTGTTTAGTGTGGATCCTTGTGTAATAATATTCAGGTCATAGATCTGCACTGAGGAAATTCCGAAGACCCTACCTTTTTTTTCATTGGATCTGAATTCTGGTCATAAGATTATAAACAAATGTATTTGAATGCTTATGTATCCATACACATCTCTCCTTCCTCCCTTTCTCTAAGATAAATATGAAAGCTAAAAGCAGGAAGTTCCCAAATTAACTAATGCAACAGTTCTCACGCAGGTTTCAGTTTTGAAGGTTGTTTGATTTATGGTTCCTTATGAGACATCTAGGAGCCATTCTTGAATGCCTGGCCTCAGCTCCTTATGTGCCAGGACAACAGGACTGAGCCACAGCACCTCTCGAGCCATTCTCAATTATCCACTTCCCCTATTTGATTGCTCTGGCTAGGACTTAAAGTACTATGTTGAGTAAGAGTGGTGAGAGTTGGCATCCTTGTCTTGTTCCAGTTCTTAGAGGAAAGCATTCAACTGTTCACCATTCAGTATGATGTTAGCTATAGGTTCTTTTTTTTTTTTTTTTTTTGAGATGGAGTCTCGCTGTTGCCCAGGCTGGAGTGCAGTGGCACGATCTCAGCTCACTGCAGGCTCCACCCCATGGGGTTCACGCCTTTCTCCTGCCTCAGCCTCCCAAGTAGCTGGGACTACAGGCGCCAGCCACCTCGCCCAGCTAATTTTTTGTATTTTTAGTAGAGACAGGGTTTCACTGTGTTAGCCAGGATGGTCTCGATCTCCTGACCTCGTGATCTGCCCGCCTTGGCCTCCCAAAGTTCTGGGATTACAGGCATGAGCCACCGCACCCGGCCAGCTATAGGTTTCTTAAATATGGCCTTTATTGTATTGAGGAACATTCTTTCTACACCTAATTTCTTAAGAGTGTTTGTTTGTTTGTTTGTTTGTTTGTTTTTTGAAATAGTGTCCCTCTGTCATCCAGACTGGAGTGCAGTGGCACAATCTCGGCTTACTGCAACCTCCACCACCTGGGCTCAAGTGATCCTCCTGCCTAAGCCTCTCAAGTAGCTGGGATTACAGGCTTGTACTACCACACCCAGCTAATATTTTTTGCATTTTTCTTAAAGACGGGGTTTCCCCACGTTAGTCAGGCTGGTCTCAAACTCCTGACCTCAAGTGATCCACCCACCTTAGCCTCCCAAACTGCTGGGATTACAGGCGTGAGCCACTGCCCCCTGCCAAGAGTTTTTATTATTAAAAAATTCTCAATTCTCTTCAGCCCAATATCTAACCAATTTTGCAGTTCAGCATCTTATGCCTCCTAAATGCAAGTTCTCAGACTCTGCATGTTTAATTGTCCTCTTGTTCTTTCCTTCAATCTCAGATGAAAAGATGGCCCCGTTATTTTTTATGTCAGTCATGTGGTTTTTTTAATCCATTCCCTCTGCACCGTCTCAAGAATTTACTGTAATATTATACAACCATAGAATTGTGAAATATTAGAACTGAGTCATTATAGAATAAATGATACAGTTCAATGCTCTCATTAAACACGAATCACCCAAGATTTATGGGAATGAAACAACTTATCAAGTGTATTCCTGGAAGCTGGCATCAGAGTTGGAGTAGAATCCTGATTTGATGCCTCTCAGTCTAGGACTTTCCTACTGATTTTGTTTGTTTGTTTGTTATACAGAGTCTCAGTCTGTCACCCAGGCTGGAGTGTCGTGGCTTGATCTTGCCTCACTGAAACCTCTACCTCCCAGGTTCAAGCAATTCTTCTGCCTCAGCCTCCTGAGTAGTTGGGACTACAAGTGCACGCCACCACGCTAGGTAATTGTGTTTTTGGTAGAGACGGGCTTTCGTCATGTTGGCCAGGCTGGTCTCAAACTCCTGACCTCAGGTGATCTGCCTGCCTCAACCTCCCAAAATGCTGGGATTACAGGCGTGAACCACCACACCCAGCCCAGGACTTTTCTACTGTTAACTCAGGACTACCAGAGTGTAAGTCTGTGTTCTATCATCTATTAGCTACATGGCCTCTCAACACCTGGCATAAAATTCTGAGCTTCTGTTTCTGCAGGAGATCCATAATGTTTATCCCAGAGACATTACATGATGAATTAATGAGAAACTATAAGCGAAGCACCTACCGTATAACAGGGAATGTTATTTTTCTCATGTTCCATGTTGTTTTCCCCTCATTCTAAAAATTCTTTCTTATTTTTTATTTTTGGAAACAAGCTCTCATTCTCTCAGCCAGGCTGGAGTACAATGGTGCAATCATAGCTTACTGTATCCTTCACCTCCTGGGCTCAAGTGATCCTTCTGCCTCAGCCTCTTGAGTGAGTAGCTGGGACTACAACTGTGTACCACCATGCTTGGCTAATTTTTATTTTTGTTTTTTGTAGAGATGGGGTTTTGCTGTGTTGCTCTGGGTGGTCTTGAACTCCTGGGCTATAGCTATCCTTCTGCCTCGGCCTCCCAAAGTGCTGGGATTACAGATGTGAGCCACCATGTCCCCCCATTCCTTTCTTAGAATCATGCATTTCTGGTTTTCTTTCCTATTGTTTGAACTGTATTTTTCTGACTTCTTTTTCTATTTCATCCCTAAACATGTAGACATTTGCAGCATTAATGAGCCATTTCTCTATCTCAGTGTTCTTATGTATTTTTATTTAATCTTAACCATTAATTATACTCGGTTCCCAAGTCTGCATACTCAATCTTGACTTTTCTTGTTCCCAAGGTCTAGACCCATGTTACTTGTGCGTCTGTAACTATCTCAGGTCCTGCCAATAAAACTTTCAAGAGCTCCCCATTGTTAATGAAATAAAGTGCAAATTTTCTTGGCCTGGCATTATGTCCAAAATCTGACCCCTAAGCACCTTTCTAGCAAGACCTTTGCTCAAGCCCTCAAAAATGATTTACTGCTACTGAAACAACTGGTATTTGGTTTCTTTGGTCTAGTTATTCATAGTATTTTTCCAAAATACTTTCTTGACAGTCACCATGACTAAACACTACTCTACTTCTACTTCTCATTTTTAAAAAGAGAGCCGCGAATATTGGCACATGCCTGTAGTCCATTACTCGGGAGGCTTTTTTTTTTTTTTTTTTGAGACGGAGTCTTGCTTTGTCACCCAGGCTGAAGTGCAGTGGCGTGATCTTGGCTCACTGTAGCCTCTGCCTTCCAGGTTCAAGCATTTCTCCTGCCTCAGCCTCCTGAGTAGCTAGGATTACAGGCCCCTGCCACCACACCAGGCTAATTTTTGTGTTTTTTAGAAGAGATGGTGTTTCACCATGTTGGCCAGGCTGGTCTGGAACTCCTGACCTCAGGTGATCCACCTGCCTCAGCCTCCCAAAGTGCTGGCATGACCTACCACGCCCAGCCAAAGTTTTTTTTTTTTTCAATTTTATTTGTATTTGGTACATAAGAATGGTATATACTTAAGAGTTGCATGTGATATTTCTATACATGTATGCAATGTGTAATGATCAAATCAGGGTAATTGACATCTCCATCACCCAAACAGTGATCATTTCTTTGTTTTGGGAAGCAGAGAGTAGAATAGTGGTTACCAGAGGGTGGGATGAATAGGGGGAGGAGGGACAGGGAGAGGTTTGTTAGTGGGTACAAAATTATAGTTAGATAGTAGGAATAAGTTCTAGTGTTCTATAGCACAGTAAGGTGACTATAGTTAATAATATATTGCATATTTTAAAATAGCTAGAAGAGAGAGTTTTGAATGTTTCCAACAGGAACCCCACTTATCTTTTAAGATATGTCTCAACTGCTAATACTTCCATAAACACTTCTTCAGAATTGTTTTCTTTCTGCAGAATTCTACGATCAATCTGTACCTCATTTACATCACACTTCCAGTTCTATCTGGTCTGATTGTTACTAATTTAGTAACCTCATCTTTCCTATTAGATTATAAGCTCCTTGAAAACAGAACCCATATCCAACTCAGCTTTGTATTTTCCTTTAGCCGCGAGCCCAATGTCTGGTACTCAATAAATATTTGTTGGATGAATGATCTCTCAGCCTCATTATGGACCTCATATTTGTAGGACCGGGATCTGCATGTCGGGTAGAACTTTGTACTGCTTTCGGTCACACTGCTTTACTCCCAGCCCCAGAAACTTACCCGGCAGTAAGGAACACAAGGCTGTACCCTGCATGAAGCCCTGCCTGGCCTCTTTCTTACTAAGAGGAAGTTGGCTACAGACTATTGTGCTCAGAAACTTTCTTTCCTAACAGTAAGGCTGGGAATTTTGGTGTCTTGGGTTCCATGATCAGCTTTCCATGAATCACAGTAGTACCAGTGCACAGCAAGGTATCCATTTCTATCAGTCGGGGTATTAGGGCTTTTTGGAAATGGGCCAAGGAGAAATTAGAAAAAGGAAAGAAAATATGGTCACAGTTGAACTTTTTGGGGCCTGATTTATTTGTTTCCTAAAAGCAACATCAGATATACTTAGTTTCAGTTTCTAAATCGTTAACACTGGTACATTGAGTGTTTTTGTCCAGTTCATTAATTACTTCTTTGTTCCTAAATTCAATGGGGACATTTAAGTCCTTTCGTTGATTAACTTTTCAGGCATCTGGCATTGCAGCCTACTTTTTTTTTTTTTAACTCTTTTATTTTCTTGACATTTTCCATGACGTCTATCCTTCCTTATTTTGCTGTACTTAATAATAAATAAATACGTAAAGACCGCAATCACGGCATTTTCTTTTTTCTTTCTTTCTTTTTTATTTTTTTGAGACAGAGTCTTGCCCTGTCGTTCAGGCTGGAGTACAGTGGTGCAATATCGGCTCACTGCAGCCTCCGCTTCCCGGCTTCAAGCAATTCTCCTGTCTCAGCCTCCCAAGTAACTGGGACTACAGGCATGTGCCAATACTCCTGGCTAATTTTTGTGTTTTTAGTAGAGACAGGGTTTTGTCATGTTGGCAAGGCTGGTCTCCAACTCCTGACCTCAAGTGATCCGCCTACCTCAGTCTCCCAAAGTGCTGGGATTACAGGTGTGAGCCACCGCTCCCAGCCTCTTTTTTTTTTTTTGAGATGGAGTCTTGCTCTGTCACCCAGACTAGTGTGCAGTGGCGCCATCTCGGTTCACTGCAACCTCCACCTCCTGGGTTCAAGCGATTCTCCTGCCTCAGCCTCCCAAGTAGCAGGCGCCCGCCACCACACCCAGCTAATTTTTGTATTTTTAGTAGAGCCGGTGTTTCACCATGTTGGTCAGGCTGATATTGAACTCCTGACCTCGTGATCCACCCGCCTCAGCCTCCCAAAGTGCTGGGATTACAGGCATGAGCCACCGTGCCTGGTGTGAGTGTGGATTTCTACTGCACCATATCCTCACCAGCACTGAGTGCTGTCAGTGTTTGGGATTTTCACCAATGTAAAAATGTAGTTGTATCTCATTGTTTTAATTTGCAATTTCCTAATGGCATATGATGTAGGTCATATTTTCATATGCTTACCACTGTGTTTCTTCTTTGATGAGGTTTCTGTTCAGATCTTTTGCCCATTATTTAACTGGGTTGTTCATTTTCTTATTTTTGAGTTTCAAGAATTATTTGTATATTTTGATAGTCTTTTATCACATATGTCTTTTGCAAATATTTTCTCCCAGTCTGTGGCTTGTCTTTTTCTTCTCTTGACGATGCCTTTCACAGATCACATTTTAATATTGATATGTGATATAGAGCTTGTCATTTTTCTTCATTGATTGTGCCTTTGGTGTTGTATATAAAAAGTTATCTCCAAACCCAAGGTCACCTAGATTTTCTCTCATGTTATCTCTAATAGTTTTATGGTCATAGCAGTTTTTAAAATGAGTTTATTAGTATATTACTTTAAAATAATTATTAAATGAAATAAATCAAGGATAAAGTGATGTTATATTTTATAAAATTCATTTACAGATATATTTCCTGAGAAAATTCACTTATATATAAAATATATAGTTTTCCTCACAAAATTCCTTTATATAGATATAGATATAGATACAGAATTTTTTGTAGAGATAGAGTCTCACTATGTTGCCCTCGCTGATTTCAAACTCTTGGGCTCAAGTGATTGTCCCACCTCAGCCTCCCAAAGTGCTGGAATTACAGGTGTAAGCCACAATGCCTGGCTAGAAAATTCTGCTACAAAAGAAATATAAAACAAACACATTCTAATATCTGTTTCCTGTAATATAAATATGAATTATTTAAATTTTCACAAACTCCCATATCTTTTTCCATAGTTCTTAACATGTCTAAGAAGTAGGAAAACAATAAAAGCACAAATAAAATACACATTTTACATTTTGTTATTATAAAACAGTTCATTACAAATATACAAATGCAATAAGTTTGTTTGCATGGTCTACAAGCAATGTTATGTTGATTATATATTTCACTTTTTGATCATTACATTGTAAGGACTAAAGTTCCCTTGATCTTTGTTGTCTCATTAAAATACACATGTTTTGAGATGGCAAGGTTGCTCACACCTGTAATCCCAACACTTTGGGAGGTTGACGCAGGAGGATCACCTGAGACCAGGAGTTTGGGACCAGCCGGGGCAACATAGCCAGACCATTTCTCTACAAAAATATAAAAAATTAGCCAGATGTGGTGGTGCAGGCCTGTAGTCCTAGCTACATGGGGGACTGAGGTAGCAGGATCAGTTGAGCCCAGAAATTTGAGGCTACAGTGAGCTAGGATCACACCACTGCACTCCAGCCTGAGCGACGACATGACACCTTGTCTCAAAAAAAAAAAAAAAGATATTTTGGTGTAGTTTTAAATTCTCGTAGAAAAGCTTCCTGAAATAGACAGTTACATTACATAAAAGTCATTCCCTTTAAGCCAACAAAAAGTTATTTATTAAATGTATCTACCTAAATAAAGTTTTAATTGATGAAAACTAGAATTTTGATTAGAAAACTTTAAAGAGATGAAAGACACTGCAATTTCTGTTTGATGTAAACTGGAAATTTTTCGTTTTCTCTGTACCTAGTTATTTTGCCTTTCTGTGAAATATAACTGTTGGAATATAATCCTGCCTGCATGATAAACTGGAGCCATCATTCAACTGCATCCACAGAGCTCCACAGGGTTTACTGTGTCACTCAAACAACATTTTTCACAAAATAGAATTCAAAAGCTGTTCTGATTTTGGAAGACGATCATTGAAAGTGGCAGAAAAGGAGTTTGTCCCAAAGTTGTAGCTGTGCAATCATATTCTTTGTAATATAACAATAGATAAACGTTAAATATGGGTATCTATTGCAGAGAAGATGAACTAGTCATGATTAAACTAGTCATGATTATTCTTTTCAAAGATGTCTTTCCTCTCACTGTAAAATTTGACCCACAGAAGGAGGAGGTGATAAGGCCTTAGGGGCCTACCACTTCCAGATTGTCTATAAATACCAAAAAGGAAGGACGACTTCCACATTTATTTTCTTCTTTGGAAATTATAGATTTCAGTTTCAAACAAATGGAACAACCCTAATTAGCATGGACCAAATATATCTTCATTTTCTCTTTGTGGAGGCTAAAGCAACTCCATCTTGGATGCTAACCCATTGTGTTGACTTCTGATTAACTCCAGTTCTAGGAATGCCTCTAAGGTTACTACTTAATCTACTCTTAAGAGCATGTACTTGCCGTAAATCCTGCCGTTAAGCAAATTACTGCAATTGTCTTTCCCTATGGTATATAAGCCCTGGGTCTGGGGGTAACAGTGTGAGGATCCACCATCTCATCTCAGGGCAGATATATGGCTTCTGTTCGTACGTCCCTATTACTTTTTCTTTTTCTGAGAAACTAGATTTGCCAGCCTCTTTCTTCAGCCTGTCAGCCTCCTTGACTTGGGGATAGGTTTGCAGAGAATTGTTCACAGTGGAACACATTTTCAAGCTACCAACTTTACTTCCTCCTTTCCATGTGTAAGATTTCTCACACATTTTCCAAGATTTTGCAATGACTTGAATTAAATCTCTTTTGGATAGTTTTTGCTCTATCATAATACCAGACCTCAAAATCAATAATAGCAGGGTAATTTTTTTCATCAAAATGCATTTACAGTACCTTGTAAAATAGATGACCTTGTAAAATAGAGACAGATCCTGTAGGTGGAATAAATCTGGAAGCATATTCATATTCCCTCCAGTACGTTTCTGGTAAATTGTTAAACCTGTACTTACTGATGTTAGTAGGTGGATGCATTCTATCAGAAAGAGAAAACTTCCATCATTTGGATAATACATTGTAATCATATCTCCATCCCTGGATATACTTAGACCTCTTTCAGAAGTTTTGTGGATACCTCTTCTGGATGAAGTATGTTCATTATTGCCCTTTTGATTTTCAGTTATGACTGATTTTAACTTGCGCACAAAGAAGGTATAATACTTCATAATGTACATGTCTGAAAATACTTCAGGTTTTGCTGTCTTCCAAAACAATTGCTATTTCATAATCTGCCAATACTACTTTATTTAGTGTTCTTGACTGTGCCATTGTCAAATGTGTCCTCAAAAGTAATGCACAGGCTGGGCAAGGTGGCTCAGGCCTGTAATCCCAGCACTTTGGGAGGTCAAAGCAGGTGGATCACTTGAGGTCAGGAGTTTGAGGCCAGCCTGGCCAACATGGTGAAACCCCGTCTCTACTAAAAGTACAAAAATTAGCTGGGTGTGGTGGTGAGCACCTGTAATGCCAGTTACTTGGAAGGCTGTGGCAGAAGAATTGCTTCAATGTGGGAGGCAGAGGTTGCAGTGAGCCAAGATCATGCCACTGCACTCCAGCCTGGCAATAGAGTGAGACTCTGTCTCAAAAAACAACAACAACAACAACAACAAAAAAGTAATGCACAAAGCATTCAGCCCACGGACCAAACATTAAATGCAAGTACATGTGCACTTTGCAATTTCTAGGGAAACATAATTAGGAATTTTACAATAGAGAACAGTGATTTTCCAATTGAGTTGCTAGCCCCAAGTTGTCAGTCTTGATGTTTACATTATGCATACGAGGTTAGAAAAGAGGTTACCAGTGTACTTACCATAATAATGAAAATGCAACATTCTTGTGATGGCCTGGTGGGTGAAGTGTCAAGCTTCATTTCCTAAGAAGGTTTTTATTCTGTTCTTTAGGTGTCCTTTGCCTTCTGTATTATGCTACATTTCTAATATCAAGTCTAATCCAATCCTTGTCTTTAAAATATTCATAAAGCTCCAGTGTAGGAGGATGTTTCAACTGGCAGTGCATTTTCATCTCATTGTGGACTCTCTGTATTCTTACTGCTTCCTTAAGTATCATCTGGACCGAAATTTCCAAACCAGTGTGTATGGACTCAACTTTGCAGACACCAGCAAATGATCCTTTACCAGGCAGATTTCCAACTTTAAAATTCTCCATCTTCTTTCTGTGGCAAGTCACAATATTTCCAGGCACCAGCCTTTGCATTCATTGGGCTCAGTTCTCTGGCTGCCACTCCTTTGGCAAAAGTACAACCACCTCAGTATCTCCAGGGCATCTTCCAAGGCCAGGGCCATGTCTCTGAGCTCTTGTTTTTAAAAGCTTGGGCCCTTGCTCCACATAGCAGTAACAAAGACAAAAATAAGTCTTCTTCCACCCCACCTCCACTGCTCTTTTATTGCTACAAAATAATAAAAAGTCATGCATGAGTTGGGAATTTGAGGCGAGACTCGTGCAGTCAATTATCCAATACTGTGATAGCAAAGTTCAAAAGGAACCTAGTTCCCCTGTAAAAGAACATTTTCCAAGAGAGGAGATTGTATTGTGTAGCGGTTTGAAATATTCTGTAGTCAGATTGCCTGGGTTCAATCTTTCACTTTGTCATAGCTGTGTGGCTCTTGAAAACTACTGAACTCCATTGGGTATCAATTCCCATATAGGAAAAAGAAGTACTAGTAATAGTACCTGTCTCTAGATTCATTGTTTTGATCAAGTGATTAATGTGTATGATACTTTTTGGACAGTAAGAGGCATATGAAAGAATTAAGTAATTATTAGCGATCATCATTAATTTATAGTTTTAAAAAGTAGCTCTCCCAGAAGATTCCATATAGTAGATGATTCTGATGCTCATTTACAACATTTATATTTTTATGTTTACTTCTTGCGTTATATATGAGGCTAGGTCAACAAGCAAAGTTATATGTTTGCTTATTTATTTAATGCTGGTCATTCAGGAGAAAATTTTCAATGAAGGTACCAATCAATTCAACTTTAAAGTTAAGTGTCAAACTTACCTCCTGTAAAAAACATTCCTCAACTTTTCAAACAGAAAGAATCATTTTCTATTTTATGCCTCTATCACACACAATTTTCTTGTTAGTCTAACGATTACAGAGGTAATCACCCCCAAAGAAACACAATATGATGTCTTGTCTCTGTATGCTAATTGAGATTAGAAAAAGTGTTTTATTGATATTTAAACGTCAAGCAACTAAAAGAGTGAGTGTCTGTGCAAAAGGGAGTTGAGCCGTATATGTGTTATTGACATCCCCTTCTCTAGAGGTATTCCCACAGAAGCTGGATACGTTGCCTCCTATATATTATAGTAATTAAGAGCTCATCTTTAGAGCCTGACTATGCAAATTTATACCCTAGCATTGTCTCTTCCTTGTTATATTCTTGAACAAATTTCTTGGCCTCTGGCATCTCAATTTCCTCATCTGTAAAATGAGGAGAGTAATAATATATAGAATTTCTTTGAAGATTAAATGACTATATATAAAGACCATTAGGAGGAGTAATTGATGGTGTGAATTCTAAATATAAGTTTGCTATTTCCCAGAGGATCTAGAGATGGCATTTTTGCCTGTGTGGGCCATTTTGTCTCATATTTGGCAAGAATCTTATAAACCATTAAGTGTATGTTTATATGAAAAATTTTTGGCTTGTGTGAACTTCTAACCTTTCAATTGTTTATTGTTTATTGACATAAAACAGTTATGTGAAAATGAGCAAACTTTAATTTCCGACCATTACAACTGCATGACCGCACTAGCTCTTGTTTAAACGGCATGAGAAGTTCAGAGTGGCGTGAACTGAGAAAAATATATCTTATTTCCTTGTGAGATTATATTTAATATAGTAGAGTGAAAAAATAGGATTAAATGATACATAAATAACTTCAACATTTAATATGCAAAACTGAATTATAGAAGGCAAGGGCTAAAGAATACTTTTTTGAACCTTGCTATGAAAACGATACATATTTTAAGCTAAATTATCCTTACTTATGGAAAACAACCATGTGAAGAAATACACCACCATGAATTTCTTTCTTTCATTCTTTTTTTTTTTTTTTTTCTGAGGAGTCTCACTCTGTCTCCCAGACTGGAGTGCAGTGGGATGATCTTGACTCACTACAACCTCTGCCTCCTGGGTTCAAGCGATTCTCCTGCCTCAGCCTC
The DNA here is from genome assembly GCF_028885625.2 of Pongo pygmaeus. Classification (NCBI taxonomy): domain Eukaryota; kingdom Metazoa; phylum Chordata; class Mammalia; order Primates; family Hominidae; genus Pongo; species Pongo pygmaeus. Next base: position 40,278,439 of record NC_072380.2, on the reverse strand, counting down.
CTGAGTAGCTGGGATTACAGGCACCTGCCACCACTCCCTGCTACTTTTTGTATTTTTAGCAGAGATGGGGTTTCACTGTGTTGGCCAGGCTGGTCTCGAACTCCTGACCTCAAGTTATCTGCCGCCTCAGCCTCCCAAAGTGCAGGGATTATAGGCACGAGCCTGCGTACCCCACCACCACTATGAATTTCTGTTTTTCCCATGACACAGACTGGGATAGAATTATCTTTAATTTCATTCAAATAGGAACCATGTTACTTAAAATACATAACATCTCGTTAAAACCATCTCCTGTGATAGGATACCACCTTCACCATCTGGTGATCCCACCCTACCCCTGGAGGAGCACTCACTGCGATGTGCAGAAAATGCCTGGGATTGGGGGTGGGTGCGAGTGGTGGGCAGAAGCAGCAGGGCTTCTCATGAAACATACCAAGCATTTTGTTGTGCCTTTCCCACTCCAGAGATGATTTAATTGGGGTAATTCAGGAATCTTGGTTTCTATTTTTTTTTTTTTTTTGAGACAGAGTCTCACTCTGTCACCCAGGCTGGAGTGCAGTGGCACGATCTTGGCTCACTGCAACCTCTGCCTCCCAGGTTCAAGCGATTCTCCTCCTTTAGCCTCCTGAGTAGCTGGGATTACAGGCACACGCCACCATGCATGGCTAAATTTTGTATTTTAGTAGAGACAGGGTTTCACCATGTTGGTCAGGCTGGTCTCGAACTTCTGACCTCATGATCCACCCGCTTCAGCCTCCCATAGTGCTGCGATTACAGGTGTGAGCCACCGTGCCTGGCCCTTGGTTTCTATTATGTGGAAACACAGAAGACTCTGGAGACTCTGAAGCTAGTGTTCACACCCTCTGTAGCAGCACATGGAGCCCAGTGTCAGTCCCTCTCTCACCTACAAGGCAGCAGTGGGTCCAATTTTTATGACGATGCTCCTTACTTCCTTCCTTTCCCTCTCTCCCTTATTATCAGAATAAAGGTGATGTTCTAAAGGAGAAGGCATGACTGCAGGGTCTTTCTTTAGCAACCAGAGACTCTCTGCATGTCAATACTAATTAGGTGAAACCAAATCTGGAAGAGAGAAATACCTGATGTGCCTGAAGTTTAGCCTTTCCAGGGTTGTGGGCCATCAGTGCTGCAGGTGGGAGAACACAAGATAGATAGCATCTTCACCTGGAGCCAATAAAAGATCCTTAGCAGGCCAGGCACAGTGGCCCACTCCTATAATCACAGCACTTTGGGAGGCTGAGGTGGGTGGATCACCTGAGGTCAGGAGAATGAGACCAGCCTGGCCAACATGGTGAAACCCCGTCTCTACTAACAATACAAAAAATTAGCTGGCCATGGTGGTGGGCACGTGTAGTCTCAGGTACTCAGGAGGCTAAGGCAGGAGAATTGTTGGAACCTGGGAGGCAGAAGTTGCAGTGAGCCCAGATCGCACCATTGCACTCCAGCCTGGAGGACAGAGCAAGACTCCTCAAAGAAAAAAAAAAAAAGAGCCTTAGCAAGTTACTTACCTATGCTAGTAGTACTTTATAGCTTCCTAATACTTCAACACCATATTCCATTCAGGCCTCACAGTAACCTTGTGAATAAGGCAGGGCTAGTGTTGTTATGCTTATTTTGCATACATAAAATGGTCACAAAGCTGAAAGATGTCCAAATGGAACCCATGTCCTGGTCTCCTGACTGTCGGGTTAGAGATTTCTGTACCACATTTAACTCCAAGAATGTGATGGTCATTCTGGTTATCCCTTAAAACTTACACACAGGCCAGGCACGGTGGCTCACACCTGTAATCCCAGCACTTTGGGAGGTCGAGATGGGCGGATCTTCTGAGGTCAGGACTTTCAGACCAGCCTGGCCAACATGGTGAAAACCTGTCTCTACTAAAAATACAAAAATTAGCTGGGCTTGGTGGTGGGCGCCTGTAATTCCCAGCTACTCAGGAGGTTGAGGCAGGAGAATTGCTTGAACCCAGGAGGTGGAGGTTGCAGTGAGCCCAGATCACACCACTGCACTCCAGCCTGGGTGACAGAGTGAGACTCTGTCTCAGGAAAAAAAAAAAAGGAAAAACAAAACTTACATGCATGTGCACACACATATGTATTTGGCAGGTATATGTGCATGATGCACGTTTACTTTTTTCATTATAGAATTATATGTCCTCATTGCAGAAACATTGACAGAAGCATAAAGAAGAAAATGTGTCCGGCCTGATAAATACCGTTATCATTGACATTTGGTGCATTTTCTATGGAATCTAGTGAAAGTTTGCTGTGAGCAGGAAGATTTCACTTGATTTCACTGCATTACAGTGTATTTAAGAAACAATATTAAAATAGTTTTTAGAAGTTTGGTTTTTAGAAGTATATGACTACATTCCTTCCTCAAACCTATTTGGGTATACTTGTTTAAATTCCTGTGTATTTAAAAGAGCTCAGAGCTCCTCAGAACTGAGGTTTTCATAACTTCGAAGTGCTTGCTAATTCCACACCCATAAGACCATGGTGCTTTTTCCTCCTCTCATCTTTTTTTTTTTTTTTTTTTTTTTGAGGGGAAGTCTCGCTCTGTCGCCCAGGCTAGAGTAAGTGGCATGATCTCGGCTCACTGCAAGCTCCGCCTCCCGGGTTCATGCCATTCTCCTGCCTCAGCCTCCCGAGTAGCTGAGACTACAGGCGCCCACCACCACGTCTGGCTAATTTTTTTGTATTTTTAGTAGAGACGGGGTTTCACCGTGTTAGCCAGATGGTCTTGATCTCCTGACCTCGTGATCCACTCACCTTGGCCTCCCAAAGTGCTGGGATTACAGGCGTGAGCCACCACGCCCAGCCCCATCCTCTCATCTTCTATAATATACTTGATTTCTGACTGACCATTTACGATCTCATGAGTTCCTGCCTAGTCATTTCATTTCCTCCCCTTTCCCTTCCAAAATTATCTTTTCCTTCAACCTAGTCCACTCCAAGTAGAGCAAAAAGAACAAAGACGTGAGTCATCAAAATTTTTTTCTCCCATCGTTAACCAACTAATTGTGTGGCCATCGGTAAGTTATTTCACCCTTCTGTGCCTCAGTGTTGCCATCTTTAAAATGAAGAGCTTTTCTTTGATAATTCTTAAGCTCCTCTCAGGCTCTAGCTTCTTAGGGTTCTATTATTAAATATATACATGCCAGAATGTGAGTGCCCAATAATTCAGATCTCTCAGGAGAAGTTTTATTTCAAAGGTGAACTCTTCTTGTTAGCCCAGGTTAATTTATTCACACATTCATTTATTCTTTTATGTATTTATTGAACATAAATTTGCTACTAAAGTGTCTACTAAAAGCTGGGATGCAGCTGGGTGGGGTGGCTCATACCTGTAATCCCAGCATGTTGGGAGGCCAAATCATATCTTTCATAATCACATGGGGTTACAGGCATGAGCCACCACACCTGGCTGCATCCCAGCACTTTGGGAGGGATGCTATAATCCCAGCACTTTGGCCTCCCAACTGAGATCATGCTGCTGAGATCATGCCACTGCACTCCAGCCTGGGTGACAGAGTGAGACCCTGTCTCAAAAAAAAAAAAAAAAAAAGCTGGGATGTATAAATCAGGTAAACAATGCAGAGTGTCCCTGACATCAAGAAGCTTATCATGTAACGAGAATACAGACAAGTAGACAGGTAATTATGAAAAAGTCTCACATTAACATAGGGAAAGTATAGGAGTCTATTAGCCCTGCTGAAAGCAGTTTAGAGTAGGTCTCATCTAAAGAAATATTTTATTATGGTTATAAATGAAGCAACATTTATTATATCTTATGCATTTTTATTTATTGAATGTCATTTTATTCCGATAAGATACAGATTACAAAACTTCTACTATAATTACACATAATTACCTTTTGTTGTTTTCCTACAAGAAATGCACAGGTATTTTGAGGTATTTTGTATTGCATTATTGGTAAAACATTGCATAGTGTTAGTTTGTGGCTCTGTTACAATGGGTAATGACAGGAATATATGCAGATGTCTCTGCTATGATAAAATGTGCTCTTGTTGGGTTACATTAACCTTCCTTCAAAAGGGATTTCTCAGTTGTACTTCTTACAGTCTTTAGGAAATTCATTAAATCAGTGCCTCCAGTTCCTTTGGCTTCCAGTTTTGAAGGGTCTTCAGAGGTCTCGTTCTTCTTTGGCTGCTGGCTTGCAGGAATCAGGATGTACTTAGTCACGATTTGTAGATGGTAGCTCCTCAGGGAGACCAGAGCTTTCACACAGGCGTCATAAGCTTCCCACAGGCCAGCATCACCTTTTGAAAGGACAAACTCACGGACTGAGGGATTTGACTCTAATGAGCAGAGGAAGTTCCTGTGAGCTGGTGGCATATATGTTCTCATGTCCTGGAGGAACTGAGCAGCATGTCCTATAGGAACAAGAGAAAGAGGAAATACGGAGGTCACAGCATTCCCCAATCCAGGAGAGAAAGGCAGAATGAGGTCAGAGTGGGCAGGAGATCACCAATATAGCATTCACTAAGGTCAAGGTCATTCTATTTGAAGGCTAATGTTTGGCTATTAGTCTTGCTACTAGCAATCATAATTATTGTAAAATATTATTGATTTTGAAAACTGAATGAGCTAAACTCATTTTCTCACAATAAGTATTTTTGTTTGCACTTTTTTGTTTTTTTTGGAGACAGAGTCTCGCTTTGTTGGCCAGGCTGGAGTGCAGTGGCACGATCTCGGCTCACTGCAACCTCCGCCTCCCAGGCTCAAGCAATTCTCCTGCCTCAGCCTCCCGAGTAGCTGGGATTTCAGGCATGTGCCACCATGCCCAGCTAATTTTGTATTTTTAGTAGAGACAGGGTTTCTCCATGTTGGTCAGGCTGGTCTCAAACTCCTGACCTCAGATGATCCGCCTGCCTCAGCCTCCCAAAGTGCTGGGATTACAGGCATGAGCCACCGTGCCTGGCCTTTGTTTGCAGTTTCTTTCCCTCTTTTCTACTGTAAGAAGCTGATGGTATAGACAAGGGGCATATATAATCTGCATTTGACAGATTATGACTGATTCTTAACAGAGTTTAAGACATTGTGTTTAAATGAGTGTTCAACAATAGCAAAGACATGGAATGAACCCAGGTGCCCATCAATGGTAGATGGGACAAAGAAAATGTGGTACATATACACCATGGAATACTACACAGCCATGAAAAAGAATGAAATCAAGTGCTTCACAGCAACATGGATGCAGCTGGAGGCCACTAGCTTAAGTTAGCCTAAGTGAAGTAATGCAGAAACAGAAAACCAAATACCACATGTTCTCACCAATAAGTGGGAGTTAAATATTGAGTACACATGGACAGAAAGATAGGAACAATAGACAGTGAGGATTTCAAATAGGGGAGGGAGGGAGGAAGGAAAGCAAAGGTTGAAAAACTACCTATTGGGCACTATGTTCTATACTTGGGTGAGGGGATCATTAGAAGCCCAAACATCAGCATCACCCGTTATACCTGTGTAATAAGCGTGCACATGTATCCCCTGAATCTAAAATAAAAAATTAAATATGATTAAAAAATTTAAAAGTAAGTGCTCAAATTAAGAAAAACTCATGTTTTTACCCAGCCCGATGCTTTCCCCTTTGACTGTTAAACAGAAGTTTAACAAAACAGAGAAAATTATAAAGAAGTTCTTCTTGGAGCTTATTCCTCTCCTCCAGCTAAGCCCCTAGAAGGCATACAATGAATGTGGTTCATCTTTAAACTTTGGTGCAGGCATTGCTCTGGGTGGCTGGGGCCACAGGACAGCCGAACAAGAGCAGGGCCCAGACTCTGCTTGTCACAGAGGTCTTTATCTCCCCACTAACAGCCCTGTCTCATTTGCAGGTGACTGTCTCTTTCTGAGTCTGATCATACATTTTCAGAGCATGTGATATTGGCTTCACCAGAGTCAACCAGTCTTTATAGTCATGTTCAGATGGAACTTGGGTGTAAGGAAAGTTCTGCCACTCTATTTTATTTTATTTTTGTTTTTGTTTTTATTTATTTATTTTTTTTGAGATGGAGTCTCGCACTCTTGCCCAGGCGGGAGTGCAGTGGCGCCATCTCAGTTCACTGCAAGCTCTGCCTCCCGGGTTCACGCCATTCTCCTGCCTCAGCCTCCTGAGTAGCTGGGACTACAGGCACCCACCACCACGCCCAGCTACTTTTTTGTATTTTTAGTAGAGACAGGGTTTCACCATGTTAGCCAGGATGGTCTCAATCTCCTGATCTTGTGATCCGCCTGCCCTGGCCTCCCAAAGTGCTGGGATTACAGGCGTGAGCCACTGCGCCTGGCCTTTTATTTATTTTTATTTTGAGATGGAGTTTCGCTGTTTCGCCCAGGCTGGAGTACAGTGGCACGATCTTGGCTCACTGCAACCTCTGCCCGCCGGATTCAGGCGATTCTCCTGCCTCAGTCTCCCGAGTAGCTGGGATTAGAGGCACCCACCACCACACTCGGTTAGTTTTTGTATTTTTAGTAGAGACGAGGTTTCACCATGTTGGTCAGGCTGGTCTCAAACTCCTGACCTCAGGTGATCCACCTGCCTAGGTCTCCCAAAGTGCTAGGAGTACAGGCTTGAGTCACCACACTCGGCCAGCTCTGCCACTTTCTAGCTGGTTGACAAGGAACCTGTCACTGACTTTCATTAAGTTTCTGCATCTTCATTTTTAAAATGGGATCATGGCAACCAAATCCCTACTTGCCTGATTCTGCTAAAACTATCAGATAAGCTCAGATGAGATGCTGATGGGAAGGTGCTTTGTAGATATCCAAATACTATTGTATTCACATAAGAGATGATTATTTCTTGTTATTTTCCACTCACCTCCACCAGCAGTCTGCTGGATGCCCAGCAGGACGTCAAAGCACTGAAAGACGCTGCTTTGGCCTGCACTGCCCCCTGCAAACTCCTTTGGGTCTTTCCAGAACCCTTCATACACCAGACCGTCTGATAGCTTGGGGTTGCCTTTCCAGCTATCAGAGGAAAGAAAGAAAAAAAGAAAAATCATTCTTTAGATTAATTGCTAATTTTCAGGTATCAAATCTTGCACTAGTGGTGAATAGAAGGTGACAAGAGATGGATTTCATGATCCTTTTTTCATGCCTCCTTGCCCCTGCTCATTTTCAAGCATGAGAATAATAAATAATATAATCCTGAGCAGATTTGGCATAAATATTCTAGGAATGGAATCTTACCTTTGTACTAGCACAGACCACTCTTTTTAAAATAACTAGCTTTCCGGTCCCCCACTCCAGTACATTCCTGGCCAAATGATAACAGAACAGTCCAGTATTTTTCTACCGCGTGAATTTTTGGATGTAAATTGTTAGCCAAACCCAATGGATATTAGGGACCATCCAAGAGAATTTGGTGGTGTTCTTTGTTAAGTGAGAGCAAACAAATTCAAACATAAGACTACATACCCAGACAAATATATGCGAAGAACATTGAAAAATGCTTTTGGGTTCACATGATCTGTAAAAAGATGGAATGTGTTTAATTAAGCAGCATCAGAGGTATACAGGGAAATCAAGGTGTCCTGTACAACTGACAATGGATTTTGGCACAGGCTGCAGGAAAAGGCGTTAGGTCAGTCTGTGCTAAACAAAGCCCCTGCAGATAAGCGTTCACTCTCCTGCCCTCTTCCAGGAAGCCCATTAAACTGTAACTATTTATTTAGCACTACTTTACGTGCTTACTGACGTAACAGGTAAACTGTTTACATAAAGAAACAAACCAAAGACAAAAAAAAACAAATCAAAACAAACCAAAACAAAACCCCAGAAACTAGATCTCCCTCTCTATTTTTAAAATTTTAAAAAATCGTTTGGGGACAGGGTCTCACTTCATCACTCAGGCTGGAATGTAGTGATCATAGCTCACTGCAGCCCCAACTCCTGGGCTCAAGCAATCTTCCCACCTCAGCCTCCCAAGTAGCTGGAAACTACACATATGAGCCACCGCACTCAGCCTCCTACCCTACTTGATTTGAAAATCTAGCTTCTTGCCAAGGACTAAATAGCAATAACTCAAAACCCAGAGAGAAACAATCAAGTATTTGTTGAGTCTGTTCAGTAGGGAAGATTTCCTATTGCAAATTACTGCTTATGCACTTTTTTGTGTGTTTTTTTGTGGGTAGTTTTTTAGCTGTTAATTTTGCAACAACTTTTGAGCTCAATGACTTTTCTGTGTTGTTTCTTAATTTGTAAAAAAACAGAATTAGGAAAGAGTTCTTATCAAGCAGAAGCTATTTTTTTTTTTTTTTTCGGAACTTAAAACCACCCTCCCATGTAGAAAGTTTCTCTAAGGTTTTTAGTGGGAGGCAAGGAAGTTCCTTAGTGTTAAATAGACCCAGCTTGGAACTCTGGCTTCACTGCCTGTGGAATCTGAAGTCATTTATCCTGTCTTTCTGAATTTAGATGACTTTACTTGTAAAATGGAGATAATGAAACCTACCACATAGAAAGTGTAATGGTTTAGTAAGATAAAATACCTAAAGTGAAAACATACTAAGTGATAGTTGCTTTTTGCTTCCCTTTTTTCAACTATTCTACACCTGGAACATTTGACTTGTCAGCCTAGACTATTGCACTGCATACAACACTTGCCATGGATTTGGTGAAACACCTGAAGGGCTTTCTCCAGGGAAGAAGCTATTTCCAACAGCGCCTTAAGCAAAGTGTCCCGTTCTTGCATTTGCATTGCCTTGAATACGGTAGGAATTACCTAAAACAAACAAACAAACAAAACACAAACATTTAAGGTTTTCTTTCTTTCTTTCTTTTTTTTTTTGAGACAGAGTCTCGCTCAGTCGTCCAGGCTGGGGTGCAGTGGCACGATCTCAGCTCACTGCAAGCTCTGCCTCCAGGGTTCATGCCATTCTCCTGCCTCAGCTTCCTGAGTATCTGGGACTACAGGTGCCTGCCACCATGCCTGGCTAATTTTTATATTTTTAGTAGAGACGGGGTTTCGGCATGTTGGCCAGGCTGGTCTTGAACTCCTGACTTCAAGTGATCCGCCTACTTCAGCCTCCCAAAGTGCTGGGATTACAGGTGTGAGCCACTGTGCCCTGCCAAATTCCCCAGTCTTAATCTATAAATTAAATTTGGGATTTTTACATTTCTTTCCTGGGCTGGACACTCTATTTGACTAATTTCCTTATATTTATAGAAGCTTGGATTTGGTTTTATTCACATAGCATTTAATTTAGAGATATTTATATAGTTGTATATGTTTCATTTCTATTTTTGATAATCAAGACTATTGAATTTATGACACTGTATCATAGTTCCAAAGCCAGATTTTATTGAAAATTTTTATTTCCTACAGAGGTTTCAAGTTGTATTTTAAGTATATGGCTCTGAGATTTTATATTTTAGGTAATACACAAAAATAAATAATTGATCCTTTACCCCCAATTAAATGGTCCCATGTTGTACTTGTTAAGGATAAAGTTAACTCATGCTTAGTATAGTTTAGGCTCCGAAGTGATTGCTCTGCTTACGTAAATTGACATACACATTTTGAAGTGAGGATAGACGTACTTTGATTGCAGAAGCAGCTGCTATTTCCACCAATAGAGAGACCAGGAAGAATCCTTTACTGCAGTCTCCATCACGAAATGAGAACAAAACGTCCATGTTCCTGAGGAAATTGGATAAGGACGGCAAGAAGTTTAGCAAAAATTATGGGATATTTTTTGACATTTTTATTTATGCTATTTTAGTTTCAACATATTTTTATGAGAGAGGTGTGGCAGGCCTTACTATCTCCATTTTGTAGTTGGGAATATTAAGACTCCATTTTTAGGCCCATTGTCTAAAATCATATAATTAGTAGTAAGTAGACTAAACTGAGACCTAAAATTTCATATTAGAACTCAGAACTAGGGCCGGGCATGGTGGTTCACACCTGTAATTCCAGCACTTTAAGAGGCCAAGGCGGGTGGATAACCTGAGGTCAGGAGTTCGAGACCAGCCTGGCCAATGTGGTGAAACCCCGTCTCTACTAAGAATACAAAAATCAGGTGGGCGTGGTGGTGGGCGCCTGTAATCCCAGCTACTCAGGAGGCTGAGGCAGGAGAATCACTTGAACACAGGAGGCGGAGGTTGCAGTGAGCCAAGATCGCTCCATTGCACTCCAGCCTGGGCGACAAGAGCGAGACTCGTCTCAGAAAACAAACAAACAAAACAAAACAACAACAACAAAAATACTCAGAACTAGAAATTTTCAAACTAGTTCTGTTTCTATTATCCCGTTAACTTCTCACAGGCATTTATATTACCATACGTATATACTCTATGTTTACAGAGATATCCGTGAGGTAGAGTTTTAAGAGGTAGTCTTTTGTTTAAATAATTATATTCATATTCATATTTTAATTTGTGAGCCTAATTCAATTTCTCAGTGGTTTATCTGCCTTACAAAGGAATTGACTGAGAAATTCAAATAACTGATTAGACCCTATTTTTCTTTTTAATTGAAGTTTGGGCATTGGTGCAAACATAGTCTTAGTGTCTGTATATCTATGAGTTTTGTGGTGGTTAAATTCATGGTATCTGAAGCCAGACCATCTCTGCAACTTACTTGCTGTGTGACCTTGAGCAAGATATGACATTATCTGCCTTGGTGTTCTCATCTGTAAAGTGGGACTGACTGCTGATGTCATCCTCCTTTTTAAAAACCTTCCAGTTTCTCCCTTAAGATACTGTTTTAACTCCTTATCATAGCTAATAAAATCCTACATAATCTTTTTTTTTTTTTTTTTTTGAGATGGAGTCTTGCTCTGTCGCCCAGGCTGGAGTGCAATGGCACAATCTCGTCTCACTGCCACATCCGCCTCCTGGGTTCAAGCTATTCTCCTGCTTCAGTCTCCCGAGTAGCTGAGATCACAGGCATGTGCCACCATGCCCCGCTAATTTTTGCATTTTCAGAAGAAGAGGGTTTTCGCTATGTTGGCCAGGCTGGTCTCGAATGCCTAACCTCAGGTGATCCACCCGCTTTGCCCAGCCATCTTTAAAAAAAAAATTAATTTTTCTCACACTGTTATTTTTATCATTTATTATCAGTGACATTAGCCATCCTTCAGCTTTGATAATGCACCAAGATGTTTGTCACTTCAAGGCCTCACTTTTGCTGTTTCTTCCACTATGAATACTCTCACCTTTTTCCTCTAGGTAATTCCTCAAATAACTTGCTTCAAGGGTTCCCCCATCACTCCTTTTATTTGGTTAGGGATCCCAATACTTTATCTTCTTATGCCTTATCTTAATCATATGGCAATTTACATAATTTTCATATACTGCCTTTCTTCTTCATTAGTCTAGCTTCACCAAGGTGGGTTTATACTGATGATATTTACCTTAGTTTTTCCATCTTTTTTTTTTTGAGATGGATTCTTGCTTTGTCACCCAGGCTGGAATGCAGTGGCATGATTTCTGCTCACTGCAACCTCCACCTCCTGGGTTCAATTGATTCTCCCGCCTCAGCCTCCTGAGTAGCTGAGATTACAGGCGCCCGCCACCAGGCCCGGCTAATTTTTTGTATTTTTAGTAGAGACGAGGTTTCACCATGTTGGCCAGGCTGGTCTCGAACTCCTGACCTCAGGTGATCCGCCTGCCTTGGCCTCCCAAAGTGCAGGGATTACAGGTGTGAGCCATGTGCCCAGCCCAGGTTTTCCATCTCTTAGCCCATGTTTAGTATATATTATAGGTCAAAAGTAGTAAGGATTGGGTCAAAAAGAATACGTTGGTATATGGTTACTTATTGACACTGGTAACTAGTTATGGACATAGGAGTTATTAAGTCATAGATACACAGATGTATGTGCATTTTGTATGTTTGCATATTAATTTCCTATAGATGTATTTGAGTAGTATTCTTGTATATATCTATAGCTATAATATCAGATAGACATAGTGGTAACACAATCATAGATACAATTAAAGACTGAGATTATTTGTTCTCTAAATAATCACTTAAATTATTTTTTGGCTGAATTCAATTAATCATTTAAAAATGCATTTGGAGTCTATTGATAAACCTACATTCAACTATAAGTAACAAATAATTCTTAGAATCAAACAAGAATCAGACACTTACTCATAAGTCAGGGGCCTTATGAAAGCAGCCATGAAGCAATGGACCAGTTGGAAGAGAGAAAGAAAACCAATTTAACATCAAATAATGATGAGTTGTTGCTATTTGATTGAATACTACTATCAGAGGTAAGACATAGGTAAAAAGAAACAGTTTATTAAAATATTTCTTCAGTAGGCATTACATTTAACTTAATAACTTACAAATGAATTAAATAATTAAATATGCAAGGAACACACATGGACAGTCAAAACTAGTTGTTTTATTTTTATTTTTTTGAGACAGGGTCTCATTCTATCACCCAGGCTGGTGTGCAGTGGCACGAACATGGCTCACTGCAGCCTCAACTTCTTGGGCTCCAGAGATCCTCCTGCCTTAACTCCATGTGTAGCTGGGACCACAGACATATGCCACCATTCCCGGTGAATTTTTTTTAAAAAAACTAATTTTTAATAAGAAGAAACTTTCTAGATCAAATCCTTTCATTTTATGATATTCCCATTTGCAGAATATTTTTCTACAGGCACACACCCAGAGACGTGGGCTTTGGTTCTCCCTTTCCTTTATTGTAGCAGATCTTATGCTTAAATGGGTAAAAATCACCTATATCCTGAGCAGACTGCTCTGAAAAACCAGTTATTGCTGCCTGTAATTAAAGATGTGTTGACTCTTAACCACAATTGGCTGCTAAAAAATTAAATTAATAGAATCTGAAAAACATGCTCATCAAAAGAAGCCAGACACAAGAGTCTATACTCTGTGGTTTCATTGATATGAAACCCAATAACAAAAATCATCTAATTTTTGATAAGGCAAATAAGAATATATTTGTCTGTGGCAGGAAAGGGAATTGAAAGAGGCACAAAGAAATTTTCTGAGGTGATAAAAATATTCTGTATCTTACTGAGAATGGTGAGTGTATGTATGTACATAATAGTTAAATTCAAGCTGAACACTTCAGATTTGTGCATTTTACTGTGTTAACTATACACCTGTCACATATGTGTACATTTGTAGTGGTAGACACAGCAACCCCTGTTTTATTTAATCGGCACACACTCCAAAAATTCCTGTTGTTATCACTGTTTACATACTTATTAGGATCCTTTTTCTTCCAGTTCGCCAAGACACAGTCTGCATAAACCAGAATAGGAGGCAGTTCCAGTTTCTTGGAGAGTTGGCAGTAAGGAACAGCAATATTTCTTGGCAAGACCTGATTAAAATACAGTAGTTAGGTTTTTTGTTGTTGTTTATTTTTTGTTTTTTTTTGAGATGGAGTCTTGCTCCTGTCACCCTGGCTGGAGTGCAGTGGCAGGATCTCGGCTCACTGCAACCTCCACCTCCCAGGTTCAAGCGATTCTCCCACCTCAGCCTCCCGAGTAGCTGGGATTATAGGCACCTGCCACCACGCCAGGCTATTTTTTGTATTTTTAGTAGAGATTGGGTTTCACCATGTTAGCCAAGTTGGTCTTGAACCCCTGACGTCCGGTGATCCTCCAGCCTTGGCCTCCCAAAGTGCTGGGAGGCCCATGTGTGTTTTAAAGGTTAGATATTGCAGTCTGTATTGGTTTTATGTAATTAGGGTTGCCAGATAAAATACAGGATGAAAAATAAAGTAAAAGACTAAAAATATAATAATGATAACAGTTGACATGTCAAGCCAGGGCATATTTTCTTTATCATTTTGTCCTGTGATTTAAACTTTGCATGATGCAGTTATAACCCTTTTAGAAAATTTTTGGAAAGTTAAATGTAAATTAGATGAAAATCTGTCACATAGCATAAGAAATCTGAGAAAATCTCCAAACCTTACGGACATCTCCATGACCTTTGCCCCACACATATGCCATGGTGATGCATCCCAGAACTAGACGTGCAAGGCGCTGTGACTTGTGGTCTGTGAGATGATCAATGCTGAGCATGTTTAACTGAAAACAAATGGAGCAATTGACTCAAATCAATCTCGGTAATGTTTTATGCTTCAAAACCAAGTTAACAATGTTAAGGAGCTATACAAGAAGACAAATGTGATACATATGTCAAACCTTCTCAACTCTTTCTCGAAGTTGGCCAGACTCTATGAGATCAGGCAGATGTTTAGCAATGAACATCCAGTCATTATAAAAATCAGGTAGATTTTCCTTGAAAAAAAAAAAAGATCTTTATTTACTAGTAGCAGTTATTGTAGATTTGGCTTCCCACTGATAGTATGCCTTGCCTCCACATCCATTTTGTGCAATGTTGCCCTGGCATATGGCTTACCTATCTGGAAACACCAGCCTCTGTCTTGTCATCTGCACACGCAGGGCTGAAGACCCTCTCTGTGTTCCACCTCTTCCTCTCTCTTCAAACACTGCCATTTGCAGCTTTTCAAAGTTCACCTCAAAGGTTTCACTAAAATCCTCCTGACTACTCTATTTGAAATCAATCTCCTTCATTATAAATTATACGGATTATGCCTTTTCATATTGTTAAACAATTATTATCTGCTACTTTGGTTTTTCTTTTCTTTTCTTTTTTGAATTGGAGTCTCACTCTGTTGCCCAGTCTGGAGTGCAGTGGCACAATCTTGGCTCACTACAACCTCCACCTCCTGGGTTCAAGCAATTCTGCCTCAGCCTCCCAAGTAGCTGGGATTACAGGCATGAGCCACCATGCCCGGCTAATTTTTAGTAGAGATGTATTTTTAGTAGAGATGGGGTTTTGCCATGTTGGCCAAGTTGGTCTCCATCTCCTGACTTCAGGTGATCTGCCTGCCTCGGGCTCCCAAAATGCTGGGATTACAGGCATGAGCCACTGTGCCTGGCCTACTTTGGTTTATCTTGGCTAGATTTTAAGTTCTTTGAATGGAAGAAAAATGAGATGTGTTAAATGTCAGTAGTGGACTAGGAACTCTGCTCAATAATTTCATATATATAAAATATATATATTTAATTATTGTAATGGCCCAAGAAGTTATCTCTGTATCGTAAATAAGGAAACCCAGGCTTATACAGTTTACATAACGATTTTTGTATATTGAGTTTATTGTCAAGTTTCCAACTTTCAAAAGAAAGGTAATAAATGTATTTTTGTTGTTTTTATTCTGTGTTTCACCATCTAGTACATCTTATTTTTTTGGTTGCTGTGATTTTCCCCAAATAACAGAATACTTTTTTGTTCTGCATGATGATTACCATTTTATTTGACAGCACTTTCAACAAGTATAAAATTTAATCAGTAATATGCTCTGGTTCAGAGGATCCCTAAA
This sequence comes from Pongo pygmaeus, assembly GCF_028885625.2. NCBI lineage: Eukaryota > Metazoa > Chordata > Mammalia > Primates > Hominidae > Pongo > Pongo pygmaeus. Next base: position 40,263,054 of record NC_072380.2, on the reverse strand, counting down.
TGGTATAATATAAATTAATAATGAATCATACTGAGGATCATTCAAATTCTGCTAGATTAGAGATTGTGCCTTGTATCTATATGGAATCAGAAAACATATTATTTTCCTTTGGACTAAGAAGCGGATAGACTATGAGAGATAAAATAGACATTTTTTGGTTCATAATTTCTAGGAAAGATCTTCAGTGAAGAAATAAAAGTAACCAATAATTTTTTTTCATGTTTCCGGGACAGTGAATCTAGCTTCTGCAGCATCTCAGCTAGCAGAATTATTATTATTGTTATTGTTTTCAGACAGGGCCTCACTCTGTCACCCAGGCTGGAGTACAGTGGCGCAATTTCAGTTCACTGTAACCTCCGCCTCCCAGGTTCAAACAATTCTCCTGCCTTAGCCTCTCAAGTAGCTGGGACTACGGTCACACCAACACGCTGGGTAATTTTTTTTTGCATTTTTAGTAGAGTTGGGGGTTTCACCATGTTGGCCAGGCTGGTCTCAAACTCCTGACCTCAAGTGATCCACCCACCTTAGCCTCCCAAAGTGCTGGGAGTACAGGTGTAAGCCACTGCACCTTCTCAGAATTATTATTATTATTATTTTCTGAGATGGAGTCTTGCTCTGTTACCCAGGCTGGAGTGCAGCGGCGTGATCTCAGCTCACTGCAACCTCCGACTCCCACGTTCAAGCAATTCTCCTGCCTCAGCCTCCTGAGTAGCGAGGATTACAGGTGTATGCCACTATGCCCGGCGAATTTTTGTATTTTTTTAGTAGAGACGGGGTTTCACCACATTGGCCAGGCTGGTCTCAAACTCCTGACCTCGTGATCCACCTGCCTCGGTCTCCCAAAGTGCTGGGATTACAGGCGTGAGCCACCCGTCCCCAGCCAAGAATCTTTTTTTTAAGTAGCCAAGGAAGAGTTTTGTTTGTTTTCTTTTGGGGTTTTGCCTTACCCCTTGGCATCTGTTCTACAGGTATTCATAATTATCACAGTTGTTGCATTTTAAGGAGAATCGAATCTCTGAGAAAAGAAACCCGTGATACAAAGTTTAGTAGTTTTGGCATTTTTGTAGATATGTGGGCAAATAGCAAGTTTGAGTATTATTTATTTGCATGAATAAAGCAAACTAGTGCTTTTGGCAATAAAATTAAAGCATACTTTTCATTTTCTTTAATTAACAATCTGAAGAGGAAAATTAGATTGGAAGGAGGTAGATGCTTTAAATTTGCCAGTATCACCAAACTGTTTATAGGATTTCATTTCTAAGCACAGTTAGATTGGAATCTCTGACTAAACATTTGCTGTGTTTAAAGGTGCTCTCCAGTATGTGGACTGTAACTCAGCTACAAACAAAAATATACTCGTCTACAGAATTATTATAATTTGTTCATAGAAATCTTCTCCTGGAATCCCATGTACCTTGTTAAACTGAAGATTGAAAGAAAGAAAATAAGCAATGTCTTATTATCCCTTCTTAAGAGACGCAGTGTGGAATAATGGTTTTAAGATCATAGACTCTGGAGACAGGCTGCTTAGGCTCATACTGGCCTCTGGCACTTGCTAGCTACGTAGTTTGATAATTACATTCTGCATGCCTTATACTTCTCATTAGGAACATGAGGATAATAACATACATTTCTGGCCGGGTGCAGTGGCTCACGCCTATAATCCCAGCACTTTGGGAGGCCAAGACCGGTGGATCACCTGAGGTCAGGAGTTCGAGAACAGCCTGGCCAACATGGTGAAACCCCGTCTCTACTAAAAATACAAAAAAGTAGCTGGGTGTGGTGGCAGGTGCCTATAATCCCAGCTACTTGGGAGGCTGAGGCAGGAGAATCGCTTGAACCTGGGAGGCAGAGGTTGCAGTGAGCTGAGATCGTGCCACTGCACTCCAGCCCAGGTGACAGAGCGAGACTCCATCTCAAAATAATAATAATAATAATAATAATAATAAATAAATAAATAAATAACATACATACCTTTTGGGATGGCTATGAGAATGGAAAGGGTTAATTTGTAAATTGCTTAGAAAAATGCTGTTTGATGATAAATTGGTTTACATAGCATTCATTAGAAGACAGACGAGAAAATGTAGTTTTTAAGGCAAACCTTTTTTCTACATACCTTGCACTTTATAGGTAAAACTTGCAAACAAGAAAAAAGGTAGTTCAGACTCTCACTTGAATCTTATGCTCAGTAAATAGCAAGCAATGATAATATAACATGGAAGGCGCTTGATGTGCAATCTCATAAACCCCATCAAATTAGAAACACATGTTTTGCATAATTTAAGTTATATCCCTAAAAGAAAGGGATTTCTGTTTGACTCATAGCTCATTTAATACTCTGGCTTTTTCAAAACACCTTTTCTCAAAATACAACTGTAATAACCTCATTGCTTGTATTTTACTGTATAATTCTTATGTAAAGCTGATATACTTTCTATAGTTTCCTTTCTCACCACTCTCCATATCCATGTTAGGTAAGTAAGAAATGCATAGATGACTCCATTTCCAGGGAGAAAATGTAAGACAAATTAAGTGAGATGCAGTTATTACAGCTCTCTAATTTTTACACTGCTTTATGTGTTTGTTTACTAGAAGTTACTGAACCACAGTTGTTCAGTAGAAGTTAACTTGGCCAGGTAAGGAATGAGAAGAAGAATGCATTTTCCCACATTTTACTGCCTTCTCTTACCTGTGGATTTGGCAGAGCAAAGCCCACTTCTTCATCAATATGGTACTCTTTACTGATTGTCCAGGAGTTTTCCATAGCGTGTGCCATTCTTGTAGTCTGCTCCTCTGGTGCCCTTCAGTGTCTGAAGAGTTTTTAGAGCATCTTATAATAGTTGCTGCCACAGCCAATGACAACAATTTATCACAGGGGCAGTGAGAAATTACTTCCACTTTTGGAATGGTTTCATTTTCTAGTTTCTTTGTTTGTAATATGAAAACCAATAAAACCACAAAAGCATCTCTGTGCATCATATGTAGAAACTGAAAGTTTGTATTCCATAGGAAATTTGTAATCATTAAGCACATCATTTTCTTACTGCCATATGGGAAGCCAGAAAGGCCTGAAGAAAAACACAGAACTATAAAAACAGGTGGCCGGAGAAGAACATTTTACTTTATGGAAACTTTTAAATCTTTGAATGAAAATGAAGGCTACAATCCTAAACTCTCATTTAGTTATTTCTCATTGGCTTTCTTTTAGGCTTCCACGGTTCTTTGAAAATAATAGTGCCATGTTTCAGCAGCCCGGAAACACAACCTGTGTTATACTCAACTATTAGTCAATGGCTCTGAAGTAGGAAAAAAATAGAAGCACATGAAAAATTACAAACTTAGTAACTCTCCACTTCCTTATTTTTCCTATTGAGACTTTTGTCAGTTTTTCCAATGATAGCGTTTGCCCTTCTCACATCTCTAATAAGTAACTTTTAGGAAGATTGCTTTGCATCTAACTGTACCTGACTGCCAGGGGCTGATGAGGCAACGGTCTGGCATATTTGGGTACTTTGTAATATGTCAAAAGTTGGAGAAAAGGATAAAATACCTTGAAAATGTTTTTCTCAAAGTACAAATTAAGACTGCATTTGGTAAAGGTTTTCAGCTTGCATGCAAGTCTGTGGTTCACTTTAGAGGCATTGTTCAATCTTAATGAGAACAAGGAAGCTAAAGAAGAAACCAAGTAGCCAGTTCCTCTAGATGATCAAAAGGAGAAAAGAGAAATAGTTCGTGTGAGTAAACTAAAAGACATTGCTGTTTTGTCATCAGCTTATTAGTACTTGAAATAAGTTAAATTGTGAAAGCATATGGCTTTCGTTACAGTCTAGAATAGCTCTCGCGCTATTCTCTACTAAATTATGGCTGTTTTTTTCAACATGTTGTTTTACAGGAAAATGTTGCTTGAATAGGAAATGTAAGGAAAACTGAAACCAAAATTATACGGCAAAGAGAATACAATGACTGTGTTTCTTGTGAATACATGATTCATGAGGCTAATACTTTGGGAATCAGTTCAAGGATAACAAACAAAAAATCATGAAGACCTATCATATCTATATAGAAAACAACAAGACAAATAAAATATTGAGCATTAGAAAATATGTGGTTATTTTTCATTCTTTGTACCTGAAGATTTTTCATTCTTTGTACTTGAAGTTTTTATGGGTGAGTCAAAGTGAAGACAAGGAACGAAGTTTTAGATGATTCTGTCCCAGGATTAAGTTTTTAAGAAGCATAAGTTTTTGACAAAGATTTTCTTGATTCTGTTTATCCAGTAATCTCACTAAATCTGTCTTACCCCCCGGCGTGGTGGCTCGCGCCTGTAATCTCAGCACTTTGGGAAGCTGAGGAGGGCGGATCACTTGAGGTCAGGAGTTGAAGACCAGCCTGGGCAACATGGTGAAACCCAGTCCCTACTGAAAATACAAAAATTAGCTGGGCATGGTGGCATGTGCCTGTAATCCCAGCTACTTGGGAGGCTGAAGCAGGAGAATTGCTTGAGCCCGAGAGGCAGAGGTTGCATTGAGCCAAGATTGCGCCATTGCACTCCAGCCTGGGCAACAGAGTGAGACTCCACCTCAAAAAAAAAAAAAAAAAAATCTATCCTACCCTTGACTGCAGAACCAATAATGCTTTAGTGCCTCAATTTTATCCCTAGCCACTTAACTTCCTCAAACTTTGGCTTCTTTGCTATTTCTGAAACTACATTCTCAATTGATCTTGTCTTCATTCACCTTGATTTTCTTCAGCCATACCTACACTTCCCTAAAAACCTCATTTCACATATTTTTAGAAGAGCATCATAATTTTATGATCTCATACTGATTCTTCATCTTTCTCCTTAGCTTTTAACTGGTGATCAGGTCATTATGTTAGAAAACTCCTGAAAGCCAGAACTCAGCCTTTTGCTCTATGGCCTCCTACATCTGAGACTTTATGTGACTCTGTCTCCCTTGTATACATCTTTCTTTGATAGCTTACATTATTTTTTCCCTATAATTATTGTATTGCCTGACTTATCTTCACAGCTATAGACTACATTTCCATCTGCCTGATGAACATCTCTACCTTAAAATCCTGTTATCCAGTTTCACAGGGGACTTCATTGACACTAGGACTATTATGATAAGATCTGCAGAGGGACCTTCATTCAAGGTCATGATAAATACAAATGTGTCTCCTCTCAATGGAGCATCTTTTCTAATACATTCACATTTCTCTTTACCATTATGTTATACTAATTTATAAAATGCAACTTTTTTTAATAAAAGAATTTTCATTTAAAAAAATAATTTACAGCATGCAGGGAGAATGAAAAAACTCATGGAAATACCAACATCACTGAATTCACCATTAACATTTATGTGATTATGTTTCCCAGCATTTTTCATGCAAATCAATTACATTCACATTTTTCTGGGCACTTAATAGAGTCAGGAATTTTTTAAAAACTTTGCTTGTAGTAACTAATTTTACTTTTATAATTGGCTTATGAGGAAACTTTCATGATATCTCTGAAAGGGAATTAAGGTGATTCAGATTTTGCTAATTAAGGCCTTTAGTTGCCAGAACAAAACAAAATTAAATACTCCCTTAAGGAAGAAAACATCATCTTAGGCCTCAAAGTACTGATATTGTTTTTATAGATATCTAAAAATCACTAAAAAATAACCAGGCGCCGTGCGCGGTGGCTCACGCCTGTAATCCCAGCATTTTGGGAGGCTGAGGTGGGTGGACTGCCTGAGGTCAGGAGCTCGAGACCAGTGTGGCCAAGGTGAAACCCCGTCTCTACTAAAAATAACAAAAAAATTAGCTGGGCATGGTGGTGTGCGCCTGTAATCACAGCTACTCGGGAGGCTGAGGCAGGAGAATCGCTTGAACCAGGGAGGTAGAGGTTGCAGTGAGCAGAGATTGTGCCACTACACTTCAGCCTGCTGTGTGACAGAAGGCGACTCCGTCTCAAAAATAAATAAAATAAAATAAAATAAAAAATAAAATACTGAACTGGACTGAAATAGAAGAAAATGATTTGTGACAAAAGTCTGTCCAGGTGTGTTGACAAACTTTAGTCATTCTTCCTGTAACAGGAGTTAAGTTAATGAAAACACAGAAAAGGGACCAGAGGTAATTGTTTTCTTCTTTGGCAGATCTGGACTTAAGGCAGGTAAGAGAACTTCAGGGAACAACTTCTTCCAGTGTCTACTGGCTTCCAGGAGCCTTTAATTTGAAGTAACTGGCATATCAGAGTGCCATATTTTTGGGTGTCCTTTTCTGAGCCCCAGTATTCCCCTGTTTGAAACTTTCCTAGTGTTTCATACCCAAAAAGTTGAGTTGGTAGTTGTAGAGAGAAAAACTGAGTTAGTAGCTGAATGGCAAAGGAGCTCATTAAACCAGTCTTCTCACTTCTGGGAAAAGGCCAGTCTAATTAATCTTCTCACTTCTGGGAAAAGGCCAGTTTTGTCTTATTTCAGGAGATGGCTTTGTAGATGGGATCTTAAAGCTATGACTCTATATATAATGCAGACAAAAAGATCTATAGTAAGAGCCATTTTTACAGAATTGGAAGAAAAACAAAGGTTAATCTTTGGAGTAGTTTACAAACTAGTTTCTTCTGAAGTCTGGAGGACAGCTGAGAATATCAGTAGCAATCTGACAGATTTTCCTGGATTGTAGCTTGTGTGCAAAGTTTGTCCATTTATAAAATGTTGCAGTGATTTTCCTTCAAAGCCAAGTTGGCTAGTATCAGCTTTGAGAGTCTTAGGAAAAAGGGAATTTTAACATTTAGTGATTCCAAGTCAGAAATGTAGGAGGAAAATTAAAAATGCTTGCCTGGAGATTCAAAGACAGATTTTGATAGGACTAACAATTTAAGATTTAGTTTAGATTACAGGCAAATAAAAAAAATCTGAGAAAGAAAGAAAAAACAAACAATGAACTGGAATCTAATTATTGTTTTTTTGGTTTTTTCTTTCCTGAAACATGATTTTTCTCTCTTCAGTCCCCCATTTCCACCAAAGATAAACAAAAGTAAAGCCATTTTATTTGCATATTAAATTTTCGTCTTATTGTACTTGGCCTGATTATTTGCATAAAGTGCAGTAAGAATATCAATTTGTAACACAGGCTCTTTTTAAGTTCACTTTGCTGGAACTTTTCGTAAGGAATCTCAGATTAAACTTCTAGAAACCTCTTCAGGCTAGGAAGCCAAGCCAAGGATTGGATTTGCTCTTAGATTGTGTCAGTAATACCTGTACAAATTAGTGAATTTATCTTTTCTCAAGGTCCCCCAAATAACTTGAGGTTCCTGGGATGTCAGAAAGTAACATTCTTACTTACCACAAGCCCACCATGTGAACCGTGTATTTAAGATATTAGACTAGTTTTTCCAAAAGCTCCTATGGGCTTCATAATATCAGCCTCAGTTTCTTAAAGCTGTCTGGTCATATCTGAAAATATGGCATTTCAGTCAAAGCCTTGGTAAAATAACCAGAATCTCCAACTGTGTTCTGTGGCAAAAGGGAACAGATTCTTATTGAACTTATTCAAATAACTATTTTGCCATAAAATAGAAATTCTCATAAATAGTTTCCAAATTCAGGATCGATCAGGTAGACAGAAAAGTGAATGTTTCAGTTTTGTTCAAAAAAGTATACTTTACGCATTTCTGTAAAGCTTAAGAGAACAAACATTTTCCTTAACTCTGTAAAGCAAAACATAAAAAGAATCAGCAATATTTTAAACAAAAAAGTTATTAAAATTACATTAGTCCAATGTAATTAGTTCTTGTTTTGCTTGATGTTAACAATTTTATGACTTTTTAAAAATTAGAGTTCTGAAATTGTTTACTCAGTACTATAATACAATCTTAAAATTATAAGAAACTTGCATTCAAGAGTACTTGTTTTTTTGTTTTGTTTTTTGTTTTTGTTTATTCGTTTGTTTGTTTGTTTTTGAGATGGAATTTTGCTCTTGGCCAGGCTGGAATGCAATGGCATGATCTCGGCTCACTGCAACCTCCACCTCCTGGGTTCAAGTGATTCTCCTGCCTCAGCCTCCTGGTAGCTGAGATTACAGGCGCCTGCCACCATGCTGGCCTAATTTTTTTATTTTAGCAGAGACAGGGTTTCACCATGTTGGTCAGGCTGGTCTCGAACACCTGACCTCAGGTGATCCACTCACCTCTGCCTACCAAAGTGCTGGGATTACAGGCATGAGCCACTGCGCCCGGCCAAGAGTACTTGTTGCAGTCCTTTCCATGAGCTTTCTTGAAGACACAACACTTTAGGATTTGCAAAGAGCTTTCAGAAAAAAAGGATCAGCATAAAAAAATTAACTGTGAGCAAGACTAAAAATGGCCATGGTTAAAGAGGGAATTAACAAGAAAACTAGGTCATTTTCTCCTTTTATGACCTACAACAATTTAACATAATACTCATAATTATGACTAATAACATATAACAAAACAAATCCAATTTTTAGGAATCTCATATAATTTTGGAGCAAATACTAATAACATGACAATACAAATATAATTTTGAAAAGGTTAAACATTATTTCTTATGTGAAAATCTTTTTACATAATGAACATATCAAACAAGCTTGTTTATTATTTCTTTTGGAAGCTTCAGCAGCTTTTTGGAATATCTCAAAGTTAGTTTGAGGTCAAAAATACTTAATTTTAGATTTTGAAATATAATTGTGAGAAGCCTCTCAAATTGTTAAAGGTTTCAAATACTTGATCAAAATAGGATCATAAGTCCAATGAAAAAATAATAGTCATTCATTTAGCCAAAGTGATAATTAGAAGATTTCAAAAAGCAAAAACGTTTGCTGTTTGATTGATAAGAGACTCGGTTTTGCAAATAATCAAAACACTTTCTGAAGAAGCATGACAAGACGTGAGGCACACAAAATCTGTTTCTCTCTCTTGCTTTTTTTTTTTTGTTTGCATTTTACTCAGAACATATACAAAAATCTTTTCTTTTTATTAATCCTATGCAAAAATATTATTTAAAAGAGAAAATCAACCACTAGCTTTGTCTTTGTGTACTTTAAATACTAAAGCTAATTTTTATGAAAACGTATAAACAAATTTCTCTGATATCAGTCAGCTTTGCACACAAGATAAAATTTTCATAAACATTCTATAACCTATTATAATTTTTTCCTACTCTTCTACTTTTTAAAAAGTCTTTATATCCATTTAGTTTTACCTATATCATTTTTTCCTCCATTCACTTAGTCTGAAACAACCTTTATTTATTTTTTATTTATTTTTATTTTTTAGAGACAGGGTCTTGTCACTCAGGCTGTAGTGCAATGGCCTGATCATGGCTCACAGCAGCCTTGACCTCCCAGGCTCAAGTGATCCTCCCATCTCAGCCCTCAGCCTCCACAGTAGCTGAGACCACAGGTGTGAACCACCACACCTAGCTAATTAAAAAGAATTTTTTTTTTTTTTGTGGAGACAGGGTCTCCCTCTGTTGCCCAGGCTGGCCTCAAGAAATTCTCCCACTTTGGCCTCCCGAAGTGTTGGGATTATAGATATGAGCCACTGTGCCTGGTCTGAAACAACCTTTAAGTAACCTCTAAACTAGACAAAATTACTTTTCCTTTAACAAAACCACATACTCATGCCTTCCTTATAAGCGTTCTCACCGAAAACGTATCTTGCCTTTTTCTGTATACACTTTGCATACAAAATTGTTTACCTTATTTTTAGTGGTTTTAATTACATATATTAATTATAATTTAACTCTTAGTATCTTAATTTTTAGTGAAAATCTAGGAAGGAACTCTTTCATATCAGTATTTGTAAATGAAAACCATTTTATAATTCTTAAAAATATTTCCTCAATTTCTCATGTTTATCAAGAGATTCAAATATATTTATCTTTTCTATATCACATCAAAATAAGCTATCAGAGTATTCAAACTTAAACTTATGCTTAATAATTGATGTGTCAGTATTTTAACTTAGAAATAACTCAGATATTTCACAATTAACTATTACTTAATTTAACATAACATGACTTTAAGACTTTAAGAGTGTCAATTACCAAAAAGATTTTTGAAACTATGATAAATTTATTTGTAAACATTTACTCTATTTGTTTACCTAATTTACTCATTGTTAACAATTATGTCTGAATTGCTCATGAAAAACAATAGTAGCCATTTAAGCTTAAGCTTTTTGTTTGTTTGGGTTTCTTTTTTTTTTTTTTTGATGCAGTCTTGCTCTGTCGCCCAGGCTGGAGTGCAGTGGCGCAGTCTTGGCTCACCGCAAGCTCTGCCTCCTGGGTTCACTCCATTCCCCTGCCTCAGCCTCCCGAGTAGCTGGGACTACAGGTGCCCGCCACTGTGCCCGGCTAATTTTTGTATTTTTAGTTGAGATGGGGTTTCACCATATTGGCCAGGCTGGTCTCGAACTCCTGACCTTGTGATCCGCCCGCCTTGGCCGCCCAAGGTGCTGGCATTACAGGAGTGAGCCACTGTGCCTGGTCTGTTTTTTTTCCCCCAGCTAAACCAGGTCAACCCTAAATCAGCCAATTTCATCTTGAGCAAGGCCTTTAAGATACTGGGCACAGATATCCTCCCCAATACTCTATCCTCGAGGTTGTCCTGGATCCAAATGCCCATGGGCACCCACGATGGTTATGAAAAGGAGGGTCCATCTGGGTCCTGGATTTATACACCAAGTAAAGCCCGGGACAGACGACAGAACTATGAAGATGCTGTCTGGAGGATCTGACCCCTCCCAGCATGACCAAGAGGAAGAGCTGGATCTGGGAAGATAGGGCCCTACTGAGTTTGACTCTGCCCTGCAGCTGGTAGCCCAGGTGCTGTGGACACACATATATCTTCAGGCTTCATCATGGCAATCTTTCTAGGTCCCAAGACCTAGAAACTCAAAACCAAAAACATAGGCCCACAGTAAGATGTGTGCAAGGCTTTGGGGGAGCCCAGCCACCAGCTGTAGTAGCTTTAGCTCACAGACGAATCAAAGAAGTACCAAAAATATCACAGAAGAGATAGTTTTATGACCTTACTACATTTAGCAGAGACAGTCCAAACGTGCCTGAGCAGTAGCCCCAGGCAAAAATGTATAAATTAAATTCTGAAGACATTTTTATTTTATTTTACCAATAATTTTAAAAGTTTTATTTAGCAAAGATTCTTAAGGTCATGTGAATTTGAAAAGCATTGAACCTATTTATTTAATTTATATGTGTTTTTATTTTCAAGTCAATTTGTTACCATTAGACAATATACAAGCATATGTATAGAAATATAAATATATGCAGACATAAAATACAGAACACACAGGTATATATCCAAAAGCCAGACATCAGGGGGCTTAACACAACAGAGAGCAAAGCTTTAGACCTGAGAGGAACCTGCCTACACCTCTTGGAGCTCTGTAATGGAGACAGGGAACATCCTCCTGCCCCAAGAGGCCAGTGCCACCTTTTTTGTGTGTTCTTCAAAGGGTCACAGGGTCCCCTCATGAGAGTCAAAGTCCTGGTTAGATCCCTTAATGTAATATTAAAGGTGGCAAAAGAAAGGTGAAGTAGAAGTAAATGGGAAAACAACTCTTAGAGAAGCCCATTGGGAATATTTTAAGCTTTTCCAAAAAGACCAATGAAATTTTACTTTTTTTTCTCAGTAAAAATAATTCTAATAAGAAAGGAAGCAAAAAGAAGGACCAAATGTATAATTTTTAAAAAGAGCTTCAGTTGACTGGAAAAACAAAAAAAAAACCCAAAACAAAACAAAACAAAAACCAACACAGGGTAGAAAGAAGATCCAAAAGGGAAAAGTCTTTGTAAAAAATAAAACAAAGTACGGCCTGGCAAGGTGGATCACGCCTGTAATCCCAGCACTTTGGAAGGCTGAGGTGGGTGGATCACCTGGGTCAGGAGTTTGAGACCAGCCTGGCCAACATGGCAAAACCTTATCTCTACTAAAACTACAAAAATTAGCTTGACATGGTGGCGGGTGCCCGTAATCTCAGCTACTTGGGAAGCTGAGGCAGGAGAATCACTTGAGAATCACTGGGAGGCAGAGGTTGCAGTGAGCCGAGATCATGCCACTGCACTCCAGCCTGGGATACAGAGTGAGACTTTGTCTCAAAATAATAATAATCATCATCATCATCATAAATTTAAAAAATAAATAAAATAAAGTAAAAATTATAGCCTGAATATCAGCTTTTAGTTAAGCTGTTTTCTGACTTTAGAGTTCTTTTTTTAAAAATTGGAATTTATTATTATCAGATTTCATCTGGGACAAAAAACCAGTATTCCTTGTTTTTGAACTTTTTTTCTCCTTTCTAACCAAAGGTATCTACTGAGTGATTCAGAACCAAAGCCAGTAAATCCTTTATGAGGTAACAAAGGACAGATATGAGGCACCTCAAAGTGGCATGAAGAGGAAGTCCTCACAAGATCTGGAGCCAGCCCCTAAAGAGACTTCAATAACAGAAAAGTAAAAATGGTCCATAAAAGGAAAAAGATCAATTATCAAATGGTAATGTAACTGTCCAAATAGTTGAGAGTCACACAAACATAAATTCAAAACAAATAATTCAAGCTAATAGTTGTACATTTTTCTTTTTCTCCTGCGTTGCAAAGATCTAGATCTCTAAGGGTCTGATTTCCTGAATGGGAATCCAAGCCCAGATCACAGCAGTGAAGAGTAGAACCCTACCCCTACACTACAAGCTGGGGTATCTTTTTGCAGGTTCAGTGGGGAACCCAAAGCAGGCAGTTTGAAGCAAAAAGATTTTAAGTACATTTACAATCTGCTTTCTGCCTTTTTGAAATCTTGCCAAAGGAGTTTCTAAGGCTACATTTCTTTTGTTTCTTATATAAGTACCAATAACACAGCTGATTAAGGCAAGAGCCCTCTAAAAAGTTTTCATTTAAATATAGCCAGTTTCTTTATTGCAAAGCAACTGAAGCCAATCAGTTTTTTTCATGGAAAGTCCCAGAGGTAACTTTCCAAGTTTACAACACTATGAATGTAAGTGGCATTTTAAAAATCGGTTCAGATGATGTAGCCCTCATGATTCCCCAAAAATTCACTCTCAGAAATAGGCTAAGGTAGCAAAAGACTCGTTACCACAGATGGCGCAGGGTGCTATCTGTGTGTGCAGCAGTGCCACACTATCCCACAAAGTTGTGGGGTGTGCCAGTCACAGACCCCTTAATCTGTTGCACCAGCAGACCCTCCTGGGTATGGACTTTTCCAGAACTAACCAGGTAACATGTGTTGAGACAACAAAGGCCCCTTATAGATAGGACAAAGTCCCCTGAGAGTCTGGCATATTCAGACCTAAGAGTGTGCTGCTTAATATCTTAGGTGTCTAGGGTTCTGGCCCTTTCAGACTGGCCACCAGTTATGTCCCAAAAATCATACTCCCCAGACGGTGAAAAACAAGAACGAGTGCTCCCACTGATAACAAGTCAAGTTCTCAAAAACACAAAACAAGATATAAGAGGACCCTCATCCAGTTTTTATTTCAGGGACTCACAGCACAGTTGTACAATTGTGCATAGGTATGATGAAACTGTAAACATCACCAGTCTCTCGGGGACCAGCTGAGACAAGGGGCTTATAGAGACTTTAGATCCATGTTCTATCCTATGACACCCATCTTTATGACAAAACAACACATAAAGACAAAGACAATGGAGAAACAAAATCTATTTCTGGGAGAAAAAAGATAAGACAGTATGAATATCTATACAATAAAATACACCAGAGTTGCTACACCCAAGACCAGTCAAAAATGATTTTCTCCTGTTAATATTATATATGGAAAGAGAGACAAACTTGATTTTTTTACTATCTGCTCATCCAGATTCCAAAGACAAACAGAGACCAAGATTCTGACTGGAAAGAATTTCTTACATTTCTGCTGGCTTGCCGGGTCCCGGGTTCCCTGACTGCAATTTTCGGAAGAGCAAAGCAGCTTTGGTTGTCCTGTTCACTGGGCCAAAACTGTTGGAGCTGAGGGAAAACTTTCCTTTTGCCCTCTGAAGTTTCATTGAAAATCAAATGACAACAAGCAGATTAATAGGAGAAAAGGCACGCAAATTTTATGTTAATGTGCATAGCATGGGGGATTGTAGGAGAACGGTTACCCAATAACCCAATGGGGGTAGAGATGCTTATATGCCACTTTTCATAGGGAAGAAGAAGTGGGGTAAATGTGACAATTTGGGGTATAGAAAATGAGTTTTTAGTGGAAATGAATGGACCTGGAGAACTTAAAAAGGCCTGGAACAAGGTCTGTTGAGCCTGCAGAGCAGACAATGGCTGTGAAATGATTTTCTTTGAAATACTGAATTAGACTGAAATAGAAGGCAATGGTTTGTGACAAAAGTCTGTCCAGGTGTGTCTTTCTTCCTTTGATACGAATTAAGTTAATGCAAACACAGAAAAAGGACCAGTGGTGATTGTTTTATTCTTTGGTAGTTCCAGACTTTAGGCAGACAAAGTAACTCCAGAGAACATTTACTTCCAGTGTGTGTTGGTCGCCAAGGGCTTTTAAATTATTTTAATTTAAAATAATCATTGGGCCAGGCAAGCTATCTCACTCCTGTAATCCCAGTGCTTTGGGAGGCCAAGGCAGGAGGATCACCTGAGGTCAGGAGTTCGAGACCAGCCTAGCCAACATGGTGAAACCCTGTCTCTATAAAAATACAAAAATTAGCCAGGCGTGGTGGTGCGTGCCTGTAATCCCAGCTACTCAGGAGGCTGAGGCAGGAGAATCACTTGAACCTGGGAGGTGGAGGTTGCAGTGAGCCAATATTGCACCACTGCACTCCAGCCTGGGAGACAAGAGCGAAACTCTGTCTCACTAAAATAAAATAAAATAAAATAAAATAATAAAATAAAATAGTCATCATACCAGGGTGCTATATTTTGGAGAATTGATTACTCAGGCTCAACAGTTCTGTACAGATCTTTGTAAGATACTATTCTAAAATAGAGTAGTTCATACGACTTTTTAAAAGATGGCTTCCACAGATAGAACAATACACTGGCAATTCTTTGCTTTTTGCTTTTCATTTATTTTTTATTTAATATTTGCATGTTGCAGTAAAGATGGAGTTAACTGGCTATAGTCTATTTTCCTGTTGATCACAATTAGATCCTCTGGACAAAATACAAAGGTAAACTACTGGTAAATCTTAAAGTAAACAATATCAGGTGGATTTAAGGATTAAAGTCAAAATTTGAATACTAACACATAGGAGGTTGAGGTTTGCAATTTTTTTTTCTTCCTTTCCTGATTATGACCTCAAACTGGTCTAAATCCTAGAAGAGTGCAATAGGTACTGAGTAAAAAGGTCTTCTTTCTAGCAAAATGACTGAAAAAAGTTATTCTTGCATATTAGATATGGGAGAAGATCTCTATTTTTCTTTTTCATCTCTTTTCTCTCCTGGCTCCACTCTGAAGCCAGGTCCATAGCTGTGGCATTGCTCTGCCACACAGGTGGTGGCACAGGTACCTAAGGCCCCGAAAGAAGGACTCTTGGTCAGAGGGACTAGGAGAAGGAACTAGGACAAATGTCTGAAGAATGTGGGAAGAACGCCCAGTATTTCCCTCTGTCTTATATCAACACTTCACTCTAAAGCTGACTCCGGTTGCGCATGATCGCACATCAGTGCAGAAGGCTAAAGCTCTGAATTATCACATCTTTCTGAACAAAGAAACTGGAAAAAGGGCCCCAGGGCATTCAAGCATGTGGGAGAAATAAAAAAACAGGAGAGCACTAAAAAATGGCATCCCCTAATTCTACTATGAACTAATATAAGTTTTGGGCTTTATTCTAAATTGTGTGTAAACAGAACAGACTCAAAGAAGAGTAGTCTATATTTCAAGAAATGAACTATAACATAAATGACTGCTCAAGTCTCAGACTAAACCTTGAGTACTTCTATGCTATTTGGGTCTGCCTGGTCCCTGACCCAAATAGCATAGAAAAAGCTTTGAAAGCTGAACTCACTGTAAATTGCTGTCCATAGAGGACAAGACAGAACTGTGGTCTGATTGCTTCTCAGGCTTTTGGCTAATAACTGTGGTCTGAAACTAAATAGCCTGATTGCCTGCTAAAACAAATTCTAAAAATCAGCATTCACTAGAAAATTTTAGAAGGATAGTAGTATTAAAAATGCTAAAGATAGGCTCGGCGCCATGGCTCACGCCTGTAATCCCAGCACTTTGGGAGGCCGAGGCGGGCTGATCACCTGAGGTCGGGAACTCAAGACAGGTCTGACCAACATGGAGAAACCCCATCTCTACTAAAAATATAAAATTAGCCATACATGGTGGTGCATGCCTGTAATCCTAGCTACTCGGGAGGCTGAGGCAAGAGAATCACTTGAACCCAGGAGGCAGAGGTTGCAGTGAGCTGAGATCGCACCATTGCACTCCAGCCTGGGCAACAAGAGCGAAACTCCACCTCAAAAAAAAAAAAAAAAAGCTAAAGGTATAATCCAATATTAACATGGCATTTGGAGAACCATGAAAACCTGACCTAAATTCAAGGAAAAATGCAATCAATAGGTATCAATCCTGAGAATATTATACATGTTATAACCATCTTCCATTAGGTAAATGGGACTATGCTTTAAAAGTAATAAAAAGACATTAACATCAAAGAAATTAAACCAACTGCAAAATTACAATATAGAGTACAAAATAAATACAATACTTCAAAGTGAAAATGTACTTTATTGGCTCATTATCAGAATGAAAATGACAGAGGAGAGAGACAGTATACTTGAATACAAATCAGTAGAAATTATCCAATCTGACACTAAAGAGAAAAATTAATCTTAAAATGAAAATCAAGGTTGGGTGCAGTGGCTCATGCCTGTAATCCCGGCACTTCGGGAGGCCGAGGCGGGCGGATCACCTGAGGCCAGGAGTTCGAGACCAGCCTGGCCAACATACTGAAACCCCGTCTCTACTAAAAATACAAAAATTAGCTGGGCATGATAGCGTACCCATGTAATCCCAGCTACTAGGGGGGCTGATGCAGGAGACTTGCTTGAACCCGGGAGACGGAGGTTGCAGTGAGCCGAGATCATGCCACTGCACTCCAGCTTGGGTGACTGAGTGAGACTGTCAAAAAAAAAAAAAAAAAAAAAATCTGCACAGCAAAAGAAACAACAATAAAGTGAAGAGACAACTTACAGAATGGGAGAAAATACTTGCAAACTATACAACTGACAAGGGACTAATAACTAGAATGTATAAGGAGCTCAAATAAGACAATAGTAAAAAAATCATTAAAATGGGCAAAATATCAGAATAGACACACTTCAAAAGAAGATATACACATAGCCAACCGGTAAATGAAAAAGTGTTCAATATCACTAGTCATCAGGAAAATATAAATCAAAACCACAGTGAGCTATCTCACCCCAGTTAAAATGGCTATTATAAAAAAGATAGAAAATAACAAAAGCTGGAGAGAATGTGGAGACGGGAGTGTTCCTGCGCTGTTGGTGCAGATGTAAATTAGTACAGCAACTGTGGAAAGCAATATGAGGGTTCCTCAAAATACTAACATTAGAACTACTATATGGTCTAGCAATTTCACTACTGGATATATATTCAAAAGAAAAGACATCAGCGTATTGAAGAAATATCTGCACTTTTATATTTATTGCAGCACTGTTCACAATAGCTAAGATATGGAATCAACCTAAGTGTCCATCAATAGATGAATGGATAGAAGAAATGTGGTGTAAAGAAAAAAAAAGAAAATGTGGTGTATATGCACAATAGACTATTATTCCCTCATAAGAAGAAAAAAATCTTGTCTTTGGCAACAACATGGATGTAACTGGATGACATTATGTTGAGTGAAATAAGCCAAGAAAAAAAAAGACAAATGTCACATGTTCTCACTCATATATGGGACTGAGAAAAATTTCTATGATGGAGGTAGTGAATAGAATAATGATTCCCAGAAGCTGGGAAGGAGAGTGGGGAGTGGGGACAAAGGGGATGGTTAATGGGCCCCAAAATACAATTAGATATAAGAAATGAGATATAGAGTTCGAGCCTAGCCTGGCCAACATGGTGAAGTCCTGCCTCTACTAAAAATACAAAAAATTAGGGGGGCATGGTTGCAGGCCCCTGTAGTCCCAGCTACTTGGGAGGCTGAGACAGGAGAATCGTTTGAACCCAGGAGACAGAGGTTACAGTGAGCTGAGATCATGCAGCTGCACTCCAGCCTGGGTGACAGAGTGAGACTTCGTCTCAAAAAAAAAAAAAAAAAAAGAAAAGAAAAGAAATGAGATCCAGGGTTTGGTAGCACAGTAGGACTATATAACTATATAATTATATAGCTATAATTGTTAACTAATTATAGTTAACAATTAATTTATTGTATATTTCAAAATAACTAGAAGAGTAGATTTGTGATGTTCACTCTGAATACTCAGAAACGATCAATGTCTGAGGTGATGGATATCCCGATTAGCCAGTTGTGATCATAACACATTGTATGCTTGTATCCAAATATCACAGGTGCCCCACAAATATGTACAACTATTATGTATCCATATATATATATTTTAATTAAGAAAGTGTTTACCAGGGTTTTTCCACCAGCAATGTTAATAAAGTTAAAACTTTTTTTATTTTTTTTTTTTTGGGACAGAGTTTCACTCTTGTTGCCCAGGCTGAGTGCAATGGCATGATCTCAGCTCACTGCAACCTCTGCCTACCCGATTCAAGCGATTCTCCTGCCTCAGCCTCCCGAGTAGCTGGGATTACAGGTGCCCGCCACCACACTCAGCTAATTTTTTTTAATTTTTATTTTTAGTAGGGCACCCACACCACACCTGGCTTATCTTTGTATTCTTAGTAATGAAAGGTTTTCATCATGTTGGCCAGGCTGGTCTCAAACTCCTGACTTCAGGTGATCCACCTGCCTCAGCCTCCCAAAGTGCTGGGATTATATCCATGAGCCACCACACCCAGCCAAGTTAAAACTTCTAAATGTTATTTCCCCTATATTTTCCTGGGACTGAGACATTATAATCCTTTTATCCTTACCTGTAAAAGAGGATCTAGTAATAAGAAACTTCTTGAGCTAAAACTTAGGTAGGGCCAGATGAGACTGTGTTGCTAGAACAAATAATTCCTCCCCATTCTCATCCCACGGATGCTAGCAAATTCCCTTCTCTTCTTGATTGTTGCCTTTCTGAAGAACAAGCTGAGTGAGAATCATGGCTGTGGGTTATGATTCCTTAGCACTTTTCACTATATGAGTCCATGCTTGCATTAATTCCCATAAATGAGAACAAATAAATCCCTCCTGGAATGCGCCGATGGCGGATGGGATGGATATTACTAAACCAACAAAAAGTTGTTTTCAGCTTGGCGCAATAGCTCATGCCTGTAATCCCAGCATGTTGGGAGGCTGAGGCGGGCAGATCACCTGAGGTTGGGAGTTTGAGACCAGCCTGACCAACATGAAGAAACCAAGTCTCTAATAAAAAAACAAAATTAGCTGAGTTTGGTGGCGGGCGCCTGTAATCCTAGGTACTTGGGAGGCTGGGCAGGAGAATCGCTTGAACCTGGGAGGTGGAGTTTGTGGAGAGCCGAGATCGCGCCACTGCACTCCAGCCTGGGCAACAGAGTGAGATTCTGTCAAAAAAAAAAAAAAAAAAAAAAAAAAAACAAAACAACAACGACAAAAACAAAACAAAACAAAAAACAACTTGTCTAGAACCAAATTCCGAAGCTTTATGGTAATTCTTAATGCTAATGATATTTCTGGTACCCATTTAATCAGGACATTTTAATATTTTATTTTATTTTATTTTATTTTGAGAGAGGGTTTCACTCCTGTAGCCCAGGCTGAAGTGCAGTGGTGCGATCTCGGCTCACTGCCACCTCTGCTTCCTGGGCTCAAGCTATTCTTCTGCCTCAGCCTCCCGAGTAGCTGGGACTACAGGCACGTGCCACCATGCCTGGCTAATTTTTCTATTTCTTGTAGAGATGGGCCTTCGCCATGCTGCCCAGGCTGGTCTCCAACTCCTGGGCTCAAGCCATCCACCCACCTTGGCCTCTCCAGGTGCTGGGATTACAGGCATGAGCCACTGTGCCTGGCCACATTTTATTACTCTTTTCCAAATTATGAATAGTTTCAAATTAGCAAAAAGAACAATATAGAATAGCAAAAATAGAATGTCATATGGCTTCAGATATATTTTTAAGACATGAAAGATTACACGCTTTCAGAACACTGCAGACCTATTAGAGACAAATCATTACAATCACAACTGAAGCCCCATGTATCTCCCTTGCTCCATAAAAGAAAGCATTATTGTGATTTCAATGTCTTATTCCCATACATAATTTTATTCTCTTGCTACTGCAGATATGAATCTATAAAAACTATATAGTATTGTTTTACAGATTTCAAATATATATTCTCTGGATGTATTTTTCTTTCAGTATTATGTTTCAAGTTAATGAATGTAACTCCAAAGCATTCTTTTTTATTTTTGAATTTATTTCATTGCATGAATATATTATAATTTATATCTATATTCAAACATTTATGTGGTTCTACTTTTTTGTTCCTATTAATAATGCTGCAGTAAATATATACATGTTTACAGCAATGTTTTCCAAACTATGAATTTTGTCCAACTAGAGGTGAACCACCTTTGCAAAATTGTGACTGACACAGTGAAAGAGATCTAGCTTAACTGACTCCATCTTGCTTCTAACCTCCAAGCTGTCCTTGTTCATTCCTGGGAGTAGGATGAATTAACTTTGGGAGAAACTTAGCATATACTTTATAGTTTAAAAGAAAAAAATAAAAAATAAATAAAAAAAAAATAAAAAAATAAAAAGACATCAGATCATTAAAAATAAAAAAAAAAAAAAAAAAAAAACAAAGATGAGTCCGGGTGCGGTTGCTCACGCCTGTAATCCCAGCACTTTGGGAGGCCTAGGCGAGTGGATCACTTGAGGTCAGGAGTTTGAGACCAGCCTGGCCAACATAGTGAAACCCCGTCTCTACTAAAAATAAAAAAATTAGCCAGGCGTGGTGGTGCATGCCTGTAATCTCAGCTACTCAGGAGGCTGAGGCAGGAGAATCGCTTGAACGCGGGAGGCAGAGGTTGCAGTGAGCCAAGATTGCGCCACTGCACTCCAGCCTGGGTGACAGAGTGCGACTCCATCTCAAAACAAACAAACAAACAAAACAAAAAACAAAAAAGCAAAAACAAAAGCACAGAAAAGGCAAAGACGATAACGGCCCTTTCCCAAGGCAGACCTCCTTCTTGCTTGAGAACTAGATTGCCTTTGTAGGCCCAACATTAGCCATAAGATTAGAAATTATGGTTTAAGAGTCATGCAACTGGAGCTACAGGATTCCAAACCTCCCTAAACTGCTCCTAAGATCAGTGCTTGAGATATTTTGCAGACCCTGCGCTTGATGGATCAGCTGTCACCACCCAGATCGCTCATCTGATCTTGTGGCCCTCACCCAGGAACCGAATAAGAGCAAGAAGACAGCTCCGACTCCCTATGATTTCATCCCTGACCAATCAGCACTCCTGGCTTCTTGGCTTCCCCTCACCCACCAAGCTGTCCTTAAAAACTCTGCTCCCAGAATGCTCTGGGAGACTTGAGTAATAACAAAATTTGGAGTAATAACAAAAATTTTTTTTAAAAAAATGGAGATTTGAATAATAACAAAATTCTGGTCTCCTGCACAGCTGGCTCTATGTGAATTACTGTTTGTCTATTGTAATTCCCCTGTCTTGAGAAATCGGCTCTGTCTAGGCAGTGGACAAGGTGAACCCACTGGGTGATTACAGGTGGTTGAGACCCATTAATAAATAATAAAATTCCTGCAGTATATTGAGACGAACATTTTTTTGAAGAGCTAAATGGAATAGAATACAATACAAAATTTCAGGGTATACCAGACATACAAAGGTAACTATAATTTAATAGAGCTTTTGATTTACTAATGTGCAAATGTGTATGGGCATGTACTGGGACCCACGTAAAATATTTTTACTTATTATGGCTGTGGTCAAAATGTATGAATAAAACTCCTATGGTTTACTTCCAAAAAAGGGGAATTCCTCGGTTTTGGTATGTATATCTTAAACTATACCAGAAGTTTCAGAATCACCTTTCAAATTGATTATATACAATTATTCTCCTCAGCATTTTTTAAACATTTCCACATCTCCACACTATGTTTTTTCTTGGAGTAAAATATGCATACAGAAAAGTACACCTAGTATAACGTAGATCTCAATTCATTTTTATAAACTTAACTTATCTGTGCAAATAGATAAGTTACTTGTGCAAATAAGTAACTATGAAAATAATTACCTGTGCAAATAAGTAACTTACTTACCTGTGCAAACAGGTAAGTAAAATTCTCTCTGGGGGCAGCTGTGCTGGCTAATGAAAAGGAGGCCTATATACCTTGTTAAACGACAATTAACAATAGCCACAGTCATTTGCATATATGCGCTTTTCTAAATGAGGGAATAAATTATTGCTGGTGTTGTCTGGGGAAGAGTCTCCTATTGTTTGGCAGGTCAAATTATGCAAAATATTTTTATAAACATTAATAACTTAGAGAACTTACGTAAGTTTAACATGCCAGATGGCAAGTAGGGCATAATAATCTTCGGTTTTGCCACATGACTAATTCAGGGGACTTTGAACCAGCAGGGAATAGGACAGCATGGAAATCTACCTAGTCTATCATTCCTAGTAATTTAGGGGAGTGAGTTTTAAAACAAAACCCTATTTATTTTTTGTAAAACATTTGGTATACCAGTGACCATCAAGTGTTGGAGCACTCAACAACCTCACTAACATGTCATAATCCCTTATCAGTTATCAATTCAGAGGACAGTGAAACAATTTTACCCAGGACTTGTTAGGAAAATAGTCTGACCCTGAGGCTAAAGAATTTTATCAGCCAAAGAGATTTTGCATGAGCTTGGACAATCCAAGTCTTGATGGAAACCACAGACCAAATAAAACTTGCCCCTTAAACCTTTCCTTTTCAAAAAACTAAAAATTCTGAGAGCCCAATAATGCTCCCAAATCCTCTCTGTGAATCTGAGAGCGCACATAACATGGAGTTGCTTACAGACACAAACCTTACCTGGTGAAATGGGTCACAGGAACATAGCTGCAAATGGATCTTGTCCCACTTGTCTGAACGAGCCTTGGTCAGAAGGAAAATTACATGGTTTCAAATTTGAAGTGGATCATATGGATTTATTTATTATACATATATCTATGCCTATATCGTTAGCCGTATCTATAAATATATGTAAAAATGTATCTTTTAAATTGCAGTTGTTGTGATAGCAATACATAGAAAGCTAATAAAAGACTACAGATTGAAACTGTCAGGCTATTTAAGGCTTGAGGTAAAAACATTTAGCTGCTTATAGACTCAAAGTAAAGTCAGACTGTGATATCCTTTATGATAGGGAAGATAATATTCAACATAATGGTGCCAAGTGAACCCCATGATTAAGTAGAGCTTCCAGAAATGGTTAATGTAGCCACCATCCTCAATGTTTTTGAAGATCTAGTGCTACCTGATCACTGTCTCTGACTCCTGAGACCCTGTAAAAGAAACTCATGCCTGCTCCTCCCTTCCTTCCTTGGGAAATGTATCACAGAACCACCCTGATCACCCCAGTCTTCCTAATATACAATGAGTAGTTTTGATCACTCTGAAGCACGTATCTCCAGTGGCAAAAATACTTGAAAGCAGTTCTTTGGGTGAGAACTCTGAGAACAGTGAAGGGTCCATTAGGGTTTGGAATTATCTGATATAAGAGTTGAGGAACAAAAGTACTGATAGGAAGGTGTATCATGAAAGAGTAAGGACTTATGTTAAGCATTTCCGAAATCCCTGATGATGAATATCATCATTTTTTTTTCTTCATAAACCTAAAAATCTCTCATAAATTTGGTGGGAATGTATCCCAAGATAGATGCTGCAAAATATCCAGATTTTTTTTTCTAATTTAATTGAGATAAATAGAGCTTAATAGTAATGAAGTGCTAAAAATGCACTGTCCCAGTAGGAAAGATTTTTGGAGGCCTGGTTTGAAGGATACAAGGGCACTAAGACCTGTTCTTTAGACTCAAGCGCCATCTTGTGGATTCTGACTATAATGAAGCTAACATGCTCCTTAGCAGCCCCATTTTTTTTCTTAGAGCAGAATAAAACCCCATTGTACCTGATATCTGGCAGGATTTGATCTTCACAGGTCATGGGATTTTACCATTCAGAAAAAGATTGAGAAAAGTAGTTTTGTCTGAGGAATACAAGCGTGGTATTATTTTATTCTAGCCACACCTGCTGAGTGGGGGACCAATTTGTAACAGGGCATCAGCAATGAACCCAAATGTTTTCTTGTTTATGCAGGAGTATTCTTCTTTTGGTGCAACAAATATGAACATTGTATAGTTATCTGTGTTTACTTGTTTTTTGTTTTGTTTTGTTTTGTTTATTTTATTTATTTATTTTTTTGAGACGGTGTCTTGCTGTGTCACCCGGGCTGGAGTGCAGTGGCGTGATCTTGGCTCACTGCAAGCTCCACCTCCTGGGTTCAAGCAATTCTCCTGCCTCAGCCTCCTGAGTAGCTGGGATTACAGTCCTGCACCTCCATGCCTGGCTAATTTTGTATTTTTAATAGAGACAGGGTTTCTCCGTGTTGGTCAGGCTGGTCTCGAACTCCCGACCTCAGGTGATCCGCCTACCTTGGCCTCCCAAAGTACTGGGATTACAGACGTGAGCCACCGCGCCCAGCCTGTTTTGTTTTAAATAAAGATGGGGTCTCACCACGTTGCACAGGCTGATCTTGAATTCCTGGCCTCAAGCTATCCTCTGACCTTGGCCTCCCAAAGTGTTAAGATTACAGGCCTCCACAACCTGGCGGATTTTATTTGTTAATGGTGAGATTTGTTTTTTTTGAGATGGAGTCTTGCTCTTGTTGCCCAGGCTGGAACGCAATGGTGTGATCTCAGCTCACTGCAACCTCTGCCTCCTGGGTTCAAGTGATTCTCCTGCCTCAGCCTCCCAAGTAGCTGGGATTACAGGTGCCCGACACCATGCCCGGCCTACTTTGGATTTAGTCATCAAATCAGTGTATCTTTACTGTATCTCTTAGAGCATGGTAAGACAAGTGCTCAACCACTTATGCAGTTCAAAAGCATTTTTAAGGCTGGGCGGGATGACTCATACCTATAATCCCAGCACGCTGGGAGGCCAAGGTGGATGGATCACTTGAGGTCAGGAGTTTGAGACCAGCCTGGCCAACATGGGGAAACCCCATTTCTACTAAAAATACAAAAATTAACCGGGTGTGATGGTGGGCACCTGTAATCCCAGCTACTGGGGAGGCTGAGGCAGGAGAATCACTTGAACCTGGGAGGCAGAGGTTGCAGTGAGCCAACAGCATGCCACTGCACTCCAGCTGGGGTGACCGTGAGATTCTGTTTCAAAAAATAAAATAAAATAAAAATAAATAAATAAACAAAAGTGTGTTTAAGAGCAAACACTATAGTGAGAAGCTTACTAAAAAGAAATGATATATTATGGACAGTGTTTTAACATTTTCAGCAAATATACAAATGTGAACATTTTCATTATGCAGTCTGTAAGGACCTCTTTTAAAAGATGTTGGGCATGAAGGACCTGTTTTAAAAGATGATGGGCAGTTTTGTTTTGTAATGGAGATTCTGAAACCACGAAGTATTACACTATGTATGATTTGAATCTACCCAGCAATTCAATGAATGTCTCAAACTATATTGCCCATACATTAAAGAAGTTTGGCAAGAATTTTTAAAGTATGAATTATTGACAAAAATTAATAAAAATTCTTAACTCTTGAAATTCAGAGATTAACGTTTCTTGTCTGTGTTTCAAAATCATATGATGAGCACCTCACAGGTAGACAAATTGAAAATGATCCTAAACTTTTGACCCAGCATGGAAAAGTTGATATTCACAGACAAAAATGTTTAACATTTGCTTTACCACTGTGGTGATTGTAAACCTTAGTTTACATACATTATTAAGGTTTTCTATTTTGTTCCATTGTAATGATGCTTCAAACACTTCTTTCTGATTTTTGAGTTCTATAGTTGATCTTGACACATCATTTGATGAATACTGGCTAAATTATGAAATTGTGGAAGAAGCTATTACAAAAAATTTGTTACAAAAAGTTTTTTAAAAGTGCAAATAACATATTATCATAAGTTTCAGAGAAAATGCTAATGCTACATTTGTTGGAGCTTCCTGTACAGACTTTACAACATATAGGACTATACAACTCTGTTACAACTTTTCAACTCTACAACTGTACAATACTGTTAGAACTTTGTACAGAGTCTCAGACAGAATTCATGGAAAACCTCACTGCAACATTCAATACAAATAACCTTGTTCCTATTAATAGTGTGAACATGGAATTTGTAGAAAGTCCATTGAACAAATCATCCATTTAAAAAATGCTTTCGACCGGGCGTGGTGGCTCACGCCTGCAATCCCAGCACTTTGGAAGGCCTAGGTGGGTGGATCACCTGAGGTCAGGATTTCCAGATCAGCCTGGCTAACATGGTGAAACCCCATCTCTACTAAAAATACAAAAAATTAGCCGGGTGTGGTGGCAGGCACCTGTAATCCCAGCTACTCAGGAGGCTGAGGCAGGAGAATCTCTTGAACTGGGGAGGCGTAGGTTGCAATGAGCTGATCACGCCACTGCACTCCAGTCTGGGCGACAGAGAAAGAGTCTGTTTCAAAAAAAAAAAAAAAAAAAAAGCTTTCTCCAAGGCTGTTTATGCTGAAGCCATATATGGTTGTTCTTTGCAGTGAGTGCCTTTTCGTATTCTCATTAAGTTTCACATGGGCCAAAAGTAGTCATACCTTAACCTCAACATCATTTACATTATTCAAAATTTATTAGTCAAAGGGAACAAAAAACACATCATTATTTTCCATTTAACATAATTTTCTGGCAGGATTTTTTGTAGAATTGGTATTATCACTTCCATAAATGTTGGAATTCATTCATAAAGCCACCTGCCTGGGTCTGGAGTTTCCTAGCTGGCATTTTGAACTGATTTTAATTTATTTATTAAGTAAGTGGCTACTCAAATAATCTTTTTCTTCTGAATTGGCTTTGTTAATTTGTGGCTTTTGGTGTCACATTTATGTTGTCACATTTATTAGCATAACATTTTATGATATTTATTATCTTTTTTTACTATCTGTAAGATGTGAAATAATGTCCCTTCTCCATTTTCTGATATTGGCAATTCTGCATCTTCTTGCTTTTTTTTCCCCTAATTAATTTGGCTAAACATTTATCAAGTCCATGATGAAGAACCAACTTTTGGTTTCACTATTTTTTTCTATTGAGCACACTCTAGTTTATTAATTTTTATTTGTCACTATTTTCTTTCTTGTGCTCACTTCAATTTATTTTGCTCTTCTTTTCCTATATTTTTAAGACTATATCTTGGTCATTTATCTGAGGCATTTTTTTTCTAATATAAGCATTTAAAACTAAATTTCTTTCAAGGACTATTTTACCTACATGCCTCAAATTTTGCTATCTTGTATATTCAGTTTTATTCAGTTAAAATGGTTGCCAGGTTTCCTGGTGATTTCTATTTCGAGCTGTAATTTATTTAGGATTGTGTGATTTTCTTTAAAATATTTTGAGTTTTTTCATACATTGCAGTCAGAAAACATAGTATGATTTGAATCCTTTTAAAGATATTGAATCTTTCTTTTTGGCACATAATGTGGTCTTTCATGGTACATGTTGTGTTATACACTGAGAAAGAAGTTTATTTTTAAATCCATGCAATGTCTTATTGTTAATTCATTCCATGCCACTTAGTTTAAGTTGGTTGGTAATGTTTTCCTTTTTTTTTTTTTTCTGAGATGGAATCTCGCTGTGTCACCCAGGCAGGGTTGCAATGGTGTGATCTCGGCTCACTGCCACCTCCACCTCCCAGATTCAAGCAATCCTCCTAC
Source organism: Pongo pygmaeus (assembly GCF_028885625.2). Lineage (NCBI taxonomy): Eukaryota > Metazoa > Chordata > Mammalia > Primates > Hominidae > Pongo > Pongo pygmaeus. The sequence goes on along the minus strand of NC_072380.2, from coordinate 40,234,948 downwards.
CTAACCTCCTGAGTAGCTGGGATTACAGGCCCTTGCCACCATGCCCAGCTAATTTTTGTATTTTTAGTAAAGACGGGGTTTCACCATGTTGGCCAGGCTGGTCTCAAACTCCTGACCTCAGGTGATCCACCTGCCTTAGCCTCCCAAAATGCTGGGCTTACAGGCATGAGCCACTCCACCTGGCTGATAATGTTTTTCAAATGTTCTACATATTTGGTTATTTTTTTCTATTTTTTCTACTAATTCCTGGGAGAGAATGTGGGAATTAATCTCTAAGTATTGTGAATTTGTCTATTTCTCTTTTCAGTTCTCTTTGTTTTCATTTCATGCATGTTGGAGCTTTGTTATTAGTTGCATGCACATTTTGCATTATTATGGCTGCTTGATAAATTTATCCCTTTATGATTGCAGAAGTACTTCTTGAAATATTCTTGTCTTTAAGTTCACTTTGTGTGCCATGAATATAGCCACCACTGTTCATTATTTTTGTTTGCGTGGTGTATATTTTTCCATCTTTTTACTTTCATTCTTTCTCTGTCTTTATATTTAAAATAGGGGTTTTTTTTTTGTAGAAAACATGCAATTTTGTCTTGCTTTTCTTAATTCATTTTGATAATATCTGTTTTATAATTGAAAAATTTGGGAAGTGCATCTCACAGACCAAATCTTGGCTACTATTTGTATTTTTTTTTAACACAGCCACATTCATTTATTTCTGTATTGTCTGTGGCTTTTTAAATATTATGATGACAGAGTTGAAGAGTTGCAATAGAGATTATATGGCCCACAAGCATAAAAGTAAATGATTTGGTGCACTTTTTAAAAGAGATGCCTTTGGCTGCAACATGAAATTTTAGATTGGCAGTTATTTTCCTTTTAGCCATTAAGATTTCATATAGTTGTCTTTTCCCATCTCTGGCATTCATGGTTTTCTAAACAGAAATTTGCTGTCATTCTTGTATTTGCAATTTGGAAGCAAGGTGAATTTTCATTTTTGACTTATTTTAACATTTTCCTATCACTTGTTTTCAGCAATTGGATTATGATAGGCTGAGGTGAAAATTTTTCTCTGTGGTTATTCTTCTTGGAATTCACTGAGGTTCTTGAATGTGGAGTTTGTAGTTCAAATGCTGGGAAATTTTCAGCCAGTATTGCATCAAATATGTTTCCTGTTTCCCCTCCTCTGCCTCAAGGACTCCAGTTACTCAAGTTTGATTACTTGATGTTGTCCTAGAGGTTAATGACTGCGATGATTTGAACTTGTTCCCCAAAGTTCACATGTTGAAAACATATGCAACAGTGTTGAGTTTAATAGGTAATTAGGTTGTGAGGGATCTGCCCTCATAAATAAATTAATATCATCATCCTATGTGAGTGGGTTTGTTATTGTGAGAGTGGTTTTGTAATAAAAGTAAGTTTGGCTCTCTCTTGCTCTTTCTCTTGCCATGAGGTGCATTCCACCATGTTATGACAGCACAAAGGCCCTAGCAAGATGCAGGCCCCACCATCTTGGACTTCCCAGCCTCCAAAAGAGTGAAAAATACCTTTTTTTCCTTCATAAATTACCTGGTGATTGGTATTCTGTTACAGCACAAAACAGACTAAGACACAACATTAGGTCATTCTTTTATTGTTTCTTTTCCTCTCTGTGTGTTTCATTTTGGGTCATTTTTATGGCCATATCTTCAAGTTCCCATATATTTTTTCCTACAGTTTCTAATATGTTGTTAATCTTCCTTAGTTATTTTAAATGTTTTATTTTCTAATCACTAGAAGTTCCATTTGATGGATTTTTTTCCATTTATCTCATGATCATGTTCATATATATATATATAGAGAGAGAGAGGGAGAGAGAGAGAGAGGTATTTTTTTTTTTTTTGAGATGGAGTTTTGCTTTTCCTGCCCAGGTTGGAGTGCAATGGCATGATCTCAGCTCATGACAACCTCCACCTCCTGGGTTCAAGCAATTCTCCTGCCTCAGCCTCCCAAGTAGCTGGGAATACAGGCATGCACCACCACACCCAGCTAATTTTGTATTTTTAGTAGAGACAGGGCTTCTCCATGTTGGTCAGGCTTGTCTTGAACTCCCAACCTCAGGTGATCCACCTGCCTTGGCCTCTCAAAGTGCTGGGATTATAGGTGTTAGCCACTGCACCTGGCCCATGTTCATATTTTTAAAATATTGAGCATATGTATAATATTTATGATAGTTGTTTGAAAGTCTTCATCTATTCTACCATTTTTGTCATTTATGAAAAAATTCTATTTTTTGTGTATAAGTCACACTTTTTTGCTTCTCTGTTAGACATAACATTTCATTGAATGCTGGATATTGCAAATTTGTGTTGTTGACTGCTGAATATTAATGTATTCCTTTGAAAGGTGTTAGACTGTTTTTCCTGCATGAAGTTAAGCTCCTAATGGCTAACTTTTATTTTTTTCAAGATTTACTTTTAAGCTCATTAAGGTGGTTTCAGATTCTATTATTGGTCTGGTAAGATTTTTCCAAGGACTCTACATAATACCTCCTATTTAATGATATTTAATGATGAGAGGTGAAGCTGGCTGGGCTTCTGGGTTGGGTGGGGACTTGGAGAACTTTTCTGTCTAGCTAAAGGATTGTAAACACACCAGTCAGTGCTCTGTATCTAGCTAAAGGTTTGTAAACACACCAATCAGCACTCTGTAAAAACGCACCAATAAGTGCTCTGTGTCTAGCTAAAGGTTTGTAAATGCACCAATCAGCACTCTGTTAAAATGAACCAATCAGCACACTGTTAAAATGAACCAATCAGCACTCCATAAAATGGACCAATCAGTGCTCTGTAAAATGGACAATCAGCAGGAGGTGGGTAGGGCCAAATAAGGGAATAAAAGCTGGCCACCCGAGCCAGCAGCAGCAACCTGCTCGGGTCCCCTTCCATGCTGTGGAAGCTTTGTTCTTTTGCTCTTCACAATAAATCTTGCTGCTGCTCACTCTTTGGGTCCACACTACCCTTATGAGCTGTAACACTCACTACGAAGGTCTGCGGCTTCACTCCTGAAGTCAGCAAGACCACAAACCCACTGAAAGGAAGAAACTCCAGACACATCTGAACATCTGAAGGAACAAACTCCGAACACACTATCTTTAAGAACCATAACACTCACCGCGAGGGTCCGCAGCTTCATTCTTGATGTCAGTGAGACCAAGATCCCACTGGAAGGAGCCAATTCCAGACACATTTTGGCAACCACGAAGGGACTATTGCATATCGCCAAGCAGTGAGTACCATCGGACCCCTTTCGCTTGCTATTCTGCCCTATTTTTCCTTAGAATTTGGGGGCTAAATACCGAACACCTGTCGGTCAGTTAAAAGCAACTAGCACAGCCACTGGACTAAAGACACAGGTGTCAGGCTTTCTGGGAAAGGGCTCTCTAACAACCCCCGACTCTTCGGAGTTGGAGCATTGGTTTGCCTGGAACCAACTTCCACTTTTCCTGTACTTCTCGGCTGAGCTGAGGGTGGACAGAGAGGAAAGCCATTCAGCTCCAGGGTCCCGACAAGAAGTTGGTTGACCTTGCGGCCATGAGCAGAACTCTCAAAGTCATGTCACCCAAGCGAGACTCGCCTATCTATCCTATCTATCCTGACCCTTGCCTCCTGGGTCCTAATGCCTGTCAGACAAACTTCCTCTTGCCTCTTTTCTCCAAGGATAGTCCTGCTGCTAAAAACCACTCCCTGTCTCTGGTGCTTTTCTAGTTTCTCCTGTAAGAATGATTTCTAGTATAAACTTCAGGACTCTGTTACCTTCTTTAGGCACCTGGGCTCACCAATCAGAAAGACATAATTTTTGCCCAAAGCTTCATTGTAGGGGGGACTAGCTGGAATTTTAGGATCCCTCCTCAGATAAGCAGGCCTAACAAAAGCTATTTCTGAAGCTAGGATATGGGGAGCCTCAGAAATTATATCCTTCCTATTCATATAAGTGGGGACAAAAGGCATAACTCTTCCAACTCTAGAGATCCCTTCCCTCCCTCAGGATATGGCCCTCCACTTCATTTTTGGGTCATAACATCTTTATAGGACACAAGTAAAGTCCCCATACCAACAGGAGAATGCTTAGGACTCTAACAGGTTTTCAAGAATGTGTTGGTAAGGGCCACTAAATCCGATTTTTCTTCATCCTCTTTGTGGTCTAGGAGGACAGGAAAGGGTGCAGGCTTTCAAGGATGCATCAGTAAGGGCCACTAAATCTGACCATCCTCGGTCCTCCTTGTGGTCTAGGAGGAAAACTAGTCTTTCTGCTGCTGTGTCGGTGAGTGCAACTATTCCAATCAGCAGGGTCCAGGGACCGTTGTGGGTTCTTGTGTGGGGGGGAGAAACAAACAAACCAAAGCCATGGGCGGTTTTGTCTTTCAGATGGGAAACACTCAGGCATCAACAGGCTCACCCTTGAAATGCATCCTAAGTCATTGGGACCAATTTGACCCACAAACCCTGAAAAAGAGGTGGCTCATTTTTTTCTGCACTATGGCCTGGCCCCAATATTCTCTCTCTGATGGGGAAAAATGGCCACCTAAGGGAAGTATAAATTATAATACTGTCCTGCAGCTTGACCTTTTCTGTAAGAGGGAAGGTGATAAAGTGAAATACCTTATGTCCAAGTTTTCTTTTCATTGAAGAATACAAAACTACACCAAGCTTGCAATTTACATCCCACAGGAGGACCTCTCAGCTTACCCCCATATCCTAGCTTCCCTATAGCTTCCCTTCCTATTAATGATAAGCCTCCTCTAATCTCCCTTGCCCAGAAGGAAGTAAGCAAAGAAATCACCAAAGGACCACAAAACCCCCCAGGCTATCGGTTATGTCCCCTTCAAGCTGGGGGGGGGGGAGTTTCACCTAATGCCAGTACATGTCCCCTTCTCCCTCTCTGATTTAAAGCAGATCAAGGCAGACCTGGGGAAGTTTTCAGATGATCCTGATAGGTATATAGATGTCCTACAGGGTCTAGGGCAAACCTTCAATCTCATTTGGAGAGATGTCATGCTATTGTTAACTCAAACCCTGGCCTTTAATGAAAAGAATGAGGCTTTAGCTGCAGCCCGTGAGTTTGGAGATACCTGGTATCTTAGTCAAGTAAATGATAGAATGACAGCTGAAGAAAGGGACAAATTCCCTACCAGTCAGCAAGCCATCCCCAGTATGGATTCCCACTGGGACCTCGACTCAGATCATGGGGACTGGAGTTGCAAACATCTGTTGACCTGTGTTCTAGAAGGACTAAGGAGAATTAGGAAAAAGCCCATGAATTATTCAATGATGTCCACCATAACTAAGAGAAAGGAAGAAAATCCTTCTGACTTCCTCGAGCAGCTACTGGAGGCCTTAAGAAAATATACTCCCCTGTCACCTGACTCACTCAAGGGTCAGTTGATTCTAAAAGATAAGTTTATTACCCAATCAGCTGCAGATATCAGAAGAAAGCTCCAAAAGTGAGCCCTGGGCCCTGAACAAAATCTGGAGGTATTAATAAACCAGGCAACCTCGGTGTTCTATAATAGGGACCAACAGGAACAGGCACAAAAGGAAAAGCAAAATCAGAGAAAGGCCGCAGCCTTAGTCATGGCCCTCAGACAAACAAACCTTGGTGGTTCAGAAGGGACAGAAAATGGAGCAGGCCAATCACCCAGTAAGGCTTGTTATCAGTGTGGTGTACAAGGACACCTTAAAAAAGATTGTCCAATGAGAAACAAGCTGCCCCTTCGCCCATGTCCACTATGCCAAGGCAATCACTGGAAGGCACACTGCCCCAGAGAACAAAGGTTCTCTGGGCCAGAAGCCTCCAACCAGATGATCCAACAACAGGACTGAGGGTGTCTGGGGCAAGCATCAGCTCATATCATCACCCTCACTGAGCCCCGGGTACATTTAACCATTGAGAGCCAGGAAATTGACTTCTTCCTGGACACTGGCGTGGCCTTCTCAGTGTTAATCTCCTGTCCTGGATGACTCTTCTCAAGGTCCGTTACCATCTGAGGAATCCTGGGACAGCCTGTAACCAGGTATTTCTCCCAACTCCTCAGTTGTAATTGGGAGACTTTGCTCTTTTCACATGCCTTTCTTGTCATGCCTGAAAGCCCCACACCCTTATTAGGGAGGGATATATTAGCCAAAGCTGGAGCTATTATCTACATGAATATGGGGAACAAGTTACCCATTTGTTGTCCCTTACTTGAGGAGGGAATCAAACCTGAAGTCTGGGCATTGGAAAGACAATTTGGAAGGGCAAAAATTCCCACCCATTCCAAATCAGACTAAAAGACCCCACCACTTTTCCTTATCAAAGGCAGTATCCCTTAAGGCCTGAAGCTCATAAAGGATTATAGGATATTGTTAAACATTTAAAAGCTCAAGGCTTAGTAAGGAAATGCAGCAGTCCCTGCAACACCCCAATTCTAGGAGTACAAAAACTGAATGGTCAGTGGAGACTAGTGCAAGATCTTAGACTAATCGATGAGGCAGTAATTCCTCTGTATCCAGTCGTACCCAACCCCTATACCCTGCTCTCTCAAATACCAGAAGAAGCAGAATCATTCACGGTTCTGAACCTCAAGGATGCCTTCTTCTGTATTCCTCTGCACTCTGACTCCCAGTTTCTCTTTGCCTTTGAGGATCCCACAGACCACACATCCCAACTTACATGGACAGTCTTGCCCCAAGGGTTTAGGAATAGCCCTCATCTGTTTGGTCAGGCACTGGCCCAAGATCTAGGCCACTTCTTAAGTCCAGGCAATCTGGTCCTTCAGTATGTGGATTATTTACTTTTGGCTACCAGTTCAGAAGCCTCATATCAGCAGACTACTCTAGATCTCTTGAACTTTCTAGTTAATCAAGGGTACAAGGCATCTAGGTCAAAGGCCCAGCTTTGCCTACAGCAGGTCAAATATCTAGGCCTAATCTTAGCCAGAGGGACCAGGGTGCTCAGCAAGGAATGAATACAGCCTAGACTGGCTTATCCTCACCCTAAGACATTAAAACAGTGGTGGAGGTTCCTTGGAATCATGGGGATTTGCCGACTATGGATCCCCGGATACAGTGAGATAGCCGGGCCCCTCTATACTCTAATCAAGGAGACCCAGAGGGCAAATACTTATCTAGTAGAATGGGAACCAGGGGCAGAAACAGTCTTCAAAACCTTAAAGCAGGCCCTAGTACAAGCTACATCTTTAAGCCTTCCCACAGGACAAAACTTCTCTTTATATGTCAGAGAGAGAGCAGGGATAGCTCTTGGAGTCCTTACTCAGACTCGTGGGACAACCCCACAACCAGTGGCATACCTAAGTAAGGAAATTGATGCAGTAGCAAAAGGCTGGCCTCACTGTTTATGGGTAGTTGTGGCAGTGGCCGTCTTAGTGTCAGAGGCTATCAAAATAATACAAGGAAAGGATCTCATTGTCTGGACTACTCATGATGTAAATGGCACACTAGGTGCCACAGGAAGTTTATGGCTATCAGACAACCTTTACTTAGATACCAGGCGGTACTTCTTGAGGGACCTGTGCTTCAAATACATATGTGCATGGCCCTCAACCCTGCCACCTTTCTCCCAGAGGATGGGGAATCCATCGAGCATGACTGCCAACAAATCATAGTCCTGATTTATGCCACCCAAGATGATCTCTTAGAAGTCCCCTTAGCTAATCCTGACCTTAACCTATATACCAATGGAAGTTCATTTGTGGAGAATGGGATATGAAGGACAGGTTATGCCATAGCTAGTGATGTAACCAAACTTGAAAGTAAGCCTCTGCCCCCTGGGACCAGCACCCAGTTAGCAAAACTAGTGGCACTTACCTGAGCCTTAGAACTGGGAAAGAGAAAAAGAATAAATGTGTATACAGATAGCAAGCATGCTTATCTAATCCTACATGCCCATGCTGCAATATGGAAAGAAAGAGAGTTCCCAACCTCTGGGGGAACCCCCATTAAATACCACGAGGAAATTATGGAGTTACTGCACACAGTGCAAAAACCCAAGGAGGTGGCAGTCTTATACTTCCAAAGCTATCAGAAAGATGAAGGAGAAAAGGCAGAAGGACACCGTTGGGCAGATGCTGAGGCCAAAATTGCTGCCAGGAAGAACCTCCCATTAGAAATACCTACAGAAGGACCCTTGGTATGGAACAACCCTCTCCAAGAGATTAAGCCCCAGTATTCCCCAACTGAAGCAGAATGGGGACTTTCGCGGAGGCATAGTTTTCTCCCCTTAGGATGGTTAATGACAGAAGGAGGAAAGGTACTTATACCCAAAGCCAGCCAGTGGAAAATACTTAAAAACCCTCCACCAAACTTTTCATATGGGTATTGAAAACACTCATCAAATGGCCAAATCCCTATTTACAGGGCCAAATTTCCTCCGGACTATCTGACAGGTAGTCAAAGCCTGTGAGATGTGCCAAAGGGGTAATCCCTTGGTGCATCATAAGCCCCCTTTGGGGGAGCAAACAATAGGTCACTATCCTGGAGAGGACTGGCAGTTAGACTTCACCCATATGCTTAAGTCAAAGGGATTTCAAAACTTGTTTGTCTGTGTTGATACTTTTACAAATTGGATAGAAGCTTTCCCCTGCAAGACAGAGAAGGCTCAGGAAGTGATTAAAGTCCTAACTCATGAAATAATTCCTAGATTTGGGCTTCCTCAAAGATTACAGACTGACAATGGTCCAGCTTTTAAAGCCACAATAACTCAGGGAATTTCCAGGGCGCTGGGATAGAATATCACCTTCACTGCGCCTGGAGGCCACAATCCTCAGGCAAGATTGAGAAGGCCAATGAAACACTCAAGAGGCACTTAAGGAAACTAACACAAGAAACTCATCTCCTATGGCCTACTCTTTTGCTCATGGCCTTGTTGAGAATCCAAAATTCTCCCCACAAAATGGGGCTCAGTCCATATGAAATGCTGTATGGACGACCTTTTCTCACAAATGACCTCCTACTTGATCAGAAAATGGCCAGCTTGGTCAAAGATATAACTTCCTCAGCAAAATATCAACAAAACCTTAAAAACCTACCTGAAGGATGTCACAGAGAAAAGGGAACAGAGTTGTTTCAACCAGGAGATCTAGTGTAGGTCAAATCTTTCCCCTCTACCTCCCCATCTATGGACTCTGTGGGAAGGACCATACTCGGTAATCCTCTCTACCCCCACTGCAGTTAAGGTGGCAGGAGTGGAGTCTTGGATTCACCATACCCGAGTTAAATTTTGGACACCCCCTGAGGAACCTATAGGACTGTCAGCTCAGGAGTCCCAAGATCAGCCAGACCAGCCTCGATAAACCTGAGAACCATTGGAGGACTTGCATCTCCTGTTTCAGAAGGAAACATCCCAGACTAAAAAGGCTCCTACCACTGATCCTGAAGAAAAACTCCATCCTCCTTAAAAAAGATAAGTGAAAACCTACATAATCTTTATCTTTAACACCACTCCTTATCCCTTTAATGGAATCCTTTTACTATTTCATTATATTATTAAGCAGCATACTAACCATACTCTTTGTGATAGGGCTATATACTGTAGTTCGTGCTGGGATGAAAATCCTAATCACATCAACCTTATTTCTATCTTCCTTCCTTCTGACAGTAATTTACTCCTACTTTTAACTCAGCCTGGATAAAATGATCTCGTCTTCCAGAGCACCCTCTTTACCTTCCTATTTACTCTTTGCTTACCTATCCCTCCTGCTTCCTTGGATACTTCATACAATCACCCCTCCCTTTCCACTAGCTCCTAATTGCGTCTACAAGACTCTCAACTTAACCCACTCTCTGTTAAACCAGTCCAATCCTTCCCTGGCAAATGACTGTTGGCTTTGTATCTCTCTATCAACCTCTGCTTACGTTGCCACTCCCATTCCCACAAAAAATTGGGTCTTTACCAACTTAACCTACCACCCTCACTATGAAGGAAAAGACCCTTTCTGACTTCTAAATATGCAATCATTAGCCAACTTCCCCATCTCTGATAGGGCCAAGAATACCCTAACAAGATGTGCAATCCAACTTTTACATTCTTACATTTCCAAACTCACCTATTACACAAGCAATGAAAAGCCCATACACGGCCCTGTTACTACGAATACCATCTTAACTTTCCAAGCCCCTTTATGCATCCAACGCAACCTGTTATCAGGCCGCCCCTGGGGCACCTACTACCCCATCAGTGTAATTACACTCTACAACTTCAAGCCCCAACTGATCATAGTAACTTCCGAGTCACCCAAAGAGCTCCATTCAGATGGCTTGTCCGCTTCTCAGGGCCCCCAAAAATCATCACCTCCTCCCTGCTTAAGAAACAGTCCAGATTTTATAATGGCAAACCTACTCCCTGCATGAACATTCACTCCTGGACCCCTTGCAGCAGCATCCCCACCACTAATGAATGCCTTCTCATCCCTTCTTTCAATCACTCTCTTGAATGGTTCCTAGTAGATACAAAACAGTTTTTTCTCCAATGGGAAAATAGAACACAGGGAGCCACTCAGTTTGCTCCCAACCCTCCTTTCCAGCTGCTCACCAGAGCTACCTTGGCAAGTACTCTAGGAGTATGGGAAAATGAAAACAACAAAGTCACACACCTTTTTAACATACACAACCAGTTCTGTCTACCCAGCCAAGGTATATTCTTATGTGGAACGTCGACCCATATCTGCCTCCCCACTAACTGGACAGGCACCTGCACCTTAGTCTTTCTAAGTCCCAACATTAACATTGCCCCAGGAAATCAGACCCTATCGGTACCCCTCAAAGCTCAAGTCCATCAGTGCAGAGCCATACAACTAATACCCCTACTTATAGGGTTGGGAATGGCTACTGCTACAGGAACCAGAATAGCTAGTTTATCTATTTCATTATCCTACTACCGCATACTCTCAAAGGATTTCTCAGACGGTTTGCAAGAAATAACGAAATCTATCCTTACTCTACAATCCCAAATAGACTCTTTGGTAGCAGTGACTCTCCAAAACCACCAAGGCCTAGACCTCCTCACTGCTGAGAAAGGAGGACTCTGCACCTCCTTAGGGAAGAGTGTTGTTTTTACACTAACCAGTCAGGAATAGCATGAGATGCTGCCTGGCATTCACAAGAAAATGCTTCTGAAATCAGACAACGCCTTTCAAATTCTTATACTAACCTCTGGGGTTGGCAACATGGCTTCTCCCCTTTCTAGGTCCCATGGCAGCCACCTTGCTGTTACTCACCTTCAGGCCCTGTATTTTTAGCCTCCTTGTCAAATTTGTTTCCTCTAGGATCAAGGCCATCAAGCTACAGATGATCTCACAAATGGAATGCCAAATGAGCTCAACTAACAACTTCTACCAAGGACTCTTGGACTGACCCACTGGCCCTTTCACTGGCCTAAAGAGTTCCCTTCTGGAGGACACTACAACTGCAGGGCACCTTCTTTGCAACTATCCAGCAGGAAGTAGCTAGACTGGTCATCACCCAATTCCCAACAGCAGTTGGGTTGTCCTGTTTAGAGGGGGGATTGAGAGGTGAAGCCGGATGGGCTTCTGGGTTGGGTGGGGACTCGGATAACTTTTCTGTCTTTCTACAGGATTGTAAACACACCAATCAGTGCTCTGTGTCTAGCTAAAGGTTTGTAAATGCACCAATCATCACTCTGTAATAACACACAAATCAGTGCTCTGTGTCTAGCTAAAGGTTTGTAAATGCACCAATCAGCACTCTGTAAAAATGGACCAATCAGAGCTCTGTGTCTAGCTAAAGGTTTGTAAATGCACCAATCATCACTCTGTAATAACACACAAATCAGTGCTCTGTGTCTAGCTAAAGGTTTGTAAATGCACCAATCAGCACTCTATAAAAATGGACCAATCAGCATTCTGTAAAATGGACCAATCAGTAGGACTTGGGTAGGGCCAAACAACGGAGTGAAAGCTGGCCACTGAAGCCAGCAGTGGCAACCCTCTCAGGTCCCCTTCCATGCTGTGGAAGCTTTGTTCTTTTGTTCTTCACAATAAATCTTGCTGCTGCTCACTCTTTGGGTCCACACTACCTTTATGAGCTGTAACACTCACTGCAAAGGTCTGTGGCTTCACTCCTGAAGTCAGTGAGACCACAAACCCACCAGGAGGAACAAACAACTCCAGACACACCACCTTTAAGAGCTGTAACATTCACTGAGAAGATCTGTGGCTTCAAACTCACCAGGAGGAACAAACAACTCCGGACACGCCACAGTTAAGAGCTGTAACATGCCAAGACCAGCTCAGTCAGGGAGACCCTAACCCAGTGGCACTAGAGGAATTAAAGACACACATACAGAAATATAGAGGTTTGGAGTGGGAAATCGGAGTCTCACAGCCTTCAGAGCTGAGAGCCTTGAACAGAGATTTACCCACGTATTTATTGACAACAGGCCAGTGATAAGCATTGTTTCTATAGATTATAGATGAACTAAAAGTATTCCTTATGGGAAGTGAAAGGATGGCCAAAATAAAGGGATGGCTTTGGCTAGTTATCTGCAGCAGGAGCATGTCCTTAAGGCACAGATCGCTCATGCTATTACTTGTAGTTTAACAACACCTTTAAGCAGTTTTCTGCCCTGGGTGGGCTAGGCATTCCTTGCCCTCATTCGAGTAAACCCACAACCTTCCAGTGTGGGCATTATGGCCATCATGAACATGTCACTGTGCTGCAGAGATTTTGTTTATGGCCAGTTTTGGGGCCAGTTAATGGCCAGATTTTGGGGGGCCTGTTTCCAACAGTAACACTCATTGCAAAGGTCTGCGGCTTCACTCCTGAAGTCAGCAAGACCACGAACCCACTGAAAGGAAGAAACTCTGGACACATCTGAACATCTGAAGGAACAAATTTCAGACACACCATCTTTAAGAACTGTAACACTCACACGAGGGTCCACAGCTTCATTCTTGAAGTCAGTGAGACCAAGATCCCACCGGAAGGAACCAATTCTGGACCGAATAATACCTCTCTACTTTAGTAGATGGGAACAAAGACCATTTCCAGTCTTATGTGAGTTATAGAAATTGCTTGGTCTTCTGCTAATTCCTAAACTCTGTGGAACTTCACTCCATGCCTGCCCAGAGTAGAATTCAGGCAAACACTCAAGAGATCTCCTTTTCATATTTCTCAAGCTCCACCTCTGTGCAGTTTTCCTCTCTTTGGTACTTCTGCTTACAAATAGCTGCCAACTCACCCTTTCTGCATTTTGATCTTGTCTCCTCAACTCAGTTAGAATGCCAGATTATTTTGATTTACCCTTAATATATTGAGAGCTACCTCCTATTATTAAGAGAGAGCTACCTCCTATTATTAAGAGAGAGCTACCTCCTATTATTAAGCTGGAACCATCACAGAGCTCTCCTTGTTTCTTTTCCCTATCTCAGAGATCCTTGTCTTGTGCTACCTGTTGTCCAGTGTCTGAACACCATTGTTCCATGTATCTGTCTGATTTGTTTATGGACAGAGAAATCTCCATAACAGGTAATTCTTCATAGGTCATTGAAAAAAATCTGAATTTGATTTTGTTTGAGATGGGGTCTTTCTGTCACCCAGGCTGGAGTGCAGTGGCACAATCTCAGCTCACTTCAACCTCCGCCTCTTGGGTTCAAGCCATTCTTCTGCCTCAGCCTCCCCAGTAGCTGGGATTACAGGTGTGTACCACCACATCCAGCTAATTTTTGTATTTTTAGTAGAGATGGGGTTTCACCTTGTTGGCCAGGCTGGTCTCAAACTCCTGACCTCGTGATCTGTCTGCTTTGGCCTCCAAAGTGCTGGGATTACAGGCATGAGCCTCCGTGCCCAGCCATGAAGTTTGATTTTATAAAATGCTATTTCAACACTTTTAAGGTGCTGTTGTTTATTTTTTAAACCACCTTAAATCTATTAAAGGATAGAATACCTTCATTCATCTTCTAATATTAAACTGATCTTGCATTCTTGGATTGAATCAAACTTGTTTATATATTTATATTAGGAATCTTAATTGAGCTTTCTAATACTTTGTTTAGGGTGATTGTGTCCATATTAATCAGTGGAATTTCCCTCCAATTTGTTTTTCTTAATGGTGCTTTGATTTTTTTCCACCTTTCATTTTCTCTTCCCTGGAAGTGTTTTTAGGAGATTGAAATTATTTGTTTCACTTTTTTTTTTTGTAGGAGTTACCAGAAAAGCCATGGGACTGAAGCTACATTTGGGAAGATTTTGACATAATGATTCAAATGGTTTAATTAATACGGAAATACTCATTTGTCTCTTTATGTTTGAATCAATGGAATGAGTTATATTTTTCTAGGAACTTTTTTGTTTCATCTGAATTTGCCAATTTATTGTCACATTGTTTATTGTGATCTGTTTTCATCTTTTTAACTTTTGTAGCTAATATGACCTTTTCATTTATGAACATAGCTTATTTGTGCCTTTCCATTATTTTATTGATTAATCTTATGAATATTTTGTTTTGAGGTAATAATACTTGGGTCAAGGATACAAAAGGGTGGCACCAGTTTAAGGTTGGAGAGGCAGTTGCTGAGCAGATGTCCTCACAGAAGTATTGTTTTGTATAAGATGACTTTTTTATGCAAGGTTGTGGTTTACATACAGTGTTTTGTGATCGTGTTTTTTTTTTTTTTTTTTTTTTGAAATGGAGTCTTGCTCTGTCACCCAGGCTGGAGTGCAGTGGTATGATCTTGGCTTATTGCAACCTCTGCCGCTCAGGCTCAAGCAATCCTTATGCCTCAGCCTCCCCATTAGCTGGGACTACAGGTGTGTGCCATCATGCCTAATATTTTTTGTATTTTCAGTAAAGACAGGGGTTTCACTATGTTGGCCAGGCTGGTCTCGAACTCCTGACCTCAAGTGATCTGCCTACCTCGTTCTCCCACAGTGCTTGGATTACAGGCATGAACCACTGCACCTGGCCATTTGTGTTATCAGGGATTCATGCATGAGAACCCTCCCTTCATGGCTTTTCCTGGTTTGATTTGCCAGGTTTTTTATTTTATTTTGTATTTTTACACAAATGACATAGTTTAGATATGTGTCTCCTCGAAATTCCATGTTGAATTTTGATCCTAATGGGAGGTGTTTGGGTCATAAGAGCAGATCCTTCATGAATGGTTTGGTGCTGTCCTCATGGTAATGAGTGAGTCCTCCATTTATTAGTTCCCATGGGAATTGATGGTTTAAAAAGCCCAGCACACTGGCTCCCCATCACTTCCCCTTCACCTTCTGCCATGAGTGGAAGCAGCTTCAGGCCCTCACCATATGCAGATGCCAGAGCCATGCTTCTTTTACGGCCTGCAGAACCCTGAGGTAAACAAACCTCTTTCTTTACAAACTGTCCAGCATGGGAGTATAGTAAAAGAGTATCTAGAATTCAAACTTCTCATTGAACATCTGGACCCAAAAGAAGAAAGAAGAAGAAGAAGAGGAAGAAGAAGGAGAAGGAGAAGGAAAAGGAGAAGGAGAAGAAGAAGGAGGGGGAAGAGGAGGTGAAGGAGGGGGAGGAGGAGGAATGGGGAGGAAGAAAAAGAAGAAGAACAAGAAGAAGAGGGGGAGGAAGGAGGAGGATGAAGAGGAGGAGGAGGAGGAATGTCAACTAGCACAAATGCTTGGAAAAAAACAATTAACTTGCTGCTTGGAGGAGGTAGCCCTAAAAATAATGCAGCAGCAAAGACAGAAGATGATGAAAGTGATGGGGAGGAAGGAAGAGGAAACACTTCAGAGGTAAGGTGGAAAAGGCTTCAATGTGTTTCACAGCATATTATGTAAAATGATTTGTATTTGCTTATATATGTCAGTTTATTAAATGTACATCAAATATGGACATTTATCAGTTCCCAAATAATACTTTTATCATTTCTTATGCCTGTCTTGTACTTTAATCTCTTAATCCTGTCATCTTCATAAGCTGAGGATGTACATCACCTCAGGGCCACTGTGATAATTGTGTTAACTGTACAAATTGATTGTAAAACATGTGTGTTTGAACAATATGAAATCAGTGCACCTTGAAAAAGAACAGAATAACCGTAATTTTTATGGAACAAGGGAAGACATCCATAAGGTCTGACTGCCTGTGGTGTCAGGCAAAAAGAGCCATATTTTTCTTCTGTCAGAGAGCCTATAAATGGACGTGCAAGTAGGAAAGATATCACTAAATTATTTTCCTAGCAAGGAATATTAATATTAATACCCAGGGAAAGGAATGCTTTCCTAGGGGGAGGTCTATAAAAGGCTGCTCTGGGAATGTCTGTCTTGTGCAGTTGAGATAATGACTGAGATAAGCCCTGGGCTCCTGCAGAATCCTCAGGCTTACTAGGGTTGGGAAAACTCTGCCCTGGTAAATTTGTGGTCAGACCAATTCTCTGCTCTTGAACCCTGTTTTCTGTTGTTTAAGATGTTTATCAAGACAATACATGCACCGCTGAACATAGGCCCTTATCAGTGGTTCTGCTTTTGCCCTTTGCCCTGTGATCTTTGTTGGACCCTTATCAGTGGTTCTGCTTTTGCCCTTTGCCCTGTGATCTTTGTTGGACCCTTATCAGTGGTTCTGCTTTTGCCCTTTGTCCTGTTCCCTCAGAAGCATGTGATCTTTGTTAGACCCTTATTAGTGGTTCTGCTTTTTGCTCTTCAAAGCATCTGATCTTTGTACCTACTCTCTGTTCTTACACCCTTTTGAAACCCTTAATAAAAACTTGCTGGTCTGAGACTCAGGAGGGCATCATGGTCCTACAGATATGTGATGTCACCCCTGGCAGCCCAGCTATAAAATTCCTCTCTTTATACTGTCTCTCTTTATTTCTCAGCCGGCTGACACTTACGGAAAACAGAAAGAATCTATGTTGAAATATTGGGGGTGTGTTCCCCCAATATATTTGATTCTAGATTTGATGATTCAAACTTTGGGAGGGAGTGAGAAAGAATGAGAGAGAGAGAGTGTGTGTGTTGTGCTTTTTTGTATGCCTTGCATCATATTTCAGGAAGAAAGACATTTTGTATAGGCCTGGCATGGTGGCTCACACCTGTAATCCTAGTACTTTGGGTTTGGGAGGCTGAGGCGGGTGGATTGCCTGAGCTCAGGAGTTCGAGACCAGCCTGGGCAACAGGATGAAACCCCCATCTCTACAAAAATACAAAAAATTAGCCAGGCATGGCAGCATGCACCTGAAGTCCCAGCTACTCGGGAGGCTGAGGCAGGAGAATTGCTTGAGCCTGGGAGGCAGAGGTTGCAGTGAGCTGAGATAGCACCATCACACTTCAGCCTGGGCGACAGAGCAAGACTCCCTCTCAAAAACAACAACAACAACAGAAAGGCATGTTGTATAGAACAGTAATGATTGAGGTCAATACTTGTCAATACTTTTTGTCTGGAAATTGGTATGCCTTGTCATCTGTTAAGCCTCTAGTGCACAGCTATGTGCTAATCTTTTTGTTTCTTTGTTTTCTTTGTGTGTGTTTTCCTTTTTTTTTTTTGAGGCAAAGTCTTGTTGTATTGCCCAGGCTGGGGTGCAGTGGCACCATCTTGGCTCACTGCAACCTCTGCCTCCTGGGTTCATGCCATTCTCCTGCCTCAGCCTCTCGAGTAGCTGGGATTATAGGTGAATGCCACAGCACCCAGCTAAATTTTTTTTTGTATTTTTAATAGAGATGGGGTCTCAGCATGTTGGCAAGGCTGGTCTTGAACTCCTGACCTCAGGATTACAGGTGTGAGCCACTGCACCCATCCTGCTAATCTTTTTAGGAGTCACTTGGTTGTCATCACATGGTTACTTTCAGTGCACTATAGGCTTCAAATTCCGATAGAGGTTGCTTATACTTTGGGTGGAGCATTCATTAAGCAGATCCATGTCTGATTCTGAGTTTTAGTTATTCTTTTTGTGCTGTGTATAAGAGAAGGTCTCTTTATATCCTCTATTCCTTTTAAGAAAGAAAAAAAATTTATCTGAGGAACATGAGCTCCTTTAATTATCAGGCCCAGAGAGGTACTGAAATGTGACAGTGTGTGACAGCGTTACATTCCACTACCGCCTTGAACTAAATAATTACCTCTTGAAGCCACTTCCTATGCAGGCTCTAGACATACAAATGTCAAGTAGCCATAAAATTGCATATGCTGGACACCATAACTGATACCCTATAGATCAACAATATATAGCCAGCTACTAATCAGTGTTATTTCTGTAAACCAATGGGAATTCCTATCAAGCAGCTTTGTGTCAGTCCACTCCTTGTTCCCTTTGGCCTTAAGACCCTGCTGTAACAAAGGCTGAGCAGAGCACTCCTCAAGGCAACTAGGAAGTGTGTTCTGGGTAGCTGCCCTCAACCGTGGCCCAAATTAATTGTCTATTAATTTTTGCCTCAGTTTATTTCTTTAGGTTAACACTTTGCTGCCTCTCTCCCAGAAGTATTCTATTGTCATGTTGTTTTTAATTTTTTTCTAATATATCTATTTTAGAGATGGATGTCACTTTTTTTTTAAAGCTAACTTAGTTTGGTGGTTGGAGTGGTGGTGGGGTGGGGATGCACCTTTTCTTGTTTTCATTGTTGGTCTGGAGCATGCATTTTGTTCCTGAGTCTTGGGGATGTGGCCTTCTCCATTCTCTTGCATCTCTCTGAATGTGGTTCTTGTGCTCAGTGCTTAATCTTCGCCCTTTTTCGAGAGTAGGATTTTTTTTTTCTTTTTGCTGCCATTTTTTCCCCCAGCTGCAATTAGTGTTCATTAATGCACTAAGAAAAGCTGACTTGTTTTATAGTGCATGTAAAAGAGAAGGATCTCTTGCTCCTTCTTCATGGCTGCTGGGCTCCTCCTCCTGGTCTGTTTCTCAATAAATACTTCGTAGAGCTCTTTGCACATTTTGCTGTTAGAGCCCACATAAAGTTCATAAAGACAGAGACCAAAAGGAAATACAGATTCCTTCACTTTCTACATGTCCCAGGTGTTTCACACTGTTTTCCAGCCCTCACTCAGTCATCACCAATTGTTCAGCTATTTTAGCTTAAAAATGTTTAAAAGCATTTAGTTTAAAAAAGTTTAAGTGTTTAGTTCTGCCTGCCTAAGGTGATAGTTTGTCTGTGTCTTAAAGCAGACACTGCCTCTCCTTAGATTTTGCAACAGTTTTAATTTCTCCATGATACCAGCCCTCCGATGAGTTCCAAAAAGTCATAAATTTGAAATTGATCTGGCCCTTTTTGTATTTTTGTTGAGAATGACACTTCTTTTATTTCTCAACATCCCAAGGTAGAGGCTGGAAGTCATATTTATTTATTTTTAAATGTTAAGCCAATTTTGAATTACTGGAAAGTCCAACTTATTAATGATACATTATTTAAATAACACTAAATACTCTATGCTAAGACTTTCTTAAGATTATAGTTTCTCTGTGAATAATGTTTTTTGTTTGTTTGTTTTTGAGAAGGAGTCTCTCTCTCTTGCCCAGGCTGGAGGGCAGTGGCACAATCTCAGCTCACTGTGGTCTCCACCTCCCAGATTCAAGCACTTCTCCTGCCTCAGCCTCTCAAGTAGTTGGGATTATGGGCATCCACCATCAAGCCCAGCTACTTTTTGTGTTTTTAGTAGAGACGGGGTTTCACCATGTTGGCCAGGCTGGTCTTGAACTCCTGACCTCAGGTGATCCACCCACCTCAGCCTCCCAAAGTGCTGGGATTACTGGCGTGAAACACTGCACCTGGCCTACTCCGTGAATAATGTTAAACCGTACTTTTTCCTTTTCCTAAGTGTCTTGTCAGGTTTAATATAAAGGTTATGCTGACTTATAAAAGGTATTTATGGAGTACCTCCTGCTTTTCTAATGCCTTGAAGGATTTGTTTAAGGTTCAAATAATTTTTCCTTTGATTTTTAATATGTACATAGTTGAAGTGATCTGTGCCTAAAAACTGTGAGGGGGAGGAGTCGGGGTGGGGGTGAGGCAGTGAGTTGTGTAAGCTTCAGGTTACACTTTAAATTTTCTTAATAGGCCTTCCAGAATTTTATAAATTATTGGTTATATAGAATTTTGAAGGTTCTGGAGGAAAAAAAATTACATAATCAGTGACAACTGCAGGAAGCTACTACCAGCCCCAGAAATAGAACAAAAGTAAGAATATTATTCAGAGCTTGCAACTGCTTCATAAAAGATGCCATTGCAGTCAGAACCACACTGTGTATCCTGAGTCTACACTCTCTGCTCACTCTCACCATTCCTTCCATTTGACTGCCTCTCCTTTTACCACTGTATCTGCCACTGTCAAATATTAGAAAAAAAAAATTTTTCCTCTTGTCACTATATTTCCTGCCATTTTTTCCCATTGGCAGAATAACCCCCCACAAAAAAAAGTGAACTGGCAAGGATTTTAGGGAATATAGCTGTCAGGATGAGCAGGGTTTAGATAGGAAACTGAAGCTGAGATATGACAGATACTACTTGGTATGTTCTCTTTTTTGGCAAATAATCATAAACATACCCTTTTATTTGTGTTTAAATTTTTGTTGTTGTTGTTGTTATTGAGACGGAGTCTTGCTCTGTCACCCAGGCTGGAGTGCAGTGGTGCGATCTCAGCTAACTGCAACCTCCACCTCCTGGGTTCAAGTGATTCTCCTATCTAGCCTCCCGAGTAGCTGGGATTACAGGCGTGTGCCACCACATCCAGCTAATTTTTTTTTTTTTTTTTTTTTTGAGATGGAGTTTCACTCTTATTGCCCAGGCTAGAGTGCAGTGGTACAATCTCGGCTCACCACATTCTCCGCCTCCTGGGTTCAAGTGATTCTCCTGCCTCAGCCTCCCAAGTAGCTGGGATTACAAGCATGCACCACCATGCCCAGCTAATTTTGTACTTTTAGTAGAGATGGGGTTTCTCCAGGTTGGTCAGGCTGATCACAAACTCCCGACCTCAGGTGATCTGCCCGCCTCAGCCTCCCAAAGTACTGGGATTACAGGCATGAGCCACCGTGCCTGGCCCTAATTTTTGTATTTTTAGTAGAGACAGGGTTTGTTGGCCAGGTTGGTCTCAAACTTCTGACCTCAGGTGATCTGCCCACCTCAGCCTCCCAAAGTGCTGTGTTTAAACTTTCATCCAGCATACTGTTTACACGTAACTGGCTTCCTAAAAGGCACCATTACTCATGCAAATGAAGACACATTCATCTTCTCAGAAAGGGAGACACAAAGCTTCCTCAGTTACTGCTCTCATCTCTGGGAATTAACTGGCCTGCATGTTCTCTAATTAAAGAATGAACCGGCTGGGCGTGGTGGCTCACACCTGTAATCCCAGCACTTTGGGAGGCCAAGGTGGGTGGATCATGAGGTAAGGAGATCGAGACCATCCTGGTTAACATGGTAAAACCCCGTCTCTACTAAAAATAAAAAAATTAGCCGGGCGTGGTGGCGGGTGCCTGTAGTCCCAGCTACTCGGGAGGCTGAGGCAGGAGAATGGCATGAACCCAGGAGGTGGAGCTTGCAGTGAGCTGAGATTGCACCACTGTACTCCAGCCTGGGTGACAGAGCAAGACTCCATCTCAAAAAAAAAAAAAAAAAATGAACCATAAGTTTGACATATGTCAATCTTCATGTAGAATGAGAAAGGAAATAAGAGACTTACTCATAGCTATTAAAAGTCTTTTCTGAAATGGGTAACAAGGCAACTGTTGATGTTTTTAGCTTCCTCTTTTGTTATGGGCTGAATGTTTGCGTCTTTCTAAAGCTCATGTGTTAAAACCCTGACTCCCAAAGTGAAAAAGTATCTGGAAGCAGGGCCTTTGGGCAGTAACTAGGTCATGCAGGTTGAACTGTGGTGATGGGATCAGTGCCCTTTTAAAGAAAGTAAGAGACACCAGGGCTTCCTCTTTCTACCATGCCACGATGCACCAAGAAAGAGGTCACTTGCAAGCCAGGAAGAGAGCTTTCACGAAGAACCAAATCACCTCCTGGATCTTGGACTTCATAGCCTCTAGAATTGCAAGAAAAAATAATTCTGTTTTTTAAGTCACCCAGTCTGCGGTATTTTTTCAAAGAGCAGTCTGAGCTGACAGAGATACTCTTTCTACTATACATTTTGTTTTGTTTCTTTCATGTCATCCAGAACCTTAGCTAATGAAGGATGGTTTTTGTTTTCTGGTGGAATGATCCAGGTCATGTTTTCTCAAATAGTCTTAATTCAGGTGTAGTTAGTGTAGTCTAGTTGGTATAACTGCTTAGTTTTTGGTGTTATTATCTCTTGTTTCAGCATGTCAGGGCAGCCTTATTTTGCCCTATAACAAGGACTATTACCTCAGCTACAATAGTAAAAGCTGATTTGTCTGATGCTTCAGCAGAATTAGAAGTACTTAATTGTGCCTCACGCCTGTAATCCCAGCACTTTGGGAGATGAAGGTGGGCAGATCACTTGAGGCCAGGAGTTCAAGACCAGCATGGTGAACATGGTGAAATCCCATCTCTACTAAAAATACAAAATTTAGCTGGGTGTGGGGGTGCATGCCTGTAATCCCAGCTTTTAGAAATGTTTTCTTGTATATTTTATTTTTTTATTCATTCATTTCTGTTTTCAGTTTGTTATTTACTTTCCTGTACTTTTTGAGGTTATTTTGTGGTTCTCTTTGTAGATTCTTTTTTTTGAAGGAAAATTTGTATTATTTTAATTATTTTTATGTACAGAAAACTCAACAGTGTACATTTAACCCAGTTTAGTGGCAAGTTTTTTAGCCTTTGCCTTTTTGAGTTTGGCAATGTGAGCCACAGACTTGGGACCCAGGACACCGCCTCCTCACTGATGGGAGAGCTCATCATATCTGTTATTGTAATGGGTCCTGATAGCTTCCACCAGCTTAGCCAAAGCTCCTTTTCTTCTGAGTTAATCCATGCGAAGGCGACAGTGGTGCAGGTCTTCCTGTGGACTAGACAATCCAGTCTTGCCTTCCCTTTGATAACGCAGTAAGGGACACCATTTTACGATGCAGGGCAGGCAGGAAGACCACCAGCTTGATCTTTATTTTTTTACCACAGTAAAGGGAACTTTATTGGTAATTTAGGAGATGTTCAAGGATTATTTTGAACATGCCCAATTTGTCCTTAGGCATAGTCTTTAAAACCTACCCATCTCACCAGTTATGACTCCACTGTACCAAAATGAAGAGTCTGCTGGGCAAAGGAATCATTTTAAGTATTTGAGCATGAGAATGATGATGTGATGAGTCCATGTTCTCTCAGATTAGTTTGGTAACAAGCAACAAGACAGAGAGTACATTCATGTGAATACACATGGTCAAGTGAAGGTGGAATTCACATCAAGAATTCTCGAAAAACCAAACCAGTTTGTGACTCATGTCCCATTTTTTAAAGATGACTAACCTTGGAAGAGTTTGATGTCATAAATATTTATAAGCAACTCTTGATTATAGAATCTGAAAGAAAAACTCTTAACTGGCTCAATATGACTAAAGGTTTATCAATTTTCTTTTATTTTTCAGTGTTTAAAAATAACAAGTTAAGAAAAATAATAAATTTTGAGATAATTTTAGTTTATATACACTAATACCAATCATTTAACCTGAAAACAATAATCACTTACACATTGTAAAAAATATTTTCTTGAGATTAAACAACTAGAAATATTCCATTACCATAAAGCCACAAAGAGGTTCATGTTCCTAAGAGCAAAGTCAGGAGAGCAAAAATAATCATTATACCAGTGATAAGCACCAAGACAGAACTTTTTAGCACTTGAAGCCACAGACACGAAATAGAAAGTGGAAAAGTAGTGTGTCTCCTTTTTTTCCTGTAGGAATTTCAACACTGAATTTTAAAACATCTTTATATTATATTCCAGCAATTTATTTATTTATTTGTTTTTGTTTTTATTTTTTGAGACAGAGTTTCGCTCTGTCTCCCAGGCTGGAGTACAGTAGGTGATCTCAGCTTACTGCAAGCTCCACCTTCCTGGTTCAAGCAATTCCCCTGCCTCAGCCTCCCAAGTAGCTGAGATTACAGGTATCCACCACCACACTCAGCTAATTTTTTTGTATTTTTAGTAGAGACGGGGTTTCACCATGGTGGCCAGGCTGGTTTGGAACTCCTGACCTCAAGTGATCCACCCGCCTCGGCTTCCCAAAGTGCTAGGATTACAAGCGTGAGCCACCACGCCCAGCCATTTCCAGCAATATTTTTAAATTTGCCCTGTACATTATAAGTTGTGTGAAGAAACTATTTTGGTAAAAAGTGTTACTGAGATTAAAAAACTAGCTAATATTGCATGTAGATTGCTCAAGTTTTAAAGAGACTGCCCGACTACATAGGTTATTTTCTACAACCTCCAGTATGTTGGCGTTACCTCAAACTCAGAGACCCCACAGGACAAAAAGAGACTCTCTTTCTGGGGCTGAGTTGCACATGGAAGGGTAGTAGTGGATTTGGCCAAGCCTCCGGAAGGAATAGTATCTGTTTTGGGAGAACCCTTGGGACCAATAAGAGGGATGCCCAGGTTCACACTCTAGGACCCTTAAGACATTTTCACTGGGTGAAGTGGAGGACCACTGACATGCTGCCAGTGCCCTCTGGGGAAGTGCCAGGGACCCTCAGCTGCAGACCCAAGACGGATCACATTCCCTGATCTCTGCCTGAAAAGTGGCTACTGTTGCTCTGTGTCCTCCAGTGTAACAGGAATGCTGTGTCCAGACATCCTGCTTTAGTCTTTACTTTCTAAACGTGTCAGTCACTGACCCTTCATTGTGGTGATAGATCCCCTAGTTCTCCCACTGCTCAGCCTCTGGTTTATTTTGGGGGTAATTGAGTCTTTGACTGCTCAAGTCTTTTAAGGGTTAGTTGGACCATTATGTAAGCTTGTTTGTCTCACCTCTCTCTGGGCGGAGGTACTCAGTCTCTCACACTGCTCTCTAGCAAAATTCTATGTGTACACACACGTGCGCGCATGCACACACACACACAATATCTTATCTGGCTAAAGTTTTTAAAAATTATAAAAATAAATAATTGTTTCAACCGTCGGAATGAGTTGCAAATAAGATTGCTGGAGCAACTAGATCTAGCTCTACTGGTTTGGGTTTATTACAGCAAACCTACATAATTTAACATATTTATTTACTTTAGTGTGACAACTGATGAACAAAAGAAGAGCCATCTGGGTTGTATAAAATGAACCAAAGAGGAAGAAAAGTGACGTAAATTTATTTTGCAAATGTAAAATTAATTAAAAAAATAATAATAATAATAATTATTATTATTAAAGTGGGCATTCTTCACTGTTTCCAGACTGTTGTATGCATTTTTATTCTGTTTTTTTAATTGCTAAATAAGGTGTTCTTTTGGTCCTCTAATGTAGAGGTGACATTTAAATACAACCAATCAAGCCTTAAGTGCAAAAAAGTTCTGTCTTGTGCTTATCACTGGTATAAGTAATTCAAGACTTCTTTTTCTTTTCCCTTGGTCAATCTATATTTTTCAAATATATTTTCAAATAACCAAACTTTGATACTCTCTATTGTTCTTCTGTTCTCTATCTCATTTATCTCTGCTCTACAATCTCTGCTCTAACCTTTATACTAACCTCTAGTGCCTTTCTCTTGCTAGCCTTGAATTTATTTTGTTCTTCTTTTTTTAGCTCCTTAAGGTATAAATTAGGGTGATTTATCTGAGATCTTTACCCTTTTTAATCTAGGCATTTACAGCTATGAATTTCTCTCTGAGCACTGCTTTCACTGCATCCCTTAAGTTTTCGTAATTGTATTTTCATTTATATTTATCTCTAAGTATTTTCCAGTTTCCTTTGGGATTTCTTCTTTGGCACATTAGGTAAGAGTGATGTTTACTTTCCACATATTGTGAGTTGTTGTTTTCCTTCTCTTCTTGATTTTTAGTTTTATTCTGTTGTGGTCAAAGAAAATATTTTGTATAATTTCCATATTTTTAAATTTATTGAGACTGGTTTTGCAACCAAATATATGCTATGCTGGAGAATGTCCCAAGTGTACTTTAGAAGAATTGATACTTTTCTATTGTTGAGTGCAGTGTTCTGTATATGTTACTAGATTTAGTTAGTGTATAGTGTTGTCAAGTCCACTATTTTCTTATTGATAATTTGTCTCATTGTTCTATTCATTATTGAAGGTCAGGTATTGAAATTGTCCACTATTATTATAGAACTGTATATTTTTCTCTTTAGATTTCATTTTATATATTTTTAGGTTCTGTTGTTAGGTGGTATTTGTTTATAATTATTATACCTTCTAGATGAAAAAACTATTTCATCCATGTATAATGCACTTCTTTGTCACTGGTAACGATTTTTACTTATAGTCTATTTTGTCTCATAGCCACCAGAGCTCTCTTTTGATTCCTATTTTCATGGAATATCTTTACATCCTCTCACTTTTTACCTGTTTGTGACTTTAGATCTAAAATGGGTTTCTTCTAGACAATAAATAATTTGGTAATTTTGTTCGTTTGTTATTTTATCCTTCT
The DNA here is from genome assembly GCF_028885625.2 of Pongo pygmaeus. Taxonomy (NCBI): domain Eukaryota; kingdom Metazoa; phylum Chordata; class Mammalia; order Primates; family Hominidae; genus Pongo; species Pongo pygmaeus. The sequence goes on along the minus strand of NC_072380.2, from coordinate 40,208,444 downwards.
GCTAATCTCTTCCTTTAAATTGAAGAGTTGAATCCATTTTCATTTAAAATAGTTACTGTTAAAAAAGGACTCCTGCCTTTCTATATGTATCTACACAATTTTTTTTAGTATTTATTATTATTTACTATTTAGTTTTTTTTAATATTTCTTTTATTGCTGTGTTCTTTTGTGTTTGACTTTCTAGGATATTACTTTGCCTTCTTTTTTCTTTTTGTGTATGTTTCTGTTATATGGCACAGTTTGTTATTTTCTTAGTAATTACCCTGAGGACTATAATTAACAATCCAAAATATACAATAATTTATTTTGAATTAGTACCAACTTAGCCCCTACAGTATTTAAAAACTCTGTTCCTATATAGCTCTACCTATCTCCCATCCTTGTGTTTTGGTTATTGTTGCAAATTACATTGTAAGCACTATGTGCTTAACAGCATAGATTTATAATTATTTTATGCATTTGTCTTTTAAATCAAGTAGTAAAGAAAAAGAGAAGTTATAAACCAAAAATTAAAAATCATGTCATCCTCTATATTTATTTATGTAGTGACTTTTACCAGTGTTCTTTATTTCTGCATACAGCTTTGAATTACTGTCTAGTGTCCTTTCCTTCATTTGGAAAGATTTCCTCGACTATCTTTGGCAGGGCAGTGGCAATAACACACTTTCCCAGTTTTTTGTTTATCTAGAAATCTCTTAATTTATCCTTCATTATTGTTCCTTTGAGGTTGGGAAAGTGTATGCAAGTGCTAAGCTCCACACACTCAGGATAATGACAAAAGGATATAAAAAATTTTGGAAATATTCCTCATGCTGCACACAGATCCAACAACAGAAGGCAGAAGTCTCAATGGCACTAGAGATTTAAACACAACTTCTGACCAAACACTGTTAAAATAATAAGCTGCTTCGACCTTGGAACAATATCCCAGAAGCCAGGCCTAAAAATGAAATCACATGTATTCTTGGCAGCCTGGAAGACTGTGTGCATGATGTGGGCTGCAACCTCTCTTGAGTGACAGGCCCTAAAATAAGCAGCAAACACTGACATAACTGAAAGAGGAGATAGACAGTTTTACAAAAATAGGGACTTCCATAGTCTACTTTCAATAATGAGCAGAATAACCAGAAAAAAGATCATAAAGAAATAGAGGACTTGAACAACATGTTAGGTCAACTAGACCTAACAGACATATGTAGAATGCTCTCCTCATCAACAACGGAACATATACTCTTCTCAAGTGCACACAGAACATGTTAGGACTGTTAAAAGAAAATGAAATAAAGGACCCCCAAATCACTAAGCCAAAGGGAAAAGTCAAGCTGGGACCTGCATCAGGCAAACCTACCTCTCATTTTATTTCTAAATAAGATAGCTACAAAGATTAAAAACAGCTATGTTCTTCCTTCACAATTTGCCCACGACGAAAGTCCTTGTGGGCCTCAAGATCTTCACCCTAAGACAGTTCTGTTGAACTTCACCTTGGTAATGTAAATTGATAGCTTAGCTTCACAGGTACAGAGCAAAGGACAGACAAAACTCAGTCATCTCTCTGCTCACCTGAGACAAGTGCATGTCCGATTGCTTTCTCTGCCCTATTGTTTATGTAAAAACGTAGATTCACTGAGCCAGACTAAAGCATAAGTGGCTCTTCCTCTGTCCCCCTCTCACATGTAAATTGTGTGTTCAGTGAAAGGTTGATGAAAGACTCAAAAGAATGTAACCTTTTTTCTCTTATCTACCTATGACCTGGAAGCCCAGCCTCAAGTTGTCCTGCCTTATTAGACAGAACCAATGTACAGCTTACACATATTGATTGATGTCTCATGTCTCCCTAAAATGTATAAAAGCAAGCTGCACCCAACCACCTTGGTCACATGTTGTCAAGACCTCCTGAGACTGTCTCGCAGGTATGTCCACAACCTTGACAATATAAACTTACTAAATTGACTGAGACCTGTCTCAGATAGTTCATATTCACAATTTTGATCAAGGAACAAATGCTTACTTTTACTACTGCTATTTAACATTGTACTGGAAGTTCCAGCCAGAGCAAAATGAAAAAAAAATGGCATCAGGATTGGAAGAAAGAAAGTAAAGTTATCTCTATTCACAGATTATCTGATCCAATGTATAGAAAATCCCAGGGAATGAACACACACACACACACACACACACACACACACACAGAGATAAGCTAAGAAATGAATTAAGCAAAGTTTTAACATACAAAATCAACACACAAAAAATCAGCACATGAAATTCAGTTGTGGTTCTTACACCGGCAACACACAACCTGAAAAGAAAATTAGAAACACAATTCAATTTACAATAGCATTTATAAAAATAACATATATAAGAATAAAATTTACCAAGGAGTAAGTGATTTTTATGTACACTGAAAACTATAAAACATTGCTCAATGAATTTAAGAAAAGCTAAATAAATATCCTGTGTTCATGGATATTTATTTAGTTCATGGATATTTATTCATCATCACCTTAATATTGTTAAGATGACAATACTACCCAAAGCTATCTATAGAATCAACACAATCCCTATGAAAATTTCACAGATTTTTATTTTGCAGAAATGTAAAAGTCATGCCACAACTTCATATGGAATTCAAAGAGGCCAAGAATAACAAAAACAATGTAGAAAGAGAAGAACAAAGCTGGAAAACTCACATGTTGGTGATTCAAAATTTACTACAAAACAATAGTAATCAAAACAGTGTGGTACTGGCATAAAGAATGACATATAGAAAACGGAGCCAAACTGAGAGTCCAGGAAGAAAGTGTATACACATATGACCGATTTATTTTCAACAAGAATGCTAAGACCATACATTGAGTAAAGAATAGTCTGTTTGAAAAATGGTGCTGGGATAACCAGATATCTCTGTGCAAAATAATGAAGTTGGGCTTATACCTCACACCATATGCCAAAATTAACTCAAAATGGATCAGCGATTTAATATAAGAGCTAAAATTATAACACTGTTAGAAAACTTATGGACAGAACTTCATGACCTTGTATTTAGTATGAGTGCTCAGATGTGACACAAAGAGCATGAGGGAAAAAAAAGAAAATGACACATAAATAAGACATCATCAAAACTGAAAACTTTTGCATATTGAAGGACATTATCAGGAAAGTGAAATAATACCTGTTGAATGGGAGAAAATATCATATTTAGATATAAAATGTATATTATTTAGATATACATAAGGGATCTAGAATCCAGAATATATAAATAAGTCTTATCACTGAACAACAAAAAGGGAACCCAATTAAAAAGTGAACAAAAGACTTTAACAGGCAATTTTCCAGAGATATACAAACTACCAAATAAGCACATGAGAAGGCACTCAATATCATAGTCATTGGGGAAATGCAAATCAAAACTACAGTTAGATATCACTTCACATCTACTTGAATGGCTATATTAAAGAAAGAAAAGAAGAAATAAATACTGCCAAGATTGGAATCCTCATATATTGCTATTAGGAGTGAAAAAGGATTTAGCCACTGTGAAAGTGTGGCTATTCCTCAAAAAGTTAGACATAAAAATACCATATAACCCAGCAATTCCACTCCAAGTATATTCTCATAAGAATTGAAACCAGGTACTCAAATACATGTAAAATACAATGAATCTTTCTGAGTTTCTCTTCAAAAGGTTTAGCCTGTTAACTTCCTTACCCTTTGTTCTCAAATTCAACTTTCTTGTTTCTCCTTGCCCCTAGTTACTGTAAACAGTAACTGTGTGCATGATGTGGGCTGCAACCTCCCGTGAGTTCTAATCAGTAACTCACATCTGTTCCCTTGTTTACCTGTACCCGTCGTTCCCCTGAAACTGCACGTCTCACACACTCCATCACTGTACCTCACACCCCCCTCCCTTCCATATTTAAAAAAAATACTTATAAGTAGCCAATCGGGTCATCTCAGATTGTGTGGTCTGACCCCAGCCCATGGGGAAGGACACAGACATAGGGATCGCGTTAACGATATAAAAACTCCCTGGTCTCCTTTGTTTGGTGTGCACTTGCGATCTTGATTGACACGAGTGGCACCCTTTTGCAAAAGTAAATTGCCTTGCTGAGGAAACTAAATTTATGTTTGAGTGCTGTTTCTTTTGTGGCATCGGAAATTCATTTATAACAATTTTGGTGGCCCGTACAGGGAGCCCATTCTCCTCTGGGGAGGGGTCTCCAGTACTTTCCCATGTGGAGGCGCCCCCCCCTCACCTTGTTGCGGTGGCCTCAAGGTGAGGAATCGAGACCCACCCAGTTTGATGAATAAACCCAGACTCTCAGCAATGCAGGAAAGGAACAAACGGGCAGCTTGGGAAAAGGGGGCTCACCTACTGCAGCGACTAGGTAAACTCTGTACACAGACCAAGGTAAGAAAAGTCGCAGGGGCAACAAAATATTTCCTTGGTGGTCGGGATTCTGGAGGTTAAAATGGTGTGAATGGTAACCAGCACTACTGTTGTGCTGAGTAAGTGAGTCCAATCTGCAGTTCTGTGGTCACCTCATACGGCTTAGGGCGGCCCTTTGGGGGTCCCATCAGGGGTTTATACTGACCTGCCATCAATGCTAAGAGGGACCTGAAATACTCCTGCAAGGGAAGCGGCCAGAGCACACGAAGCAAGAGAAAGGTGCCAGGAATTTCCAGCAGGTGGGGCTAAAGGATAGGCAAGAGATTCCTCATACAAGGGAATGGAGCCTTAATAAGCCTCCATGGAAGGACAGGCAAGACATTCCTCATACAAGGGAAATGAGCCTTAATAAGCCTCCAGGGAAGGATAGGCAAGAGATTTCTAATACGAAAATTGAGCCTAACTAGAACCCAACATGGGAAATACCCCAAGCACAATGAAAAGTAAAAAGGATAAAAATAGCAATAAAGATATTCCCCCAAATTGTCCCCTAGGTCTCAAGTTAAAATATTGGAAAAATAACGAGAGAACTAAACATAAGAACAAGCAACAAATGATAAAATATTGCTGTTTTGTTTGGACTCAGAGTCCCCTCCTTAAACCCTCAATCTTCTGGCCAAAATTTGGGTCGAATGAGGATGTAATGTGTCAACTCCTAATTCGACATGTAAATGAAAAAAGTCCAGTGTCTCAAGAGGAACTAGACTATGCTCTTTGTTGGAGATAGGGACCTGTCCTCCTCTATCCCTTAAAAAAAACTAGGGAAACACCCAATCTAGCACCCCACAATGAAGACTCAGAAAAGCTGGTTCCCATGCCAAAGGACTCCAGTGCATGGGATACCCTACACCACCTTCCCCCACTCAGTGCCCCCAATACTTCCCCTCAGGCAGCTGCCACCCCAGATCCTGCCCCAGATTCTTCCCCTGCCCACGTTATTTCTCCTCCTTACAATCCTGATTCCTGGGAATCATCACCCATGAACCTGTTCCCTCTCAGTCTAAGTGCCCCTCCCTGAAGGGACTCCAACATGAAGTAGAACAATGTAAAAGAGATATCCAAAATTTCCCATTTCCCTCCACATCTAAGGAGTCAGCTCTGACTCTCTTCCCCTTGAAAGAAGTACTACAAGGAGTGGGGGCTATTGGCTTTGTAAGTGCTCCCTTAACTAGTTCAGGAGTCTGGAATTTAAGGAAGGAACTCAAGTCATTCTTATATGACCCTTATGGGGTAGCAGATCAAGTTAATCAATTCCTGGGACCACAGTTTTACACCTGGGTCGAGTTAGTGTCCATTCTAGGCATACTCTTCTCTGGGGAAGAGAGAGGGATGATCCGTAGGGCTGCTATGGCAATTTGGGAGCGTGAACACGCTCCCGGTCAAGAAGTTCCTACCGCGGATCAGAAGTTTCCTGGCCGAGACCCCCAGTGGGACAATAATAACCCAGCTCACCAGGAAAATAGGCAAGACCTAAGGGAAATGATAATAAAGGGAATTAGGGAATCAGTACCCTGAACCCACAACCTTTCTAAAGCACTTGATATACAACAGGAAAGTGATGAGGGGTTTATGAAATTTCTAGACAGAATGAAGGACCAAATGAAACAATATTCAGCCCTAAACTTAGAAGACCCCCTTGGACAAGGACTGTTAAAACTCTATTTCATCATTAATAATTGGTTAAATATCTCAAAAATGTTACAAAAATTAAAAAATTGAGAAGACCAACCTCTGAGTGAACTTCTCAGAGAAGCTCAAAAAGTATATGTTAGAAGACATAAAAAGAAACAGAAAAAAAAGGCAAAACTTATGCTATCCACTTTCTAGCAGGTAGCCCCAAATCCACGTACTTCTAAACAAAGACTCCAGGGGGCCAAAAACTACAATGGGTCCAGACTGCTGTTTAAAAGACTCAAGCCTCCATCTAGAGGACTCAGGCCCTCATCTACCAGAGTCTCTAAAGAGTGTGGGGGAACAAAGACACAAAATCCTAAAGCTGAGAGAGAATAAGGACAAGATAGGTGTTACAGATGTGGAAAGGCAGGCCATTTCAAAAGAGAATGTCCTGAATTAGAAAGAGAGAAAGAAACCCTGCCCCTCATGACCTTTGAGGGGGGCCAGGGACTCTGTCTCTTTTACTTCAAGTCCCACCAGGAGCCCTTGATAAATTTAGAGGTGGGACCCAATCATGAGCTTATCACCTTTCTAGTTAATTCAGGGGTCACTTGCTCCTCCCTTTGTTTACCTTCATCTAACATTGCCTGCTCTTCAGAAGACCTTTTAGTCTCTGGGGTAAAAGGGAAGGATTTAAAGCAAAAGTCTTAGAAAGTACAGAAGTTAAATACTAAGAACGATTGACTCATATCCAATTTTTATTGACCCCAGAGGCAGGAACTAACTTATTAGGAAGAGGCTTAATGTTGAAGTTAGGTATAGGCTTACAAGTTAGTCCAAAAGGATTCCTTACCTCATTAAATTTACTCACCACTGCAAATGAGAAATGTATTCACCCCAGTGTCTCGTCCAGAGAAGGAAACCAAGGAAAACTTCACATTCCCCCAATCCACATCAAGCTAAAAACCCCAGAGGAAGTGGTGAGGAGGAAGCAATACCCTGTCCCTTTAGAAGGACGGATCAGGTTAAAGCCCATAATTCAAAGTCTCATAAAAAATGGACTTCTTGAGCCTTGTATGTCTCCTTATAACACCCCAATACTGCCCATCAAGAAATCAGACAGATCATACCAGTTAGTACAAAATCTTAGAACTGCCAACCAAATAGTCCAAACCACTCACCCCGTTGTCCCTAACCCTTACACTTATTCTCAGTAAAATTCCATATAATCATCAATGGTTTACTGTAATAGACTTAAAAGATGCTTTTTGGGCATGCCCCCTAGCTGAAAATAGCCAAGACATATTCGCCTTTGAGTGGGAAGACCTCCAGTAAGGGTGAAAACCACAGTATCAGTGAACAGTTTTGCCCCAAGGGTTCACAGACACACCCAACCTGTTTAGTCAGAGTCTAGAATAAATGCTAGAAAAGGTTTCTGTTCCAAAGCACATATGCATGCTCCAGTATGTTGATGATATACTCATATCAGGAGAGGATGTAGAAAAAGTAACCAGTTTTTCCATATATACCCTTGATCATCTACTTTCTGAGTGGTTATGAGTCTCAAAGAAAAAGCTTCAGTATGTAGAACCTGAGGTCAAATATTTAGGCCATTTAATAAGTGCAGGCAAGTGGAGAATAGGGCTGGAGTGAGTTGAAGGCATCGTGTTTTACCCTTGCCTCAAATTAAGCATGAGCTCAGAAAGTTTATAGGATTAGTTGGATACTGCTGCTTATGGATTGGCTCATATACCTTACACAGTAAGCTGCTATACCAGAAGCTTACTCAAGAAAAATCAGACCATCTCCTGTGAACTTCTGAGGAAGTCGACCAAATTGAGGAATTGAAAGAAAGACTTATGACTGCCCCAGTTTTAGCTTTGCCTTCTCTAGAAAAGCCCTTTCATTTTTTTGTTGATGTAAATAATGGAGTGGCTATAGAAATGCTTATCCAAGAACTCAGTGGCCACCAGCAGCCTGTGGCCTTCTTATCAAATGTTTTAGACCCTGTTAACTTGTGAGTGACCTCAATGCATTCAATCTGTTGCCGCTATGGCAATATTAGTCGAAGAAAGCAGAAAGTTAACTTTTAAGGGAAAGTTAACTGTAAGCACACCCCACCGAGTTAGAGCAATACTAAATCAAAAAGCTGGGAGGTGGCTTGCTGACTCCAGAATCCTGAAATACAAGCCTATTTTGCTAGAAAAAGATGATTTAACTTTAACTACTAATAATTTGCTCAACCCAGCAGGTTTCTTAACAGGAGATCCAAATCTAAAGAAGGAGCATTTATGTCTAAATTTAATTGACTACCAAAGGTCAGACCAGACCTAGGGGAGACCCCCTTCAAAACAGAACGACACTTATTCATACATGGTTCCTCCAGGGTAACTGAAGGAAAGACACAACGGGTATTCAGCAATCAATGGGGAAACTCTTAAAGAATTAGAGTAAGGTAAATTGCATAATAATTGGTCTGCCCAAACTTTTGAGTTGTTTGCACTTCTCAATAAATGTTAATAAATCTATGTTTTCCTTAAACTATTGGGTTAGAGACCTATTACTATTCATGATAGTGATATATGATTCATTAGAGCTTGAGTTTTTGAGGTAAATACAAAAGTACATTTAAATTTCATACTCCAGAAAAAGAAGACTGTATGTCTAAGAAAGGAAAGGCAAAAAATACAGATTCATATTTATTCACATTGAATTGTGCATAAAACATAACTTTCAATAATGGTGAAAATAACAGAACAGCTTTGTTATGTGCCCTGATCTATATAGAGTTTAAAAAATAGTTCTACATGACTATAGGGCATCATCAGAAGTGGTGGTATATTAATCTTTGAAAATTCTCTTCTCTATAAGCAATAAGCAAATGTCAAAATTTCTCAGAATCCACTTTTTCATAACTCTGGAAATTCAAACGCTTGCAGCCACCCAGATAATATTTATTCAAGACAAACAGCTAAATCTCAGTAAGAACAGTAAACTTTATGGTATTTTAATTTGTCCTAGCCTATCTATCACTCTCCAGATCTACAATGTCCTTGAAAAATAACAGCCTGCATTTCTAGTGCAGCCTGGTAAGCATTGGAGGAAGCACAACAAACATGGAGCTCTTTGAAAGCCTCACCCTAAAAGAAGTGACATTATTTGACCTGATTGGTCATTCTCCAGAAGACTCCACTTGCAAGAATGCTTGTATTAGATTGACTCAGAACTAGAATGTGTATACGAAAAGCTTTTCTTCCCAGGATCCTTTGTAAAAAGCAATTTACAGGCAAGTGTTTTAAATTTTCAGCTGCCTGAGGCAATGGATAACAGTTTGAACAAACAACAGCCAGACCAAAATATTTAACAGAAGGCACTGGGGAGTGAGATATTCACAGAAGCTTTGAAAACCTAAACTCTAAAAGGCAACAAGGATGTGTAGAGCCATCCACATGCACAGAAGTTACCTGAGACCAAGAGAAGGCCCTAAACTCTTATCTCTGGCTGACCTTGAAGCTCTGAGCAAGCAAGCAGTGAAGGCTAGGAAGATTTTCACCTGTTTGGTTCAGTGTTGAAGATATGACAGAGTAGGCACACAGAGCCCATTGGGAGGCTTGTTGGCACCAGACATTTAAAATAAGCTCTGTCTAATTATTAACTGACCACGAATCTGAGTAGAGACTTCAGTGACTGCACACAACAATGGATACAGACTTTGCAGAATGATTTGAGGAAAGCTTCTAAACAACCATTAATAACAAGCAGAAGTCATAGTAATCCTTAGGAGGAAGGAAGAATCTGACTTCCAGAGTTCTGTATGATATCATTTGGAATGTTCTATTTTCAGCAAAATTTATGAGACATACAGAAAAATTATGGTCCATACACAAGAAAGAAACAAGCAATAGAAACTTTCCCCTAGGAATCCTAAATGTTGATCTTGCTAGACAAAGACATGAAATCGATTTTAATTATATTCAAAGATCTAAAAGAAATCATGTCTAAATAATTAAAAGAAAGTATGAAAATGATGACTTACCAAATAGAGAATATCAAGAAAAGAATAGACATTATAAAAAATAATCAAAAAAGAAATTCTGGGGCTAAAAAGTATAATAACTCAAAGAAAAAATTAACTAGAAAGGCTCCACAACAGCTTTGAGCAGGCAGGAGAGAAGCAGTGAATGTATTTATTTATTTAAATAAAAATATGCTTCCCCATTTCTTTTTTTAAATGAACTTTTATTGTAGATCTTGGGGGCACATGTGTAAGTTAGTTCCAAAGGTATACTGTGCAGTGTTGGGGTTTGGAGTATGATTGAACCTGTCAATCATGAAGTGGGCATATTATCCAATAGGTAGTTTTTCAACCCTGGTCTCCCTCCCTTCCTCCCTTCCCATTCTTGTATTCCCTGGGGCCCGTTGTTCCTATCTTTATTTCCCTGTGTACCCAATATTTAGCTCCCAACTCTAAGAGAACATGCAGTATTTGTTGCTTTTGTTTCAAAGCAAAGAAAGAATTGAAAGAGACATCAATTGAAGAAATTTAGGTGAGGAATGGAAAAAATGACAATTTCACAGACCTGTGACATACAATGGTAGTCCCAAAAGAGCAGGAAGAGATAAAAAGGCATAAAGAATATTTGAAGAAATAAGGTCTGAAAACTTCCACATTTGATGAGAAACAATAATCTACACACTTAGGAGGCTCAAAAAACTCCAAGAAGGATAAACTCAAGTCATCCATACCTAACGCGTAGTAATGAAACGTCAAAAGCCAGAGATACATAATCTTGAAAGTAGCAAGAAGGAAGCAACTCATCATTTGTAGAAGATCTTCAGTAAGATTCAAAGATGATTTCATCGTATACCATGGAATCTAGAGATAATTGGGTGCCATACTCAAAGTGCTGAAAAATAAACTATGTCAACAAAAATTCAACATCTTGCAAATCTTTCCTTCAAAAATGATAATAATGACATCTTCATATAAACAACAAAAAAGAAATTTGTTTCTTGCAGACTTACCCTACAAGGTATACTAAAGAAAGTCCTTCAAGTTGAAATGAAAGGATACTAGAGAGTAACAAAAATCCACGTGAAGAAATAAAGACAGGAGATAATGGTAAATGTGTAGGTAACAAAATTTATAGTATAAATACATTTTTGTTTGTAATGCTTTTTATTTTATCTGATTTAAAAGACAATTTCAAAAGCATTGATTATAAATATATTTTGGGTGGTGTATAAATATGTATTTTATTTGGCAATAAAATCCAAAGGAGAGGAGGAGAGAGAAATGGGGCTATATTAAGAGCAAAATTGTTGTATACAACTGAAATTAAGTTGGTGTTAATCTGAACTATATTGTTATAAATTAATGTGTTAATTTTAATTCTCAGGGGACCTATTACAAAAATATTCAAAAATATATGTTAAAAGAAGTAACGAGGGAATTATTATGGTATACTAGAAAATATCTATTTGACCAAAAAAAAAAAAAGAGTTATAAATGAATAGAGGGAAAATATCTTAAACACATACCAAAAAAAAAGCAAAATGATAGAGTTAAATCTTAACCTCATCAGCAATTGTATTATATGTCAATCAATAATTCAAACTCACCAATCAAGAGGAAGAGATTAGAAAAATAAATAAATAAAATCCAACTATATGCTCTCTATAAGAAATAGAATTTAAATTCAGACACAAATAGGTTGAAAGTAAAAGAATGGAAAAAGATTATTTCATGCAAATTGTCAAAAGAAAAAGAAAAAGAGAAAGAGAAAAAGCAAAGAAAAAAAGAAGAAACAGCTACACCAAACACCAATGCAATTATCTGAATGTTTGTGTCTCCTCACAATTAATATGTTGAAACTTAATCCCCAGTGTGATAGTATTAAGAGGCAGGGCCTTTTAGAAAGGACTTTCCCTTATGAATGAAATTATGTAACATGATGTTTATAAGATCTATCCAGGTTAACATTATTAGTAATTCATTCCATTTTATTGACTGAAGTCCTATTGAATGAACAAGCAACATTATATTAATCTGTTCAGCAGTTGATGGACATTTGATCTGTTTCCACCTTTTGGATATTATGAATAATCATGCTGTGAACATTTGTGTTCAAGTTCTTAAATGAACATATGTTGTTATTTTTCTTAGGTATATATCTAGGAGTGGAATTTTTGGGCAATATGACAAACTATTTTTCATCTCTTTGAGGAACTTCCAGACTAATTTCCAAAGGAACTGTGCCATTTAACATTCCCATCATCAGTGTTTGAAGAGTTTGGATTCTTCTAATCCTTGCCAATACTTATTTTCCATTTTATTGATTATTTATAGTGCTTGTGAAGCAATATCTCATTATGGTTTTGGATTTTGTTTCTCTAATGCCTAATGACTAATGATCTAATTAGTAATGATCTTGAGCATCTTTTCATGGGGTCATTAGTCATTGATAATATATCACCTTTGGAGAAATATGTGTTGAAGTACTTTACCCATTTTTATTGGCTTATTTTTCTTTTTTGTTGACTTGTAACAATTCTTTATATATTTCTGCTTTGCTAATTGTTTTCTGTATTTTTTAAATGTAGATTCTTTCTTTCTTCCTCTCTCACTGTCTCCCTTTGTGATCATGTTTTCTGTCATAATATTGCTGTGGTTTGAATGTGTTCCCCAAATTTCCTGTTTTGGAAATGAAATTCCAAAATTTAAATGTTGATGGTTTTTGGAGGTCGTGCCTTTGGATGGTAATTAGGATTAGGTGAGGTCATCAGGATGGATTCTCCATGACGGTATTTGTGGCTTTATAAGAAGAAGCAGAGACCTGAACTAGGGTGCTTGCTCTGTCTCTCAATGTGATGCCTCCTGCCATGTCATGATGCACAGAAAGGACCTCACCATATGCCAGCATCATATTCTAGGACTTCTCAAGCCTCCAGCACTGTGAGTTCAATAAACCTCTCCTATTCATTACCCAGTCTATGGTATTCTGTTACAGCAACAGAAAACAGATTAAAACAGATATGCTTTAATGTCTTACTTTTTTAACATTTTGTGTATCCACTCTTGGTTTTTGATTTGTGGTTACCGTGAGGCTTACATAAAACATCATCCAGTTATAATAGCCTATTTTAAGCTGGTAACAACTTAACTTTGATTGCATTAAAAACCCTACCTTTTTATTCCCCCTACATATGTTTTTGATGCCAGAGTTTACATTCTTTTATATTGCTTTCCTCTTAACCAATTATTATAGTTATTATTTTTTGTAGGTTTTCTCTTTTAACCTTCCTAATAAAGAGATATATAATTTACACACCACCATCGCTGTATTCCAGTATTCCTAATTTGACTGCGTACTTACTCTTATCAGTGAGTTTTATACTTTTCTGTATGTTACTAATTAGCCTCTTTATTTTTTCATCCTGAGGAATTTCCTTTAGTATTTCTTATAAGATTGGGCTAGTATTGATAAACTCATTTAGGTTTGCTTGTATGGTAAAGTCTTTATCTCTTCTTTATTTCTGAAGTATAGCTCTGCCTAGTGAAGTGTTCCTGATTGACAGGTTTTGTTTATTGTTTTTTTCTTTCTGGCAGTGCTCTGAATGTATCATCTCATTATTTTCCTGGCCTGCTGCTGAGAAATCTGATAGGCAATGTGGATTTCTTTTGTGTGTGATATGCTTCCTTTCTCTGGCTACTTTTTGGATCTTTTTAATTTTTGACAGTTTGATTATAATAAGTCTTGATTTAGTATTGTTTGGATTGGATTTGCTTGGATAATCTCGAGTTTCATCTACTTTGATTTACATCTTTCTCCAAATATGGGAAGTATTTGTCATTATTTATCTAAATAAGCTCTTTCCCCTCTCTATTTCTGTGCTTTATGAGCATACCCATAATACTTTCTTGAACCATCATTATGCTAGATTTGATAACACATTCACAATCATAAGCTGAGGACCAACTGGAAGATTATATTTTCCTAATGCAGAGACTATTACTATAATTTTTCAAACTAAAACATGAAAAGAAAATAATTTAAAAAGCAGAGCAGAATTTCAGATCCTGGGAAACTATAAAATGATTTAATCTAATATAATCAGACTCACAATATGAGGAGCAGAGAAAATAAGATAGGGAAATATATAAAGAGAAAATATTTGAGAGTTTTAAAAATGGATAAAAGATAAAAATTCACAAACCCAGAAAACACTTCACATTCTGAGATAACCAATATAAAGGAATTGCCCATCTAGGCATATCACCGTCAAACTGCTGATAACCAAATATAAAGAGAAATTATTTAAAACAAGCCCAGGAAAAATTTTGGGGGGAACAACATGAAGTGTGATGTTAGAAGTAACAGAAGGCAAAATCTAGTTCTCATTAGAAGCAATGGAAGGCAAAAATCACTGGGATGAAATGCTTAAGATACCAGGAAAAAAAAACCTGTCAATGTAGAATGTTATAGCCATCAGGAATACACTTCAGAAATGAAGACAAAATTAAAAACAATTTTTATAAGCTAAGAGCAGAGAGAATTTCTCTGTGTAAACATAAGACCTGTAAAAATTGATACTGAAATTATTTCAGTAAATAAAATAGCAACATAACATTTTGTGATAGAGATGTAGATACAGTAATAAATCCCATACAATGAAATATTCAACACTAAAAGGAAATGAGCTATCAAATCATGAAAAAAAGTGAAAGAACCTTAAATTTCTTTTCTTTTTTGTTTTTTTTTTTTTTTTGAGATGGAGTCTCATTCTGTTGCCCAGGCTGGAGTGTTGGCATGATCTCGGCTCACTGCAACCTCTGCCTCCCAGGTTCAAGTGATTCTCCTGCCTCAGCCTCCCCAGTAGCTGGGATTACAGGTGCCCACCACCACTCCTGGCTAATTTTTGTATTTTTAGTAGAGATGGGGTTTCACCATTTTGACCAGGATAGTCTCAAACTCCTGACCTCAGGTGATCCTCCCACCTCAGCCTCCCAAAGTGCTGGGATTACAGGTGTGAGCCACTGCACCTGGCCAGGAACCTTAAATTTCTAAGTGAAAGGAGCCAAAATGAAAAGGCTATACTACTGGTGATTCCATTATTACATTCTGAAAGAGGCTAAATTATGGAAACAGTAAAAAAATCAGTGATCAGAGAGAAGAGAAGGATGCATGATTGGAGCACAGAGCAAGAAAACAATTTTGATTGGCACTATAATGATAGATGCACATCATTACACTTTTGTCAAAACTCATAGAATGTACAACACAAAGAGTCACCCATAATGTAAGCTATGGATTTGGTTGTTAAGGATGTATCCATGTGTACAACGTTCACGGATTTTAACAAATGTACCATACTGATATAGGATGTTGACAGTGGGAGATGCTGTGCATGTGGGGTTAAGGATATGTGACAACCCTGTGTTTTCCACTGGGTATTTTTCTGAACCTAGAACAGCCCAAAAAAGCCTATTAATTATACATATATGTATATATGTAAAATATGTGGCTATAAAAATTAAATTAAATTGAATTATCTTATTGCAATATTCTTACTTTGTTTATTATGGGTACGTGGAATGCAATATGTTGAAGATATATAATATAATCTCTAAACACTAAAAACCCCCAAAAGAACAAATAGTATATTCAAAAATTAAACAGACCAGGTGAAATTAAATTTAAAGCGCTTCCATTATCCAAAAGAGGTAAGAAAGTAAAAATAAAAGACCAGACAACTAGTAGGAAAACAATAGAAAACTACTAGCAGGTGAGAGACGTAAACTTAACATGTCTGTAATTACTGTAAGGAAATGGACCTAATACTTCAATTAAAGTCAAGATCATCAGACTGAATTTAAAAATCTGTATGTTATTTATACACAAACACACACACACATACTTTAAGGACATGACTTTAAAGTGAAATATTTTTGTAAAATATCCCAAGTGGATTCTAATTATTTTTTTAAAAATCTGGCTGTGGAAGTGTTAGATAAAATAAGCTTAATGGCAAAAAGCCAGTATGGGCAAAGAGTGGCATTATAATGACATAAGTTCACTTCCTCAGGAAGACAAAACATCCCTAAATGAGTTTTTGAAAAATAACTTATCTTCAAAATACGATAATTAAAAATTGATAAAACACAAAGGAAAAATAGAAAAGTATTCTTAGGTGGACATAATAAAAGAACAAGAATTAATAAGGATATAAAATAGGGGAGGAGCCAAGATGGCTGAATAGGAACAGCTCCGGTCTACAGCTCCCAGCGCGAGCGACGCAGAAGACGGGTGATTTCTGCATTTCCATCTGAGGTACCGTGTTCATCTCACTAGGGAGTGCCAGACAGTGGGCACAGGTGAGTGGGTGAGCACACCGTGTGCCAGCCGAAGCAGGGGCGAGGCATTGCCTCACTTGGGAAGTGCAAGGGGTCAGGGAGTTCCCTTTCCAGGGGTGACAGACGGCACCTGGAAAATCGGGCCACTTCCACCCAAATACTGTGCTTTTCCGACGGGCTTAGGAAACGGTGCACCAGGAGATTATAGCCCGCACCTAGCTCAGAGGGTCCTACGCCCACGGAGTCTCGCTGATTGCTAGCACAGCAGTCTGAGATCAAACAGCAAGTCGGCAGCGAGGCTGGGGGAGGGGCGCCCACCATTGCTCAGGCTCGCTTAGGTAAACAAAGCAGCCTGGAAGTTTGAACTGGGTGGAGCCCACCACAGCTCAAGGAGGACTGCCTGCCTCTGTAGGCTTCACCTCTGGGGGCAGGGCACAGACAAACCAAAAGACAGCAGTAACCTCTGCAGACTTAAATGTCCCTGTCTGACAGCTTTGAGGAGAGCAGTGGTTCTCCCAGCACGCAGCTGGAGATCTGAGAATGGGCAGACTGCCTCCTCAAGGGGGTCCCTGACCCCTGACCCCCGTGCAGCCTAACTGGGAGGCACCCCCCAGCAGGGGCAGACTGACACCTCACATGGCCAGCCGGGTATTCCAACAGACCTGCAGCTGAGGGTCCTGTCTGTTAGAAGGAAAACTAACAGAAAGGACATCTGCACCAAAAACCCATCTGTACATCACCATCATCAAAGACCAAAAGTAGATAAAACCACAAAGATGGGGAAAAAACAGAGCAGAAAAATTGGAAACTCTAAAAAGCAGAGTACCTCTCCTCCTCCAAAGGAACGCAGTTCCTCACCAGCAATGGAACAAAGCTGGACGGAGAATGACTTTGACGAGCTGAGAGAAGAAGGCTTCAGACAATTAAATTACTCCGAGGAATGGGAGGATATTCAAACCAAAGGCAAAGAAGTTGAAAACTTTGAAAAAAATTTAGAAGAATTATAACTAGAAGAACCAATACAGAGAAGTGCTTAAAGGAGCTGATGGAGCTCAAAGCCAAGGCTCGAGAACTATGTGAAGAATGCAGAAGCCTCAGGAGCTGATGCGATCAAATGGAAGAAAGGGTATCAGCCATGGAAGATGAAATGAATGAAACGAAGTGAGAAGGGAAGTTTAGAGAAAAAAGAATAAAAAGAAACGAGCAAAGCCTTCAAGAAATGTGGGACTATGTGAAAAGACCAAATCTACATCTGGTTGGTGTACCTGAAAGTGACGGGGAGAATGGAACCAAGTTGGAAAACACTCTGCAGGATATTATCCAGGAGAACTTCCCCAATCTAGCAAGGCAGGCCAACATTCTGATTCAGGAAATACAGAGAACGCCACAAAGATACTCCTCGAGAAGAGCAACTCCAAGACACATAATTGTCAGATTCACCAAAGTTGAAATGAAGGAAAAAATGTTAAGGGCAGCCAGAGAGAAAGGTCGGGTTACCCTCAAAGGGAACCCCATCAGACTAACAGCAGATCTCTCGGCAGAAACTCTACAAGCCAGAAGAGAGTGGGGGCCAATATTCAACATTCTTAAAGAAAAGAATTTTCAACCCAGAATTTCATATCCAGCCAAACTAAGCTTCATAAGTGAAGGAGAAATAAAATACTTTACAGACAAGCAAATGCTGAGAGATTTTGTCACCACCAGGCCAGCCCTAAAAGAGCTCTTGAAGGAAGCGCTAAACATGGAAAGGTACAACCGGTACCAGCCACTGCAAAATCATGCCAAAATGTAAAGACCATGGAGACTAGGAAGAGACTGCATCAACTAACGAGCAAAATAACCAGCTAACATCATAATGACAGGATCAAATTCACACATAACAATATTAACCTTAAATGTAAATGGACTAAATGCTCCAATTAAAAGACACAGACTGGCAAATTGAATAAAGACTCAAGACCCATCAGTGTGCTGTATTCAGGAAACCCATCTCATGTGCAGAGACACACATAGGCTCAAAATAAAAGGATGGAGGAAGATCTACCAAGCAAATGGAAAACAAAAAAAGGCAGGGGTTGCAATCCTAGTCTCTGATAAAACAGACTTTAAACCAACAAAGATCAAAAGAGACAAAGAAGGCCATTACATAATGGTAAAGGGATTAATTCAACAAGAAGAGCTAACTATCCTAAATATATATGCATCCAATACAGGAGCATCCAGATTCATAAAGCAAGTCCTGAGTGATCTACAAAGAGACTTAGACTCCCACACATTAATAATGGGAGACTTTAACACCCCACTGTCAACATTAGACAGATCAAAGAGACAGAAAGTCAACAAGGATATCCAAGAATTGAACTCAGCTCTGCACCAAGCGGATCTAATAGACATCTACAGAACTCTCCACCCCAAATCAACAGAATATACATTTTTTTCAGCACCACACCACACCTATTCTAAAATTGACCACATACTTGGAAGTAAAGCTCTCCTCAGTAAATGTAAAAGAACAGAAATCATAACAAACTATCTCTCAGATCACAGTGCAATCAAGCTAGAACTCAGGATTAAGAATCTCACTCAAAAGCGATCAACTACATGGAAACTGAACAACCTGCTCCCGAATGACTACTGGGTACATAACGAAATGAAGGCAGAAATAAAGATGTTCTTTGAAACTAACGAGAACCAAGACACAACATACCAGAATCTCTGGGATGCATTCAAAGCAGGGTCTAGAGGGAAATTTATAGCACTAAATGCCCATAAGAGAAAGCAGGAAAGATCCAAAATTGACACCCTAACATCACAATTAAAAGAACTAGAAAAGCAAGAGCAAACACATTCAAAAGCTAGCAGAAGGCAAGAAATAACTAAAATCAGAGCAGAACTGAAGGAAATAGAGACACAAAAAACCCTTCAAAAAATTAATGAATCCAGGAGCTGGTTTTTTGAAAGGATCAACAAAATTGATAGACCGCTAGCAAGATTAATAAAGAAAAAAAGAGAGAAGAATCAAATAGATGCAATAAAAAATGATAAAGGGGATATCACCACCGATCCCACAGAAATACAAACTACCATCAGAGAATACTACAAACACCTCTATGCAAATAAACTAGAAAATCTAGAAGAAATGGATAAATTCCTCAACACATACACCCTCCCAGGACTAAACCAGGAAGAAGTTGAATCTCTGAATAGACCAATAACAGGAGCTGAAATTGTGGCAATAATCAATAGCTTACCAATCAAAAAAAGTCCAGGACCAGATGGGTTCACAGCCAAATTCTACCAGAGGTACAAGGAGGAGCTGGTACCATTCCTTCTGAAACTATTCCAATCAACAGAAAAAGATGGAATCCTCCCTAACTCATTTTATAAGGCCAGCATCATCCTGATACCAAAGCCGGGCAGAGACACAAAAAAAAAGAGAATTTTGGTTCATCCTTGATGAATATTGATGCAAAAATCCTCAATAAAATACTGGCAAACAGAATCTAGCAGCACATCAAAAAGCTTATCCACCATGATCAAGTGGGCTTCATCCCTGGGATGCAAGGCTTTTTCAATATATGCAAATCAATAAACGTAATCCAGCATATAAACAGAACCAAAGACAAAAACCACATGATTATCTCAATAGATGCAGAAAAGGCCTTTGACAAAATTCAACAACTCTTCAGGCTAAAAACTCTCAATAAATTAGGTATTGATGGGACGTATCTCAAGATAATAAGAGCTATCTATGACAAACCCACAGCCAATATCATATTGAATGGGCAAAAACTGGAAGCATTCCCTTTGAAAACTGCCACAAGACAGGGATGCCCTCTCTCACCACTTCTATTCAACATAGTGTTGGAAGTTCTGGCCAGGGCAATTAGGCAGGAGAAGGAAATAAAGGGTATTCAATTAGGAAAAGAGGAAGTCAAATTGTCCCTGTTTGCAGACAACATGATTGTATATCTAGAAAACCCCATTGTCTCAGCCCAAAATCTCCTTAAGCTGATAAGCAACTTCAGCAAAGTCTCAGGATAGAAAATCAATGTACAAAAATCACAAGCATTCTTATACACCAATAACAGACAAACAGAGAGCCAAATCATGAGTGAACTCCCATTCACAATTGCTTCAAAGAGAATAAAATACCTAGGAATCCAACTTACAAGGAATGTGAAGGACCTCTTCAAGGAGAACTACAAACTGCTCAAGGAAATAAAAGAGGATACAAACAAATGGAAGAACATTCCATGCTCATGAGTAGGAAGAATCAATATTGTGAAAATGGCCATACTGCCCAAGGTAATTTACAGATTCAATGCCATCCCCATCAAGCTACCAATGACTTTCTTCACAGAATTTGAAAAAACTACTTTAAAGTTCATATGGAACCAAAAAAGAGCCCGCATCACCAAGTCAATCCTAAGCCAAAAGAACAAAGCTGGAGGCATCACACTACCTGACTTCAAACTATACTACAAGGCTACAGTAACCAAAACAGCATGGTACTGGTACCAAAACAGCGATATAGATCAATGGAACAGAACAGAGCCGTCAGAAATAATGCTGCATATCTACAACTATCTGATCTTTGACAAACCTGAGAAAAACAAGAAATGGGGAAAGGATTCCCTATTTAATAAATGGTGCTGGGAAAACTGGCTAGCCATATGGAGAAAGCTGAAACTGGATCCCTTCCTTACACCTTATACAAAAATCAATTCAAGATGGATTAAAGACTTAAACGTTAGACCTGAAACCATAAAAACCCTAGAAGAAAACCTAGGCAATACCATTCAGGACATAGGCATGGGCAAGGACTTCATGTCTAAAACACCAAAAGCAATGGCAACAAAAGCCAAATTTGACAAATGGGATTTAATTAAACTAAAGAGCTTCTGCACAGCAAAAGAAACTACCATCAGAGTGAACAGGCAACCTACAAAATGGGAGAAAATTTTCGCAACCTACTCATCTGACAAAGGGCTAATATCCAGAATCTACAATGAACTCCAACAAATTTACAAGAAAAAAACAAACAACCCCATCAAAAAGTGGGCGAAGGACATGAACAGACACTTCTCAAAAGAAGACATTTATGCAGCCAAAAAACACATTAAAAAGTGCTCACCATCACTTGCCATCAGAGAAATGCAAATCAAAACCATAATGAGATACCATCTCACACCAGTTAGAATGGCCATCATTAAAAAGTCAGGAAACAACAGGTGCTGGAGAGGATGTGGAGAAATAGGAACACTTTTACACTGTTGGTGGGACTGTAAACTAGTTCAACCCTTGTGGAAGTCAGTGTGGCGATTCCTCAGGGATCCAGAACTAGAAATTCCATTTGACCTAGCCATCCCATTACTGGGTATATACCCAAAGGACTATAAATCATGCTGCTATAAAGACACATGCACACGTATGTTTATTGTGGCATTATTCACAATAGCAAAGACTTGGAACCAACCCAAATGTCCAACAATGATAGACTGGATTAAGAAAATGTGGCACATATACACCATGGAATACTATGCAGCCAAAAAAACGATGAGTTCATGTCCTTTGTAGGGACATGGATGAAATTGGAAATCATCATTCTCAGTAAACTATCACAAGAACAAAAAACCAAACACCGCATATTCTCACTCATAGGTGGGAATTGAACAATGAGAACACATGGACACAGGAAGGGGAACATCACACTTCGGGGCCTGTTGTGGGGTGGGAGGAGGGGGGAGGGATAGCATTGGGAGATATACCTAATGCTAGATGACGAGTTAGTGGGTGCAGCGCACCAGCATGGCACATGTACACATATGTAACTAACCTGCACATTGCACACATGTACCATAAAACCTAAAGTATAATAATAATAATAAATAAATAAATAAATAAATAAGGATATAAAATATTTGAAAATGTATTATCCAACTTGATCTAGTTGACATTTAAAGGATAATATAATCCACAACTAAATAGTCTGCATTCTTTTAAAGTTCGAAACATTCAATGTAATGAAGCATATAATGGGCAATGAATTTTCTCTTAGTGAATTGCAATAACTTGAAATTATTCAGAATACAATCTATGATCACAATGGAATTGAGTTAGACAGCAATAAAAAAGTAATTAATACATGCTCAAATATGTGGCATTTAAATCACACCACTAAACATGCGGGGCAAAAAGAAATCATGACGAAAATTAGAAAACATTTAGAATTGAATATTAATGAAAGTAAAGTATATCAAAATAAAGTATGAGATTACAATGGTGAGGTTAAAGCAATGAATAGATAGAAATTTGGAAATAGGTGGAAATTTGTAGTTTAAAGGCATAGGTTAAAAGAAGAAATGTTTAAAATAAATAATATAAACTTCCAATCTTAGAAGACAAGGAACATTATGCCCAAAGTAGAAAAAAGGAAAAGAACCCAAGAACAAAAATCAACAAAGCAGAAAACAAACAATAGAAAAAAATAAAGAAATCCAAAACTGAGTTCCTGTAAAACTTAATAAAAATTATACATCCCAAGACCTATTTACCCCGTATAGAGAGAAACATCACAAATTATCAATATTGAGAATGAAAGAAGAGATATGTCTACAGGTGCTATAGACCTTAAAAAGTTGCTAGAGGAGAGGAAGGCATTATGAACAACTTTTGTCAATAATTTAACAACCCCAAAGAAGTGGACAAATTCCTTCAGAAACATAACTTTCTCAAACCAACACAAAAAGAAAAAAAACTGAATATTTTAAAGAAATTAGATAGAAAAGTAAATAAATCTTCTCATGAAGAAAACTCCAGGTCATAATCACTCCATTTCTAAATGCTAAGAAACATTAAAAGAATAAATATTCACAGCATTACACTATTTCAAAGATTAAATGAAGAGATAACATTTATTAATTTCTTTTATGAGGGCAGCATGTCTCTGATACAAAAGCTGGTAAGTTCATTACAATGAAGGAACATTACAGAGAAATATCTACTAATATGAATGCGAAAATGCAAAACAAAATAGTAGAAAATCAAACCCACAAAATAGGAAAGGGTGATACATCATGGCCAAATATGGTATATTCCAGGAGTGCAAGTTTAACACTGGAAAATCAATAATTTTATCATGTTAACAAAAAATGGAGAAAACTATATGATCACATCATTTATGGAGAAAAAGCATTTGATAAAATTCAACATCTGTGATAAAATACATACCATTGAAAACCTCATCACATTTAAAATAAAATAAAATTTCTGAATAAGACTAATTTATATCTACAAAACTCTATTAAAAGTGAAAAAGCAAGCCCCGGTATACAAGATATTTGCAATCATTGTACCCAACAAGGGAATCACATCTTGAATGTATCAACAGGTTGTATATTCAATAAAAAAGAGACAAGGCTACCTAATGAGAAAACGGACTGAAGTCTCAAAAAGTCATTTACCAAAGAAGCTACATAAATTGGCAATAAACAGATAAAATTGTGCTAAAGTTCATTAACCACCATGAAAATGAAAATTGAAACAGAAATAACTAAAATGAAGGACAGAGAGAGGAGGAAAACAAGTGTAGGCATTGATGTGTACGAAGTGGAATTTTCATACACTTCTGGTGAGAGTATAAATTAGTACAGTCTTGGAAAACTTGTCGGAAGTATTTACCAACACATATCCTGTGATCCGACAACTTCACTCTAGAAATATACCCAGTAGAAATCCTTACTTATTACACCAAAAGGCATGTAGAAGAATGTTTATAGCTAAATATTATTTTTAATAGCTGGAACAATAAACAAAATATTCATTAATAGTAAAATGGAAAAACAAGTGGTGTTATATTTATTGAATTTGTAATATACACCAATGAGGATAAAACAGAACTATTGCTTTGTGTGAACATTACAATCATCCTATTAAAAGAACCCAAACATGAAAGAGTACATGGTGATTGCTTCTACTTGTGAAAAGTTCAAAAACAGACAAAACGAATCTTTGGTTATTTAGAAGTCATGGTTGTGAGGTTGGAATCTGGGGATTTGGGTGGTTCTTTTTCATTTCTTCATCGTGGTACTAGTTACACATTTTTTTTTTTCACTTGAATATTAATTGACCTGTGAACTTATGATTTATTATATACTTTTTTTTCGTTTTTTGTTTCATTGTTTTTTGGTGTTTTTTTTTTATTTATTTATTTATTTTTTTGACGGAATTTCACTCTCTCACCCAGGCTGGAGTGCAGTGGTAAGATCTCTGCTCACTGCAACCTCCGCCTCCCAGGTTCAAGCGATTCTCCTGCCTCAGCTTCCCGAGTAGCTGGGATTTCAGGCACCCGCCACCACGCCTGGCTAATTTTTTTTGTATTTTTAGTAGAGACGGGGTTTCACCATGTTGCGGAAACTGGTCTCGAACTCCTGATACGTGTTTATATATATTCAATTGAAATT
Organism: Pongo pygmaeus; assembly: GCF_028885625.2. Classification (NCBI taxonomy): domain Eukaryota; kingdom Metazoa; phylum Chordata; class Mammalia; order Primates; family Hominidae; genus Pongo; species Pongo pygmaeus. The sequence continues at coordinate 40,183,564 of NC_072380.2, read as the reverse complement.
TTACTTAAGAAGTGTTTATGAATCTTCCTCTTCCTCAGCTGTTGGAAGTGATTTTATTGTTGTTGTTGCCTTAATTAGGCATCACGTCCAGTGGAGTGCTTGTCCTGCAAGAGACAGGGCCCAGGAGCTCGCACGTTCCACAGCGCACCACACCCAACCTCAGCCCACCTGGGCTCTCCCAGCCGCCTGCCTCTTCCAGGCTGCGTGGCTGGGGCATCATCTCGCGCTCCCAACTGCCCTGTAACCACCAACTGCCATTATTCTGGCTGGAACCCAGGACTTCAAGCCATGTGGCGCATCTTGTTTCTGCTCAGCGGGCTCGCCGGGCTGCGGATGGACAGTAGTGAGTAGAAAAACCCCTCCTCTTGCCTTTTGGGACCCTCAGCGCTACTCTCCCTTTGCCTCCAAGTTACACTGACATCCCTGGGAGGATGCTTTCCTGAGGGGTTTCCAACTCAGCAACTCCAAGCTCATCCCCGACATTGCCGCCTTCCCCACCCAAAATCCACGTAGAATATGGGCTTTCCCACACGTCCTGGAAACCTAGGAAAGATAGGAGGTCCTAGGCCTTAAGAGGATGCTTCAAAATTGTAGTTTCAGATCCTGCTTTGCATTTTTCACTACAGCGAAAGTTGAGACCCAACTTCTGTACTCTCTAGTTGAAGAGTCCAGAGTGAGTTAATTTGTCCTGAGGGGCTTGAACCTATTGACCAAGGTTACCAGATCCTACCTACAGGGCAATACTCCTAAAGCAATATACCTACTTCTTTTTTTTAAAAATATGGCTGGGCGCGGTGGCTCATGCCTGTAATCCCAGCATTTTGGGAGGCTGAGGAAGGCGTATCACGAGGACAGGAGATCCAGACCATCCCGGCCAACATGGTGAAACACCCCTCTACTAAAAATATAAAAAATTAGCCGGGGGTGGTGGTGCGTGCCTGTAGTCCCAGCTGCTGGGGAGGCTGAGGCAGGGGAATCCCTTGAACCCGGGAGGCAGAGGTTGCAGTGAGCGGAGATCGCGCCACTGCACTCCAGCCTGGGCCTGGGCGACAGAGTGAGACTTCGTCTCAAAAACAAAAAAACAGAAAAACAGAAAAAAATACCTCCTTGTACTTTTAGAAAGAAATGGGAAGATAACAAAAATGAGAAGAAGCGTATAGAATAGAGATTAGAGATTTAGATGAAAAACTCATAAAACAAGCTCTGAAATGATGGGCATTGTTCTAATAAAACATTTTGCACATTTGGCAGATTTTGATAGTTTACCTGTGCAAATTACAGTTCCAGAGAAAATACGGTCAATAATAAAGGAAGGAATTGAATCGCAGGTAATGAATCACTAACATTATTTACAAATTCAAAATGATGTAAATATTTTGTTTCTAAGAAGTTAATCTGCCATTTTTCATTCATGCACACCTGTTGAATTTTATATTTATACCAATTTTTCCCTGAATGGAAAAGCCTTTTTGAAAATGAACCAAGATCAACAATGTTTCACAGAAATAATGGTGCAGTGACGCTGGATATCAAAGCCCCAAGTCCATTTTCTGAATCTATCTTCCTCTTGGATGTCTTTGAATAATCATTGGCTTGATTGTTCTAGAGATTCTGTTCTCACTCACCGTTCAGGCTGTATTTGGAGGAATTTTTTTGTCATTGTTGCTAAGTAAGCCTTGGCTTGCTTATATGGGATGATGATCACTTGAATTAATGATGTGTTATATTAATGATTTTTTTAGCCCTGATTGCAAATATGTTAATGATTAGGACTCTTTCTTTCATGCTATTTTAAATTATTTTAGTTCAGAATTATTACTCTCTTTTTAAAATTTGAATTTAAAAGCTTCTTTTCATTTTCACTAAGTTCTAGAATCCATTTCTGAAGTGGAATGTGGTTTCTTGAGAAATCAATTTTTTTTTTGGTTTGGTAGCAGATGTTCTGGTAATTTAAATGCAAACATTTCCTTAGCATATATCCATTTGTCATCCTAATACAGACATTATAGCTTAAGATGTTATTTAAATCATTTTTAAAGGAATACATATCTATATATCTATTACTAAAACAAATCATTTAAATAGAAAAAAGCAATGAGGCTTTTAACAATATTTTATGAAAGATTTTTAATGTAAAAGTATTATGGAGATGTTAATAATATTAGAAAATAAGCAGAGAATCTATTTGGAGAGAAGTATTTCAAACAAGAATAACTTGATTGTTATAAGATGGTGATTTGCAATAAGTGAAAACAAAAATGCCCATTTTCAACTGTCAAATTCATCAGGAAAAAATTGTCTATTTTGTTAATGTCTGTATTCTTCTTGCCTAGAACAGTGCCAGATACAAAGTAATGAATTAACAGTATTTTTAAAATCAACTAGGCTATTATGCTAATTAATTCAACAAATACTATAAACATAATATGAAACAATATATATTTTGAATTATTACAGTTAATAAAGGCCAGAAACCATAGGATTATTCAACCTAAAATTACTAGATTTTTTTTTTTTTTTGAGACGGAGTCTTGCTCTGTTGCCCAGGCTGGAGTGCAGTGGCACAACCTTGGCTCACTGCAAGCTCCGCCTCCTGGGTTCACACCATTCTCCTGCCTCAGCCTCCCGAGTAGCTGGGACTACAGGCGCCTGCCACCACGCCCGGCTAATTTTTTTGTATTTTTAATAGAGACGGGGTTTCACCATTAGTCAGGATGGTCTCGATCTCCTGACCTCGTGATCCACCCGCCTCGGCCTCCCAAAGTGCTGGGATTACAGGCATGAGCCACCGCGCCTGGCCTAAAATTACTAGATTTTTAAAAATAATTGAAAGTAACTTCTAAAAGTGGGAAATGCAGTATGAAAATATAAAAGTCAGGAATTTAGAGTAGAACAGAGACAGCTGAAAAGATGAAATGCAACATGTGAAAGGCTAAGAGAAAAGGACAGAATTAGAAGCTTAAGCATAGAGTGTTTGGCATTCCTGAAATAGGGTAGAAAAGAAGAAGAGGTAATAGTAAACATATTTTAATAAGAAATGGCTTTATAAAGTCGAATCTTCAGAACAGGTGTCCCAAATCCAAAGCAGAGTTTATTTGTTGAAGTCCTAACCCCTGGTGTCTCACAATGTAAGCATATTTGGAGGCAGAGTCTATAAAGACGTAATTAAATTAAAATGAGTTTACTAGAATAGTAATTAATAGTAAGTAATAGCTCTAATACCATATGACTGGTGTCCTTGTAAGAACAAGGAATCTGAGCATAGACACATGTGGATATGAAGACACCAGGAGACCCAGAAAAAGCATTCCACAAAGTCTAACATCCTTTCTTGGTTAAAAACTCTTAACAGTTTAGGTATAGAAGGAAGTTACCCGAATATAATTAAGGCCAGTTATGAAAAACCCTTAGTTAACATCATAATTAGTGGAAAGGAACTAAAACCTTTTTTTTTTTTTTTTTTTTTTGGCGGAGTCTCACCTTGTCACCCAGGCTGGAGTGCAATGGCTTGATCTTGGCTCACTGCAACCTCCGCCTCCCAGGTTCAAGCGATTCTCCTGTCTCAGCCTCCCCAGCATCTGGGATTACAGGCGACTGCCCCCATGCCCAGCTAATTTTTTGTATCTTTTAGTAGTGATGGGGTTTCACCATGTTGGTCAGGCTGGTCTTGAACTCTTGACCTCGTGATCCGCCTGTCTTGGCTTCTCAAAGTGCTGGGATTATAGGCGTGAGTTTTTCTTTAAGATGTGGTACAAGACAAGGATTCCCACTCTCAACATAATACTGATAGTACTATCAAGGGCAGAGATAAAGATATAAACAGTATCCAAAATCAGAAGGAAGTCAAATATCTTTATTAGCACATGACATGATCCCATATATAGAAAACCCCAGACTCCACCATAAATCTCTTAGATCAAACAGACGAATTCAATAAAGTTGCAGGGCATAAAATCAACATACACATTTCAAAATGAACAAATAAAGTATATATATTATTTTATTCATTATTTTGATTATGAAATCTAGAGTTATAATGTCAAATGCCATTAAAATAAATCAGCATTAAATTCTAATTTTTCTCCTTTTATTAAATGAATGTGTTTTAGAATGTAATTATCATTAATGTAAAATGATGGTTATCCCTTCTAACATTTTTCTCATTTTCTTTGTATTTTTACTGTGCTCTCCTGCCAGGCATCCTACAAAATTGTAATTGAAGGGAAACCATATACTGTGAATTTAATGCAAAAGTAGGTAATCATCATTATTTTATCAATTCTCTTTGTTCTACTTATAATTTTTGCTTGAAATTGTCCAGAATGTAATTATTTTGTATTCGAAAATATTTCTGGCTTCTTGCCATTCATTCGTCCCTTATCATATGATTTAAGCCTATATGATACATACCTAGAACTTGAATTCAGAGTGTATGTGCCCCTCCTTCTTGTTCCCAGTAGCACCAAATTTTTATTTGGTGACCCAAGAGGTCTCATAAAGGATGACTTTTGACAATTTTCTATCTCTCATAAAAATATATATGGCTCATTTTTAAGTTCTTTTATATTCAAGGTATATTTCAAAGAACATAGCAGATTGCTGGATGTCATGAATCATGACACATTTTAAGCTAGTTTACATACTTTATCACAACTTATTAAGGACTTATGTTAAAATTAAATAAAATTTGTAATTAGCCAAATTCAATCTCAGGCCAGTTGATGAATTTGGGGAAAACAAGCACAATATACTAAGAAATAAAGAAAAATGAAAATTGAAATGATTCTTCTGGTAATGAGAACAGATTTCTACAAATTATCAAAAGCAGAAGCCTGCAAGTGAAATTACCAAATCAATACAAAAATTAAAAATGCATCCATATCATTTCTAGAATTCATAGCTGCAATCTTTTTATACATCATAAATTTTGGAAAATGTTTTCTATTTATAAGATGGACAGTACTAGTTTGAAGAAATAACATTAAAAAAAGACTCAAAATTACTTTTTTCTGAAGAAAAAAGTGCTGCCTTCTGCAAGAAATACATAGAGCAAACTGAGATAGAATCTCACCAACAGTTGTTACTTTAGAATGCCAAGTGATGAGACTGAGAGCAAGTCAGTGACCAGTAGTAAAGCATCCTCTGAAATTACTTTCTGCATCACAGATACAGTATTTATAAATGTTTAATATAGATCAAAATATGTAAAGTGTAATTAGACATATAAGAATATCTGAATTAAAATGTAAGCATAACAGTAGATTTCTTAAGCTCTTTTTTCTATTAGAAAAAATGTATAGAATATACAGTACAATTTATGGTGATGTAATGGATGAATCACATACTATATACCTTACAAATAATGTGGTTATATTTCACACAAGTGGTGAAAAGGGACTTAAGAAAAAAATAACATACTAAAAAAAAAAATCTTTTGAATAGTAACCATATCCTCAGTGACTAGCACAATAAAATTAGAATGTAATTACCCTTCATCAGAGAATCACTAGATATTTGTAAATTCAAGAGCAGTTGCCAAAAAACTCTTGGCTCAAAAACATTCAAAACATTATTGTAAAATATCAATAAAGTAGTAAGAAATAGAATATTACAAATCAAACATTTTAGAAGTGAATAACCAAATGTATAATAAAAGTAAAATTCAAAGCTTTCATTGTTTTTACATTTTACCTGCATCAGGTGAGAATAAAATGTATAATATTATGGGATGGGACAACATAAAGTGTTGTTGGGTAGCCCACACTGGTGGAGTACTGAAGCCTTAGTGGCTATTATTATTGGCCTACGTCAAGCCCTGTCAGTCCCTACCCAGGCTATCTTGGTAACTAGTTAGTTTCAGGCATGGCCAACAGTTTATAGACACTCAGGGTGATAACGATATTTACTTTCAAAAGACAATGAGGCCTGTACTGTGTGCAGAGCTAGCACCAAACTGTGCCTTTTCCTGGCAACACGACCATCTCTGAGGGCTTTCAAACATACAAAATAAGGACACCAGGAACCAATTTTATGACATTGCACAAGGAGTTCTTGAGAAACCTGAGAAGAGATCCAGATTAGTAGGATATTTAGAGTAACACCAAGCCAATGAGTACTTCTGATATCTTTTAAGATGCTGTAGTTTGTCTATGACATGGTAGTCATTGATTTCTTTTTGTTTATATCTCTAAGGACTCTGAATTTTCAGTTTGAGAATTAACATCCTTGCATCAATCATGGAGATTCTTATCAATTTTTAAGTTTAATTGTTGCTTTTTCTCACTCTACTAACCTTTCCTGGGATGCTTTTAAATGTATATTTAAAATTGGGGCCTCTTAATATAAATTTTAGTGAATCAAGTTAGCAATTTTTGACCCATTTATCTATCACATATTTCTATGCACTCATTCACATTTCCTGTTATTCCTGATTTTGTGCTTTATTCTGGATGATTTCCATTTTACTTTTTATGTATGCCTAATCTACTCTTCAAGAATATTTTTCAATGACTATACTTTTCATGGTTAGGATTTCTGTACAAAGTGACACATTTGTGCTTTGTAAATATTTTATGGCTTTTTATCTCTGTCTTTTATCCGTTTCAACGTTAAAACCTCTTTATTCTTAAGTTTCGTAGTTTACTTGATTATTGCTATTTTTCTACATGATTTCTCCCAATTTTCAAGCTTTGGACTTTTCCATATGTTTGGAACTATCATTGATGAGCTCATTTGAGTGAAATTTATCTTCCATCATCCTCTAATCTTTTTTGTGTTGTGGAGGCCTCTCTTCGGGGGTGGTTTTACGGATGCTTTTGCTTGGTTCCTGCCATGACAATTAGCTGGGTCAAAAGTTTACACTTTATCAGCTCAGGGTTCCATAATAATAGGGCTGCTTGGAATCCATTTCACATCTGCCTGAGATATAGTTTAGGGTTTTCATTTCTGCATGTGATGCTATTTCTGCCTCAGTCAGTATTGGGTAGCATCCTTTTGTCCGGGGTCTGTGTACAGCAGGTGTCTAAGTCTGTTTGGGCTGATATAACAAAATATTACTACCATAGACTGGGTAGCTTATAAACAACAGAGATTCATTTCTTATAGTTCTAGAGGCTGGGAAGTCCAAGATCAAGGCACTGGCAGATTCAGTGTCTGGTGAAGGCTCATTTCCTGGTTCTTAAATGGCTCCTTCATGCTGTGCCCTCATACAGTAGAAGGAGCAGGTCAACTCTCTGATGTCTCTTTCATAAGGACACTAATCCCATTCATAAGGGTTCCAGCCTTGTGGCCTGATCATCTCCCTAAAGTACCACCTCCTAAAACTACCACATTGGTGATTAGGTTTCAAAATATAAATTCTGGGATGAAACAAACACTGAGAAGATAGAAGCAGGTATTGATTTTTTTTTCGTTTGTATTAGCAACTTGCAGAGGAAATTTCTAGCTCTATTCCTTTCATTTAAAGGCTCACATCAATGTGTTCTGATGCTTGCGACTGTTGTTGTAAATAATGTGTTCTCATGCTAATGACCAGAGGACATTAAACCACCTATTCTTAAGGTATGATTCTGATCCAGAATCCATCTTACTTTGCACAGCTTCACCTGCTCACTCTTTCAGCTGTGGTACCAGCCTTTGTTTCTATTGCTTTGATCATTCCCATTAACCCTGTAATACAATCGAATCACGAAATTTTTTGGCAAAGGGGAGAGAGTAAATATTTTAGACCCCGAGCTCTATATACTCTCTTGCAACTACTTGCTGTTGTAAAAGCAGCCATAAACAGTATGCAAATGATGGGTGTGGTTATTTTGCAATACCACTTCATTTTCAAAAACAATCTATCAGCTGGATTTGACCTATGGGCCAGTTTATTACCCCATTATTTATAGTGTGGTCCTGTATTTGAAAATTATTATTGTTCATCAGTCATTTCAATATCAAGGGTGGTGATGGAAACTGGGAAATAGGTCTCCTTTCTGTCACAAAAATCACGGTCAATTACCTTTAAAATTTTTTAATGTTCATTGCATAATAAAATTGGCATAAATTAAAATATAAAATATGCTTATGCAGTTAAATAAGTGTCGTGAAGTGAATATTTATGTAACCCTCTGACTTTACACATATATTGGCTGCACTCAAGAAGTTGTGCTGTTTATCATTTTCTATAATAGCCCCTCAGTCCTTCTCACTACTTTTCTGGATTGTTGTGATATCCATTTCTCTGATTTTATTTAGAATTGATTATCCTAGCTAATGTGGTTTCTTGTCTGTTTTCTGACTCTAAATAAATGAATTATGATGATTTTTCTAGTTTTAGTCACTCAAATTAATGTTTGTGAGGTTTTTTCAATGTTGTTGCAAGTAATTCCAAGCTATTCATTTTTATTACTGTATAGCATCCAATTTCATGATTATACAACAATTTATTTCATCTTATTTTGAACATTTTGTTTCTGTCTAGTTTGGTTATGTTAAAATGTATATTCTTTTGGGCATATGCACAAGATTTTATAGGACATATGACTAACAGCATACTGATGGGTTAAGTTACGTGCATTTTCATAATTACCATACATTTCCTCCAAAGTAATATACTAATTTACACACCCCTCTGAATTATATATTCTATTAATAGTGGTAGATGTTTTAAGTTTTAAAGGCTTATAATTATACACTTATGTCCTACTGTGATTTAATATGTATTTCTCTAACTGTAAATAATTTCTCTAACTGTAAGTAATTTAATATGTATTTCTCCAACTGTAAATAATTTCTCTAACTTTTTAAATACAGCAGTTAGCCATATGGAATTTCTCCCCTGTGAAGTGCCTGTTTAAGACATTTGTTCTTTGTCAAAAGATATTTCTAATCTGACCTTTTCTCTCCTTGTGTTTTCACACTTACGGTATTTGGTAAAGATAATTCTTCCATTATGGTAAGTTATATTTATATCTTGTATAAGAAATTCTTTCTTACTCAAAGGCCCTGACTAAATCTTATATAATCCTCTAAAATATTTTTAGTTTTGCCTTTCACATTCAGGTCTTTGTTGAAACAGAAATTGGCTTTTGAATATGCTGTAAGGTAGACAACCAATTTAGTTTTTCTGTATGATTTCTCGAATGTTTCAAGAGCTTTATTGAATCTTCTGTCTTTCTGTACATGTCTTCTGCATGATGATGGTTATATATTATACATTTATATATGATTTTATCTGTTTCCAAGCTCTTGATTAAACTTTTTGGTCTATTTGTTTATTTATGATAAATCTTGATAGCCTAAAGATAAAGTCTTTCCACCTTTTTCCTCATCATAGATCTTTTGGCAATTATTTTTCTTTCAAATTAACATCCAGTGGACCCAGCACAATAAAAAAATGATATTTCTTCACTGCACTGTAATGTAATCTTTTTTATAAATAAATGACTGTATATAAAGAAGTCTCTGGATTCTTTGTTCTCTTCTCTTTGTTTAAATGCTCATTCTTAGACCCTATTTCTCTGTCCAAATGTCATAGTTTTAATTACTATGACTTTATAATAGGTGTTTATAACCAGACTTGTCCTTCAGTTTTAAGGTGTGCTTACTCTTCCTGATTGTTTAAATTTTCACATGATTTTGAAAACATTATTTTTTCTCTTTTATCTTTTGTTTTATATTCCTTTTTTTTCTTCATTGCCTCTATCTGATTGAATCTACTAATTTATATTATACATTATTCCTCAATTAAATTCTTTGTTATACATTCTTTTACTCTTCTTTTAGTAGTTTCTCTATGTTAACATATCAACTCTTGAGTAATTGAATCTATTACAAATTATTCCTCCTACCAATTACCATATGTTTTTAGATCCTTAAATCTCTAACACCCTTTACCCTCTGCTTCCCCTTCATTATTTTTTTTCACACATCACAAACCTGTATATTTTTAAATCCCCATGAAGTATTACTATTTTTTATAAAGTCAGTATTCATTTTAATTTAACCAAAATTTACCAATTCTGGTGCTTTTTAGTTCTCCCTACATTTCTGTGCTTCTATCTGGAGCTAATTTTGATATATCTCAGGAATTCTTTCTATTATAAGACTGCTTGTTTTAAATATGTGTTTTTATTTGTCATTAAATCTTTATTTAATCATATTCTTCCCCTTCCAGCTATATAAAGGTCTAATTGACAGAAAAAATTATATATAAACAGTTTGCAACATATTTTTAGATATGTATACATTGTGAAATGATTAAGCTAATTAACATATTCATCAATTCAAATACTTACCTTTTTTGAGGTTGAGAATACTTGAGATCTAATCCCTTAGCAATTTTCAAGTATAAAACATTACTAACTACAGTCAACTTGTTGTACAAAAGCTCTCCAGAGCTTATTCCTTCTAACTGAAACTTTCTTCTCTTTAACCATCATCTCCCATTTTCCCACTCTCAGCCCCTAAAAACCATCATTCTACTCTCTGCTTCTATGAGTTTGAATTTTTTAGACCCTCCATATAAATGAGATCAGGCAATATTTTTCTTTCTAAACTTGGCTTATTTTGCTTTACATAATGCCCTCCAGATTCATCCAGCCTGTAGCAAATGAAACAATTTATTTTGTTTTTATGACTGCCTAGTATTCCATTGTGCATATATACTACATTTTCTTTATCCATTTGTCCATTGATGGACACTTAAGCTTGATTCCATATCTTGACTGTTGTGAGTTCTACTGCAATAAACCTGGGAGATGTTTATTACAGATATCTCTTCAACATGCTAATTTTATTTGCTTTGGATATATGCCCAGTAAAGGGACTGCTGAATCATACAGTAGTTCTATTTTTAACATTTTGAGAAACTTCCTTATTATTTTCCGTAATGGTTGTACTAATTTACATTTCCACCAACATTGTGGAAGTGTTCCCCTTTCTCCATGTCCTTGCCAACACTTGTTCTCTTCTGTCTTTTTGATAATAGCCAATCATACAGGAGTAAGGTGTTATCCCATTGTGGTTTTGATATACATTTTTCTGATGATTAGTGAGAATGAGAAGTTTTTCATGTACCTCTTGGCCATATGTATGTCTTCTTTTGAGAAAGTCTATTTAGGTATTTTGCTCATTTTCATTTTTTTTTTCTGAGTTGTTTGTGTTCCTATACATTTTGGATTTTGACCCCTTATTAGATGCATAGTTGGCAAATCTTTTCTCCCGTTCTTTAGGTTGTCTCTTTGTGGTGGTGTTTCCTTTGCTGTATAGAAGCTTCTAAATTTTGTGTACTCCCATTTGTCTGGTTTGTGTCTAGTTTTGTTTTTGTTACCTGTGCTTTAGTAGTCATATCCAAAAAATCATCACCCAGACCAATGTCAAGCATTTCCTCTATGCTTTCTTCTAGTAGTTTTAGCATCACAACTATTATGGTTAAATTTTAATCTATTTTGAGTTTTTTTTTTTTTTTTGAGACAGAGTCTCGCTCTGTAGCCCAGACTGGAGTGCAGTGGCGCGGTCTCAGTCCACTGCAAGCTCTGCCTCCCGGGTTCACGCCATTCTCCTGCCTCAGCCTCCCGAGTAGCTGGGACTACAGGCGCCCACCACCATGCCTGGCTAATTTTTTGTATTTTTGGTAGAGTCGGGATTTCACCATTTTAGCCAGGATGGTCTCAATCTCCCGACCTCGTGATCTACTCGCATCAGCTTCCCAAAGTGCTGGGATTACAGGCGTGAGCCACTGCTCCTGGCTTGAGTGTTTTTTTAATATGGTGTGTGATAGGATGCAATTTTGTTTTTCTGCATGTGGATGTCCAGTTTTCTCTATGTGATTTCATTGAAGGGACTGTCCTTTCCCCATTGTGTCTTCTTGACAATTTTGTCAAACACCAACTGACTGTAAATGTGTTGTCTTATTTCTTTTATATCTATATTGTTCCATTGGTCTATATATCTATTTTTATACCAGACTATGCTCTTTTGGTTACTATGGCTATACAGTATAGTTTGAAGTCAAGTAGTATGATGCCTCTAGCTGTATTCCTTTTTGGTCAAGCTCGTTTTGGCTATTTAGACAAATTTAATGAAGGCGGTAAAAGATCTGTACACTGAAAACTATAAAACATTGTTAAAAGAAATGAAGGAAAACAACAAATAAATAGAAAGATAAAGCATGTTCATGAACTGGAAAAATAAATATTGCTAAAATGTCTATAATACCCAAAGCAATCTACAGATTCAGTGCAAACCCTCTCAAAATTCTAATGACATTTTTCACAGAAATGGAAATAAAAAACAATGCTAAAATTCATATGAAACAACTTAACTATATTCTTATAAATTTTTGCTGGAATAAATTCTAAGATGTCTTTGAAAAAGATGTCTTTTGCCTTTTAAATCATCATTCCATTGTTTTCTGGCTTTTTTTTTCCTTTTCTATTGATGAAGTAGCTGTATTATTTGTTAATTGGTTTGTTAAGAATTATTTGTTTCTTCAAAAGTAACATCTTTTTTCTTGAAATTTTAAAGATCTTTAAAGTTCATCTGGGCTTTTGTTAGTCTTTTTTTTTCTTTTGATGATATATTTATATCTGACTTTTATTTCCCTTTATCCTACTTGATTTACATAAAGCTTTTTGTTACTGTCATCAATTTTGAAACAAAAATGCTCTGATCTTCAGAGATTAGCTTAACTTTTTATGTAACTTTGGCAAACAATACTAGTGCTTGGGGTGCATTAGTATTAGTAACAACATAGATGCAAATCTCTGAGTTTATATTATCATCAAACGAGATGGATAATTATATAATAAATAAATACAGTAGAAAGAATGTGAGAAGGCAATATATGCTTGGGCAAAAACTATAGAGCAAATTTAGAGTATGGTTTAAAAATCCTATGCTTTGGTGATTGAACAAGTTGACATTTTAAATAAAATTTTCAAGATAAACCTCAGTGGGAAGTTGATATATAAGCAAGGACTTGAAGTAGATGGAGAACAATGAACTATGTTGAAGAACTTTCTGGGAATGGCCAACAAAATGGTACAAATATCCCGAGTTCCATGCTTGCCTGTTGTGTTTGGAAAACAGCTAGGAGGACAGAGTAACAATAGAGTGAGTGAAGTCTAAGATATTTGAGTAAAATTTAGAACAAAATCCATACGTTTAGAAAATCTCCCTCTGTTTCTCTTGCTCTTTCTGTGTCAACCTACCTATCTATAATTAATAAAATAAATGTTTCAAAACAAAAGGTTAAGAATCAAATTTTTCCATTTTATCTTTATGTTACAGAAACTTTTTACCCCATAATTTTAGAGTTTACAGTTATAGTGGCACAGGAATTATGAAACCACTTGACCAAGATTTTCAGGTATGTTTTTTACGATCTCTTTTATTTTTGTCATGTGAATTTCTATGATCACCTTATTTACTGTCCACATGTTATTAGAGTCTAAAGTGTTGGGTCATGGCTTTTTGGCATAAGTTTAATGTTTTCCTGTTGATGATGTTACTGATGTACTGAGTTAGCCCTATTAAACAGATGATTAACCAAAAAGACATGATTGTAGTGTTTCTAAACTATTTAGAAACATGCTAAGGGCTTATGTACCTGAGGTGATAGGGACTAAATATGTTGTAAAATATGTAAAATGAAAAACCATGACTTGTATCAGGAAAGCTAAATCTGAGGAGAAAATAAGAATCTAATCTTCTTTGAAGTATGTTCAAGGACCAAATAAGTACACATAAAATTTCACACATGTTTAGGAGTATATTAAATTTTCATCTGTTTGGAACATATAGAGCTTAATTTAATGTTGTCTATAATTTGTTATAAAAATAATAAAGAAGAGTGAATAAAATTGCCGGGATTGAAATGTTCTTTTTATTTTTTTATTTTTTTGAGCTGGAGTTTCACTCTTGTTGCCCAGGCTGGAGTGCAATGGCGTGATCTCAGCTCACCGCAACCTCTGCCTCCTGGGTTCAAGTGATTCTCCTGCCTCAGCCTCCCGAGTAGCTGGGATTACAGGCATGTGTCACCATACCCGGCTAATTTTGTATTTTTAGTAGAGACAGGGTTTCTCCATGTTGGTCAGGCTGGTCTCGAACTCCCGACCTCAGGTGATCCACCCTCCTTGGCCTCCCAAAGTGTTAGGATTACAGGCATGAGCCACCGTGCCCAGCCTCTGTTCTTTCGTTTTTTAACCTCAGCCCTGCTCTACTAATTGCCGTTGTGTTTTCCATTTGTGTTCTTGATTTCTATATAGCGACTCATTCAAGTGTTTTGAAAGTAAAGCATTTTTAGAGAGGCTAGGATTTCAACAGAAGAAATAATAGATATGGTCAGTTGATTTAAGTTTTGCCCAAGAGAGTACACAACTCTATGAGTCAGTTATAGAGTAGCCTATACAAATATATAACTAATATACTGTTACACTGTGTTATACACACACATACGTATGTGTGTGTGCATATGTGTGTTTGTATTTGCATGCATGAGAGAGAGGAGAGAAGACAGAGTGAGAATCCAAGACAGAAGCACAGGAGATCACAATATCCCACACCTGTATTTTGTATCATTCTTCCATACGTAACTCTGCTTCCTACCTCCCAAGAGGTAACCATGAAAGATAAATGTACAGTTAAAAAAAAAAAAAAAAGCAAGAATGCTACAAAGCATTCAAAGCATCAACAATCTGAATGTGGTAAGTAGTTGCATGTTGATCTCAAATGTAGTAAAAATATGCTGCCTTGAAAATAAATTGTGTTTGCCAAGGTTGCAGGCCTACCTCTATCCTAGGAAAAAGCTCATTAAATTAGGTTGGAAACAGGTGTATTTATTGGATTATTTATTTGTCTTAAGTCCACACATGATTCCCATTCCTAAAGTCATATTATCTTGATAAATAAAGGCTTATCTACAAAAGAAAAAAATCAGCCAGCTAGACCAGGAAAGAGTTTGTTCCCTGCATCCAGAGTAGGACAAGTGTAAGCCATTCATCATTGTCCTGGATTTTGTGATCTCTCCAGGACAAACAGATAGACATCATAATTAAAAGGTAAATTTACCAGGATGCTTAAACAATCTAAAATGTGTGTGCACGTAAAAACAGACCTCAGGCCGGGTGTGGTGGCTCACGCCAGTAATCCCAGCACTTTGGGAGGCCAAGGCGGGCAGATCATGAGGTCAAGAGATGGAGACCATCCTGACCATAATGGTGAAACCCCATCTCTACTAAAAATACAAAAATTAGCTGGGCATGGCAGCTTGTGCCTGTAGTCCCAGCTACTCAGGAGGCTGAGGCAGGAGAATCACTTGAACCCAGGTGGAGGAGATTGCAGTGAGCCAAGATCGTGCCACTGCACTCCAGCCTGGCGACAGAGCAAGACTCCGTCACAAAAAACAAAAAACAAAACAACAAAAAAAGCAGACCTGAAATCCTCAAATTACGGAAGGCATAATTGACAGAAATGAAAGAAATAGACAAATAATAATTATATTTGAAGACTTAAACATTTCTCTTCCAATAATAAAGTAGAAAGAAACTTTGTAAACTTCTAAATGAAGTAGAAATTCAGCAAATATATCAAGTGTATATGCATACTTTTCAAGTGCAAATGTATTATTGAACAAGAAGATATTATAGTGAAGGCAAACAATGCAAAACTGACAATGATAAAAATAAAAAGTAAAAATAAACTGGGAAAGGATATTGGGTAATAAGTGAAGCTTTTTTATTCTTCCATGAAAATTTTATCCTGTGCAACTTAAAAATGACTTATTCATTCATTTCTAAGTTTCTCAATGTCATCCTATGTTTAAGGTTGATGTAACTTCTGGATATTCCACAGAATTAGAGATGTTATCAGTCTGGATATTATAAACTACATTTGGAAGGAAGGAGATAAAAGCTGTGGAATGTTCAAGATATTTTTACCTTCATTATATAAAGTGTGAAGTATACCCCAATTGGTGATAAAAATAAAAGCATAAATATTTTCACATAAATTTTTAAATAAGATGGAAATAGAAATACAGTGTATTGAGTCGATGAAGTATGGTATTTGGAAAGTGG